>NW_026892567.1:600000-1200000 GCF_033815535.1 Pezoporus flaviventris
GATGACACTTCTGGGAAAGCATCCGCTAAATTCAAGCCACAATAATATTACAGGAGGAGTCACGTTTTGAGAGCTGTATGCATTTCAAACATCAAAATAAAAGGTACTTTCATAACCTGAAAACTGTCCACTCCTCTTTCTAACCATTCTCTCCATCCTCTAAGATGAACCAAGTTAAGGAAGAAAACAAAAGAGGTTTGCTGAAGGATACAAAAGCAGCTCAATGATTACTCTGGCAGTTAGCACAGAAAATTCACAACAAGAAAAATCTTTAAGTGCTTTACGTAAAAGGTGTCTCAACTCCAGTGTATCCTGTTTAACATTATCAGGTTTCAAGAACCGCCACCAAAAAGTTGAAGTAGTAAAATGGAAAACTGTACAGTGACAGAACGTGAGAACTCGCAAAATCTTCCTGTAAAATCCCTTTATACACAGGGGTTTTTTATTTTACAGCATGAAGTAAGACAACCCCTTTTCAAAGCACCTACTTACACTTCAGCATTTTAACTACCAGCTGAAAATTGATTTTAAAAGAGTACGCTGTTAACTGACTGGAAAAATATTGATCAGAATGAAGCAAAGTTAGGCAAAAGGAAATTACTCTAAGACAATACTTTTCCAAGTTTATATCGCTCTACATTTTATCTAGAATAATTTTTTTTTCCTTTTTATCAGTGGAAGTTGAAATTCATTTTTTCTTATTAGAACAGATTTTAAATACATACACCTTTGCTCTAACTTCGTTATGTTATTATGTTCTCCCTTTTTTATTTTCCCTTACCTCAGATGTACCTTTAGTGGAAAAATAAAGGCCAGATCTTCTCAAAAGAAAGTACAGTTCTGTCCGGGATTTTTCCCCCTGCTCCTTTGCATGCAAATAACTGTGAATCTCAGGGGATGTGCTGGAGCTTAGGAACACCTGAAAGAAAACATCAGATATGCATTTCTCCTTCCACCTGAAACCAGCTTTCTATTTCACTAACATACTCAGATAGAACTAAGGGGAATAAACCCCTAAATCCAGTATCACACCACAGGAATTCAATTATGATTGCATCTAATCCCATTAAGAGTACTTCTGACTTAAGATGTGTAGAATGTTACACAACTCCAAGGTATGCTAAGCAAGTTACATATTTATATAGAACGTATGGTTTGAAATGAGAGCATTAGCTATGCAATATGTTGACTTCAGCAACAAAACCAGTGTTAAGAAGTTCTGATCCCATGCCTCAGACCCTACGTATAGAAAACTGCAAATGAACGCTACCAACAGATGAAGAAGAAACAAAACAAAGCTACCTCTCCTTCCTCCTGTGTTACAAACCAGGTAAAGGAACCGATCTGAGCTAAAATTAATTCAGCAAAGAACTCACAAAAACTGAATCACAAACCCATGCAGGTCAGGTAGATGTTACCATTTTCAAAAGGAGGAGACAAAGGAGCCACCTGAAGGGGTGCCTGAGCAGGAGCTTTAGGAGCCAAAAGCAGAAGCTGGGCCAATCATCGAGACAGCTGCTCGAGATATTCAATGGCTTTGCTTTAGCCATTTCAACCAGACATTGTCAGAGCGCAACACGATTGTTACCTAGCAAGACACTGTTATCTTAGCAAAGAGCAAGTACACAGTTCTACTCAGTCTGCAGGACAAAACTGCAGAAGTACCCATTAAAAGCTGGCAACCACATTAACTTTATGCTCATTCCATGAAATGCATTATTCACTTTTATTCCTCTTCTTCCAATAAAACTGCTCAGAACAATGACTCACATCTAAGCATACTAACCTAGAATCCTTCAATTTCCATATACGCAAAGGAACCAACATCATTACTAAGCTCTTAAAGGAAAATTGCCCCAGGCTGGTCTGTACTATTATCAATTCTATCCAGACTTCTACAGAGATAGGCAACAAAGGCTTTTCGGGTTGATAGCTGCAGTTGCCACTGCTGCATTTTCCTCCTGTCCACTGCCACTTCCAGAAAATCGGATTTGAGGACACAAAGCAAAAGTTGAGCAGGCAAGAGACAGAATGGACACTGCAGGACTGCAGGAAAATAATGAAATTAATGTGATTTTGGAAGCACACCAGGTTCTTCAGACACTAAATAATGCAGTTCAACCAAGAAACACAAGGTTGCTTTCGCTTCTACTGCTCTCCTGTCCTGCAGTCTAAATTGAGCTGGTGTGAATGCAGTAACATGGGCAGGCTTCACTTGACAGGGGAGCGTCCTAGCTCACAACAAAGAATGCATTATGCATAGCTTCACCGCTGTTCACCTGAACAGTTACGTTACAGTAAGACTAGGTACATCTGTCTACAGCGCTGCTGGCACACAGCTGGGTGCAAATGCAGTTTAAGCTATTTCAGCCACACTGAAGCAGAAGGGGAGGTTCTGGTAGGTGTTCCAGCCTGTTCATCTCCCCATTTGCCACCAATGAACAGGTTCACTGGTAGCAAACATAAAGGCTGAGTTGAAGAAGTATTTTAACTCCATAAACAACGTCAAATGGAAGCTTTAGGAAAATCTAAACGAGTCAATCAATGTAAAAAAAGAACAGCATCTTTTTGGGTTTTAGTATCTCTGCTTAACACGAAAGGAGTGCTTGGCTCGCAGCCTGCACAAGTGTCTTTCCCAGGATTTCTGCCATAAGAGCTTCAAACCAGAAGTGCTGTCATGAAAAACGCTTTTCTTACTCTTACTTTCCAAAGTGGAATACAAAATACAAAGCTCAGCTTCAACAGTCATCGTTGTGCCCATGCTATCAATTAAAATAAAGGAGCAATAATGCTAGGAAAAACACAATCCCAGATCCATCTTTTTCTTTCTAAGACAGCTGAAGACTGTGTGAGAAAGTACAACCTGAGCAAGCTGAAGTTAAACTAGTAAACGTCAGAAGGAATGCGCAGTAAAAATATTTCAGAGTCAGAACTGAATGCAATAAACACCTAGAACTAAGGATAGGAGAAAAGATCCCTTCTTCGGGATTTTTGTTCTGGCTTGGTTTTGGAAGGGTTTTCTGTTGTTGTTTTGGTTGTTCGTTGGTTGGTTGTTTTTATTTAACGGAGGTATGTGCAAATTTACTACTGGGGGAATGGATCCCTCTTCAAACAGATAACCAATATATGCCTAATATCAGAAAAATAAGTCCTTAATACAGGAAGATGAATTGCAGAGTTAAATGATGGTATGCTGCAGGCAGGGATTACCAGTCACACGGTACGCAGAAACAAACTTGCACCCTCTCTCCCATGCAGTGAAATATATAACATGATTTGTAGGCTGGTGTCAAACGTCACCATGTCTTTCCGAGAGTAGCGTATGACAGCACCAAGGACTCAATGATGATTTGCTTAACTGCAAAGCCAACCCATTGAAAACCAATCTGAACAAAAAACAAAGCAAAATAAATGCCTTTTGTTGGTAAAAAAACAAATCAATCAACAGGTGAGAAAACAGAACAGGAAAAAAACATTGCACTGTCTCAGATTAATACAACAAAAATCAGAAACTCTAGATGTCACTAAATGCAATGAAGTTTGAGAGCCATACTCATAACTAGAAACCTTGTCTGTCTGCACCTGCAACATTTTGAATGAAAGACTGGCTGCAGTAGCATGGAAAATATTTGCTAAGGTGGATGCTTCTCAAGCATTACACACTATTTCTGACAGTCAAAGAAGCCAACATTTTCCCAAGGCTCTGTGAATCCAGTTTGAATTTGATGACTGATTTCTTCAAAGATGTGACGACAGTTGGCAGTGATCCAGCCCAATGCTGCTGGGAATGAGCAGGATTTTGCCCTGAACCTGCTGACAAATTCTAGGGCCCCAAGCAGTGCCAGTGAAGAGCTGTTACTGACTCTCAGTATTGTCTCCTGTTGACTTCAGTCAGTCTGAGAGCTTTAGACTGGCAGAAAGGCCAGAAAAACCTAGAAGGGAAAATGAGGAAAGGCAGACTGGACATGCCGAGGAGATTGACAAGAGACTGAAGTTCTGTGCACGGCTATTTCAGCCTGAAATCTGGAACAGAATCAGATGGGAAACTGGTCAGGGACAGAGAGCCTTTCTGTGGCAGAATGGTTAGAGAAAGCAAGCTTAACTCTGAAATCTGTGAAGGCACAGAATGAGAACAACTCAGAACATGGGGGAGTGGGGCAAGAGATGGCAATGGGGAAGGCCAAAAGGAAAAGTCACTACCAGGAATTCTACCTTTCACAAAAGGATGAGTGCCTGTCTTGGTAAGCCCGCTGTGTCTTTAACTTAATTTTTGCATATATAAAATTTATTTTGTTATGCTTATTTAGGAAAGGCATGTGCTCTCTTTAACACATCCTACATCAGGTGCAAGGTTCTTTTTATTCCTCTGGAAGACAGGTTGGACATGTGCTGTCTACCATAGGTTTTTCTAATGTATTCACATTACATGTAAAAAGCTATTAGAAAGAAGCTGCGAAATTGGCCAACAGAACTCTGAACTTCAAGTCTACCGACCAAACCTGAGTATCAGTTGCATCTATTAAACAGTGGGCAGTGGGAGGGGAATAGGTTTATTCTTAAAAACAAAACCAGAAAGAACTGTAATTACCCAAGTAATTTCAATCTTCTGTTTTTGAAGGTGTCACTGTTAAATTTAAAACACTGACATACTGCATAGTGAAAAAAGTTCTGTTACAAATACAATTAAATATAAAAAACTCCAACATAAAAATTTGCAGAAATGTTATTCACAGACAAAAAAACAAGCCAAACCAAAACAAAAAAAAAGAAAAAAAAGGGGGGGGGGGAAGAAAGAAATCTAGGATAAAATTTTGAATTTTGACCCTTCAAAGGAATTTAAAAAAAAAACCCACCAACACCTTATTGACTTCAGTGAGGGTAGGATATCACCTACTAATGACTCAGTTCTGTCAACACTCTAGGCTGTGCAGTCTATTCATTGGAAATGCTGTCATGAGTAAAGAGAGGCCTCAGATAAAGAGCTTCATGCTACCTTCCTTCTTGAAATGCTTTTAAGCATCCGATTTGCTTAAATAGCCTACAGCAAGACTTCCAGATTATTCACACTGCCTACCACTAGACATGTACATACAGTGTTGTCTCAGAGAAACCATATTCTAATAAATATGGCTTCTAATTCTAATAGTGACACACTTTATTTTTAGGCTATAGGTCAAACCTCTCTTCGTACACACAGACATCTGGTGTAGGTCAGACCCAGTAATTTCACTTAGCACATGCTAAATGGATAGCAGGCAGTTAACTGGTTTTTGTTCTGAGGCTATTCAGATGTTCTGACTTAATGCCATCAGCCAAAATACTCACTTTCAATGAAAGTCAAGAAAAACATACTTGAAAAATATTTTACTCGCTCACTGCTCAATCCACAAAAAACTATAAAAGTATCAGAAGTGATTTTTTAATCACTTGTAAGCACTGAGTTGGTAAAACTAATGTCTCTCTTGCTACTTGACCAAGCACATCACAAAGAATAACCAAGACCGTTAACTTGTCTTAATGAAAGTTTCCAAGGATATAGCGACTGGCTGTGAACAACTGACCCAACAGCTTCTGCTGAAACGGGCGTGAGGACTGCACAGTTCACAAAGGTGTTCTCTGCCTCATGCCTCCTAAGTTTTATTGAACAAAATACAATTAAACAGACAATACACCATAAAACAGCAACAGAGGAGCGTTCACAACAGATTTTTCCATCTATCAAAATGGGGTGTAACCATTACCTCTTTAGAATGATTCTTAATCTTACCCACAAGCTCTGCACATTCGCTGTATATCGTATATGGGCAAGAGCATCCAAATCAAATGTTTATGTTACACTGCAAAATCTACTTGATATTTGGGTAGCAAAAGTGAACCAATTTTCATTGGATATGCAGCATCTGTAGAAATTAATTCTTTTTATTTAGGTTTGTAAAAATTATTTACAGAATCTACTTCTGTATGTGTCAATTATATTTAATTTGAAACATTTTTAATCCATTGGGGGTTAGCTTAACCTCCTGACTAAACATCCATTTTTATAAGGATATAACTTTTTAATACAGAAGAATGTTTTGAGAATTATTTATTTAATGTTTTTCCTTTACTGGTGGATGCTAGAGTAGAATTTATTATATAATTAAAAAAAAAAACAACTCAACAACCTAGCTTTAATATTTCTTTTAGTTTTACCTTTCAAATCCTGTGTTCTTATGTTGCCTTTCCAACCAGTCTTTATCCCCAAAACTCACACATAAGCTTGTTGTCTTAAGACCACTGAAAGTTCTTCTATTAATTAATTTTTCTAGTGACAAGCAAGCAAGAGTGATGAGTATGTTTCCACCTTTAGTATTCATTTTTCCCCTCTTTGGGAAGTAAGACCATGATCCCTGATATGGTCATTCTGTGAATCTATTCCCACTGTAAGTTAAAATCTTGTGTCCACTTAAAGATGACTAACACTGAGTGACCTACCTTGTTTTTCCCCAAAGGCTACAGTAGCCTTCCAGCTAACAAATCATACTAGTCACTCTGAATTTTCTGCTCATTAAGTTTAACCTTTTAAGCCTTTTTTTTTAGCGGGTTGTATCACATTCCCATTTCCTCATTATCCTACCAATGCCTGCTGTTAAGTATGTGCCAAGTACTGCAGCACTCCACCTTTTTAAGGAAACAGGGTCTTTCACCTGAAATACCCAAGAAAGGCATTAACCATTTTTACTTCATCTTCTGTTTTGACACTCCGAAAGAATGCCTAAGTTTCCAAGTGCGGTCATACAGTAACTGTCTGGCAGGGACACACCACTTCATACCTCATAAGGAAAAAAGTAGTAACCATATTTTGAGGTATTCATAACCTAGGAACAGATCCAACAGTGGCAAAGAATTATGCTCACAAAAAAACAGGCAATGGGAAATTCTAAGCTATGCTGGCTCATCTTCATTCAAAGATTACACACCTGTAATATCCCAGAGTGGCTTACAGCTGCATGGGGCTCACTTGGAAAAGTTATCATATGATCCGGAAAAAAGCTCTGGAACAATAAAAATTTGCATCAAGGTTCAAGAAAAATAAATATAAAACTTCCTATCCCTTTTGGATGCAAAATTAAAGTTCTCCATGCCCTGCAAGAAACTGCAGGTTCTCTGATCCAGGAATTCACATTTACCTTACTATCATTCCTAAATTTGTGGTATCCGATATATTATTTGCTGGAAACCTTAAAAACTTTGAGAAAACATCACCAGTTTCTGGAATCAAGAGGGTTTCCTACACCACTACTTGGCTCTTAGTGCTGTTTTTCTAGTAGTAATTTCTATTGCTATTGACGTTTAAGAGTTGCCTGGGGGTTCAACGTGCTGCAAAGTAGGGGCAACATATGCCAACAGTGTTTTCTACTGCTTTCCTTACACTAGAAACCCAGCAAACCTTTTTTGGAAAAACTGCCAGTAATAGAGAATAAGTGCTCTCAGTTTTTATCTAACTATCCACTTTGTGTACGAATATCAGTTAGATCTGACAACATCAATATGGTATGGTTAAAAAGTCCACATTTAAAGTGTTGATTTCATTATCAAGGAAAGCTCAAGGGGTAATTTATGGATAGACATGCAGCTGGGGAGTTCAGTACACTCATGCAAATATGAACCAGCCAAGAATTTGATCACTACTTATGAAGTAAAGGCACAGCTACAGGTTGGGCAGAGAAGAGATTCAGAGCAGCCCTGTGAAGAAGGACCTGGGGGTGCTGGTCGATGAGAAAATGAACATGAGCCGACTTCAGTGTGCACTCCCAGCCCAGAAAGCAACCGTATCCTGGGCTGCATCAAAAGGAGCGTGACCAGCAGGGCAAAGGAGCTGATCCTGCCACTTTACTCTGCTCTTGTGAGACCTCACCTGGAGCATTGTGTGCAGTTCTGGTGTCCTCAACATAAAAAGGACATGGAACTGTTGGAACAAGTCCAGAGGAGGGACAAGAGGGTGATCAGGGGACTGGAGCACCTCCCGTATGAAGATTGGCTGGGAAAGTTGGGGCTGTTCAGCCTGGAGAAGAGAAGGCTGCGTGGAGACCTCATAGCAGCCTTGCAGTATCTGAAGGGGGCCTATAGGGATGCTGGGGAGGGACTCTTCAGGAGGCATTGTAATGATAGGACAAGGGGTAACGGGTTCAAACTTAAACAGAGGAAGTTTAGACTGGATATAGGGAAGAAATTCCAGGTGAGGGCCTGGAATGGGTTGCCCAGGGAGGCTGTGAATGCTCCATCCCTGGCGGTGTTCAAGGCCAGGCTGGACGAAGCCTTGGGTGGAATGGTTTAGTGGGAGGTGTCCCTGCCCATGGTAGGGGGGTTGGAACTTGATGATGTTAATGTCCTTTCCAACCCTAACTATTCTATGATTCTAAGTTTTCCCAAGGTCTGAACAAGTTTGAAGCTAATATTCCCTTGACCATCAAATGTCCAGTGACCTTCATTTTTAATAAAACTGAACTACTGGTAGGGTTGATTCATATCAACAGAGCATCCCTGCTACACCTGGGTTCACAGTACCCAGAAGAATGACTCAGCAGAAACAGTAAACTCTCTGATCAACCACAGTTGCTTATGCTAGTCATACCTGCATGTCTGCCACACTCCACAGCTGGTTCCAAGCACTGGCTAACCAACACACTTCTTTGAAAGCTTCTCAACTAACCACTGACTGTCTCAAGCTTAGGATTTTTCACTGGTGCAATGACACCTCTAGATTGGGGAGTACATGATTTGCCCAGAGAAACACAGGTGGAGAAAGAAAAAGCCTCAGATCTCTTGGATCTTTTGTTACCTTAATATTCACCTTTTCATCTTTTTCACAGGTAGATAATTTGAGTTCCCTGCCACTGTTCACCTTTCAAGTCCTCATACATTTCTATTTCTCCCTTTGACATCTGAAACAAGCTGGCTTTACAAAAGACGGCATTACCAGTGACCCAAATACACCATGCATTTGAGCAACCAGAGGGTGAACTCCTCCAGCTGAGCCAGGACTGCTTCCACGGCCTTTGCCATCAGCCACAGCCTGAATTAGCAACATTAACCTTTGGCAATACCCTTGAATTAGGAGTTGTCTCTGCTCTCCTTCCATTCCTTACATACACTAACTCTGGCTTCACTTCCACTTGCTCCTAACAGGCTACAGCTGCTCACAGCCCTTTGTGTCAGCTGTCATGTAGCTGCAGCTGTGAGAAGCTGCCACAGGGCACCACTGGCCCATAACATCCAATTTTCACTTAAACAATAAAATCCATCTTTGCTACAGATGCCCCTCCTCACACTGCTTCATTTTATGTTTTGTTGTCACTCGATGGAAACTTCACTCAATTTCAATCACTTTATTTTGTTGCAGGTCTATGTGCAAACTTCAATAAAGTTAAGCCCATGCCTGCATGATGTTTATAGCTGAGACTAATTAACAGCTGAGCTAGTGGAGAGGCAAAGATATGTTGCTTGGCCTCCCTCTGCTCAGCTTTGGGCCAAGGCAGGGGAGCAGGCCTGCTGTCCTGTCGCTGGTCACTCCACTAAGGTGGTCGTGTGTTCTCAGAAGCCCCAACAGAAGGTGGGGATGCTCAAAGGCTGGTAGTTGCGAAGCAGAGGAGGAGAGGTGGGCAGGCTGCCTTACCTTGCCTGGGCGGCAGTCTGCTGGCCCTCCCTTCGCTGTTTTGTCTCCTCCAAGGCTGCTTTTGGTTCCATCCTGTACATGGTAGGTCCTTTTCCGTAGACGTCCAGTTCCACCTTGGGGAAAGCAGCAGGACCTGGTGTCTGTAAGAGAGGCAGGGAGGTTGCTGGGTACACAAGTGTTCTGCTGACAGGAAGGGTACTCAACAAAGTGATCACACACTCGCTGTACAACATGCACAGTGGATTAAACCAGCACACTAAAGCAAACAAGCACAGTAAAGCGAACTGGGTGGATATTTCTATACGGTAAGTAAGTACAGTAAAACAAATTGTGTACATGTATATAAGTAAAGTACAGATGACAATTAGCAGTGCATCGAATCAATACTGCAGAGAGAGACCAGAGACTTAGAAGAAAGACATCACCAGCCATCATCAAACCATCCTCCAGGCCCACACTTCAGCTGGGAAGCCCCATTGCAGCCATTGCCGGGAGACTCAGGTAATCAGGAAAGTTCCTACGAGGTCCATCCACACATAGGTGAGGCCTCGGAGTCAGCTACAAGAGGCTCCTGCTTTTGTACCCTTAGAAACACAAGGGGCTTTATGCCAGCTCTGCCACTGTTTACTCGTGGGCCCGTGCAGTTCCTCATCATCTCAGTGTTGGTCACACTGACAGCATTGGCCAGGTGGCCCAGCGTGCCCAAGCAGGAAGCTCACGGAACAGCTGCACCCTCATGGTTTCCTGCCTCTTTCCGACAAACACTCACCATGAACATACACACATGGACTCTGCCAAATACACTGTGAAAAACCCACACTGGGTTGTCTCTCAGTCAGGAGAGGGAATCAACTCTCAGCGAGGTTCCCATCCGTTACAGTCACAGCCAAATCCAAGCACAGGAGCGGTATGCACATAGAGATGGAGACGAAAATGGAGATAAGAAAAATAATGTAAAAGAATATTTTCTTTTCACAAAATAATGGAAAACAACCAAACTTGTCTTCCTGATACAGACACTCAAGTTTTCTACTGCAATTGAAAACAATCTGAACAAAACAAAACTCTCTTGGAGCCAAGACTACCCATTTTCTAAGAGCCTTCTCAGCTTTCACAGTGGCACACACAGTCCTGACTTCCACAGGAGGAACTCAAAGGTATGCTTCTGTTGAGCTGGACATTTGTGATGGATGATCTGTGGGAGTATGGGCCCTGAATTCCCCATGAGGGAGGCCATCTCTGCTTTTACAACAGGGACACAGGGCTATGACTTCAGTTTTCCAGAGAAAAAGAATGTTGTGCTTTGATTTGATTAACCCAGCTGTGATTGATGCAAGAAGCCTCAGCGTCTGTATTTCAGGCAGCCTGCTTGCACAAGTCACACAGTGTTTATGGTGAAGATTTCACGTGCCACACGCCTGACAAATTACTTTGCCCTTTTAAGTAAAGAATGCATTTCACATGGTATCTGCAAACTGAACAGCCACTGCACTCACACAAAGCAGCAAGACCACTGTCTGCAAGGAAAATGATTCATATCCCCATGAGGGTGCCCGAGCACAGTCACTGTATCTCACAAGCCAGATTCCACCAGAGCTGAGAATCACGAGTCTGCTATTTTGATGGTTGCCACCAAATAGTTCAGGACTGCCTTTGCACCTGCATCAGGACTGCCAGAAAACACCCAGTCTGTGGCAGTGCCTATAATCTACCAGTTGTGGACATGCTGTATCAGTTCACTCCTTCTCACACCCTTTCCCCTGACTGCAAGGCTGAAGGACAGCCTCTACCTGGGTCCCAATACCCTTGGGTAAGGAGCATTCTGGAGGGTAGATTTTGTCTAGTTAAGCCCACCAGCACTTTTGGATCACTGACTACTGCGGCGCTTGAGCCTTTTGGGCATCTCCCCACTGACCCAGTCCTGCCAGCCCATCTGTGCCAAGCACTTACAATCAACTGAGGGAAGCAGAGTAATGAGGACGCATTTAATGAAATGCTCAGTACTACTAAGGCCATAAATGACAGAATCACAGAATACCTCCCTACTGAACACAAGTGCACGTGTCCTGTCTTTCACACAACTGCCTCCTGTGCTCTTCAAGATGCCTTCCTCAGCTTACGTGGTTTACCTTTAATGCTTATTTCTATTCAAGGTGGTTTGAATCCTATTAACCCTTAAAGCTCTCACAATGCAATCAGAGAAACCCAAGCTGGATCAAACTATTTTTACAGAAGTCACCTGTTAGAAACATGCATGCCAGGAGGTAAATTGCTCTTTTGTTAGATTTCTTCTCAATTCCCTTTATGCAGATGTTGGTTTGGGGCTGCACCTGTGGAGCTATTGGTGACTCCCATCCAATGCAAGTGGGTGTAGTCACTGGCAGCAGATGTCTGCATTCAAGACATGGTGCCACCTGAAGAACAAGCCACATCACATCATGTCATGAAGGCTATCAAGAGGTTTTCAGTGTTTTCCTGGTTAGAGTCTGCAGCAGCAAAGTCACTAGAAACACTGAAGCTGACAGCCACAGCTGCTGGGACGGATCCTTACAGATCAAAGGCTACTGAGAAAATAGGAAGACAACTGGAAAGAGTGACTTTACTGACAAGTAAAACTAGGCCAGAAAGGTACTAAGTTAGTTCTCAGTAAAATTAAAAAGCCAGAGAGAAGATAGAGGCATCACTGTAAAAACTTGGTGCTCTTACATATATGCCCACACCTGCCACCATTTAAGGTTTGAGGCATGATGGATCTTCTGTAGCTATGACACAAGCAGTAGTTACTAACTAACTGCACTACTTAGCACTGGAACAAGATGCATGCACAGGTCCTGAAGATGCGGTGGTTGTTGATGCAGCATGAAGAGGAACCTGAATTTGGTCATGTTTCCTGACACTGGTGAAGAAAACACAATTTACTTTCCCAGTCTTACCCCTACTAACATAACTGGCACTGGAAGGAATCTGTGGTTCATTTTGCCCATTATTTAAGAATTACATCCTGTGCTAAAGGTATGGAACAAAATCACAGAATCTCAGAATCCCAGTCTGGTTTGGGTTGGCTCCTTAATGAAATGTGCCCTCATAAAAATCATGAAATGCAAACAAAAGTGTCAAGGCTCAAAGTTTCACATGAACACGTAAGGAAGGTTTTATAATTATAGAATATATATAATTATATAAAAATATACATAATTAAAATTATCCATAATAATAATAGAAATGCTTATATATCTCTCTTACCATTATAAATCATACAGTCTAAGAGAAATGCTTTTCAGCCCTCTGGGCTCATGACACCTCAGACCATAGGTGCACACGTGTGTGTGCGCGTGCTGCGGGGGCGGCAGTCGGGTCGGGGGGGCTGCAGCATCTGCAGAATGGCTTCCCTACATGTAAAACCTGCACTTGCTGGATATGTGACAGGGCTCACGTCCAGCCCCACAGTCTCACCGCACTGCTTGTTCCAATGAAGAGTGGCCATAGTGGAACATCAGCTGGTTTGCCAGAGGCCCAGGAACAAGAGGCAAAGGCACCAGCAAGGGTCCGTGGACCCAGTGCAACTGCAAAGTTCACCAGCCAGAGAAAGACAAAGGCATCTGCTACCTGGAAGATGAAGAGGTACTCAGGTACGGGCTTTCTCCTCCGTAAAAAGCAAAAGTACGCTGAGCACCTGCACACAGTTCAGTCACCTTGGTTGTGCTAAAAGCCTGTCCGGGAAGAGAAATCAACACCACAATGATAAGCACTGAATCCTGTGTCCACAGGCTCTGAAATTTAGCAGCTTCATACAAATCACATCATTCTGCTTGATGTCTCATTAGATCATTCAACACTGCACTCCAGTACTATGTAACCTGTTTGCATATATAAGGACTCATGTCCTATGCAGGTGTTTAACTTTAAACTATACGGTTGGCAAACAGGGCTGCTTACCACACGACTGAAACCTAGAGATATGGAATCTGAATGTCAGAAATATACTTTTAAGATACACAAACGCTTCCGTTTCATTAAAGAAAAGCTGCTCACATAAAAAGTAATAGTGAGGAAATAAGAACAATTGAAAACCAGAGGGTAAGTCAAAACCAGAGGCTTGTGCAAATCACCACAACAGACCTGAAATCAACTGAGCTGAGCCATTCTGTACAAGCTGCCACAGCTTCCCTTACCCATCTCACGGTATTAAAACAGGAGCAGTCTTTACATGAAATTACTCTTCCTTACTTCTGTTGTTCAATTCATGCGTTTGCTCAGTTTGGGCGTTAAATAAAACCAGTCAGTTCCTAATCCCTTTTTTTTAGTGTTCGGGTATCAGGATGTTGGGGAATTGTCTGGGATGTACCTAACCACAGCAGTGCACTGACATTTAAACACCTGAAAATAACCTTGCTATAACATTTGATAAATAATTCTAGTTTTCAAGAAACACTTCAATTCAACCCCACACTCAAGTCAAAAGACAAGTATTTCTGGAGCTCCATAAAGGTCATCACTGTGCAAAAGCAGCCAAGCCTCTGCTTTGAAACCTGGCTGCTCTTTGGGCAAGTCTGAGGCACAGCTTTCAAATTCTTCCACTGCCTTTTGAGAACTACAAAACCAGAAATCCTCATGAATTCAGGAACACTTGTCCAAATAAACCTCTACTTCTGCGTCTTCTTTTCTCACCCAGAAAATGAGGCTGGTTGATACTCACCTGCTCACAGGACACTGCAGAAAGAAAATGCTTCATAGCTCTAAACTGCTTTGAACAAAGGAGTCTTAGCTGAACACGAAGCACTATTTTCAGATTTAACATGAGGAATCATTACTTAAGGTACGCACATTTTCTCACATTGCATTTAACAGCGATTAAGAAATACAATTAGGATAGCTCTCACAGCAGGGAAGTATTTGTAACACCTCCCTCTGGGTCACAAGTCAGCTTTGCATACTTACATGGTGTTTGATTAGCCATTACTTTATACACAGGTTCTCCTGATGTAGCCAGAAAACTGAATGAGGTTTTTCAAGGAGGAATCCCAGAGCTGTGGGCTTTGAGCAACTCAGGAGTCTGCAGGGGGTAACCACAAGCTCTAAAACACTTGTGCCGCTCACAGAAAAACGCTCTTGCTATGCAGAGATGGGTATGAAGGGCCACAGACAAGACTGAATACTTGCATTACTTACAGAACTCAGCAGACTTCATCCCAGAGCTGTACGCCATGGCCCTCTTTGCATGACAAAGAACAATTTGTTTGCAAAACGTGACTGTCCCCTTTCTGACACTTTACCAAAGCCTTGCCTTTCCAGGGACAGACAATGGCTGCTGTCAGGCAATTCAGAGGACTCCGGGCGCTCTGTGTTCTCTCACTCCTTCCCTACATTATTCTGTACAAAACACACGTGGAGCCCACCCAAGCTAACTAAGCGACCATTAACATCAGGTTCACAGAGCATACAGCCAAGAAAGGGCATAGTCACTCTTTGCTCAGGTTCCTTTTTCACCCCTTGAAGCCAACCTTATGTAGTATAAAAGACCTTGTATGATCCTCTACCTTGGCATGGCTTTTAGTCCAGTTCTTTCTAATGACACTGAATTCACTATCCAGTTGGTACATCACACGCAAATGCCCAGTGAGGAAGAGTGCACCGGTGCAGCAAGTGCCAAGTGACCAAATAGCCCTTTTAAGGCTGGTTTGGCTAAGGTGAAAGCAGAGACTTATCCGGTCTTGTAGACCAGAAGATTGTTCCTCCAGAGAGGTACACAGATAATTAATTAATTGCAATGCTTTAACTGCACAGTAGCGTAAGACAGGAAACAGGTACCTGGCTGAAGGCAGAACCTCAGCATTTCCCAATCCCATTACAAAAATCCTAAATCCTGACTCCTGAGAACCATAACATCAAGAGAGAGGGCAGAAAACTACAAGCAAGTGCACACAGAGAAACTCAGAGCTAACTCCATGTGCTCTAACAGAGCTCTACTTCCGAGGCCCTCAAGGCCTTAGCTTATTTGCAGTTAAATCCAAGGGCGTGTTAAGTCCATTTCTCCTTTCTTATATTCCCATTAAAACAAACCCAAACCAAACTCAAACCACAACTAAGAGTTGGCACTGGATAAACCAGGAACCAATGTGAATAAAGCCTATCCAGATTTCAGAAGACACAAAATGAAGAGGCCTCCCAGCTCTCACATCTTATGTGACTCATGCATTTCCAGAAAAAAAGGTCTTTCCTAAATTAAAAGCCCCAGCCAAAACAACACCACTCCTCTACCACTAGTATATGTCTCCCTGGAGACAATCCAATGACAGAGCAAAGCTGGCAGCTGTAGCTCTTAGGCTCCTATTAACAGTGCCCCACACTGGGCACACACCTCCTTGCACCCAGGATACATGGGGCCGCTAACAGCGTCTGTACTCTTAAGGCAGGGAGCTGGGAGATAAGAAATGTCTTCCTGCAAACGAGAAAGCTCTTATAAGGACAATGCAATGGCGATCAGGATCCCATTCCTTAGGAAGATCAGCATCAGTATGATTATGACAAACTTGCTCTAAGGTTAGAGAGCTGAGAGCACCATGTCCCGAAACATTTCCTCTCTTAGTTGTGAGCAGTGTTTGATTCATAACCCAGATCTTGTGTAAAGAGTTGGCTTCTCTCTGATTTCTATTTGTGCCACTTCAAATCCTACTGCTGCAATAGGAAGCAAAAGAATTCTCTGGACTCCACCTCGAGAAGGCAGAGTCTTAAATGCCTGAAGCACACCTCCTCTCACCCTGAGACACATCCCTTAATTCTGGGTGCCTCAGAGGGTTAGACAACAATTAAACCAGCCCAGCGGTGGTGGATGGTTACACACAGCAGGCCCTGTCTCCTCCAGCTGAAACCAAGAGTTCTGTGGAGGGAGAGGAAGACAAAGGGAAGGTATCCCTCAGCCGTGGAGTCTGGAGGTTTGCACAGGGACAGAGGAATTGGCTTCAGGTCCCACAGCTTTGACACAGCCTCAGAATCCAGACCCAGATAGTCAGAGATGATGTTCAGTTGTGATCCCCAGTACTGATAGCAGTACCCCTAGCCATCAGAACTGCACGTGGCAAGTGACCCCTGGGGTGCTCAGAGCCACAGACTTTCTTCAGAACAAAGGTTTTGTTACACACATTTCAGCACCTATTTTTGATATGCTTCTCCATGAAGGAATACATAGGCAGGCTGCTTTGCAGTTGGTCTCAGGCCAGTTCAGATCTCTTAAGTTAACGTAGCTTGTCCCCATTAGTAGTACCTCAATTCACTCATCTGAAAGTGACACTGACCTCTGGATAAACTGTACATTGGCTGCTAAGAATCAGGCAGGGGAGTTACACGGAAAGATGGAATAAAATCCTAATATTCTCTAGGGCCAGCATGCTAAAAAGCTCTGCCTCAACAATATGCAAAGATGCTCCTGAGCTCAATGATCCAACACAGTTACTTGAAGACACAAAGCAGAGAAAGCAGACTAAAGGAGCAAACTACTGCTCCATTCATTTAGCTACCAATAGGGAGAAGCAGTGCTTTAGGCTATGTGCCATTCATCATCAGTTAGTGCCTGCAGGCCTGCCAATAGAGTAGTAACAGCAGCACAAATAGTATTTGACAGATATTTGTTCTCTCTTGTGCCCCTCCTTGTCTTTTGTTCCAGTAGGATTGTTTTAAATACACTGCCCTTGTAAGAGAAAGCAGTGAAGCACTTCTGAAAACCAGAAGTGATGACATTTGTGGTGGCTCATTACACAGCCTCAGGACAGCCTTCAAGAAAATGCAGTGACCTGAATGTAAACAGGTCTACAAAAGATGCACAGTTATTCGTCTCATTTCTGGGGCCCTCCAGGAGGGGGCATAAACAGACTGAGAGACAAAAATGCCCCTCCTCATCTTCATCGGGACTTAGTTCTTGCCTTCTGCTTCCCCATTGTGAAGACTGAACACACGGGAAGTAGAATGCTAGTAACACAAGCCTTTTTCACTCTCATCACTAGTGCGACTGCATTCTGGCCCCTTACACATACGCTAGTCGCTTTGCAGAAAAAGTAGATTTTTGTACTATACAAAGAAAGTGAATTCTGATTACTTCTATGAGCAACATATGTAGAGGAGGAGATTTAACAAGGCAGAAACTGTAGCAAGACAGCGACTGAATCTTCTGAACATCCCTTAACGGATACCAAGTTTAAAGGGCACTTACTAAATGCTAACCATGTTTGCCTCAGCTGCAGGTGCACTCTCAAGTCTGTCTGGAATCCAGTACCAGAAACAGTGAGCTCATATCCAGGTACTCCTTTAAGATGGTCGTACTCTCAGCGATAATGCCAGATGCCTGTTAAAAATCAATCAATATCAAACGAGCGTTTTTGAAGAGTGCAAAGACAAGGCTGGGGTTATTTAAATCTTTGACAAGTGAAGCGTTTTGTCCTCAGCATGTCAGGGAAGCAAAACTAAACACGCGTTACTGCGAGACTAGCCAGCTATAACATCACATCTACAGATAAGAAAGATCAGTACAAGTCAAAGTGGACTAATTACACTGGGGGTAAATAGTTCGGGTTACTATATCTAGGGCTAAGTATCAGCACAGCTGGATTCTTACTAAATTTTGCTGCCATTTAGGCCCTTCTCATTTAATTGAGTCTAAACCTAGGCACTAGTTCTCCCAACTACAGCATTTAACTGATGTAATCACTTGCTTTCCTTGCCCAAAATCAAGCAATAAGGAAAAACAGCCTCAGAGGCTGGAGGATTACACCTACCATAACCTATAATTCCAGTCACGCCAAAGATGAAAATCCAGAAGAGAATCCCAGCTGTGAACCTCAATGACACAAGGAAGAGCAGGCTCACAATCATTGCAACGAACAGCCCACTAGAAAGACAAGAAACAGAAACCCAGGGAGAACAAGTGTGAGCATCTTTCTTGCACGCCTCTTACTCCAAATGAGGGTCCCTTCGTCTCGTGTAGGAGAACGGTTTGCAAAAATGTATTTCAAAATCTTCCTTATGAAATATTTCCTCATGGCTCTCTGCTGTTAGAAACAGACAGATTATATATGAAGATCTGGACACAGCCAGAATTGTCTGCGTACACCGAGTTCTCAGGGTGCCTGAATGGGACCAGCACACGTCTGGTTTGGTCATTTACACTGGCTGACCAACTCACTGCCTTTTCCAGGCCATGGCCTAGTCTACAGCACACAAACTTAAATGGGAGAAATACCTGGGTGTGGGGAGGTTACTGGTTTATGTCCTCCATTTAAAATCCCTGCTTGCACAGAAACAATATTAGGAAAGTAACATTTGAGGAGCTTTCCTAGAAAAAAAAAGAATTCATTTTAGGAGGAAAACCAGTGATCCTTTCTACCCATCGGAGAAGAAAATGATCAGGGCATAGTGATGCATAAAAAGAACCTGTTCAGAGCCATCAGTGGGACCCCTAGGATGGACATCTCCAGTGTCTTTATCAAGTCTGTGCTAAGGAAACATTTGCTTTCATTTCACTCCCAGAAAGCAAGTCAGAAAGGAAAGAATGACTGCAAAAGGCCTTTACTCAGCGGGTTTCTTCTAAAGCAATGCAAATAAAGCAGTGTGAACAATGGCTCCATCCAACAAAGATCCAGCTTAGACGCTTCACAGAACATTTCATTTCTCTAGAACTTTGAGGTGTTACATCAGAATTTTGTGTTAGAACAGCCACAAAAGAAATGAAACCCTTTTCTTCCCTGTGGTCAGGAACTTCTCTTCTGAACGTTCCCAGTTTATTTAGCCAGTGACTAAAGATAACAAACGGGTCAGCCTGACCACAAACAATCAAAACCGGATGTTTCGGGCAAACTAAGCCAGACAGCCAGAGGGACAAGAAAAAGAACATCAGTTTATTTAGTTAAACCTTTGTAAACTGGGCTTAAGTCCTAGCCCCTTAGAGGCTTCCCAGCATGATGCGTGTTCCCTTTCTGAATGGCTTGTTTGAAATTCAGAATGTATTCCTCAAAAAAGCACTGTCATTTTGGAGTTCCTGACTCTCTTCTTCAAGGCAGTAAGATACCTTTATCTACGGTGAGCTTCAGATTTGCTCTAGTAACACCAAAACTGAATGAATACATGGTAACAACTGTCATTAATAGAGTGCTTCCCTTAAACTGAGCCTTGAAAGCAGCAGTTCTTTGGGAGTAGGATAAAAAGAACAGAGCAATTCCATATTAGATTTTTAATCCCACCTCCTTTCACCATCAGGCCTTCACTCTCATCACCCAAACTCTGGCACTTTCATATGTTTGCCCAGAAATCACTGGATGCATGCTGTCATTTGGTGAAAAGTGTGAGGAAAATTCTACCCAAATACTTTAAAAGTAACAACAATCCCTTATAAAAGCATCCTATTTGAAATGGGGAAACTGGCTTCAGTATGGAGAAAGTCTGTTCAGAAAATGGTCAAGTCTCTCTCCAGCCCATCTGTCGAGCAGCATCTCCTTTGAGAGAATCTTCACTGTAAGTCTGATTTCAGTAACAGATCGAGAGAGAATGGCCATTTAGGCATATATACTCACAGATCTGCTGCAGCAAAATAGCTACTTCTTTTGTTTTGGTGCTGCATTTTTACTAATTGCTCGTTATTGAGTAATAATTGCAAGATAAAGCTAACTCTGTTCAGTAGTTTTTGTTCTTTGAGTTGCTTTTCCTGCTGCACTGGATTTGTGTATTACAATGAATTTAACTACATATTGCTAGTATCAATTTGGAAATTGGGATGTGTTTTATATAGATATTCATGACATTTAGCAACTGCAATTGGTTTGAAAGTCTCTTAATCAAGAATTTTTAGGTTTGGAATTACCAGGCAGATGGGTCCTGCAGCAGAAGACAGCAGCACCTCTTGGCTTTCTGCCTGGTAAGATATTAAAAAGCTACTCCAGACCATACTGTATGCATGTATGCTGGGCTATCCTTACCTCACATACAGAACCATAACAACTTTACGGCAAAGCTTAAAAGTAGGTTTGGTAACAAACACGTATGTGATCAATTCTTCAATTCCCTACACATTCCATAGTGAGTTTGGAAAAAACATAAAATTATCCATTAGAATCTTACATTAAAATCCAGTACCAAGAAATAGCATAGTCTTCAAAACTTTTTACTCTAATTGATCTTGCATCCAGGATATTACTGATGCTGCTGAGAAAAGACAAGACTGCTAATAGCAGAGAAGCAGAAAACTGCTCAGTGAAGCAAAAGGAGGACTTCTTGGAGTTGTTTTCCTAGCCTGCAAAGTGCTTGCCCATATTAACGTTTCCTAAGAAGAAATGAAGAATCATCTTGTCAAAGAACAAACAATGTAGTTGTAGATGCCAGAAGAAGGAAACTTCCTAAGGTGCGGGTGCTAGCACTGCTGGGAAGGTGCTAGAATGCGGCAGCCTCAGATCCAGAGGTAAGAAAAGGTACCCCTGTGCTCCAGACTGCCTGAGGATGGAGAGTAGCAGGTTGCTACCCAGCACTGGAGATGCTTGCTGTCCATCTGCAAGGGAGGTGCTGTCTGGCATCAGAGCCCAGGACGTTGCCTTTTGACCTTCAGACGTGTGCTAAAAACAGGAGCGTGCTGATGAGGTGAGATGCAAAAGTACTAGGACAATCCACAGTACTAGGAAGGCTGCTGTAGGAAGGAAGAGCTGAGGCCATCACTGGCTGGCCCGAGTCCTGCTGCATGAAGACTTCAATTTGAACCTCCTTTAACTTTCCTTGCTATTAATTTTGGCTAGAAACAACCAAGTGGAATGTTTTCAAAACTGACAGTCACTCTGAGGAACACTAAAGCTTTTGGCTCCTTGCTCATTTCTGCATACCACAGTGCTGGGTTTCCCTACTGGAACTTTGCAAGTGCTCAGGCACAGAAACCATCTACCAGGAAGTCTCGTCTGGGTACCCTCAGCCATTTGATACAACAGATTCTGATCTTTGTTTTTCAATTCCTAAATTATTTCACAGTCTCAGAATCCAACACACAAGCACTTAAGAAAGGTAAAACCTACTTTGTAGTTCCCCTGAGGTCAGTTACGTTTCTTGTTTTCCCTCTTCCATCTTTGAAGGTAGTCTGATTTGCCACAGCTAGCACACCACTCTTCATGGAGAAGTCCAGGAAGCATCTCTTAAGAACTATTCAAAATACCAAAAGAAAGCAGAAATGGAAAGCAATGGAAAAAAAGACAGAAACTATGGGTAAGACAGAGAGAGGAGGAGTTTATAAAAGAGAGAGATAAGGACAGACGTTCACATACTCATTTATGTTGCCCTGCTCTTTGCTGCACCAAATCCTTGGTTTCATTCCAAAGGGAAGAGTAGGTCAGTCCTCCTACACAGCTGTACGTCACCTTTATCTACTGGTTCTGCACCTTCCTTTAGGTTTAGAGATGGGAGAAATCACACAGTACATTTGAGTCCAAAATCAGTTCCACGAAAGACAGACTTCTTTGCCTAGCTAAATTACTGAGGAGCTCTACACAACAGGAGCCTTAAGAACTGCTTTGAGACACTCTGCTCGACTCCTGCGGGGTACTTAAGTACTAAAGGATACTTCTCACAGTACCGCAACCACATGGGTAGCTGCAGATACTCTTTAAGGAAACAGTAATCACTGAAAGAGTTAGGGATGGGATGTGCATACAAGACCTTCATCCCTGACCAAATCACTGCCAAAGCGTATGCATGGGACAACTCCTTATACGGTGAGATCAGAATAATTCAAAGCTTTGCTGGAGCTCAGTAAAATCATGCTTATTACGCATTGCTTAAAGAAACAAAATGTATTCCATCTCCTCCTGATACACACAGACCTTGTGAGGACTCTTAAAACCAGGTCTGCAGAACTGCTTCAAGTAATTCCACTTAACTCTCACAATTCAGGATTTAAAACCACTGGGAAACAGAGATAAGCAAAGCAAGCCACTCGGCAGGTATCCCAGGAAGGTGTGCTTACAGCTGCCTGCTCCCAGACCTCTCAGTCTCCTCTCTACTGCCACTGCCTAAACACCAGAAATAAAACCCCAAGAGCTTCTCCTTCGGGTCTTTTCTGTTACTTGGTGCATGTTGAGAACAACTAAGAACCAGGCAGCAATGCTTTAGGACTACTCTTGCTCCAAGGTGGATGAAAGAATTAATGATCCAAACTTGGGTACTTAGAAGCTGTGCCATTAGCGATGCCATCTGTAAGCTGCGCTGATCCTTTACCAAAAAGATTCTCTGAATGATGAAAACAACTGCATTTACTGTGAGGGTGGGGAGGCCCTGGAACAGGTTGCCCAGAGAGGCTGTGGATGCTCCATCCCTGGCAGTGTTTAAGGCCAGGCTGGACGGAGTCTTGGACGACACGGTCTAGCGTGTGGTGTCCCAGCCTGCGGCAGGGGAATTGGAAGTGGATGATCTTAAGGTCCTTTCCAACCCAAACCATTCTATGATTCTGTGAAAAGAAAATGGCAGGCTCCCTACGGGGAAAAATCACGCATGAGAGAGAAACACTGTTGGGTTTGCACATCTGGGATGAGGCTTTGCAATATTAAGGTTTTGTAATACTAAGACTTTGCAATATTGGGGCTGGGGCTAAGTTACTCAGGGAACGAAACATAGGGTTTGAAATACCGTGACTTAAACAGGCACACTCTGTGCTTAAAGACAACGGCATCTGTGGGCAACAGACACACTCTGTGGTGCAAAAGAACTCTATCTTTGTACAGCCTATGAAGCTAAGACAGTGCAAACCGCTGCTGTAGTTAAGCAGTAAGTTGGGGTACCATGTGCCTGCCAGAGAGTTATGAAATCAAACCCTAAAAGGAGAGAAAGAAAGAAGTAAGAGGAAGGGGTGCACGAAATTGAGTAAGGGGAGGTGTAACCAGAGGCGGGACAGTTAGCACGTAGATTGTACACGTCGGAGAGGCTGTAAACCTTGGAGTCCCCAACCAATGGGGTAACAAGGGAGGGAACTTGAGGATGGGAAAGGAAATACAAATCAAAGTTCTGCCTTTGCTGTGTGTGCCTGCTTGCCAGGACACCCGTTTGTGCACAAACGTTAAATAAATGGCTGCTTCACTGCTGTGTCTGACCGAGGCCTGCCTGAACCTAGAGACTGCTTCTCACCCTTCAACTTCTCAGCGACCAAAACCCACGACCCATTCCCTCAGCAGGAGGCTCACCTGAGACTCCAACTTCTCGCCGCCTTCCTTTTTCTGGGACGCTGCTCTGGGAGGGGCACTTTCTCGCCTGACCTGCTGGAGGCTGCTGCTTCTCTTCTCCCTGCTCTTCACTGGCATCTTCCGCACTGCTTCTCTGGGCTCGTTTCTTCCCCTGTCTCTTCTTTACCCGTCTCTGCCAGACATTCTCCTTCTCCTTCCTACTCACCGCAGGCAAGCAGAGGGGGAAAACAAAGCAGTTGTGTATTTTTTTAACTATAGAAATCCCATGCAAACGTTTCACAGAAGAGATAATCCCTTGCAAAAAAAACGTGTTTACAAAAACCAGCACTCACAGCGACTGCAGCCGTTGGCGAGGGCCTGTGCTTGAGCTACGGCAGTAACTAAGAGTCACCTCAGTGCAGGACGCGACTCCGTGACGAAGCACGGAGCCTCCCGGACACCTGCACAGACAACACATGGCCAGGAGCCTGCCCACAGAGCACCAGGACAACCTGGGAACCAGAGACTTCCCCAGAAACAAGTCCTGGAACATTTTCAGTTCATCCTCAAATAACCTCCTGTGACACCACACTCATTTTCAGCCGCACGCAGGGACCAGGAAGGTCATACATATTTTGTACTGCAGGGTGCTGTACGCGTAGCCTGTGTACCGGGCCATCCACAGCTATCTCATACATTAAAAGCACTAGGATTGAAAGGGCATTTGTAGAGCTTTAATGAGAGAAACTCCATTTAGTTTTTAGATGGCATAAAATTACATGAACAAGCCCTAGATCAACTGCTCCCACATCTAAAGCCTTCAGCTCGATGACCAGGGGAAATCAGCAGCAGGGCAAATAAAGGTTCTGGCCCTTCTCAACACACTGAAACTTGAAATGGAAATGGTACAATGGGCTGCTGAAAACCACACTGAGAGCAGTGGGTGGTGGGACTTTCAAACACTGGGATACACTTAGCAAAGGCCACCTGCTTGCTCAACACCAGAGGATCTGCCAACAGGGCTGACCCAGCCCAATTACAGATTTTACATACCATAGAGGGGGATGAAGTTCCTGGGGTGCACATAAAGGATGTGCTGGGGTGTCCTGGGTTCAGCAGTAGCAGTCATGTTTCTCCTCCTTGGTAGCTGGTGCAGTGCAGTGTTTTGACTTTCGGCTCGGGAACAGAGCTGATAGAGATGTTTTGGTTTGGCCAAGGACTTTGTGAGCCTCATGCTCTGCCAGGGAGGAGGGGAAGCTGGGAGGAAGCAGAGACAGGACACCTGACCCAAACTGACCAAAGAGCTATTCCATACCACAGCACGTCATGCCCAGGATGTAACTGGGAGTTAGCCGGAAGGGCTGGGAGACTGCAGGGTTGGAGGAGGTATCGGTCGGAGCTTGGTCGGGCTTGGGGGGCCGAGTTATCGGTCAGCTGGTGCTGAGGTGTTGTATTCTCTCCCTTGTAATTTCCTTTATCATTATTATCACTGGTGGTAGCAGTAGTGATCTGTGTTATACCTTAGTTACTAAACTGTTCTTATCTCAACCCGTGGGAGTTGCATTCTTTTCGATTCTCCTCTCCGTCCCTCCGGGAGCAGGGGGAGGGCAAGAAAGGGGGGAGAAGTGAGCGAACGAGTTACCTGACTGGGTTTAAACCACGACATGGGGCAATCAGTCTGTGCTATTGCCGATTCTGGGGACTGCTTTTGCTCAAAGAGCTGGGGGCTTTTGGTGGGTATTGCGGGAGGGTGGGGAAGTCCGACGTGTACCTGAAGGAGATCTGATTTGGAGTGAAAAGAGCCAGTGAACTGAACTTTATGATGCTGTGTAATACTGAATTCCGTGATCGCTTCCATGGCGGCTGAACACCCATCACTGCACGGGACACCTCGTGGCCCCTGTCCCCACCGCCGTGGGTCTGAGGATCTGAACCTGACTCCCTTGATCACCATTAATGAAGAATGGACTTTGATCAAACTGGACAAGTGTCACAGTGATGGAATCGGAACTGACTTCAGCATCCAACAACCCAACACCCCACACCATCCATCTTTCCTGCCTGGAGACACTGCTATGGCAGATGGAGCCCCAAGTCATGACAGTGGGAAGTGTGAGGCCTGGCATGACATAAATGGTATGGACTAAGGGGTGGATACTGTCCTGGTTGTGGCTGGGACAGTGCTCGTTTGCTTTCTAGCACCTGGTGCTCTGCTGTGTTTTGGCTTTATTCCGAGAGCAGTGCTGACAACACACTGACGTTTTAGTTGTACATAAACCGGGGAGGAGATATCTGGAAGGGAAGGATCACTGCTCGGGTCGGGCTGGGTATCACTCAGCAGGTGCTGAGCAATTGTATTGGGCATCACTTGTGTTTATTGGGGTGGCTTTTTTCTCTCTTCTTGTTATGTCCCTTATCATTATTATCACTATTATCAGCACTAGTACATTGTGCTTCGGTTATTAAACTGTTCTTATCTCCACCCTCGGGTTTTTCATCCTTCCCTTCCTGCTCCCCATCCCGCTCCAGGAGCCAAAACCCGCCCCAGAGTCACCGACACCTCCGCACACCCCCCCCCGGGTGCCGGGGATCGGCTGCCCCAGCAGCACCTCCCCCCCGGGAAGAAACAGCCCCAGGGCCCCCCACAACAGCCCCGCTCCATCCCCAGGGCCGGAAAGCTGCGGGACCCCCACAGCTCCCAGCCCCCCATGCCCCGGCTTCGCAGCACCCCACACTCCCAGCCATCTCGCAGCCCCACTGCCCAGCGCTCGCACCCGCCCCCCGCATTCCCCCGCAGCGCCCGGCCCCACTGCCCAGAGCCTCGGGGGGCCGCAGACCCCCAGCCCCGCTCCCCGGGCTCTGCAGCGCCCCCCAGACCCGCGCCGCGCCCGCTCACCCTCACCTCCTCCCGCTCGGCCGCCGCCATTGCCAGCTGCAGCTCCGCCTCACGCCCTGGGCCCGCCTCCGACGCAGCCAATCAGCGCACGGCTCCCCCGCGCAGGGCACGCTGGGACCTGTAGTCCGGCCTCCGGCACATGCGCACGGGGCAGTGGGCGGGGAAGGGGGGAGGCAGCGGGACCCCCGTGAGGGGCGGGGCCTTTCCTCAAGGAGGAGCCGCCCCCCATGGGATCCCAGAGGCACCGGATGGGCTGGGGTGAAGGGACCTTAAAGCTCCTCCAGCTCCAAGCCCTGCCACGGGCAGGGACACCTTCCACATGGAAGGAGCAGCTTGCTCCGAGCCCCTGTGTCCAACCCGGCCTCCAACGCTGCCAGGGATGGGGCAGCCACAGCTCCTCTGGGCACCCTGCGCCAGCGCCTCAGCACCCTCACAGGGAAGAGCTTCCTGAGAGCTTGTGAAATACGAACTCACTCCTCTAAACGAGGTAACGAGGGTTTAGTGAGGGACAAAGTCAAGAAAGCAAAAGCGACAGCATGACCGCAGCCAGAGGCGCAAGGGATTAGCATTTGGTACAGGTTTATATACTTTCAGTGTTACATTAGTTACATGCATATTCATAATTCCCACATAGAGGAGGGGGATAATATAACTAGCTTCAAGAATTTATTATCACAAGTCTCCTCCTCTTGGCGCCTGTGCACTGCTCTGTGGTGATTGTGAGCAGGGAGCTTGAGGATGAAGTAAACAGTCTTCCTCTTGTGAGCAGGGGTCTTCAAGATGAAGTAAGCAGTCTTCCTCACGGTGTACTTTTCACCTCTGGCACAGTTGGACACCCCAGCAACCACACAACCAGCTATATCTGTAATTATTCTGAGAAATAGCAAGGATTTAAAACAGTGTGACCTTCCTGCAAAATTTGTTGCAGGATGGGCAGACAAGGAGTATCCCAAGCTAGCAGAGCCTTGGGAGGCTCTGTCTGAAACTAACTGATAAGGATGGTGTGAAATAACCCATTCATGTTTAGTGGGGCCACTAAAGCCTGTTATCTCACCACAGACTTACAACACAAACATTGCTCTTTAAAACTACTTTAGAAGACTAGCCTGAAGCAATTAACTCATGTTTAAGTGGGGCCACTACATCCCACGGACTTACAACATAAACATTGTTCTCTTTCTACAGCCTAAGTTAAGCTAAACAGTACTTTAACCCTATGTTTTCCAGGCACTAGCTTTCCTTATACCAAGCTTCACACCCTACCTTCTCTTACCTTTACAAATTCTTTTGCTATGTGACTCCATTTAGATCAAGAGATCTGAACCTTTTTAACTTGTTGTCTAGTCTGGTATCTTTAGCGTGTTTTGTTTCTGTTACTGCAAACTCGTACAGTTATATCCTGCACGTGAGCACACCTATGATTTGAGAAAGCCAATACATTTATGTGTTCATCACAATCTCACCTCAATCCACCTCTGTGGAAAGGAAAAAGGGGATAAAATAAGCAGTAAATCGCAGCCTCCTTGTGACTTCCCAAAGCCTCCGGTTTCAGTTCTAAAGCCCCGTTCGCAGGGTCCCAAGGCTCAGGTTCAGTTTCCAAAGGCTCGGCCGCGGGGATGCTGCTGCCGGGCGGGGGGCGCACGAGCCCGGCCGCGGGGCTGGGCAGGGCCCGCTCCGCCGTTCCCCGGGCTCCCGCGGCCGCGAGACCCCCCCCGCCGGCCGCTCCGCCCGGTGGCAGCGGGCGCCCGGGCCGCGCGTGGACAGAGCCGTTGACAGAGAGGCTGCGGCGGCGGCGGCAGCAGCGGCTTCTGAGCGGCTTCTGAGCGGCTTTTGAGCAGCAGCGACTTCGGCAGCGGCTTCTGAGCGGCAGCGGCTTCGGTAGGAGCAGCAGCAGGGGCAGCAGCACCAGGTGAGGCGGCGGCGGCAGCTCTCGGCGGTCCGGAGCCCGCCCTCCGCCGCTCCCCGCGATGGTGCCTCCCCCGTCCCCCCAGCGTCCCCCCGCAGGGGCTCGCGGCACCGCTCCCCTCTCCCGGTACTGGCAGTGGCGGCGCTGGGCGAGCCGCCGCCGCTGGGTCTGGGTCTGGCGAGGCAGCGCCGGCCCCTGGCGCTCCCCGGCCCGCCCCCAGGCCCCGCCCCGCCTGGGGCCGGCCGGGGGCCGCCACCATCCACAGGTGCCCGGCGGAGCGCGGACCGGCGGCGGAGCGCGGACCGGCGGCGGAGCGCGGACCGGCGGCGGAGCGCGGACCGGCGGCGGAGCGCGGACCGGCGGCGGAGCGCGGACCGGCGGCGGAGCGCGGACCGGCGGCGGAGCGCGGACCGGCGGCGGAGCGCCCGCTCCCTCCCCGCCCCGCAGCCTCCCGGCAGCCGCGACCCCCGAGACCCCGGAGCGCGGTGCTGCTGCGGGGGTGCCGTCACCGGCAGCGCGGTCGGGCAAGGTGCCCGTGCTCCTCCTGACCCGCATTGACCCGTCGGCCTATCTGCGCTCCGGGACCGGCGGGGAGCGGCGCGCCGCGGAGCCTCGGCCGGGAAAGGCCGGGAATGATGCGGCTCCGCTCGGCCCGGAGCGCCCGGTGGGGGCCGGCGGGGACCCCGCGCGCAGCGACAGCGGCCGCGTCTGTCGCACGGGGCACGACAAGGAGAGCTTCGAGCGGCTTTACCGCGTGGGACCGCTGCTGGGGAGAGGCGGCTTCGCGTCCGTGTACTCGGGGCTCCGCCTGTGTGACAACAGCCCGGTAAGGGCGGGCCCGGCGGCGGGCCGGGGAGGCGGCGGGGCTCAGCTCAGCTCAGCTCAGCCCAGCGCTGCCCTTGGCTCGCAGGTGGCGATCAAACAAGTGGCTCGGGAGCGCATCTCCTCGTGGGGGGAGCGGGTGAGTGCGCGGGGCCACCGGGACAGTGCGGGGCAGAGCGGGTGGGGGTGAGCCGGTGGGGCCGGCGGGGGGGAAAGTGGGACAGGGAGAGGGGAGTGGGTGTGGAATCACCAGGGGACACGGGCCGGGTAGGGGTGCACCAGAGCATCCCTGGGGATTGCGGGGGGCACCTGCAGGAGGGCATCAGAGCATCCCAGGCAGGGAGGCACAGGAGCCCCGGGCCAGCATCGGCCCTGCTGACAGTGCCGTGGTCCCCCTGCAGCCCAGCGGCACTCGCATTCCCTTGGAGATAGCCATGTTGAGGAAGGTGCGCTCCGGCTGCAGTGCCATCATCCAGCTCCTCCATTGGTTTGAGCTGCCCCACTCCTTTGTGCTGGTTCTGGAGCGTCCGGAGCCATCGCAGGACCTCTCCGACTTCATCAAAAAATGGAGGTTCCTGCCCGAGAATCTGGCGCGGGGCATTTTCCTCCAGGTGCTGGTGGCTGTGCGGCACTGCCACAGCCGCGGTGTCCTGCACAGGGATATCAAGCCCAAGAACATCATCATCAACTTGGCCACCAGAGAGGTCAAGCTTATTGACTTTGGTTGCAGCACCCTCCTCAGGGACACGGTCTACACCAAATTTAGCGGTGAGCCCACAGCCCAGGGTGCTTCCCGTACCGAGCAGTTTGTGAACAAGAGTCACGTGCTGATGACGAGGTGGCGGGTCACACCGAGTGTGCGTCCCCACGTCCGTGGCGCCACCGGTGCAGCCCCTGCATCCCTGGGGATCCGCGGGCGAGAATCCAGGAGCAGGCGGCATCTGCCTAATGAGGTGCGCCCGTATCCTGTTGTAGGAACACCTTTGTACTACCCGCCGGAGTGGTTCCGCTGGCGCTGCTACCACGGCCGTCCGGCGGCGATCTGGTCCCTGGGCGTGCTGCTGTATGAGATGGTGTGCGGGGTCCTCCCCTTCCGGTGCTGCGAGGACATCGTCAGCGGGCAGTTCTTCTTCCAGCGCCGGATCTCTGTCGGTAGGTACCTGGCTTCGCAGCAGCAGGGGAAGGTCGGGGTTTAGGGGGTGGCAGCTGATCTCCCTTGGTCAGCTGGAGGAGGTGGCCCATGTCCTGCCATCCTGCTCTCCTCCAAACCGAGTCATGGAGCAGGAGGTCTGGGTGCAGCTCTGAGCGCACCCAGGCCTGGGCGCTGCGGACGGTGGCACAAGGTAGGCAGGAGCCTCCTGCAACTGAGCAGTTGGATTCTGGATTCTCCCCAGAATGCCAGCACCTCATCAGGTGGTGCTTGTCCATGAGAGCTCGCGACAGGCCATCCCTGGACGATGTGTTCAACCACCCTTGGCTGCAAACATCCACTGCCCCAGGAGACAGCCGCCCTCCACCCTCACAGCCTGAGCCAGCAGCTGGGCAAGTAAGCTGGGGGTGCCTCTTGGGGGGAGTGTGGGGTTTGGGGGTTTTGGCAGGTTGGGTTTTGCGGAGAGCAGGTGGTTTTTTTGGGGTTTGGGGGATTTGGGAGTTTGGTGAGGTTGGGTGTTTTGGGGGGACTTTTGCAGTTATTGGGGGGCTTGTGGGGATTGGTTTCTGGGTTCTTTGGAGAGCAATAGGTGTCAGAGGGACACCTCATAAGAGTTAATTCTCCTCCTTGTAGCTGGGGCAGTGGTGAGGTTGGGCTTTAGTCTGAGGATAACGCTGGTAACACACCGATTGTATAGTGGTTTCTGATTAGCACTTACCCCGAGCAAGGCTGATTCAGTCTCTCATGCTCTGCAGTGAGGAGAGACAAGATCTGACAGCAAAGCAACAGACAAAGCGGCTACTCCAACACCCGCCTCGAGCACTGCAGCTACTCCAGCACCAGCCACAACCACTACGGTGACACCAACAATGGCAACAGGCACTGTGGTTACTCCAATGGCAAGGACTGTCACTACAGCTACAACTCCAGCAACATGCACTGCTGCTATTCCAACCAGGGCAAAAAAAGCAGTGTGGCTACTCCAGACTCAGTGACAAGCAGTGAGGCTTCTCAAACCCAAGCCACAAGCACTGCAGGTGCTACAAATACAGCGACAGACACATCAGCCACTCAAACGCCGAGGACAGGCACTGTGGCAGGTGGGACCCAATTCAACATGCCCTGCAGTTAATCCAGCCCCAGGCACAAGGACTGCAGTTACTCCACCACCAGTTTTAAGCTCTGCAGCTACTCTATCTCTGGGAAGGAGCAATGGCGCTACTGTAAGGCCTGCTATGTATACAGTGGCTACGACAACCCCAGCCACAAACACTGCAGCTACTCCAGTGCAAGCCACAACCACTGCAGCCTCTCCAACACCAGTGACACACACTGCTGCTCCTGCAGCCCCATCAACAAGCAGTGAGGCTTCTCCAGCCCAAGCCCTAAGAACTGTGCCTACTGCAACCATGGCAGCAGGCCCGTGGGCTACTCCAATGCCATAGACAGATGCTGTGGCTGCTACAGCTCCAGTGATGGGCACTGCAGGTATTCCAACCACATCAACAAGCAGTGAGGCTTCTCCAGTGTGAGCCACAAGCACTGCGGCTTCTCACTGCCATCCACAAGCCCTGCGGCTACTGCAACCCCAGTGACTGGGACAGTGGCTACTACATGGCAACAATAGGCATAAACACTGCAGCTATTCCAGCCACTGCAACAAGCACAGCAGCTGCTGCAGTGCCAGCCACAGCAATGGGGCTACTCTAATGCCTGACACAGACACTTCCGCTACTGCAACCTCATTGACGAGCAGTGAGGCTTCTCCAAACCATGCACTGCGGGTACTCAAAGTACCGTGACAGACACATCAGCCACTCGAATGCAAAGTACAGGACCTGTGGCTACTCCAGCCTTGTCAAGAAGCACTTTGGACAACCCAACCCCAGGCACAAGCACTGCAGCTGCTCCACCACCAGTTTCCAGCTATGCAGCTATTCCAACTCTAGGAGGGAGCACTGCCGCTACTCTTAAGGCCTGCAACGTTTGCAGTGGCTAGATCAACCCCAGGCACAAACACTGTGGCTTCTCCAGCGCCACTGACAAACACTGCTGCTCCTCCAATGCCATCGACAAGCAGTGAGGCTTCTTCAGTGCAAGCACAAGCACTGCAGCTTCTCATTGCCAGCCAGAAGCCCTGCGGCTGCTGCAACCCCAGTGAGTGGGACAGTGGCTACTACATGGCAACCATAGACATAAACACTGCAGCTATTCCAGCCACTGCAACAAGAACAGCAGCTGCTGCAGTGCCAGCCACAGCAACGGGGCTACTCCAATGCCTGAGACAGACACTGCCGCTACTGCAACCTCATTGACGAGCAGTGAGGATTCTCCAAACCAAGCCACATGCACTGCGGGTACTCAAAGTACCGTAACAGACACATCAGCCACTCGAATGCAAAGGACAAGCACTGTGGCTACTCCAGCCCCATCAAGAAGCACTTTGGACAATCCAACCCCAGGCACAAGCACTGCAGTTGCTCCACCACCAGTTTCCAGCTATGCAGCTATTCCAACTCTAGGAGGGAGCACTGTCGCTACTCTTAAGGCCTGCAATGTTTGCAGTGGCTAGATCAACCCCAGGCACAAACACTGTGGCTACTGCAAATCCTACCAGAAGCACTACAGCTACTCCAGTGCCAGCCACAACCACTGCAGCCTCTCCAACACCTGTGACCCATCAACAAGCAGTGAGGCTTCTCAATCCCAAGCCACAAGCACTGCAGGTACTACAACTACAGCGAGAGACACATCAGGCACTCAAACGCCGAGGACAGGCACTGTGGCTGGTGCAACCCAATTCACCATGCCCTGCAGTTAATCCAGCCCCAGGCACAAGGACTGCAGTTACTCCACCACCAGTTTTAAGCTCTGCAGCTACTCTATCTCTGGGAAGGAGCAATGGCGCTACTGTAAGGCCTGCTATGTATACAGTGGCTACGACAACCCCAGCCACAAACACTGCAGCTACTCCAGTGCAAGCCACAACCACTGCAGCCTCTCCAACGCCAGTGACACACACTGCTGCTCCTGGAGCCCCATCAACAAGCAGTGAGGCTTCTCCAGTGCGAGCCACAAGCACTGCGGCTTCTCACTGCCATCCACAAGCCCTGCGGCTACTGCAACCCCAGTGACTGGGACAGCGGCTACTACATGGCAACGATAGGCATAAACACTGCAGCTATTCCAGCCACTGCAACAAGCACAGCAGCTACTGCAGTGCCAGCCAGAACAATGGGGCTACTCCAGTGCCTGAGACAGACACTGCCGCTACTGCAACCTCATTGATGAGCAGTGAGGATTCTCCAAACCAAGCCTCATGCTCTGCGGGTACTCAAAGTACTGTGACAGACACATCAGCCACTCGAATGCAAAGGACAGGCACTGTGGCTACTCCAGCCACATCAACAAGCACTGTGACTAATCCAACCCCAGGCACAAGCACTGCAGTTGCTCCACCACCAGTTTTAAGCTCTGCAGCTATTCCAACTCTAGGAAGGAGCAATGGGGCTACTCTAAGGCCTGCAACATAGGCAGTGCCTAGATCAACCCTACCCAGAAGCACTGTGCCTTCTCCAACGCCACTGACAAACACTGCTGCTCCTCCAACGCCATCGACAAGCAGTGAGGCTTCTCCAACCCAAGCCCTAAGAACTGTGCCTACTGCAACCATGGCAGCAGGCACATGGGTTACTCCAATGCCAAGGACAGGTGCTGTGGCTGCTACAACTCCAGTGATGGGCACTGCAGGTATTCCAACCACATCAACAAGCAGTGAGGCTTCTCCAGTGCGAGCCACAAGCACTGTGGCTTCTCACTGCCAGGCACAAGACCTGCGTCTTCTCATTGCCAGCCACAAGCCCTGCATCTACTGCAATCCCTGCGACTGGGACTGTGGCTACTACATGGCAACAACAGGCATAAACACTGCAGCTATTCCAGCCACTGCAACAAGCCCAGCAGCTGCTGCAGTGCCAGCCACAGCAACAGGGCTACTCCAATGCCTGAGACAGACACTGCTGCTACTGCAACCTCATTGATGAGCAGTGAGGCTTCTCTAAACCAAGCCTCATGCTCTGTGGGTACTCCCCATACCCACAACTGCCCCCCAGGTGACCCTCAAGTAACCTCCTACACCCAAAACTGCTCCCAAGTGACCCCCTAGTGACCCCCAGACCAAAACCAGTTCCCCAAGTGTCCCCCAAATGAAATCCCAGACCCACAAGTGCCCTCCAAGTGACCCCAAAGACCCAGAGCTGCCCTCCAGTCATCTCCCAGACCTACAACAGTCCCACAACTGCCCCCCGAGTGACCACTCAGACCCACAACTGCCCCCAAGTGACCCCCCAGACCCACAACTGCCCCCAAGTGACCCCCCAGACCCACAACTGCCCCCAAGTGACCGCCCAGACACACAACTGCCCCCAAGTGACCCCCCAGACACACACCTGCCCGCCAAGAGAGCTCGCAGACCTACCTCTGCCCCCCAAGTGTTTACCCAGTGACCCCCAGAGCCATAACTGCCCCCAAATGATCCCCTCAGCCCTAAAATTGCCCCCCTAGTGGCCTCCCGGACCCACAACTGCCTCCCAACTGACCCCCAGTGATTCCCCAGACCCAAACGTGCCTCCCAAGTGACCCCCAAGTGACTCCCCAGACCCACACCTGCCTCCCAAGTGACCCCCAAATGACTCCCCAGACCCACAACGTCCCCACAAGAGATCTCCCTGACCTACAACTGTTTCCCAGCTGACACCCCAGTCTGCCCCAGACCCACAACTGCCCCATGTGCTCCCCAAGTGTTTCCCAACACCCACAACTACCCCTCAGTGCCCCGCTCCCATCCCGTTCCCATCCCATTCCCACCCCGCTCCCATCCCGCTCCATCTTGCTCCCATCCTGTTCCCATCCCGCTCCCATCCCGTTCCCATCCCACTCCCATCCCAGCTCCATCCTGTTCCCATCCCTCTCCCATCCCGGCTCCATCCCATTCCCATCCCGTTCCCATCCTGCTCCCATCCCGGCTCCATCCCGTTCCCATCCCGGTCCCATCCCGGCTCCATCCCGTTCCCATCCCACTCCCATCCAGCTCCCATCCCGCTTCCATGCCGCTCCCATCCCATTCCCATCCCGCCGCTCCATGCCGCTCCATCCCTTTCCCATCCGTTTCCCATCCTGCTCCCATCCCGTTGCAATCCCGCTCCTACCCCGCTCCCATCCCACTCCCACCCCGCTCCCATCCCGTTGCAATCCCGCTCCTACCCCGCTCCCATCCCACTCCCACCCCGCTCCCATCCCGTTGCCATCCCATTGCTATCCCGTTCCCATCCCGTTCCCGTCCCGCTCCATCCCGTTCCCATCCCGTTCCTGTCCCACTCCCATCCCGTTCCCATCCCGCTCCATCTCGTTCCCATCCTGTTCCCATCCTGGCTCCATCCCGCTGCCATCCCAGCTCCATCCCGCTCCCATCCGGCTCCATCCCGCTCCATCCCGTTCCCATCCCAGCTCCATCCCGCTCCCATCCCGCTCCCATCCCATTCCCATCCCGCTCCCATCCCGCTCCATCCTGTTCCCATCCTGGCCTCATCCCGCTCCCATCCCGCTCCCATCCTGCTCCCATCCCGTTCCCATCACACTCCCATCCCGGCTCCATCCCGCTCCCATCCCGCTCCATCCCATTCCCATCCCGGCCCCATCCCGCTCCCATCCCATTCCCATCCCGGCTCCATCCTGTTCCCATCCTGCTCCCATCCCGGCTCCATCCCGTTCTCATCCCGCTCCCATCCCGTTCCCACCCCGCTCCCATCCCGGCTCCATCCCGCTCCCATCCCGCTCCCATCCCGCTCCCATCCCGTTCCCATCCCGCTCCCACCCCGTTCCCACCCCGCTCCCATCCCGGCCCCATCCCGCTCCCATCCCCCTCCCATCCCGCTCCCATCCCGTTCCCATCCCGCTCCCATCCCGGCTCCTTCCCGCTCCCATCCCGCTCCATCCCATTCCCATCCCAGCCCCATCCCGCTCCCATCCCGTTCCCATCCCGTTCCAATCCCGGCCCCATCCCGTTCCCATCCTGCTCCCATCCCGGCTCCATCCCGTTCCAATCCCGCTCCCGTCCCGTTCCCATCCCACTCCCATCCCGCTCCCATCTCGTCCCCATCCCGCTCCATCCCGTTCCCATCCCGCTCCCATCCCGCTCCCATCTCGGCTCCCATCCCGTTCCCATCCCGACTCCATCCCGTTCCCATCCCGCTGCCATCCCGTTCCCATCCTGCTCCCATCCCGGCTCCATCCCGCTCTCATCCCGCTCCCATCCCGTTCCCATCCCGCTCCCATCCGGGCTCCATCCCAGTCCCACCCCGCTCCCATGCCGCTCCCACCCCGCTCCCATCCCAGCTCCATCCCGCTCCCATCCCGTTCCCATCCCATTCCCATCCCGCTCCCACCCCGTTCCCACCCCGCTCCCATCCTGCTCCATCCCGCTCCCATCCCGTTCCCATCCCGCTCCATCCCGGCCCCATCCCGCTCCCATCCCGCTCCCATCCCGTTCCCATCCCGGCTCCATCCCGCTCCCATCCTGCTCCATCCCGTTCCCATCCCGGCCCCATCCCGCTCCCATCCCGTTCCCATCCTGCTCCATCCCAGCCCCATCCCGCTCCCATCCCGTTCCCATCCCGCTGCCATCCCGTTCCCATCCTGCTCCCATCCCGGCTCCATCCCGCTCTCATCCCGCTCCCATCCCGTTCCCATCCCGCTCCCATCCGGGCTCCATCCCACTCCCACCCCGCTCCCATGCCGCTCCCACCCCGCTCCCATCCCAGCTCCATCCCGCTCCCATCCCGTTCCCATCCCATTCCCATCCCGCTCCCACCCCGTTCCCACCCCGCTCCCATCCTGCTCCATCCCGCTCCCATCCTGTTCCCATCCCGCTCCATCCCGGCTCCATCCCGCTCCCATCCTGCTCCATCCCGGCCCCATCCCGCTCCCATCCTGTTCCCATCCTGCTCCATCCCGGCCCCATCCCGCTCCCATCCCCCTCCCATCCCGCTCCCATCCCTTTCCCATCCCGCTCCCATCCCGGCTCCATCTCGCTCCCATCCCGCTGCATCCCGTTCCCATCCCGCTCCCATCCCATTCCCATCCCGCTCCATCCTGTTCCCATCCTGGCCCCATCCCTTTCCCATCCTGCTCCCATCCTGGCTCCATCATGTTCCCATCCCGCTCCCATCCCGCTCCCATCCCGCTCCCATCCCGTTCCCATCCCGCTCCATCCTGTTCCCATCCCGGCCCCATCCCTTTCCCATCCTGCTCCCATCCCGGCTCCATCATGTTCCCATCCCGCTCCCATCCCGCTCCCATCCCGTTCCCATCCCGCTCCATCCTGTTCCCATCCCGGCCCCATCCCTTTCCCATCCTGCTCCCATCCCGGCTCCATCCTGTTCCCATCCCGCTCCCATCCCATTCCCATCCCACTCCCATCCCGCCCCCATCTCGTTCCCATCCCGCTCCATCTCGTTCCCATCCCGCTCCCATCCCGTTCCCATCCCGCTCCCATCCCGTTCCCATTGATACAGAGGGTTGACCAATGTACAGGGGGGTAGTACAGGGATATTGTACAAGGGGGTTGTACAGGGGGGTTGTACAAGGGGGTTAGAGGAATTTGCTTGCTTAAACAAAAGTATTGTCTGTTGTAAATGCCTGCTAAGCAGAACAAAGGCACCTGGTCCTATTGATAAGGAAAAGCAGACACCTGGTCCTATTGGTAAGCAGCTATTGATAAGGAAAAGCAGACACTTGGTCCTATTGATAAGCAGCTATTGATAAGGAAAAGCAGACACTTGGTCCTATTGATAAGCAGCTATTGATAAGGAAAAGCAGACACTTGGTCCTATTGATAAGCAGCTATTGATAAGGAAAAGCAGACGCCTGAATCTACTAACAAGGGGAGAAGCAGATGGTTTATGGCTGGGATACCGGGCCAAACCCTGAGGCCATATGTGAAGACTGAAAGGTGAAAAGTGCAAGGAGAGGAAGACTCATTTACTTCATCTTGAAGACCCCTACCCAGAGGAGGAAGACTCATTTACTTCATCTTGAGACCCCTGCCCATGACCAGAGGGGGCGATGCGCAGGCGCGGAGGACCTTCTGGCTCATTATAATACGAAGCGGGGATAGGATATGAATATGTATAGGCGTATTGTGCAACCTTATGAATATGTATAACTTTAGAGGATAAATGTAGAGGGAAACAACACTGAGGTACGCATGACTTTGAGGAATTATCCCTATGCGTCTCAGCGCTGAATAAAAGCATACCTACTTTACAACTTCTAACAAGTTGTGGAGTTTATCCGCGCATCACCATCCCTCTCCCATCCCGTTCCCATCCCGGCTCAATCCCGTTCCCATCGCGCTCCCATCCCGCTCCCATCCTGCTCCCATCCCGTTCCCATCCCTCTCCCATCCCGCTCCCATCCCTCTCCCATCCCGCTCCCATCCCGTTCCCATCCCGCTCCCATCCCACGTTTTCCTTTCCATATCCCCCCCCCTCCGCTCCCCCCAGTCTCGGCGCGCCCGGCCCCTTCCCGCCGTCCCCTCCGTGGCGCCGGCTCTGACGTCATCCCCCCGCGCCGCCCGCTGTCATGGCGGCGGTGCAGGCGGAGGATCCTGTCGAGGGCTGGAGCTCACCCGCGTCTGCCCCGGGAGCAGGGTCAGGCCCCACAGCTCTGCTCCTGCCAGCGCTGCCGAGCCCTGCACTCACTCGATGGTGCCATCGGAGCGCCCCACACAGCGCAGCACGGGCTGGGCCGTTGCTCTGGCTCCGGCAGAGGCACAACTGCCTCGGGAAGCTGCCAGCGAGCAACGAGAGCTGAGAAGCGGCTGCAGAAGGGCTCTGCTGTGGGGCTGAAAGCCAAGGGTGCTGCAGGGAAAGGAAAGGAAAGGAAAGGAGAAAGGAAAGGAAAGGAAAGGAGAAAGGAAAGGAAAGGGAAGGGAAGGAGAGACTGCAGAGCCTCAGCCCTTGGGCTTCCTTCAGAGGAGGTGGCGGTGCTGCCCTCGATCCTGGCTGTTCTCCAGGCCTGACCTGCCCTCAGGGGGCTGCAGGGGCCTCTGCCGAGGCCAGCAGCAGAGACAGGATGTTCTGCACAAATGTCTGCCCCTGATCCTGGGCCTGACTCGGTGCTGAGAGCTCTTCTGCAGCCAAATGGGGATCGTGTTTTGCAGTCACGCAGTCACAGCCTGGTTTGGGGTGGAAGGGACCTTAAAGCTCACCCAGTCCCAGCCCCTGGGTGCCCAGTGGCCATGGGCACGATGCTGCCGCCATCACCAAGCCGTGGCGGTCGCTGTGGATTTGCCCGTTGTGACGGGGCCTCCACGGTGAGCGTGGGCTCTTTAAGGAGGGAGAGCCTTGCAGAAGAGACCCCTCTCTCAGGAGGCTGCATCTCCCGTGGCTGCCCTGCGCATCCAGGTATGTGTTCTTTGACTTTGCAATCCTGTTTTAGTGTTGGCTTGAAACACATTGTGGGTGCAACGCAGGAGCCGTCTGTGTGCAGGAGCTGCTGGTGTCAGAGGAGATGAGAAGGTGTCAGGGCCCACCGGGCTTAAAAGCATTTATATTAGTGTGTATAATTTGTAATGATGATACATATGTTACCGTTAAAGTCATTCAGAAAAACTAAGACACATACACACACACACACACACACACACATATATATGTCTGAGCCTGTAACGCTGTGGCAGTTCTGTAAAGTCCACTTGCCAGCAGTCTTGTGGACAATTGCCTTTGTTGTTCCAGGTGGGGGGCCTCTTAGCATCGTAAACGAGGTTCACACTTCTTTATAACACTTTTATAATTCCAGTCATTTGCATACTCAGAACTTGGAGCTTTAAAGCCTCAGTCATTATTTTGTTCCCCCTTGTGTTGCCTGGTGGTTTTCTTCTCATAAGAGGTTGGGCAGCTATTACTTGCCTGTTTGGTGTAACCCACCATCCTTCATCGTGTTTCTTGGCTCCTAAGACTAGGTAATTTTCCATCCTCTGTTTGATAACTTGGAACTTCATTATCCAAGCTCTGATACTGATGAGGCAATATTAATGAAAGGTCCCCACCCACAGCTTCTTTGGCTGCTTTGTCAGCAATGTGATTACCGATATTCACTGGTGTGTTATCAAACTGATGTGCCTTAAAAGCAAATTTTGACTTTCTGACACTTTCAGAAGTCTCAGTAGCACCACCAGCTCAGCTTTCTGTGCTGATGTGTTGGGGGAGGAGGAATGCAGGGCTTTAGTGTCTCTTATGTTTGGTTTAGCTCTATTATGTTATGGTCTGTAAACAGTTGTGAGTCAGCTCTCCTGCTTCTGGATCTGTTGTCAAAACCACTGCTGGTTCTAAAGGTTTGATACTTTCAACTCTACGTCCTCTTGTCATAGAAGCGCAGCCTGCCTGGGGAAAGCCACTGACTACTTTTCTGTTCCAGAATGGTTATTAGCATGTGAAGTACAAATACAGACCATTTTTGTCCCAATGTATTCAATACATTTTTCTGTTAGAGGCTCCAGTTCTTTTCTTGCTTCCAGTTTTATAGGATACTGTTTCTGTCTTAGCAGTGTGATGTTTGGTTTTAGAAGAATAGTTACTGCTGCTGCATCTCGTGATTGTCCTGGTGCTCTGGCAGCCCATACTTGCAGATACACCCGCTTCCTCTGGGATATCCGGCTCAGTACCTGGTTTCTGTAACATAAAAACTCGGGCCTCCACAGCCTTTTCATCAGGAACATGTACCTGAATTTTCTTTCTTTAACCCTAATTGCTGCATGTAATTTACTCAGTGTGCTGTTATCCAACAGCAGCATAGGGCACTCAGGCATGCAAAGGAATTTAAGGGTCAACATCTGTTTGCCAGTTTCTCAAATGTAAAGGAAGGCCGGGTTCCTGTCCGCCTGTGGCACCAGTGCCTGAAGCTGTTTGTTTGCTTAATTGCCCTTTACAAGTATTTATAACAGAATAAGTAGTTTCTGTTTCTACAAGAACTTTTACCTTCTCATTCCCCAACCTAACTGTAGCCAGGGGCTCTGCTGGGCTGGGATTCAAATCTTTCCCCGCTCCTCCTCAGTTGATTCATTTACATCTCGCTTTATTTCATATAGCTTAGACCAGCTCACTGCCTTGGGGACCGCATTCCTAGTACTGACTAAAATCTACCTCCGATATTGTTTCAAAGCTTGCCTGTCCCAGTTAGGATTGGGGTTAGGAATGTGAAGATTCACTGTACCTATCGCTGTGCCTGCTGTTATTTGTTGCTCTACTGCGGTCCGAGCCGTACGAATAATCGTATTTCTGTCAACACTCTCGAAAGCATGATGTGTAATTACCAGCCACTTGTTTCCAACTCTTCAAATCTACAATGGTAAAGGGAATCTTCATCATGAGCAGACCATCATTACGCACAGCTTGTCTTAAAGGTGCAATCACAGTTTCCCCTCATTTTCCCCTAGTTTGCCTTGCTGTAAGGCAAAATCCTTCAGCCCGACCCCCCTATATCTCAGGTGCCTGTGCTGGTGCTTGTGCTTGATCCTCATTGTCAGCACCTTCAGCCCCATTATTCACAATACCCCTTCTCCAGGGGCCTACCATCAAATCCAAATCCTCCTCCACATTCCTCAGATGTTTAGTGCATAACTGCCCTGTGGTGCACAAAGACCAATAGCATTTAAGCAAATTTTACTGTCTTTCTCCAAGGACAATACTGACAGGTCCTGGAGCGCAAAATGAAAACTGCAATCCTTTTGCTGTTCCAGATGATATCTCAAAGTAGAAAACATTTCTGCATAAGCTACTTCATCCCACTTTCCTTCTCGTCTCAAGAATAACATGTGACAGGATTTTACCAGAGTCTCCTGAGTAACCGAACCCCTCGGGGCTCCACCGCTTTGTTCCGGTCTCCCGAGTGACTGAACTACGCAGGGGTTCACCGATTTGTTTCCAGTGTTGTGAAATGCAACCCAGTGGGGATTTCTTCAAACCCCCCTTTGGAGGCAGTGGTACCCATGATCCTGACCTCCACCAAATACCAAAGTCCAGACAACCAAAACTAAACTGCCTTTTACCCACCGCGCAGGGCGTCCCTCTCTGCCTTACGTGGAAAGGGGCCAAAAAGAATGCCTTTTTAAAGACATTAAATCGGGGTCTCCCCGAGGTCCCGCGTTGGTCCTTCAGGCAAACTCCCCCGATGCCAGCGTGAAGGTCCCAGGGACTCCCTGGATCCATGGGAAACACGGCTGAGTGTCCCTGTTCAGGCGCCAAATTGTTACCCTAAAAGTCGGTCAGAGAAACTCTCTAAGGCTCAATTTGGACTTTCAGAAAGCAGCATTCTTTATTGCAGCGCTGGGCGCACACACGAATCCTTTCACAAGGGTGAGCACACCTGGTACTTGCCGACAGCAACTCTATATTTAACATACTCATGCATATTCACAGCTTTTCCAGCAACTGGTTCTAATATTTGCATCCTAATTACGCATGCGCTTTCTTGCTGAGTGGGGTCTTTGGTGGGCACCGATAGTCTTCCTCACTGTGTTTACTGAATGACCTCAGTGCTTGCTCAAGCTCGCAAGGTCCTAGTGCCCAGTTAGCAGTTGCTATGTCCTTGCTTCTGCTCTGTTCCAGTCTCGCCCCACGCTGGGCACTGCTCTGCTGTCTTGAAGGCTGGCATCCGTGGTCTTATTTACTGTCTCCTTAGGTGTTACCAGTCCCATGATGTTCCTTCCCCCATCAGCCAAACCTTCCTTTCTCTCTACATGTTAGTAAGGTAGAACAATTTGGCCTATTCTCCTATGCTAAAGGCACACACACTGTTGTTAGTGTAAGATTTAAGGTTACAACGCAGTGACCACAGGGACATGCTGGGGACATGGTGACCGTAGGGACATGGTGGGTCACATGGAGACCATGGGGACACAGACATCACAGTGACCATGACGACATGGGGACCACAGGGGTGGCTGATTCTGGAACACCCCATGTTAAGGGTGAAGGCCACAGAATCCCTGCATCAGCCCTGCATGATGGCTCCAGGGTTTGTGGGGAGCTTCCAACCTCTGTCTGGGAGTCCCTGTTCCAGAGGCACCCACAGTTCCTCTGGTTGCTGCAGCCCTGGCTTGTCTTGGGAACTGGAGCAGTTACTTGGTGTGAAGGGTTTCAAGGCTGCCTGGGCAGGCAGTGGGACTGGTGCTGGCCTCAGGGCTGAGCTCCCATCCCCTGGTCAGGCAGCAGGGCTGGTGCTGGCCTCAGGGCTGAGCTCCCATCCCCTGGTCAGGCAGCAGGAATGGTGCTGGCCTCAGGGCTCAGCTCCCATCCCCTGGTCAGGCAGCAGGGCTGGTGCTGGCCTCGGGGTTGAGCTCCCAGCCCCCTGGGTGGTGTTTTGGCTGGGACAGAATTAATTCTCTACCCTGTAGCTGGTGCAGTGCTGTGTTCTGGCTTTATTGTGGCAATTAACACTGGTAACACACTGATGGTTCAGTTGTTGCTCAGCAGCACTTACCCTGATCAAGGACTTTTCAGTCTCTCATGCTCTGCAGTGAGGAGGCGCACAAGAAGCTGGGAGGAAGCAGACAGGACACCTGACCCAGACTAGCCAAAGGGGTATTCCATCCCACAGCACGTCATGTCCAGTATAGAAACTACAGGGAGTCACCCGGAAGGGATTGGATTGGGTCAGGCTGGGTATCCCTCAGTGGGTGCTGAGCAATTACATTGGGCGTCACTGCTGGTTAGCATTTTCCTTTCCCCTGTTTAGTTTTATGCCCTGTCCCTTTTAAACCACAACAGTTGTACAGGAGCAAAGTTTGCTGTACAGCTCTTAATAGTGATTTTAGTGATGGAAGATTTTACCTTTTCTGTTGTTGCTCCAGGTTAGGTTTTTCACTTATTTTCATGACTTTGTTCTTGTTTTTTTCAAGAGCTCTGGCTGGTGGGTGAGTTATTTCTCTCTTCATAATTCCTGCAGGTTTCCAACCCGTGCCTTGCTCCTTCAGCTGCTGATTGCCAGGTTTTCCACGTGGGTCCTTCCCTCCGTGTGTGTCCTGTGCCTGTCCCGGGTCCGTAGCGTTCTGTCAGCAGCCTGGCGGAGGTGCGGAGCGGTTCCTGCTCCCCAGCTCCCTGTGGCCGTAGTTGTGGTCGCTGCCGTTTCCCTGCCATGGACAGATTCTCAACCTGCAGCTGAGGGTTGTTTTCCACAGGGCGGTCTTGTCTGGAGCTGGGGCACGGGGAGCTGGCCCAGCCGGTCTGCGCTGTCGGGTCGGGCCGTGGGACCGCATGTTGGGTCGGTGGGATTTGTGCTCACAGTTAATAGTGCACAGTGTAGGGAACACAGGAATCTGGTTTGTTTTTCATGCGGATTGAAATAAAAGGAAGCACTTGATGGGATGGAGCCATCCCTGTATTGTGGGGTTGCGGGATGAAGAATGCTGCGAGCGTGCAGGGGAGCACAATGTGGCTGGCTGCAGGGCCTGGAGGTTTTTCTCCCACTGAGACTGAGTCTGCGGCTCTGGCAGCAGAGAGCAGAGGCTGGTCCCGCCACAGCGACTCCCGGAGCACCCCTGGGTGCCCAGTGGCCATGGGCACGATGCTGCCGCCATCCCAAAGCCGTGGCGGTCGCTCTGGATTTGCCCATTGTGACGGGGCCCCCACGGTGAGCGTGGGCTCTTTAAGGAGGGAGAGCCCTGCAGTAACCGGTGCAGAGAAGAGCCCTCCCCTCCCTCGGGAGGCTGCATCTCCCGGGGCTGCCCTGCGCATCCAGGTCCGTGTTCTTTGACTTTGCAATCCTGTTTTAGTGTTGGCCTCAAACACATTGTGGGCGCGTGTGTGGGTTTTGGAGGGTTCCCTGTAGAAAGGGCTTCATGTAACCAAAAACGGGGGTGGGGTGGGCGGGGAAGGTGCGGGGGGGTCATTAAGTGCCTGTTGATGAACTGCCTGTGGGGAAGGGGGAGGATCGACCTCACCTCCCCCCCAGCACCCCAAAACGGGGGGGGTGGATGTGGGGGAGGGTGGCCAATGGACACAACCTCCCATCCCCCACCCGGGGGTGTCGGGGGGTGGCACCTCCCCCCCTCTTTATACCCGGGATGGGAGAGGGGAGGATAAAGGGGGGATGGGGGGGGGTGCCTATCCGAAGCCTTAGTGACACCGATGTAAAGGGGGGGGGGTGTCACCTTGTCACCTTAAGAATGTATGAAAAGGAAACTTAACCAATAAATAAAGATTTCACAGGAAATCGAGGCCCCCTCTCCCCCCCCCGTGTTTCGGCCTTTCCCCATCCCCGTTCCGTGATGCTCTCCGCACTTCCGGGTTGGATGCCTCCGTTGCCTAGCAACGGGGTCTCCACGTACCGCTTCCCACGCATTACACACACACACCCCCCACCCGGCCTCGTTCTGGCGAGCGTTGCCCAGGCAACAGCCAATCAGCTCTGAGCTCCCAAACTCGTGTCCCCGTTTATCCCCCTCCCGGCTGCCCCCCATGGGGCTGAATATGGGGCCTTTCCTCACCCCTCCCCCCCACCCCCCATTTTTTTCCCCTCTTCCCCTCCCCCACCGCATCCCCATTTTCTCCCCTCCCCCCCTTATGCCCCCCATTCCCTCTCCCCCTTTTTCCCACCCCCATTCCCCACATTCCTGCCATTTCTCCCCCTCCCCCTCCATCCCTCCCCATTTCTCATCCCACCATCATTATCCCCCCCCTTAATTACCTGCAATTAGCGTAGGACCTGCTTTATTCACACGCACTTCATGTAGGGCTGACCTTATTTACACGTTACTTCCTTATTTACATGTTATTAATGTAGGGCCTACTTAATTTGTGTCCTTTTAGTCCAGCATGCTCAGCGCTTCCAGCAGCCCCCGCCCTTCTCCCTAGGGTCTGAAAGGGGCGTGGCCAAAGGGGTGAGGACACGCCCCCCCAGCCCCCCCGCCCCTTCCCCTCTTTGCTCACCTGGGCCTGCAGGGGGCGCAGCTGCTCCTGGAGCTTCCCATTGGATGCGCCCAGAGCCCGGAGCTGGATCCAGCGACGGGACTGGAAGGGATGGAGGGGGGGACACAAGGAAATGAGGGACCCCAAAGCCACGGGAGGGACCCAAATACCCCCCAAGACCCCCAAACACCTTAAATATCGCCCCATATTTCCCCACAAGCCTCTCCCTTAACCCCAAACCCATCCATAACCCCCTGATCCCCCTCCCAGCACCCCCAAAATTCCCCCTAAAGCCCCAAACTCCCCCATGTCATCCCCTATAGACCCAAAATCCCCCTCCAGGACCCCCACATATCCCTCATCCCTCCCAAAAAGCGGTGCTGGGACCCTTCAGGGACCCCAACTCCTCCCCATAACCATCAAATTCCACTTCCCAGACCCCCCCCAAGCCCATCAGGACCCCCCCAAATCCCCATATTCCCCCGTTGGCACCCACCAGCCGCTGCTTCCCCTCCTGCAGCTGCCTCCTCAGTGGCCCCAGGGCAGTTTCTGGGGAGTCCATGGGGCTGCCCCGTAGCTCTGGGCCCTGCTGGATCTGGGCCCCCCGAGCCCCTGAGAGCCCCATGGCCTCCAGCATCAACCTGGTGGCAAGGGGGGCACCAAATCCAAACGTTGAGGGGAGTTTGGGGGGCCCAAAGGGGTCCAGATCCCATTTTGGGGACCCCAAAAGGGCTGCAGGGACCATGGAGGTTGGGGGGGGGGGGCACCCCGAAAGGTCTCAGCACTGGGTTTAGGGAGGGGGGCTTTAAGGACCCCTATGAGCCCAGCACCCACTTCAGAAGGAAACTTCAGAATTCCTATAGTAACACCACCCCCCCACCCCCCCCCCCATGTATTTTAGGGACCGATCCGAGGTTTGGGGTCCCTCCAGATGTTGCAGTTCCTCCCCCCAGATGTTGGGGTGCCCCCCTCACCGCGGTGCCGCACGTGGCCCATGATGTACTCCCGGATGGGGGCACAGGGCCCCGTGCACAGCCTGGAGGTGGGGGGGAGACAAAGAGAGGGGGTCAGGAGCACCCCAACCCCCCCAGGACCCCAAAAGCCCCCACTGGGGGGTCCCGCGGGCTCCAACCTGCGCAGGTCGGGATCGGAGGGGAGCTCCAGCTCCGCCATGATGGGCGAAATTGGCGCGCTGGGAGCGCCGCGCGGCACGACGGGAGGTGTAGTCCAAGCCGGGCGGTGCCTTAATGGTGCTGTATGGGTGTCGCACTGCATCATGGGAGTTGTAGTCTAGGCTGGGCGACTCTAGGACAGGGCTCTCTGGGTGCCGCGTGGCATGATGGGAGTTGTAGTCCATCGGGGAGGGCAACGGGGCCAATGTCGGGGTAATGGAGGCAATGGGGGTAATGGGGGCATGGGGGGCAATGGGGGGTAAGTGGAGGGGCAGTGGGGATCCTGGGGTCTCCATTGGGCGAACTGCGGCCCTTTGGGGGATCAAACTTCACAACTCCATTTCCTATCCCCCATTTTCTCCCTTTTTCCTTCTCATTTCCCCCATTCCCTCTGCATTTCCCCCATTTCTCCCCCATTTCCTGCTATTTCCTCCCCATTCCTGCTATTTCTTCCCATTTCCCTCCCATTTCCCACCATTTCCTCCATATTTCCTTCCATTCCCCCATTTCTCCTCCTTTTCCCACCATTTCCCCCCTTTTCCCACCATTTCCCCCATTTCCTCCCAAATTCCCGTCCTTTTTCCCTCATTTCCCCTCCATTTCATCTCCATTTCCCTCCCATTTACTCCCAATTTCCCCCACCCCTATTTCCCCCATTTCCCTCCCATTTCTCATTTCCCACCATTTCCCCCCTTTTCCCATTTCCTCCCCATTTCCCCTCCTTTTCCCCCCATTTTCCATTCCCATTTCCCTCCATTTCCCACCTATTTCTCCCCCCCCCCGGCTATTCCCATGAAGCCGCCACCGCTCCCCTCCCCCCCCCGCGCCGCCCGCGGCGGGAACTGGACGGGACCAAACTGGGGCGGGCGCGGGGCCTCCTGCCCCACCCCCGCGGGCTCTTCGCCCGCGAGGTCACCTCGGGTCACATGGGGCGGGGCTCCATAGGGAGGACCCTGACCCCGCCCCATAACTTGGGGAGCTCCACAGGTGGGGAGCCCCCTAACTTGGGGGAGGGCACAAAGGGGGACCCTCAGACCCCGCCCCATCGCTTGGGGGGCACAAAGGGGGCGCCTCATAACTTGGGGGGGGCACAAAGGGGGACCCCCAGACCCCGCCCCATACCTTGGGGGGCACAAAGGGGGGCTCCATAGGGGGGAACCAGGCCCTGCTCCACAACTTGAGGGAGGACAAAGGGGGCACCCCATAACTCGGGGGGCTTCATAGGGGACTTCCAGAGCCTGCCCCATACCTTGGGGGGCACAAAGGGGGTGCCCCATAACTTGGGGGTCCCAGTGCCCACCCCCCAACACCCCATAGCGCGGGTCCTGGCCTCCCGCTTGGGGGCGCTGTTGCACCGGGCCCCGGTGCTGCTACGGGAGCGGCGCCGCTCGGTGCTGGGGGCGCTGCTCCGTGGGGGGGGGGGGGCACCGGGGCTTCCCCCCGCGGCTCTCGCGGCTGCTCCGGGGGCACCGGGACCCGAACCCGGGAGCTCGGGACCCGAACCGGCGGCCCCTGGAGCCTCAATGGGAGCCGCAACCGGATGCACGGCGGGACCGGGGCATCCCCAGCCCCATCTTTGGATCCAGTGCGGAGCAGTGGGAAGTGAGTCGGGAATGGGGGTAATGGGGGGCAATGGCATAATGGGGGGTAATGGGGTAACTGGGGCAATGGGAGTAATTGGGGGTAATGGGCAATGGGGGTAAAGGGGGGTAATGGGGGGCAATAAGGTCAATGGAGAAAATGGGGGGCAATGGTGGGCAATGGTGTCTCTCCCCCCCACCCCAGAGCCCCCACTTCTGGAGCCCGGTTCCGCTCTTCCAGCCCCATGGAATTTCGTGTCTGTGTCAGCGCTCCCCCTCGCAACTGGATCCGGACGTGGATCCATGTCCATGTGTGGAGCGTCCGGATCCGGATCCCATAGGATCTGCTCCCAAGCACCAGGAGCTGCGATACCAATGGGATCCAGTGCTCCCAGATGATCCAGGGCTCTGGAATGAGGGGGAGCTGCAGCACAAGCTGGTGCTTTGGGATGATTCCATGCTCCCAGAGAGCCTGGTGCGGCTCTGGCACGATCCAGTGTTCCGGGATGATCTAGGGATCCGGGATGATCCAATGCTCCGGAATGATTTAGGGATCCAGAATGATCCAGGGTTCCGGGATGATTCAAGAATCCAGAATGATCCAAGGTTCCAGAATGACCCAGGGATCCAGGATGATGCAGGGATGCGGAATGATCCAGAGCTCTGGAATGATCCAGAGCTCTGGAATGATCCATGGCTCCAGAATGATCCAGGAATCCAGGATGATCCAGTTTGGCTCCATCGTGATGCAATGCTCCGGAATGATCCAATATCCCGGCATGATCCGGTTCTGCTCCATCAGGATCCGTTCGTGTTCCAACAGCATCCAGTGTTCTGTCAATATCCACAGCTCCGGAATGACCCAATTCGGTCCCTTCCCAATCCCACTCGGCTCCATTCAGATCCAATTCAGTCCCATTCCGATCCTGTTCGGCTCCATTTGGACCCAATTCGGCTCCATCCCAATCCCATTCAGCTCCATTCAGACCCAATTCGGCTCCATCCTGATCTGGTTCATTCCCATCCCAATCCCAGTCAGCTCCATTCAGACACAGTTCGGCTCCATCCTGATCTGGTTCATTCCCATCCCAATCCCATTCAGCTCCATTCAGACCCAATTCGGCTCCATCCCAATTCAGTTTCCCTCCATTTCGACCCAGTTCAGTCCCATCCTAATCCTATTCAGCTGCATCCCGATCCCATTCGGTCCCATCCCAATTCAGTTCTGCTCCTTTTGGACCCAGTTCAGCCACATCCCAATCCCATTCGTCTCCATTCAGATCCAATTCGGTCCCATCCCGATCCCATTCATCCCTATCCTGACCCCATTCAGCTCCATTTGGACCCAGTGCAGTCCGATTCCAATCCCATTCGTCTCCATCCCAATATGATTCATCCCTATCCCAACCCAATTCAGCTCCATCCCAATCCCATTCGGCCCCATCCGGGTCCGGTCCGGCTCCAACCAGACCCAATCCAGCTCCATCGGGGCTCAACATGGCTCCATCCGGACCCATCCCGGCCCCATCCGGATCCGATCTGGCTCCATTCAGACCCAATCCGGCTCCATCCAGATCCAATCCGGTTCCATCCGGACCCATCCCGGCTCCATCCAGCCCCAGTCCAGCTCCATCCGGACCCACCCCAACTCCGCTGCTGCTGCCCCGACCCGGCACCCTGGGGCTGCTGCGGGCGCTGGGCCTGAGAGCCCACCCCGCCACCATTAAAGGCTCCTTTGCTGTCAACGTCATTTTGGGGTGAAAACAGCACTTTTAGGGTCATATACTGGGTTATAATGGGGTATAATTGGGTTATAATGGAGTATAATGTTTGTATAAGAGGGTATAATGGGTTGTAATAAGGTTATAATTGGGTATAATGGGTTATAATGGGGTTACAATGGGGTATAATGGGGTTATAATGGGCTGCAATAGGGTATGATGGGGTTACAATGGGGTATAATGGGTTATAATGGGGTTACAATGGGGTATAATGGGTAATAATGGGGTATAATGGGGTTATAATGGGGTATAATGTGGTTATAATAGGGTACAACGGGGTATAATGGCGGTATAATAGGGTATAATAGAATAAAATGCGTTATAATAAAGTTATAATTGGGTATAATGTGTTATAATGGCATATAAAGGGGTTACAATGTGGTTATAATGTGGTTATGATAGAGTATAATGGGGTATTTTGGGGTATAACGGGGTATAATGGAGTTATGATGTGGTTATAATGGATTATAATGCGGTTATAATGGGGTATAATGGGGTATACTGGGGTTATCTCTTTCATGGACACCCCCCTGTGGTGGGGGAAGAGCCTGCATGCCCCAGTGAGGTTGGGAGCTACGCTGGTGGTGGCTCATGCCTCCCGTAGGGTCTCCCATTCCAGACCGGTCTCAACTGAAGGGGCAGACAAAGTGTGTCCATGGCAGGATGGGCTCACCAGCCTTGGGCAACCATCCTAGGAGAAGGACAGCTCTAACTTCAAACCGGGCAGACGGAGCTCGTTGGGCCCTGTAAGGCCATCCATCTCAGAAAAGGACACTCTAACCAAGCCTGCGACCGGAGGACTTTGCTGTCACCGTCCAAGCTCGCTAGGCCCTGGCAGACAAACATCAGGTGTAAAGGACGGGGCCAGTTCTGCGCATGCTGTGCCTCACCTAAAAAACCCACTGCTCCTTGGCCTTTTTAGTCATCAGCGCGCTTGTAGTAAGCGTGGGTAAAGCCCCTCCCAAATCAAGTCAAGCCATCATCATAATAGTTGCTAACAAAGCCTAACGTCAACCCCATCCTTCAATCAACCCCATCCTTCAATCAACCCCATCCTTCAATCAACCCCATCCTTCAATCAACCCCATCATTCAATAAACCCTATCCTTCAATCAACCCCATTCTTCAATCACCTCCATCATTCAATTACCCCCATTCTTCAATCAACTCCATCCTTCAGTCAGCCCCATCCTTCAATCAACACCATCCTTCAATCAACCCCATTCTTCAACAAACCCCATCCTTCAATCAATCCCATCCTTCGATCAACACAATTTTTCAATCAACCCCCTCCTTCAATCAAACCCCTCCTTCAATCAACCCCCTTTTTCAATCAACCCCCTCCTTCAATAAAACCCATTCTTCAAACAACCCGATTCTTTGATCAAGCCCATCCTTCAATCAATCCCATTCTTCAATCCGCCCCAACCTTCAATCAACCCCATTCTTCAATCAACCCCATTCTTCTATCACCCCCATTCTTCAGTCAAACCCATCCTTCAATCAACCCCAACCTTCAGCCGACCCCTCCCTTCAATCAACCCCACTGCTGCAGAAAATATATGGACTCAGTCAGAGAACACTATGATCAGACAAAAACCGTTTATTACAAAGCCTTAACCCCTTAAATACTGTTTCTTACGTGCACTTACAGTGATTTGGCATATTTGATTGGATACATGTCTTGAAGACCCTTTGCAACTAGCATATAATTGGTTAAGCACAGGTGTGAGAACTTTACCTCGAAAGCTTGCCAACAGTCCACAGTTCTCATTAACTTGGTGAAATCCAGCTTCTTCTTATCTTGCTTGTTCAGGCTGCCCCGAGCCTCTCACGGCCTTGCTGCATCTTTCAGGATTATTCAGAATTTATGTACCAATTATTCATTCTCCTGTGAGAACACTGCCTCCACATCTCCCCCTTTTTGTTTTATATATGTTTTGGGGGACCCTACTTGAGCAGGGATTTGGCCTAGATCATATCTCCAATATATGGACAGTGGGATTGAGTGCGCCCTCAGCAAGTTTGCCGATGACACAGAGCTGTGTGGTTCGGTTGATACCCTGGAGGGAAGGAATGCCATCCAGAGGGACCTCGACACGCTTGTGAGTGGGCTGATGCCAACCTCATGAGGTTTAACCATGCCAAGTGCAAGGTCCTACACCTGGGTGGGAGCAATCCCAGGCACAGCTACAGGTTGGGCAGAGAAGAGATTCAGAGCAGCCCTGCGGAGAAGGACTTGGGGGTGTTGGTTGATGAGAAAATGAACATGAGCCGGCTTCAGTGTGCACTTGCAGCCCAGAAAGCCAACCGTATCCTGGGCTGCATCAAAAGGAGCGTGACCAGCAGGGCAAAGGAGCTGATCCTGCCACTTTACTCTGCTCTTGTGAGACCTCACCTGGAGCATTGTGTGCAGTTCTGGTGTCCTCAACGTAAAAAGGACATGGAACTGTTGGAACAAGTCCACAGGAGGCCACAAGGATGATCAGGGGCTGGAGCACCTCCTGTATGAAGAGAGGCTGAGGAAGTTGGTGCTGTTCAGCCCGGAGAAGAGAAGGATGTGTGGAGACCTCATAGCAGCCTTCCAGTATCTGAAGGGGGCCTATAGGGATGCTGGGGAGGGACTCTTCAGTAGGGACTGGAGTGACAGGACAAGGGGTAACGGGTTCAAACTTAAACAGGGGAAGTTTAGATTGGATCTAAGGAGGAAATTCTTTCCTGTGAGGGTGGTGAGGCACTGGAATGGGTTGCCCAGGGAGGTTGTGAATGCTCCATCCCTGGCAGTGTTCAAGACCAGGTTGGATGAGCCCTTGGGTGATATGATTTAGCGTAAGGTGTCCCTGCCCATGGCAGGGGGGGTGGAACTAGATGATCTTAAGGTCCTTTCCAACCCTAACGATTCTATGATTCTATGAATCTATATGCCGACTACAGGCTGCTGGGCCTGCCCCTTTTTTCTGCTGTATGGCTCTCTGGTAACAGGGGAGGCCATCCTTCACATCAAGGTCTGGCACGGCATGTGTCCTCACCGCTCCACGCCTGCTGGGTTGCGGCCAACAGCGGAGCTAAAGGTTCTTCCCGGTGGCAAACACAGAGGCCAACCTAGTCTTGCCCTTGACTGTGGTAGCAGGCATTTGGTCAGCCTCAGTCCTTGCACCTTGTTGTCAATGCACAGTTTCACCTCCTTCATCCAGTACCAAGTCGCTACTACAGCAAGGCACACACAAATTTACATCAGCAGAGTAACTATTGCAGGGTGCAGCAGCATGTCGAAGATGCTGATGGCAGTGAAGGACTAGCCAAAGAAATTTCTTACCAGTGGAATTCTCCCCCCTCTTAAATTTGTTCCATCACCTGCTTTATAACACTACCATTGTATTAAAATCTTTCTAGCTTTTGCCTTAGCATTTTCTAGCAGCTACTGCAAATTTCCATACTCTAACATCTCTTTTACAAGTGACAAATCTATACAATACAAGGTGCAGTTTCTTATTGGCAACTAGCTAGTAAATACAGGTGGTTTTATACACAAAATCACAACCTCTAATAATAGCTACTTTACAAGCACACACATTCAGGATGTTACTTTTCAGTTGCCCCCAAGTGATGTTTTGCAGTTATTTGTTCTTTCTCTTCCTCTATCTCATTCTGCTTGGGGTAATCACGGTCAGCTCCTGCAGCTGAGGCATCAGGTTTATCCATTCGTCTGTCCAGCTCATGGCAAGGCTTGACAAACTTTGCAGGCAGTCACCATGGACCTGTAGGCAGGAGGACACAAATATACCCCCTCCCCCAGGTTATCCATTCTTGAGAAGCAGACAGGTTAAACTGCACGTTGTTAACTGGTGAGGAGTTTGCTGCATCATTGCCTTTGGTTTTGTTTTTTTTTGTGGTTTTTTTTTGATCCAAAGTTGCGCACCCTACAAACACCGGCCTGCTTGGCAGCAGTTACAGCTGCCTGCCTGCCTGCTTCAGCAGCAACCATAAATACCTGCTGGCAACCGCACTTTTGCATTAACCCTTTCATGCCCGAAATGTTAAACTGCTCCCCGTTAAAAACTTTTACATGAACCCAACACCAAAAAAAACCACACAGAACACCATCTGCCCTCAGCACATGCACACACACACTTGTGGGATCCCACAAGCACGCTCCACACAACTACAATCTTTGAAGCACAAATTCCAGACAATCATTACTCCCACTACAGCCCCACGTACAGAACGTGGCACAAGGACCCTGTGGAGACTAACAGCAAACCAGCTCCGAGAAGCATCATTGCAGTGTGAGGTGGCAGGCTCAACCTTAGCGGGCGTCCCCGCAGAGGCTCTGCCCCCCCCACATCGCATGAGGCTTGGGCTTTTATACTGACCAAAATGCACACTCATTCCGACACAGGTGGCCAGCCTGCGCTGGGAGAAGTGTCCAGCAGTATCTACAGAGGTCTCCAAAGGTTGATAGAAACCTGGACATACTTATAATTACCAACTTCTAGTACATGAGTATCACAGAGAAACTGTATGGGCTCCCCCTGTCAATTGCAAGAAAAAATCATAACATATACAGCTTGAGTATAAGAGGATTTTAACGCATACGTGGTCACCGTTTGTCAGGCCTCCTTAACTATTTTGAGATCAAGAGCTTCCCACTCTTTAGCCCCCTGCTGTGTAGTAAACACAGGATATGCAAAGATGCCCATTGCAGAAAATTCCCCAGTAATGATCACATATTTGGTTACCCATTGTTACAGCTGAGCGTCTCCAGGGCCAGTAAGTCTGAGCAGACCGACCTGGGAGACGAAGAGTCAGGGTCTGGAAGCAGAGGATATAAATCTGGCTCGGATTCAGGGGATTCGGGGGCTGATCCTGTGCCGAACTCGGGGTCTCCGTTGCTCGCAGCTGTGTCTTTCTTATCAGATGTCTCCCGTTCGGTATGTGGCCATCTGCAAACCTGTAGTCCGTGTCCCTGTTCGGGCGCCATTTGTAAGCGGTGAGGAGAAGCAGACAGGCCAACCCAATATGGGTGATAAGCAACTTCTACTTTATTTGTGACGCAGTTCACACATATATAGGAGTGGTATTCAGCCACTCCTTCTTGGCATAACAGTATTGGTTAGCCCCCACAGCTTCCTCCACATTCTCCTCCCAGGTCCGGTCTCCGGCCACCTGTTGGGGCCACCCCCTGCCTTGCTTGCACAGTCCTCCAGAACTCTATGGTTCTGCTCTTAGAGTCATTCTGTAACACTGCACCTCTCTCTGCACGCAGGGCTACAGAGCTTTCTATTCAGTTCCTCAGCTCTGGGGAGCAGATCCGGTGCCCAACGGCGGGATCCAGGAAAGCCTCTGAGGCACAGAGGCTCCCAAGATCGATGTCCAGCAAAAGCCTCCTCCAGGAGCACAAGCAGCAGCAGCGCCGGCCAGCCAGGCTGTTACCGGCCGTGCTTCCGTCTGATCAGCAAAGAGCTCTATGCAAAGCGCTGTGTCTGACACCGGGGGTCTTTCCGTGGTGGCTGTGAAATACGCACCCAGCAGGGGGTGAGCTTTGGTGGGGCAGGACAGAGGAGTTTTAGTCCTACTGAAGGGCAGCCCTCTCGCAAGGCTTTGCTATGGCAGCTCGGCTGCAGCCCTGCTCTCGGTGGTCCCTGCACCCTCTGGTCTCTGGCAGTGTGCCCTGCCATGGCTGCACAGCTCTGCTGGGGAGGGTGGAGAGGAGAGGAGGGAAGAGGAGAAGGAAGCACAGTGCTGGGCGCCCAGGGCAACAGAGCTGCCAGGGCAGCACCCGGGGGCCTGTAGAGCCAGGGCCCTGGACCTGGAGGCCAGCTCTGTCAGAGGTGCACCGAGCAGTGCCCCGGGGACAATGAAAGCCTAGGCAGGAAGCGTGCCTGGGCAGAGGGAAGCGATGGGGGGCAGCTTTTCGGTTGGGTAGCTTGGCTCTGCCAAAGCTCTGCTCAGGTTCCTGAGCCTTTGCTTCGACACTTGCTGGTCAGAACGGCAGCGGGGAGCTGGGGGGACATGGGGACACGTCTGAAAGTCCTCTCCAAACACGGGGCGGGGGGGGAACACAATGCCTGCCACTGGGGGCCTGAGAGCGGGCTGTGCAGGAGGATGAGGGAAGGAAGCCCGAAACTGCTGGCTCTTGGGCACCCACACCCTGCCCAGGCTCTGTGCGCTGGTGGCAGCGATGCTTCCCGAGCCCAGGCAGGTTGAACAGCACCACCTGACATAGGGGCAGTTTGTTAATCCTCTGTGCGCCATTTGTTCCCAAAAAGCCCTGATCCTGTGGGGCTCTGACTTGACCTACATAGAAGATACTCTACTGGCATGGCTTCCTTGAGGACAGTGTCCAGACAGAGCTCTCCCCTTCTGCAAACTGCAGACAAACAGCATCACACCACTGCTACAAGCCCTTGGGACAGGCAGAAGTGATTAAATCAACTCCAGGTGGGGAAAGTCACAGAGAGAGAAAAAACCTTCCTGGGGCAGGACTGCAACTGCACAAGACACAGCTTCCTCTCCCCTGTGAGAGGAGCAGCTTCATTTAATTTTCTTTTTTCCTCTCTTAAAGGACACAAAAGTTGTTCCAGCTGCTATGTCTCGAACTGAGGCACCAACAGAGGCACCTTCCAAGGGAAGGCCCTGTGTTGAAGCACCCTCAGGAAGGATGAAGTGTGTGTGAAGGGGGGGCTGTAGGGTAGGAGGATGCTTCATCCTCAGCTGGAAACCTGGGCAACAACGCCAGACGCTTTCTGGGATGTTCAAGTGTTTAGTAAGAGATAGAGGAAGGTTTGAGGGTGAAAAATGGAGCCCCCTGGTCCCGCAGGGTCAGCGAGTGGCCCTGCTGCTGGCCCGGCTCCTTTGGCCACTGCTGGTGTCGCCTTCGAGCATCACTGGCGGGGCAGCTTCTTGGCAGGTGCAGCGGAGTCTTGAGAGCCACGGGTCTTCCTCTTGCGAGTGCGGTGGGGCCTGTGCTTGGAGCGGGCCCTGCCCCGGAGGGGAGCAGAGGCCCCGGGCACAGCCTGCCCTGGCTCCTGCTGCGCATCTTCCTGCTGCGCTGGGGTGGGAGCGGGGACGCAGGCAGGACCCCCCTGCACGGCAGCGGTCGAGGTGCTCGGGAGCGCGTCTGCGTCCGCGCTGCTGGAGGGGGCTGCTCCGGGCACAGGGGTCCCCAGCGTGCAGGCAGCGGGGCTGGGGCTGGGCTCGGGGCTCTGCTCCCAGCCCCCGGGGCGGTCAGAGCGGGTCACTCTGGTCGTCCTGATCCACTCGCCTCTGTGCTGGCTACCAGAGGAGCTGGTTCTCGCCACGAGCTTGCCCTTGCATTGCTCCTGGCAGGCCGTCCAGCTGGTGCTGGCCACAGGGCCGCCCTCCTGCCACCAGCTGAACTCAGACCAGCAGTCGCTCGCTCCGTGCGCCTTCTCCTGGCGGATCATGAGTTTCAGCGCTTCGTCCACGCACTCCTTCTCTGTGGCCTCAAGGAGCCTTCGCACGAACCTGGACGCGTGGCTCCGCAGCTCGGGGCGCAGCACCGCAACCAGGATGCCTTCCTCCAGGCCGTAGACGGGCAGCGCCTCCAGGATCATGCGTGTCAGCGTGAACACCTTAAAGCTCTGCACGCCAAAGAACCGCTTCATCTCCCGAGACACCCAGGCGTTCAGCAAGAGCAGCAGCTGAGGGTGCTTCTGGAAAATGGATGCCCAGGCAGAGGCCGGGAAGCCCCCCACATACTGTGGCTCCATAGCACAGGGTTGGTGCACCCCGGGTGCTGCTGGCACTGGCAGTCCAGAAAGACCTTCCTCTCGGGCGCTGAGTGATGCTGCTGCACGGGCTCCTCTGAGACCTCCTCAGAGTCGTCTCCCACAGCAAGTGCCCTGTGGAAGTCACTGGGTGGAATAGAAGCAGTGCCAGCAGCAACGTCACAGGGCGTGGCTGGGGGAACGTCACAGGGCGTGGCTGGGGGCTGTCGCCATGGGCTCTGCACCGTATTTGCCGCTGCTTCGTCCTCACCTGGAAACTTGGGCAACAACGCCAGACGCTTCCTGGGATGTTCAAGTGTTTAATAAGAGATAGAGGAAGGTTTCTGGGTGGTAAGTGGAGCCTTCTGATCCCACAGGGTCAGCGAGTGGCCCTGCTGCTGGCCCGGCTCCTTTGGCCACTGCTGGTGTCGCTTTTGAGCATCACAGCCACTGAGGTTTTGCCGCTGATGGCCCAAAAAGCCACTTGGCATCGGCGTGGTACTCCTCCTTGGGGAAGAACAAAAACCAAACAGGACAGGTTTAGTCACATCCACATGCATCACAATTGAGGAGCAGGGAGCTGCTGTAAGAGCTCAGATAGAAAACCAAAGTGGTATTCCATTAAAGAACATTTAAATGTTTGTGGGGTTTCTGTAATTTAGACTCCACCAGACACACACACTCACACAGCTCAGAGAGTAAAGGATGACCCCTGGCTCTGGTAGCCTCTGCCCCTCTCCCACTGAATGGTCCCAGTGGGACCAGCACCCTATTGATGTTTAAGAGTTGCCTGGGGGTTCACGTGCTGCAAAGTAGGGGCAACATATGCCAACAGTGTTTTCTACTGCTTTCCTTACACTAGAAACCCAGCAAACCTTTTTTGGAAAAACTGCCAGTAATAGAGAATAAGTCCTCTCAGTTTTTATCTAACTATCCACTTTGTGTACGAATATCAGTTAGATCTGACAACATCAATATGGTATGGTTAAAAAGTCCACATTTAAAGTGTTGATTTCATTATCAAGGAAAGCTCAAGGGGTAATTTATGGATAGACCTGCAGCTGGGGAGTTCAGTACACTCATGCAAATATGAACCAGCCAAGAATTTGATCACTACTTATGAAGTAAAGGCACAGCTACAGGTTGGGCAGAGAAGAGATTCAGAGCAGCCCTGTGGAGAAGGACCTGGGGGTGCTGGTCGATGAGAAAATGAACATGAGCCGACTTCAGTGTGCACTCCCAGCCCAGAAAGCCAACCGTATCCTGGGCTGCATCAAAAGGAGCGTGACCAGCAGGGCAAAGGAGCTGATCCTGCCACTTTACTCTGCTTTTGTGAGACCTCACCTGGAGCACTGTGTGCAGTTCTGGTGTCCTCAACATAAAAAGGACATGGAACTCTTGGAACAAGTCCAGAGGAGGGACAAGAGGGTGATCAGGGGACTGGAGCACCTCCCGTATGAAGACAGGCTGAGGAAGTTGGGGCTGTTCAGCCTGGAGAAGAGAAGGCTGCGTGGAGACCTCATAGCAGCCTTCCAGTATCTGAAGGAGGCCTATAGGGATGCTGGGGAGGGACTCTTCAGTAGGAATTGTAATGACAGGACAAGGGGTAACGGGTTCAAACTTAAACAGAGGAAGTTTAGACTGGATATAGGGAAGAAATTCCAGGTGAGGCACTGGAATGGGTTGCCCAGGGAGGCTGTGAATGCTCCATCCCTGGCGGTGTTCAAGGCCAGGTTGGACGAAGCCTTGGGTGGAATGGTTTAGTGGGAGGTGTCCCTGCCCATGGTAGGGGGGTTGGAACTAGATGATGTTAACGTCCTTTCCAACCCTAACTATTCTATGATTCTAAGTTTTCCCAAGGTCTGGACAAGTTTGAAGCTAATATTCCCTTCACCATCAAATGTCCAGTGACCTTCAGTTTTAATAAAACTGAACTACTGGTAGGGTTGATTCATATCAACAGAGCATCCCTGCTACACCTGGGTTCACAGTACCCAGAAGAATGACTCAGCAGAAACAGTAAACTCTCTGATCAACCGCAGTTGCTTATGCTAGTCATACCTGCATGTCTGCCACACTCTACAGCTGGTTCCAAGCACTGGCTAACTGTCGTGGTTTAAACCCAGTCAGGTAACTTGTTCACTCACTCCCAGTGAGTGGTGCCGAGCTGACAACAATCAAGGTCTGTGTCCGTCTCCCCCCCCCCCTGCACCGGGGCTCTCCCCTTCCCCGTTCCCGGAGGAACGGGGAGGAGGATCGAGAGAGTGCAACTCCTACGGGTTGAGACAAGAACAGTCCAGCAACAAATCACCACCGCTACTATCAGCTAAAACAATGATAAGGGAAAATAACAAGGGAAGAGAATACGATACCACCGGCCAAGAAAACGAGTTCCACCCGGAAGCTCCTGTCCTTCCGGGTAACTCCCAGTTACCCCCCACCCCGGGCATGACGTGCTGTGGTATGGAATACCTCCCCGGCTAGCCCGGGTCAGGCGCCCCGTCTCTGCTTCCTCACAGCTTCCCCTCCTCCCTGGCAGAGCATGAGCCTCACAGAGTCCTTGGTCAGGGTAAACATCACTTAGCAACAACCGACAACATCGGCTTCACCAACGCTGTTCTCAAACTAGAAGTCAAAACACAGCACTGCACCAGTTAACACAAAGGAAAAAACATGACTGCTACTGCTGAACCCAGGACACTAACCAACACACTTCTTTGAAAGCTTCTCAACTAACCATTGACTGTCTCAAGCTTAGGATTTTTCACTGGTGCAATGACACCTCTAGATTGGGGAGTACATGATTTGCCCAGAGAAACACAGGTGGAGAAAGAAAAAGCCTCAGATCTCTTGGATCTTTTGTTACCTTAATATTTACCTTTTCATCTTTTTCACAGGTAGATAATTTGAGTTCCCTGCCACTGTTCACCTTTCAAGTCCTCATACATTTCTATTTCTCCCTTTGACATCTGAAACAAGCTGGCTTTACAAAAGACGGCATTACCAGTGACCCAAATACACCATGCATTTGAGCAACCAGAGGGTGAACTCCTCCAGCTGAGCCAGGACTGCTTCCACGGCCTTTGCCATCAGCCACAGCCTGAATTAGCAACATTAACCTTTGGCAATACCCTTGAATTAGGAGTTGTCTCTGCTCTCCTTCCATTCCTTACATACACTAACTCTGGCTTCACTTCCACTTGCTCCTAACAGGCTACAGCTGCTCACAGCCCTTTGTGTCAGCTGTCATGTAGCTGCAGCTGTGAGAAGCTGCCACAGGGCACCACTGGCCCAGAACATCCAATTTTCACTTAAACAATAAAATCCATCTTTGCTACAGATGCCCCTCCTCACACTGCTTCATTTTATGTTCTGTTGTCACTCGATGGAAACTTCACTCAATCTCAATCACTTTATTTTGTTGCAGGTCTATGTGCAAACTTCAATAAAGTTAAGCCCATGCCTGCATGATGTTTATAGCTGAGACTAATTAACAGCTGAGCTAGTGGAGAGGCAAAGATATGTTGCTTGGCCTCCCTCTGCTCAACTTTGGGCCAAGGCAGGGGAGCAGGCCTGCTGTCCTGTCGCTGGTCACTCCACTAAGGTGGTCGTGTGTTCTCAGAAGCCCCAACAGAAGGTGGGGATGCTCAAAGGCTGGTAGTTGCGAAGCAGAGGAGGAGAGGTGGGCAGGCTGCCTTACCTTGCCTGGGCGGCAGTCTGCTGGCCCTCCCTTCGCTGTTTTGTCTCCTCCAAGGCTGCTTTTGGTTCCATCCTGTACATGGTAGGTCCTTTTCCGTAGACGTCCAGTTCCACCTTGTGGAAAGCAGCAGGACCTGGTGTCTGTAAGAGAGGCAGGGAGGTTGCTGGGTACACAAGTGTTCTGCTGACAGGAAGGGTACTCAACAAAGTGATCACACACTCGCTGTACAACATGCACAGTGGATTAAACCAGCACACTAAAGCAAACAAGCACAGTAAAGCGAACTGGGTGGATATTTCTATACAGTAAGTAAGTACAGTAAAACAAATTGTGTACATGTATATAAGTAAAGTACAGATGACAATTAGCAGTGCATCGAATCAATACTGCAGAGAGAGACCAGAGACTTAGAAGAAAGACATCACCAGCCATCATCAAACCATCCTCCAGGCCCACACTTCAGCTGGGAAGCCCCATTGCAGCCATTGCCGGGAGACTCAGGTAATCAGGAAAGTTCCTACGAGGTCCATCCACACATAGGTGAGGCCTCGGAGTCAGCTACAAGAGGCTCCTGCTTTTGTACCCTTAGAAACACAAGGGGCTTTATGCCAGCTCTGCCACTCTTTACTCGTGGGCCCGTGCAGTTCCTCATCATCTCAGTGTTGGTCACACTGACAGCATTGGCCAGGTGGCCCAGCGTGCCCAAGCAGGAAGCTCACGGAACAGCTGCACCCTCATGGTTTCCTGCCTCTTTCCGACAAACACTCACCATGAACATACACACATGGACTCTGCCAAATACACTGTGAAAAACCCACACTGGGTTGTCTCTCAGTCAGGAGAGGGAATCAACTCTCAGCGAGGTTCCCATCTGTTACAGTCACAGCCAAATCCAAGCGCAGGAGCGGTATGCACATAGAGATGGAGACGAAAATGGAGATAAGAAAAATAATGTAAAAGAATATTTTCTTTTCACAAAATAATGGAAAACAACCAAACTTGTCTTCCTGATACAGACACTCAAGTTTTCTACTGCAATTGAAAACAATCTGAACAAAACAAAACTCTCTTGGAGCAAGACTACCCATTTTCTAAGAGCCTTCTCAGCTTTCACAGTGGCACACACAGTCCTGACTTCCACAGGAGGAACTCAAAGGTACGCTTCTGTTGAGCTGGACATTTGTGATGGAGGTTCTGTGGGAGTATGGGCCCTGAATTCCCCATGAGGGAGGCCATCTCTGCTTTTATAACAGGGACACAGGGCTATGACTTCAGTTTTCCAGAGAAAAAGAATGTTGTGCTTTGATTTGATTAACCCAGCTGTGATTGATGCAAGAAGCCTCAGCGTCTGTATTTCAGGCAGCCTGCTTGCACAAGTCACACAGTGTTTATGGTGAAGATTTCACGTGCCACACGCCTGACAAATTACTTTGCCCTTTTAAGTAAAGAATGCATTTCACATGGTATCTGCAAACTGAACAGCCACTGCACTCACACAAAGCAGCAAGACCACTGTCTGCAAGGAAAATGATTCATATCCCCATGAGGGTGCCCGAGCACAGTCACTGTATCTCACAAGCCAGATTCCACCAGAGCTGAGAATCATGAGTCTGCTATTTTGATGGTTGCCACCAAATAGTTCAGGACTGCCTTTGCACCTGCATCAGGACTGCCAGAAAACACCCAGTCTGCGGCAGTGCCTATAATCTACCAGTTGTGGACATGCTGTATCAGCTCACTCCTTCTCACACCCTTTCCCCTGACTGCAAGGCTGAAGGACAGCCTCTACCTGGGTCCCAATACCCTTGGGTAAGGAGCATTCTGGAGGGTAGATTTTGTCTAGTTAAGCCCACCAGCACTTTTGGATCACTGACTACTGCGGCGCTTGAGCCTTTTGGGCATCTCCCCACTGACCCAGTCCTGCCAGCCCATCTGTGCCAAGCACTTACAATCAACTGAGGGAAGCAGAGTAATGAGGACTTATTTAATGAAATGCTCAGTACTACTAAGGCCATAAATGACAGAATCACAGAATACCTCCCTACTGAACACAAGTGCACGTGTCCTGTCTTTCACACAACTGCCTCCTGTGCTCTTCAAGATGCCTTCCTCAGCTTATGTGGTTTACCTTTAATGCTTATTTCTATTCAAGGTGGTTTGAATCCTATTAACCCTTAAAGCTCTCACAATGTACCCAAGCTGGATCAAACTATTTTTACAGAAGTCACCTGTTAGAAACAGGCATGCCAGGAGGTAAATTGCTCTTTTGTTAGATTTCTTCTCAATTCCCTTTATGCAGATGTTGCTTTGGGGCTGCACCTGTGGAGCTATTGGTGACTCCCATCCAATGCAAGTGGGTGTAGTCACTGGCAGCAGATGTCTGCATTCAAGACATGGTGCCACCTGAAGAACAAGCCACATCACATCATGTCATGAAGGCTATCAAGAGGTTTTCAGTGTTTTCCTGGTTAGAGTCTGCAGCAGCAAAGTCACTAGAAACACTGAAGCTGACAGCCACAGCTGCTGGGACGGATCCTTACAGATCAAAGGCTACTGAGAAAATAGGAAGACAACTGGAAAGAGTGACTTTACTGACAACTAAAACTAGGCCAGAAAGGTACTAAGTTAGTTCTCAGTAAAATTAAAAAGCCAGAGAGAAGATAGAGGCATCACTGTGAAAACTTGGTGCTCTTACATATATGCCACACCTGGCACCATTTAAGGTTTGAGGCATGATGGATCTTCTGTAGCTATGACACAAGCAGTAGTTACTAACTAACTGCACTACTTAGCACTGGAACAAGATGCATGCACAGGTCCTGAAGATGCGGTGGCTGTTGATGCAGCATGAAGAGGAACCTGAATTTGGTCATGTTTCCTCACACTGGTGAAGAAAACACAATTTACTTTTCCAGTCTTACCCCTACTAACATAACTGGCACTGGAAGGAATCTGTGGTTCATTTTGCCCATTATTTAAGAATTACATCCTGTGCTAAAGGTATGGAACAAAATCACAGAATCTCAGAATCCCAGGCTGGTTTGGGTTGGCTCCTTAATGAAATGTGCCCTCATAAAAATCATGAAATGCAAACAAAAGTGTCAAGGCTCAAAGTTTCACATGAACACGTAAGGAAGGTTTTATAATTATAGAATATATATAATTATATAAAAATATACCTAATTAAAATTATCCATAATAATAATAGAAATGCTTATATATCTCTCTTACCATTATAAATCATACAGTCTAAGAGAAATGCTTTTCAGCCCTCTGGGCTCATGACACCTCAGACCATAGGTGCACACGTGTGTGTGCGCGTGCTGCGGGGGCGGCAGTCGCGTCGGGGGGGCTGCAGCATCTGCAGAATGGCTTCCCTACATGTAAAACCTGCACTTGCTGGATATGTGACAGGGCTCACGTCCAGCCCCACAGTCTCACCGCATTGCTTGTTCCAATGAAGAGTGGCCATAATGGAACATCAGCTGGTTTGCCAGAGGCCCAGGAACAAGAGGCAAAGGCACCAGCAAGGGTCCACGGACCCAGTGCAACTGCAAAGTTCACCAGCCAGAGAAAGACAAAGGCATCGGCTACCTGGAAGATGAAGAGGTACTCAGGTACGGGCTTTCTCCTCCATAAAAAGCAAAAGTACGCTGAGCACCTGCACACAGTTCAGTCACCTTGGTTGTGCTAAAAGCCTGTCCGGGAAGAGAAATCAACACCACAATGATAAGCACTGAATCCTGTGTTCACAGGCTCTGAAATTTAGCAGCTTCATACAAATCACATCATTCTGCTTGATGTCTCATTAGATCATTCAACACTGCACTCCAGTACTATGTAACCTGCTTGCATATATAAGGACTCATGTCCTATGCAGGTGTTTAACTTTAAACTATACGGTTGGCAAACAGGGCTGCTTACCACACGACTGAAACCTAGAGATATGGAATCTGAATGTCAGAAATATACTTTTAAGATACACAAACGCTTCCGTTTCATTAAAGAAAAGCTGCTCACATAAAAAGCAATAATGAGGAAATAAGAACAATTGAAAACCAGAGGGTAAGTCAAAACCAGAGGCTTGTGCAAATCAGCACAACAGACCTGAAATCAACTGAGCTGAGCCATTCTGTACAAGCTGCCACAGCTTCCCTTACCCATCTCACGGTATTAAAACAGGAGCAGTCTTTACATGAAATTACTCTTCCTTACTTCTGTTGTTCAATTCATGCGTTTGCTCAGTTTGGGCGTTAAATAAAACCAGTCAGTTCCTAATCCCTTTTTTTTAGTGTTTGGGTATCAGGATGTTGGGGAATTGTCTGGGATGTACCTAACCACAGCAGTGCATTGACATTTAAACACCTGAAAATAACCTTGATATAACATTTGATAAATAATTCTAGTTTTCAAGAAACACTTCAATTCAACCCCACACTCAAGTCAAAAGACAAGTATTTCTGGAGCTCCATAAAGGTCATCACTGTGCAAAAGCAGCCAAGCCTCTGCTTTGAAACCTGGCTGCTCTTTGGGCAAGTCTGAGGCACAGCTTTCAAATTCTTCCACTGCCTTTTGAGAACCACAAAACCAGAAATCCTCATGAATTCAGGAACACTTGTCCAAATAAACCTCTATTTCTGCGTCTTCTTTTCTTACCCAGAAAATGAGGCTGGTTGATACTCACCTGCTAACAGGACACTGCAGAAAGAAAATGCTTCATAGCTCTAAACTGCTTTGAACAAAGGAGTCTTAGCTGAACACGAAGCACTATTTTCAGATTTAACATGAGGAATCATTACTTAAGGTACGCACATTTTCTCACATTGCATTTAACAGCGATTAAGAAATACAATTAGGATAGCTCTCACAGCAGGGAAGTATTTGTAACACCTCCCTCTGGGTCACAAGTCAGCTTTGCATACTTGCATGGTGTTTGATTAGCCATTACTTTATACACAGGTTCTCCTGATGTAGCCAGAAAACTGAATGAGGTTTTTGAAGGAGGAATCCCAGAGCTGTGGGCTTTGAGCAACTCAGGAGTCTGCAGGGGGTAACCACAAGCTCTAAAACACTTGTGCCGCTCACAGAAAAACGCTCTTGCTATGCAGAGATGTGTATGAAGGGCCACAGACAAGACTGAATACTTTCAGTACTTACAGAACTCAGCAGACTTCATCCCAGAGCTGTATGCCATGGCCCTCTTTGCATGACAAAGAACAATTTGTTTGCAAAACATGACTGTCCCCTTTCTGACACTTTACCAAAGCCTTGCCTTTCCAGGGACAGACAATGGCTGCTGTCAGGCAATTCAGAGGACTCCGGGCGCTCTGTGTTCTCTCACTCCTTCCCTACATTATTCTGTACAAAACACACGTGGAGCCCACCCAAGCTAACTAAGCGACCATTAACATCAGGTTCACAGAGCATACAGCCAAGAAAGGGCATAGTCACTCTTTGCTGAGGTTCCTTTTTCACCCCTTGAAGCCAGCCTTATGTAGTATAAAAGACCTTGCATGATCCTCTACCTTGGCATGGGTTTTAGTCCAGTTCTTTCTAATGACATTGAATTCACTATCCAGTTGGTACATCACACGCAAATGGCCACTGAGGAGGAGTGCACCTGTGCAGCAAGTGCCAAGTGACCAAATAGCCCTTTTAACACTGGTTTGGCTAAGGTGAAAGCAGAGACTTATCCGGTCTTGTAGACCAGAAGACTGTTCCTCCAGAGAGGTACACAGATAGAAGGATACACAGCTGTCACAGCCTCATAGGAAATACAAACTGCAATGAGTATGAAGGTGACGATTGGCTAGAACAACACAGACATTATATAGCCAGCAGTCCTGTGAAAGAAACAAAACATGTCAGTAAGCTGCAGCAATTTAAGAAAGAAGCTTTTTTTTTCAGTCCTCTTCTAGCATCATCCTTTTGACTCTGAGCTACTCATTGATAGTGGCAGCATAATCTAGAGCTGGGATCTCAGAATACTGCAGGCTCTTTCTTCAGATGTCTTTACATCTTCACTTTGCCATTTCTACCACTCCGCTTTTATCAGCAGCACTACAATCAACATTATCAATTTGCCATGTGCAAACCCTCATGTGCAATCAGGAGCTGAAGAGCAACACATCCATTTCTGTCTGAGTCTGGAAATGCAGAAGTCCAGTAGGGGTACACAGCAGAAACAGTCACTACGTACTAGCAGCGTGCAGCAGGTCACGATAGGCCCCTTGGTTTCCACAGACACCATGGATGGAGTAACGACTGTTAACTGTTTGCCCCTATGGATTTCAAGACAATTGCAGTAGTTTTGAAAGAGGAGTTAAAAGGCATTGAAAAATGCAATTTGATTTCCAGTCATTAGCAGCTTGGTTTGCACCTTCCCGAACACAGGGCATGGGCTGTTAGGTTTCCAGGAATTGCACACAGAGCTTCACCTCATGCATTACGCAGGAGAGTAAAACCATCACCCTCAAGTGACCTTTCCCTGCTGCTGAAAAACTACAGAATGTTAGCACTTCCCAGCAGGAAGTTTATGAACTTCCTGAAATCCTTCTACCTGTCAAGGTTGTGAACAAAAGTGCTGCAGAGCGTTAACAGTGTTCCTGTATTGTCATGAACAGGAACTGAAGAGGATAATTCAGTCCTGCCAAAATTAATTGCAATGCTTTGACTGCACAGTAGCGTAAGACAGGAAACAGGTACCTGGCTGAAGGCAGAACCTCAGCATTTCCCAATCCCATTACAAAAATCCTAAACCCTGACTCCTGAGAACCATAACACCAACAGAGAGGGCAGAAAACTACAAGCAAGTGCACACAGATAAACTCAGAGCTAACTCCATGTGCTCTAAAAGAGCCTTACTTCCGAGGCCCTCAAGGCCTTAGCTTATTTGCAATTAAATCCAAGGGCGTGTTAAGTCCATTTCTCCTTTCTTATATTCCCATTAAAACAAACCCAAACCAAACTCAAACCACAACTAAGAGTTGGCACTGGATAAACCAGGAACCACTGTGAATAAAGCCTATCCAGATTTCAGAAAACACAAAATGAAGAGGCCTCCCACATCTTATGTGACTTATGCATTTCCAGAAAAAAAGGTCTTTCCTAAATTAAAAGCCCCAGCCAAAACAACACCACTCCTCTACCACTAGCATATGTCTCTCTGGAGACAATTCAATGACAGAGCAAAGCTGGCAGCTGTAGCTCTTAGGCTCCTATTAACAGTGCCCCACACTGGGCACACACCTCCTTGCACCCAGGATACATGGGGCCGCTAACAGCGTCTGTACTCTTAAGGCAGGGAGCTGGGAGATAAGAAATGTCTTACTGCAAATGAGAAAGCTCTTATAAGCACAATGCAATGGCGATCAGGATCCCATTCCTTAGGAAGATCAGCATCAGTATGATTATGACCTCAGCACCACAAAGTATTACCACTGGAAACACACAAAAGTGAGGTTTATGAAGAACCGAACCAACAGGCTGCCTCTGTAATTCCCCCCTCTCCCCACCCCTTGTGTTTTGCACTATTGTTCATGAACTCCATAGAATTCCCTGCTGGAGCAGCTCTTTCCTTCTCTCACTGCAGCTGCCAATCATCAACCCCATTTCATAGCTTTGGGGGGGGAAATTCTACATGCCCACAGTTTGTCAGAATGGGCACGACCCTGCCAGTTCACCCCTAACAAATTCTGCTTTTCATAACAAGCATTTTGCACATTTATACTCTAATGCTGCTCATCTGTAGTATTTAGATACAACAAATAAAAAGGAGATGAAGAGTCAACTTTGCCTGAAGAGTGCAGTTTTCTGATACATACTCCTTTAACATTTACGTGTACTTAAATCAACAGGCTCGTCTGAGCGTTAGCTTGGCGTGAGCTCCTTTCCCCTCATTCCTGTCAAAAAAACCAAAGAGGCTTTGTGAAGCACTTCTGAAAACAAAGGGGCTTTGGTTTTTTTTTTGTCCAGTTTTGGTCAAATGATTTTCACCTTCCAGCTGTGATGCTGGAATCACACAAACTTGCTCTAAGGTTAGAGAGCTGAGAGCACCATGTCCCGAAACATTTCCTCTCTTAGTTGTGAGCAGTGTTTGATTCATAACCCAGATCTTGTTTAAAGAGTTGGCTTCTCTCTGATTTCTATTTGTGTCACTTCAAATCCTACTGCTGCAATAGGAAGCAAAAGAATTCTCTGGACTCCACCTCGAGAAGGCAGAGTCTTAAATGCCTGAAGCACACCTCCTCTCACCCTGAGACACATCCCTTAATTCTGGGTGCCTCAGAGGGTTAGACAACAATTAAACCAGCCCAGCAGTGGTGGATGGTTACACACAGCAGGCCCTGTCTCCTCCAGCTGAAACCAAGAGTTCTGTGGAGGGAGAGGAGGACAAAGGGAAGTTATCCCTCAGCCGTGGAGTCTGGAGGTTTGCACAGGGACAGGGGAATTGGCTTCAGGTCCCACAGCTTTGACACAGCCTCAGAATCCAGACCCAGATAGTCAGAGATGATGTTCAGTTGCGATCCCCAGTACTGAGAGCAGTACCCCTAGCCATCAGAACTGCACGTGGCAAGTGACCCCTGGGGTGCTCAGAGCCACAGACTTTCTTCAGAACAAAGGTTTTGTTACACACATTTCAGCACCTATTTTTGATATGGTTCTCCATGAAGGAATACATAGGCAGGCTGCTTTGCAGTTGGTCTCAGGCCAGTTCAGATCTCTTAAGTTAACGTAGCTTGTCCCCATTAGTAGTACCTCAATTCACTCATCTGAAAGTGACACTGACCTCTGGATAAACTGTACATTGGCTGCTAAGAATCAGGCAGGGGAGTTACACGGAAAGATGGAATAAAATCCTAATATTCTCTAGGGCCAGCATGCTAAAAAGCTCTGCCTCAACAATATGCAAAGATGCTCCTGAGCTCAATGATCCAACACAGTTACTTGAAGACACAAAGCAGAGAAAGCAGACTAAAGGAGTAAACTACTGCTCCATTCATTTAGCTACCAATAGGGAGAAGCAGTGCTTTAGGCTATGTGCCATTCATCATCAGTTAGTGCCTGCAGGCCTGCCAATAGAGTAGTAACAGCAGCACAAATAGTATTTGACAGATATTTGTTCTCTCTTCTGCCCCTCCTTGTCTTGTTCCATTAGGATTGTTTTAAATACACTGGCCTTGTAAGAGAAAGCAGTGAAGCACTTCTGAAAACCAGAAGTGATGACATTTGTGATGGTTCATTACACAGCCTCAGGACAACCTCCAAGAAAATGCAGTGACCTGAATGTAAACAGGTCTACAAAAGATGCACAGAGTTATTCGTCTCATTTCTGGGGCCCTCCAGGAGGGGGCATAAACAGACTGAGAGACAAAAATGCCCCTCCTTATCTTCATCGGGACTTAGTTCTTGCCTTCTGCTTCCCCATTGTGAAGACTGAACACACGGGAAGTAGAATGCTAGGAACACAAGCCTTTTTCACTCTCATCACTAGTGCGACTGCATTCTGGCCCCTTACACATACGCTAGTCGCTTTGCAGAAAAGGTAGATTTTTGTACTGTACAAAGAAAGTGAATTCTGATTACTTCTATGAGCAACATATGTAGAGGAGGAGATTTAACAAGGCAGAAACTGTAGCAAGACAGCGACTGAATCTTCTGAACATCCCTTAACGGATACCAAGTTTAAAGGGCACTTACTAAATGCTAACCATGTTTGCCTCAGCTGCAGGTGCACTCTCAAGTCTGTCTGGAATCCAGCACCAGAAACAGTGAGCTCAGATCCAGGTATTCCTTTAAGATGGTCGTACTCCCAGCGATAATGCCAGATGCCTGTTAAAAATCAATCAATATCAAATGAGCGTTTTTGAAGAGTGCAAAGACAAGGCTGGGGTTATTTAAATCTTTGACAAGTGAAGCGTTTTGTCCTCAGCATGTCGGGGAAGCAAAACTAAACACGCGTTACTGCGAGACTAGCCAGCTATAACATCACATCTACAGATAAGAAAGATCAGTACAAGTCAAAGTGGACTAAGTACACTGGGGGTAAATAGTTCAGGTTACTACATCTGGGGCTAAGTATCAGCACAGCTGGATTCTTACTAAACTTTGCTGCCATTTAGGCCCTTCTCATTTAATTGAGTCTAAACCTAGGCACTAGTTCTCCCAACTACAGCATTTAACTGATGTAATCACTTGCTTTCCTTGCCCAAAATCAAGCAATAAGGAAAAACAGCCTCAGAGGCTGGAGGATTACACCTACCATAACCTATAATTCCAGTCACGCCAAAGATGAAAATCCAGAAGAGAATCCCAGCTGTGAACCTCAATAACACAAGGAAGAGCAGGCTCACAATCATTGCAACGAACAGCCCACTAGAAAGACAAGAAACAGAAACCCAGGGAGAACAAGTGTGAGCATCTTTCTTGCACGCCTCTTACTCCAAATGAGGGTCCCTTCGTCTCGTGTAGGAGAACGGTTTGCAAAAATGTATTTCAAAATCTTCCTTATGAAATATTTCCTCATGGCTCTCTGCTGTTAGAAACAGACAGATTATATATGAAGATCTGGACACAGCCAGAATTGTCTGCGTACACCGAGTTCTCAGGGTGCCTGAATGGGACCAGCACACGTCTGGTTTGGTCATTTACACTGGCTGACCAACTCACTGCCTTTTCCAGGCCATGGCCTAGTCTACAGCACACAAACTTAAATGGGAGAAATACCTGGGTGTGGGGAGGTTACTGGTTTATGTCCTCCATTTAAAATCCCTGCTTGCACAGAAACAGTATTAGGAAAGTAACATTTGAGGAGCTTTCCTAGAAAAAAAAGAATTCATTTTAGGAGGAAAACCAGTGATCCTTTCTACCCATCGGAGAAGAAAATGATCAGGGCATAGTGATGCATAAAAAGAACCTGTTAAGAGCCATCAGTGGGACCCCTAGGATGGACGTCTCCAGTGTCTTTATCAAGTCTGTGCTAAGGAAACATTTGCTTTCATTTCACTCCCAGAAAGCAAGTCAGAAAGGAAAGAATGACTGCAAAAGGCCTTTACTCAGCGGGTTTCTTCTAAAGCAATGCAAATAAAGCAGTGTGAACAACGGTTCCATCCAACAAAGATCCAGCTTAGACGCTTCACAGAACATTTCATTTCTCGAGAACTTTGAGGTGTTACATCAGAATTTTGTGTTAGAACAGACTCAAAAGAAATGAAACCCTTTTCTTCCCTGTGGTCAGGAACTTCTCTTCTGAACGTTCCCAGTTTATTTAGCCAGTGACTAAAGATAACAAACGGGTCAGCCTGACCACAAACAATCAAAACCGGATGTCTTGGGCAAACTAAGCCAGACGGGCAGAGGGACAAGAAAAAGAACATCAGTTTATTTAGTTAAGCCTTTGTAAACTGGTCTTAAGTCCTAGCCCCTTAGAGGCTTCCCAGCATGATGCGTGTTCCCCTTCTGAATGGCTTGTTTGAAATTCAGAATGTATTCCTCAAAAAAGCACTGTCATTTTGGAGTTCCTGACTCTCTTCTTCAAGGCAGTAAGATACCTTTATCTACGGTGAGCTTCAGATTTGCTCTAGTAACACCAAAACTGAATGAATACATGGTAACAACTGTCATTAATAGAGTGCTTCCCTTAAACTGAGCCTTGAAAGCAGCAGTTCTTTGGGAGTAGGATAAAAAGAACAGAGCAATTCCATATTAGATTTTTAATCCCACCTCCTTTCACCATCAGGCCTTCACTCTCATCACCCAAACTCTGGCACTTTCATATGTTTGCCCAGAAATCACTGGATGCATGCTGTCATTTGGTGAAAAGTGTGAGGAAAATTCTACCCAAATACTTTAAAAGTAACAACAATCCCTTATAAAAGCATCCTATTTGAAATGGGGAAACTGGCTTCAGTATGGAGAAAGTCTGTTCAGAAAATGGTCAAGTCTCTCTCCAGCCCATCTGTCGAGCAGCATCTCCTTTGAGAGAATCTTCACTGTAAGTCTGATTTCAGTAACAGATCGAGAGAGAATGGCCATTTAGGCATATATACTCACAGATCTGCTGCAGCAAAATAGCTACTTCTTTTGTTTTGGTGCTGCATTTTTACTAATTGCTCGTTATTGAGTAATAATTGCAAGATAAAGCTAACTCTGTTCAGTAGTTTTTGTTCTTTAAGTTGCTTTGCCTGCTGCACTGGATTTGTTTATTACAATAAATTTAACTACATATTGCTAGTTTCAATTTGGAAATTGGGATGTGTTTTATATAGATATTCATGACATTTAGCAACTGCAATTGGTTTGAAAGTCTCTTAATCAAGAATTTTTAGGTTTGGAATTACCAGGCAGATGGGTCCTGCAGCAGAAGACAGCAGCACCTCTTGGGTTTCTGCCTGGTAAGATATTAAAAACCTACTCCAGACCATACTGTATGCATGTATGCTGGGCTATCCTTACCTCACATACAGAACCATAACAACTTTACGGCAAAGCTTAAAAGTAGGTTTGGTAACAAACACGTATGTGATCAATTCTTCAATTCCCTACACATTCCATAGTGAGTTTGGAAAAAACATAAAATTATCCATTAGAATCTTACATTAAAATCCAGTACCAAGAAATAGCATAGTCTTCAAAACTTTTTACTCTAATTGATCTTGCATCCAGGATATTACTGATGCTGCTGAGAAAAGACAAGACTGCTAATAGCAGAGAAGCAGAAAACTGCTCAGTGAAGCAAAAGGAGGACTTCTTGGAGTTGTTTTCCTAGCCTGCAAAGTGCTTGCCCATATTAACGTTTCCTAAGAAGAAATGAAGAATCATCTTGTCAAAGAACAAACAATGTAGTTGTAGATGCCAGAAGAAGGAAACTTCCTAAGGTGCGGGTGCTAGCACTGCTGGGAAGGTGCTAGAATGTGGCAGCCTCAGATCCAGAGGTAAGAAAAGGTACCCCTGTGCTCCAGACTGCCTGAGGATGGAGAGTAGCAGGTTGCTACCCAGCACTGGAGATGCTTGCTGTCCATCTGCAAGGGAGGTGCTGTCTGGCATCAGAGCCCAGGACGTTGCCTTTTGACCTTCAGATGTGTGCTAAAAACAGGAGCGTGCTGATGAGGTGAGATGCAAAAGTACTAGGACAATCCACAGTACTAGGAAGGCTGCTGTAGGAAGGAAGAGCTGAGGCCATCACTGGCTGGCCCGAGTCCTGCTGCATGAAGACTTCAATTTGAACCTCCTTTAACTTTCCTTGCTATTAATTTTGGCTAGGAAAACCAAGTGGAATGTTTTCAAAACTGACAGTCATTCTGAGGAACACTAAAGCTTTTGGCTCCTTGCTCATTTCTGCATACCACAGTGCTGGGTTTCCCTACTGGAACTTTGCAAGTGCTCAGGCACAGAAACCATCTACCAGGAAGTCTCGTCTGGGTACCCTCAGCCATTTGATACAACAGATTCTGATCTTTGTTTTTCAATTCCTAAATTATTTCACAGTCTCAGAATCCAACACACAAGCACTTAAGAAAGGTAAAACCTACTTTGTAGTTCCCCTGAGGTCAGTTACGTTTCTTGTTTTCCCTCTTCCATCTTTGAAGGTAGTCTGATTTGCCACAGCTAGCACACCACTCTTCATGGAGAAGTCCAGGAAGCATCTCTAAAGAACTATTCAAAATACCAAAAGAAAGCAGAAATGGAAAGCAATGGAAAAAGGAAGCAATGGAAAAAAAGACAGAAACTATGGGTAAGACAGAGAGAGGAGGAGTTTATAAAAGAGAGAGATAAGGACAGACGTTCACATACTCATTTATGTTGCCCTGCTCTTTGCTGCACCAAATCCTTGGTTTCATTCCAAAGGGAAGAGTAGGTCAGTCCTCCTACACAGCTGTACGTCACCTTTATCTACTGGTTCTGCACCTTCCTTTAGGTTTAGAGATGGGAGAAATCACACAGTACATTTGAGTCCAAAATCAGTTCCACGAAAGACAGACTTCTTTGCCTAGCTAAATTACTGAGGAGCTCTACACAACAGGAGCCTTAAGAACTGCTTTGAGACACTCTGCTCGACTCCTGCGGGGTACTTAAGTACTAAAGGATACTTCTCACAGTACCGCAACCACATGGGTAGCTGCAGATACTCTTTAAGGAAACAGTAATCACTGAAAGAGTTAGGGATGGGATGTGCATACAAGACCTTCATCCCTGACCAAATCACTGTCAAAGCGTATGCATGGGACAACTCCTTATACGGTGAGATCAGAATAATTCAAAGCTTTGCTGGAGCTCAGTAAAATCATGCTTATTACGCATTGCTTAAAGAAACAAAATGTATTCCATCTCCTCCTGATACACACAGACCTTGTGAGGACTCTTAAAACCAGGTCTGCAGAACTGCTTCAAGTAATTCCACTTAACTCTCACAATTCAGGATTTAAAACCACTGGGAAACAGAGATAAGCAACTCAAGCCGCTCGGCAGGTATCCCAGGAAGGTGTGCTTACAGCTGCCTGCTCCCAGACCTCTCAGTCTCCTCTCTACTGCCACTGCCTAAACACCAGAAATAAAACCCCAAGAGCTTCTCCTTCGGGTCTTTTCTGTTACTTGGTGCATGTTGAGAACAACTAAGAACCAGGCAGCAATGCTTTAGGACTACTCTTGCTCCAAGGTGGATGAAAGAATTAATGATCCAAACTTGGGTACTTAGAAGCTGTGCCATTAGCGATGCCATCTGTAAGCTGCGCTGATCCTTTACCAAAAAGATTCTCTGAATGATGAAAACAACTGCATTTACTGTGAGGGTGGGGAGGCCCTGGAACAGGTTGCCCAGAGAGGCTGTGGATGCTCCATCCCTGGCAGTGTTTAAGGCCAGGCTGGACGGAGTCTTGGACGACACGGTCTAGCGTGTGGTGTCCCAGCCTGCGGCAGGGGAATTGGAAGTGGATGATCTTAAGGTCCTTTCCAACCCAAACCATTCTATGATTCTGTGAAAAGAAAATGGCAGGCTCCCTACGGGGAAAAATCACGCATGAGAGAGAAACACTGTTGGGTTTGCACATTTGGGATGAGGCTTTGCAATATTAAGGTTTTGTAATACTAAGACTTTGCAATATTGGGGCTGGGGCTAAGTTACTCAGGGAACGAAACATAGGGTTTGAAATACCGTGACTTAAACAGGCACACTCTGTGCTTAAAGACAACGGCATCTGTGGGCAACAGACACACTCTGTGGTGCAAAAGAACTCTATCTTTGTACAGCCTATGAAGCTAAGACAGTGCAAACCGCTGCTGTAGTTAAGCAGTAAGTTGGGGTACCATGTGCCTGCCAGAGAGTTATGAAATCAAACCCTAAAAGGAGAGAAAGAAAGAAGTAAGAGGAAGGGGTGCACGAAATTGAGTAAGGGGAGGTGTAACCAGAGGCGGGACAGTTAGCACGTAGATTGTACACGTCGGAGAGGCTGTAAACCTTGGAGTCCCCAACCAATGGGGTAACAAGGGAGGGAACTTGAGGATGGGAAAGGAAATACAAATCAAAGTTCTGCCTTTGCTGTGTGTGCCTGCTTGCCAGGACACCCGTTTGTGCACAAACGTTAAATAAATGGCTGCTTCACTGCTGTGTCTGACCGAGGCCTGCCTGAACCTAGAGACTGCTTCTCACCCTTCAACTTCTCAGCGACCAAAACCCACGACCCATTCCCTCAGCAGGAGGCTCACCTGAGACTCCAACTTCTCGCCGCCTTCCTTTTTCTGGGACGCTGCTCTGGGAGGGGCACTTTCTCGCCTGACCTGCTGGAGGCTGCTGCTTCTCTTCTCCCTGCTCTTCACTGGCATCTTCCGCACTGCTTCTCTGGGCTCGTTTCTTCCCCTGTCTCTTCTTTACCCGTCTCTGCCAGACATTCTCCTTCTCCTTCCTACTCACCACAGGCAAGCAGAGGGGGAAAACAAAGCAGTTGTGTATTTTTTTAACTATAGAAATCCCATGCAAACGTTTCACAGAAGAGATAATCCCTTGCAAAAAAAACGTGTTTACAAAAACCAGCACTCACAGCGACTGCAGCCGTTGGCGAGGGCCTGTGCTTGAGCTACGGCAGTAACTAAGAGTCACCTCAGTGCAGGACGCGACTCCGTGACGAAGCACGGAGCCTCCCGGACACCTGCACAGACAACACATGGCCAGGAGCCTGTCCACAGAGCACCAGGACAACCTGGGAACCAGAGACTTCCCCAGAAACAAGGCCTGGAACATTTTCAGTTCATCCTCAAATAACCTCCTGTGACACCACACTCATTTTCAGCTGCACGCAGGGACCAGGAAGGTCATACATATTTTGTACTGCAGGGTGCTGTACGCGTAGCCTGTGTACCGAGCCATCCACAGCTATCTCATACATTAAAAGCACTAGGATTGAAAGGGCATTTGTAGAGCTTTAATGAGAGAAACTCCGTTTAGTTTTTAGATGGCATAAAATTACATGAACAAGCCCTACATCAACTGCTCCCACATCTAAAGCCTTCAGCTCGATGACCAGGGGAAATCAGCAGCAGGGCAAATAAAGGTTCTGGCCCTTCTCAACACACTGAAACTTGAAATGGAAATGGTACAATGGGCTGCTGAAAACCACACTGAGAGCAGTGGGTGGTGGGACTTTCAAACACTGGGATACACTTAGCAAAGGCCACCTGCTTGCTCAACACCAGAGGATCTGCCAACAGGGCTGACCCAGCCCAATTACAGATTTTACATACCATAGAGGGGGATGAAGTTCCTGGGGTGCACATAAAGGATGTGCTGGGGTGTCCTGGGTTCAGCAGTAGCAGTCATGTTTCTCCTCCTTGGTAGCTGGTGCAGTGCTGTGTTTTGACTTTCGGCTCGGGAACAGAGCTGATAGAGATGCTTTGGTTTGGCCAAGGACTTTGTGAGCCTCATGCTCTGCCAGGGAGGAGGGGAAGCTGGGAGGAAGCAGAGACAGGACACCTGACCCAAACTGACCAAAGAGCTATTCCATACCACAGCACGTCATGCCCAGGATGTAACTGGGAGTTAGCCGGAAGGGCTGGGAGACTGCAGGGTTGGAGGAGGTATCGGTCGGAGCTTGGTCGGGCTTGGGGGGCCGAGTTATCGGTCAGCTGGTGCTGAGGTGTTGTATTCTCTCCCTTGTAATTTCCTTTATCATTATTATCACTGGTGGTAGCAGTAGTGATCTGTGTTATACCTTAGTTACTAAACTGTTCTTATCTCAACCCGTGGGAGTTGCATTCTTTTCGATTCTCCTCTCCGTCCCTCCGGGAGCAGGGGGAGGGCAAGAAAGGGGGGGGAAGTGAGCGAACGAGTTACCTGACTGGGTTTAAACCACGACATGGGGCAACCAGTCTGTGCTATTGCCGATTCTGGGGACTGCTTTTGCTCAAAGAGCTGGGGGCTTTTGGTGGGTATTGCGGGAGGGTGGGGAAGTCCGACGTGTACCTGAAGGAGATCTGATTTGGAGTGAAAAGAGCCAGTGAACTGAACTTTATGATGCTGTGTAATACTGAATTCCGTGATCGCTTCCATGGCGGCTGAACACCCATCACTGCACGGGACACCTCGTGGCCCCTGTCCCCACCGCCGTGGGTCTGAGGATCTGAACCTGACTCCCTTGATCACCATTAATGAAGAATGGACTTTGATCAAACTGGACAAGTGTCACAGTGATGGAATCGGAACTGACTTCAGCATCCAACAACCCAACACCCCACACCATCCATCTTTCCTGCCTGGAGACACTGCTATGGCAGATGGAGCCCCAAGTCATGACAGTGGGAAGTGTGAGGCCTGGCATGACATAAATGGTATGGACTAAGGGGTGGATACTGTCCTGGTTGTGGCTGGGACAGTGCTCGTTTGCTTTCTAGCACCTGGTGCTCTGCTGTGTTTTGGCTTTATTCCGAGAGCAGTGCTGACAACACACTGACGTTTTAGTTGTACATAAACCGGGGAGGAGATATCTGGAAGGGAAGGATCACTGCTCGGGTCGGGCTGGGTATCACTCAGCAGGTGCTGAGCAATTGTATTGGGCATCACTTGTGTTTATTGGGGTGGCTTTTTTCTCTCTTCTTGTTATGTCCCTTATCATTATTATCACTATTACCAGCACTAGTACATTGTGCTTCGGTTATTAAACTGTTCTTATCTCCACCCTCGGGTTTTTCATCCTTCCCTTCCTGCTCCCCATCCCGCTCCAGGAGCCAAAACCCGGCTCAGAGTCACCGACATCTCTGCACCCCCCCTCCCCCCCCGGGTGCCGGGGATCGGCTGCCCCAGCAGCACCTCCCCCCCCGGGGGGAAGCAGCCCCCAGGGCCCCCCACAACAGCCCCGCTCCATCCCCAGGGCCGGAAAGCTGCGGGACCCCCACAGCTCCCAGCCCCCCATGCCCCGGCTTCGCAGCACCCCACACTCCCAGCCATCTCGCAGCCCCACTGCCCAGCGCTCGCACCCGCCCCCCGCATTCCCCCGCAGCGCCCGGCCCCACTGCCCAGAGCCTCGGGGGGCCGCAGACCCCCAGACCCGCTCCCCGGGCTCTGCAGCGCCCCCCAGACCCGCGCCGCGCCCGCTCACCCTCACCTCCTCCCGCTCGGCCGCCGCCATTGCCGGCTGCAGCTCCGCCTCACGCCCTGGGCCCGCCTCCGACGCAGCCAATCAGCGCACGGCTCCCCCGCGCGGGGCACGCTGGGACCTGTAGTCCGGCCTCCGGCACATGCGCACGGGGCAGTGGGCGGGGAAGGGGGGGCAGCGGGACCCCCGTGAGGGGCGGGGCCTTTCCTCATGGAGGAGCCGCCCCCCATGGGATCCCAGAGGCACCGGATGGGCTGGGGTGAAGGGACCTTAAAGCTCCTCCAGCTCCAAGCCCTGCCACGGGCAGGGACACCTTCCACATGGAAGGAGCAGCTTGCTCCGAGCCCCTGTGTCCAACCCGGGCCTCCAACGCTGCCAGGGATGGGGCAGCCACAGCTCCTCTGGGCACCCTGCGCCAGCGCCTCAGCACCCTCACAGGGAAGAGCTTCCTGAGAGCTTGTGAAATACGAACTCACTCCTCTAAACGAGGTAACGAGGGTTTAGTGAGGGACAAAGTCAAGAAAGCAAAAGCGACAGCGCTGGGCGCCTGACCGCAGCCAGAGGCGCAAGGGATTAGCATTTGGTACAGGTTTATATACTTTCAGTGTTACATTAGTTACATGCATATTCATAATTCCCGCATATAGGCGGGGGATATTATAACGAGCTTCAAGAATTTATTATCACAAGTCTCCTCCTCTTGGCGTCTGCGCGCTGCTCTGTGGTGATTGTGAGCAGGGGGCTTGAGGATGAAGTAAACAGTCTTCCTCTTGTGAGCAGGGGTCTTCAAGATGAAGTAAGCAGTCTTCCTCACGGTGTACTTTTCACCTCTGGCACAGTTGGACCCCCCAGCAATCACACAACCAGCTATATCTGTAATTATTCTGATAACTAGCAAAGATTTAAAACAGTGTGACCTTCCTGCAAAATTTGTTGCAGGATGGGCAGACAAGGAGTATCCCAAGCTAGCAGAGCCTTGGGAGGCTCTGTCTCCAAACTAACTGATAAGGATGGTGTGAAATAACTCATTCGTTTTTAGTGGGGCCACTAAAGCCTGTTATCTCACCACAGACTTACAACACAAACATTGCTCTTTAAAACTACTTTAGGACACCAGCGTGAAACAATTAACTCATGTTTAAGTGGGGCCACTACATCCCACAGACTTACAACATAAACACTGTTCTCTTTCTACAGCCTAAGTTAAGCTAAACAGTACTTTAACCCTGTTTTCCAGGCACTAGCTTTCCTTATACCAAGCTTCACCCCTCACCTTCTCTTACCTTTACAAATTCTTTTGCTATGTGACTCCATTTAGATCAAGAGATCTGAACCTTTTTAACTTGCTGTCTAGTCTGGTATCTTTAGCGTGTTTTGTTTCTGTTACTGTAAACTCGTACAGTTATATCCTGCACGTGAGCACACCTATGATTTGAGAAAGCCAATACATTTATGTGTTCATCACAATCTCACCTCAATCCACCTCTGTGGAAAGGAAAAAGGGGATAAAATAAGCAGTAAATTGCAGCCTCCTTGTGACTTCCCAAAGCCTCCGGTTTCAGTTCTAAAGCCTCGTTCGCAGGGTCCCAAGGCTCAGGTTCAGTTTCCAAAGGCTCGGCCGCGGGGATGCTGCTGCCGGGCGGGGGGCGCACGAGCCCGGCCGCGGGGCTGGGCAGGGCCCGCTCCGCCGTTCCCCGGGCTCCCGCGGCCGCGAGACCCCCCCCGCCGGCCGCTCCGCCCGGTGGCAGCGGGCGCCCGGGCCGCGCGTGGACAGAGCCGTTGACAGCGAGGCTGCGGCGGCGGCGGCAGCAGCGGCTTTTGAGCGGCTTCTGAGCGGCTTTTGAGCAGCAGCGACTTCGGCAGCGGCTTCTGAGCGGCAGCGGCTTGGGCAGGAGCGGCAGCAGCGGCAGCAGCACCAGGTGAGGCGGCGGCGGCAGCTCTCGGCGGTCCGGAGCCCGCCCTCCGCCGCTCCCCGCGATGGTGCCTCCCCCGTCCCCCCAGCGTCCCCCCGCAGGGGCTCGCGGCACCGCTCCCCTCTCCCGGTACTGGCAGTGGCGGCGCTGGGCGAGCCGCCGCCGCTGGGTCTGGGTCTGGCGAGGCAGCGCCGCCCCCTGGCGCTCCCAGGCCCCGCCCCTCCTGGGGCCGGCCGGGGGCCGCCACCATCCACAGGTGCCCGGCGGAGCGCGGACCGGCGGCGGAGCGCGGACCGGCGGCGGAGCGCGGACCGGCGGCGGAGCGCGGACCGGCGGCGGAGCGCGGACCGGCGGCGGAGCGCGGACCGGCGGCGGAGCGCGGACCGGCGGCGGAGCGCGGACCGGCGGCGGAGCGCGGACCGGCGGCGGAGCGCCCGCTCCCTCCCCGCCCCGCAGCCTCCCGGCAGCCGCGACCCCCGAGACCCCGGAGCGCGGTGCTGCTGCGGGGGTGCCGTCACCGGCAGCGCGGTCGGGCAAGGTGCCCGTGCTCCTCCTGACCCGCATTGACCCGTCGGCCTATCTGCGCTCCGGGACCGGCGGGGAGCGGCGCGCCGCGGAGCCTCGGCCGGGAAAGGCCGGGAATGATGCGGCTCCGCTCGGCCCGGAGCGCCCGGTGGGGGCCGGCGGGGACCCCGCGCGCAGCGACAGCGGCCGCGTCTGTCGCACGGGGCACGACAAGGAGAGCTTCGAGCGGCTTTACCGCGTGGGACCGCTGCTGGGGAGAGGCGGCTTCGCGTCCGTGTACTCGGGGCTCCGCCTGTGTGACAACAGCTCGGTAAGGGCGGGCCCGGCGGCGGGCCGGGGAGGCGGCGGGGCTCAGCTCAGCTCAGCTCAGCTCAGCTCAGCCCAGCGCTGCCCTTGGCTCGCAGGTGGCGATCAAACAAGTGGCTCGGGAGCGCATGTCCTCGTGGGGGGAGCGGGTGAGTGCGCGGGGCCACCGGGACAGTGCGGGGCAGAGCGGGTGGGGGTGAGCCGGTGGGGCCGGCGGGGGGGAAAGTGGGACAGGGAGAGGGGAGTGGGTGTGGAATCACCAGGGGACACGGGCCGGGTAGGGGTGCACCAGAGCATCCCTGGGGATTGTGGGGGGCACCTGCAGGAGGGCATCAGAGCATCCCAGGCAGGGAGGCACAGGAGCCCCGGGCCAGCATCGGCCCTGCTGACAGTGCCGTGGTCCCCCTGCAGCCCAGCGGCACTCGCATTCCCTTGGAGATAGCCATGTTGAGGAAGGTGCGCTCCGGCTGCAGTGCCATCATCCAGCTCCTCCATTGGTTTGAGCTGCCCCACTCCTTTGTGCTGGTTCTGGAGCGTCCGGAGCCATCGCAGGACCTCTCCGACTTCATCAAAAAATGGAGGTTCCTGCCCGAGAATCTGGCGCGGGGCATTTTCCTCCAGGTGCTGGTGGCTGTGCGGCACTGCCACAGCCGCGGTGTCCTGCACAGGGATATCAAGCCCAAGAACATCATCATCAACTTGGCCACCAGAGAGGTCAAGCTAATTGACTTTGGTTGCAGCACCCTCCTCAGGGACACGGTCTACACCAAATTTAGCGGTGAGCCCACAGCCCAGGGTGCTTCCCGTACCGAGCAGTTTGTGAACAAGAGTCACGTGCTGATGACGAGGTGGCGGGTCACACCGAGTGTGCGTCCCCACGTCCGTGGCGCCACCGGTGCAGCCCCTGCATCCCTGGGGATCCGCGGGCGAGAATCCAGGAGCAGGCGGCATCTGCCTAATGAGGTGTGCCCGTATCCTGTTGTAGGAACACCTTTGTACTACCCGCCGGAGTGGTTCCGCTGGCACTGCTACCACGGCCGTCCGGCGGCGATCTGGTCCCTGGGCGTGCTGCTGTATGAGATGGTGTGCGGGGTCCTCCCCTTCCGGTGCTGCGAGGACATCGTCAGCGGGCAGTTCTTCTTCCAGCGCCGGATCTCTGTCGGTAGGTACCTGGCTTCGCAGCAGCAGGGGAAGGTCTGGGTTTAGGGGTGGCAGCTGATCTCCCTTGGTCAGCTGGAGGAGGTGGCCCATGTCCTGCCATCCTGCTCTCCTCCAAACCGAGTCATGGAGCAGGAGGTCTGGGTGCAGCTCTGAGCGCACCCAGGCCTGGGCGCTGCGGACGGTGGCACAAGGTAGGCAGGAGCCTCCTGCAACTGAGCAGTTGGATTCTGGATTCTCCCCAGAATGCCAGCACCTCATCAGGTGGTGCTTGTCCATGAGAGCTCGCGACAGGCCATCCCTGGACGATGTGTTCAACCACCCTTGGCTGCAAACATCCACTGCCCCAGGAGACAGCCGCCCTCCACCCTCATAGCCTGAGCCAGCAGCTGGGCAAGTAAGCTGGGGGTGCCTCTTGGGGGGAGTGTGGGGTTTGGGGGTTTTGGCAGGTTGGGTTTTGCGGAGAGCAGGTGGTTTTTTTGGGGTTTGGGGGATTTGGGAGTTTGGTGAGGTTGGGTGTTTTGGGGGGACTTTTGCAGTTATTGGGGGGCTTGTGGGGATTGGTTTCTGGGTTCTTTGGAGAGCAATAGGTGTCAGAGGGACACCTCATAAGAGTTAATTCTCCTCCTTGTAGCTGGGGCAGTGGTGAGGTTGGGCTTTAGTCTGAGGATAACGCTGGTAACACACCGATTGTATAGTGGTTTCTGATTAGCACTTACCCCGAGCAAGGCTGATTCAGTCTCTCATGCTCTGCAGTGAGGAGAGACAAGATCTGACAGCAAAGCAACAGACAAAGCGGCTACTCCAACACCCGCCTCGAGCACTGCAGCTACTCCAGCACCAGCCACAACCACTACGGTGACACCAACAATGGCAACAGGCACTGTGGTTACTCCAATGGCAAGGACTGTCACTACAGCTACAACTCCAGCAACATGCACTGCTGCTATTCCAACCAGGGCAAAAAAAGCAGTGTGGCTACTCCAGACTCAGTGACAAGCAGTGAGGCTTCTCAAACCCAAGCCACAAGCACTGCAGGTACTACAAATACAGCGACAGACACATCAGCCACTCAAACGCCGAGGACAGGCACTGTGGCAGGTGGGACCCAATTCAACATGCCCTGCAGTTAATCCAGCCCCAGGCACAAGGACTGCAGTTACTCCACCACCAGTTTTAAGCTCTGCAGCTACTCTATCTCTGGGAAGGAGCAATGGCGCTACTGTAAGGCCTGCTATGTATACAGTGGCTACGACAACCCCAGCCACAAACACTGCAGCTACTCCAGTGCAAGCCACAACCACTGCAGCCTCTCCAACACCAGTGACACACACTGCTGCTCCTGCAGCCCCATCAACAAGCAGTGAGGCTTCTCCAGCCCAAGCCCTAAGAACTGTGCCTACTGCAACCATGGCAGCAGGCCCGTGGGCTACTCCAATGCCATAGACAGATGCTGTGGCTGCTACAGCTCCAGTGATGGGCACTGCAGGTATTCCAACCACATCAACAAGCAGTGAGGCTTCTCCAGTGTGAGCCACAAGCACTGCGGCTTCTCACTGCCATCCACAAGCCCTGCGGCTACTGCAACCCCAGTGACTGGGACAGTGGCTACTACATGGCAACAATAGGCATAAACACTGCAGCTATTCCAGCCACTGCAACAAGCACAGCAGCTGCTGCAGTGCCAGCCACAGCAATGGGGCTACTCTAATGCCTGACACAGACACTTCCGCTACTGCAACCTCATTGACGAGCAGTGAGGCTTCTCCAAACCATGCACTGCGGGTACTCAAAGTACCGTGACAGACACATCAGCCACTCGAATGCAAAGGACAGGACCTGTGGCTACTCCAGCCTTGTCAAGAAGCACTTTGGACAACCCAACCCCAGGCACAAGCACTGCAGCTGCTCCACCACCAGTTTCCAGCTATGCAGCTATTCCAACTCTAGGAGGGAGCACTGCCGCTACTCTTAAGGCCTGCAACGTTTGCAGTGGCTAGATCAACCCCAGGCACAAACACTGTGGCTTCTCCAGCGCCACTGACAAACACTGCTGCTCCTCCAATGCCATCGACAAGCAGTGAGGCTTCTTCAGTGCAAGCACAAGCACTGCAGCTTCTCATTGCCAGCCAGAAGCCCTGCGGCTGCTGCAACCCCAGTGAGTGAGACAGTGGCTACTACATGGCAACCATAGACATAAACACTGCAGCTATTCCAGCCACTGCAACAAGAACAGCAGCTGCTGCAGTGCCAGCCACAGCAACGGGGCTACTCCAATGCCTGAGACAGACACTGCCGCTACTGCAACCTCATTGACGAGCAGTGAGGATTCTCCAAACCAAGCCACATGCACTGCGGGTACTCAAAGTACCGTAACAGACACATCAGCCACTCGAATGCAAAGGACAAGCACTGTGGCTACTCCAGCCCCATCAAGAAGCACTTTGGACAATCCAACCCCAGGCACAAGCACTGCAGTTGCTCCACAACCAGTTTCCAGCTATGCAGCTATTCCAACTCTAGGAGGGAGCACTGTCGCTACTCTTAAGGCCTGCAATGTTTGCAGTGGCTAGATCAACCCCAGGCACAAACACTGTGGCTACTGCAAATCCTACCAGAAGCACTACAGCTACTCCAGTGCCAGCCACAACCACTGCAGCCTCTCCAACACCTGTGACCCATCAACAAGCAGTGAGGCTTCTCAATCCCAAGCCACAAGCACTGCAGGTACTACAACTACAGCGACAGACACATCAGGCACTCAAACGCCGAGGACAGGCACTGTGGCTGGTGCAACCCAATTCACCATGCCCTGCAGTTAATCCAGCCCCAGGCACAAGGACTGCAGTTACTCCACCACCAGTTTTAAGCTCTGCAGCTACTCTATCTCTGGGAAGGAGCAATGGCGCTACTCTAAGGCCTGCTATGTATACAGTGGCTACGACAACCCCACCCACAAACACTGCAGCTACTCCAGTGCAAGCCACAACCACTGCAGCCTCTCCAACGCCAGTGACACACACTGCTGCTCCTGGAGCCCCATCAACAAGCAGCGAGGCTTCTCCAGTGCGAGCCACAAGCACTGCGGCTTCTCACTGCCATCCACAAGCCCTGCGGCTACTGCAACCCCAGTGACTGTGACAGCGGCTACTACATGGCAACGATAGGCATAAACACTGCAGCTATTCCAGCCACTGCAACAAGCACAGCAGCTACTGCAGTGCCAGCCAGAACAATGGGGCTACTCCAGTGCCTGAGACAGACACTGCCGCTACTGCAACCTCATTGATGAGCAGTGAGGATTCTCCAAACCAAGCCTCATGCTCTGCAGGTACTCAAAGTACTGTGACAGACACATCAGCCACTCGAATGCAAAGGACAGGCACTGTGGCTACTCCAGCCACATCAACAAGCACTGTGACTAATCCAACCCCAGGCACAAGCACTGCAGTTGCTCCACCACCAGTTTTAAGCTCTGCAGCTATTCCAACTCTAGGAAGGAGCAATGGGGCTACTCTAAGGCCTGCAACATACGCAGTGCCTAGATCAACCCTACCCAGAAGCACTGTGCCTTCTCCAACGCCACTGACAAACACTGCTGCTCCTCCAACGCCATCAACAAGCAGTGAGGCTTCTCCAACCCAAGCCCTAAGAACTGTGCCTACTGCAACCATGGCAGCAGGCACATGGGTTACTCCAATGCCAAGGACAGGTGCTGTGGCTGCTACAACTCCAGTGATGGGCACTGCAGGTATTCCAACCACATCAACAAGCAGTGAGGCTTCTCCAGTGCGAGCCACAAGCACTGTGGCTTCTCACTGCCAGGCACAAGACCTGCGTCTTCTCATTGCCAGCCACAAGCCCTGCATCTACTGCAATCCCTGCGACTGGGACTGTGGCTACTACATGGCAACAACAGGCATAAACACTGCAGCTATTCCAGCCACTGCAACAAGCCCAGCAGCTGCTGCAGTGCCAGCCACAGCAACAGGGCTACTCCAATGCCTGAGACAGACACTGCTGCTACTGCAACCTCATTGATGAGTAGTGAGGCTTCTCTAAACCAAGCCTCATGCTCTGTGGGTACTCCCCATACCCACAACTGCCCCCCAGGTGACCCTCAAGTAACCTCCTACACCCAAAACTGCTCCCAAGTGACCCCCTAGTGACCCCCAGACCAAAACCAGTTCCCCAAGTGTCCCCCAAATGAAATCCCAGACCCACAAGTGCCCTCCAAGTGACCCCAAAGACCCAGAGCTGCCCTCCAGTCATCTCCCAGACCTACAACAGTCCCACAACTGCCCCCCGAGTGACCACTCAGACCCACAACTGCCCCCAAGTGACCCCCCAGACCCACAACTGCCCCCAAGTGACCCCCCAGACCCACAACTGCCCCCAAGTGACCGCCCAGACACACAACTGCCCCCAAGTGACCCCCCAGACACACACCTGCCCGCCAAGAGAGCTCGCAGACCTACCTCTGCCCCCCAAGTGTTTACCCAGTGACCCCCAGAGCCATAACTGCCCCCAAATGATCCCCTCAGCCCTAAAATTGCCCCCCTAGTGGCCTCCCGGACCCACAACTGCCTCCCAACTGACCCCCAGTGATTCCCCAGACCCAAACCTGCCTCCCAAGTGACCCCCAAGTGACTCCCCAGACCCACACCTGCCTCCCAAGTGACCCCCAAATGACTCCCCAGACCCACAACGTCCCCACAAGAGATCTCCCTGACCTACAACTGTTTCCCAGCTGACACCCCAGTCTGCCCCAGACCCACAACTGCCCCATGTGCTCCCCAAGTGTTTCCCAACACCCACAACTACCCCTCAGTGCCCCGCTCCCATCCCGTTCCCATCCCATTCCCACCCCGCTCCCATCCCGCTCCATCTTGCTCCCATCCTGTTCCCATCCCGCTCCCATCCCGTTCCCATCCCACTCCCATCCCAGCTCCATCCTGTTCCCATCCCTCTCCCATCCCGGCTCCATCCCATTCCCATCCCGTTCCCATCCTGCTCCCATCCCGGCTCCATCCCGTTCCCATCCCGGTCCCATCCTGGCTCCATCCCGTTCCCATCCCACTCCCATCCAGCTCCCATCCCGCTTCCATGCCGCTCCCATCCCATTCCCATCCCGCCGCTCCATCCCGCTCCATCCCTTTTCCATCCGTTTCCCATCCTGCTCCCATCCCGTTGCAATCCCGCTCCTACCCCGCTCCCATCCCACTCCCACCCCGCTCCCATCCCGTTGCCATCCCATTGCTATCCCGTTCCCATCCCGTTCCCGTCCCGCTCCATCCCGTTCCCATCCCGTTCCTGTCCCACTCCCATCCCGTTCCCATCCCGCTCCATCTCGTTCCCATCCTGTTCCCATCCTGGCTCCATCCCGCTGCCATCCCAGCTCCATCCCGCTCCCATCCGGCTCCATCCCGCTCCATCCCGTTCCCATCCCAGCTCCATCCCGCTCCCATCCCGCTCCCATCCCGTTCCCATCCCGCTCCCATCCCGCTCCATCCTGTTCCCATCCTGGCCTCATCCCGCTCCCATCCCGCTCCCATCCTGCTCCCATCCCGTTCCCATCACACTCCCATCCCGGCTCCATCCCGCTCCCATCCCGCTCCATCCCATTCCCATCCCGGCCCCATCCCGCTCCCATCCCATTCCCATCCCGGCTCCATCCTGTTCCCATCCTGCTCCCATCCCGGCTCCATCCCGTTCTCATCCCGCTCCCATCCCGTTCCCACCCCGCTCCCATCCCGGCTCCATCCCGCTCCCATCCCGCTCCCATCCCGCTCCCATCCCGTTCCCATCCCGTTCCCATCCCGCTCCCACCCCGTTCCCACCCCGCTCCCATCCCGGCCCCATCCCGCTCCCATCCCCCTCCCATCCCGCTCCCATCCCGTTCCCATCCCGCTCCCATCCCGGCTCCTTCCCGCTCCCATCCCGCTCCATCCCATTCCCATCCCAGCCCCATCCCGCTCCCATCCCGTTCCCATCCCGTTCCAATCCCGGCCCCATCCCGTTCCCATCCTGCTCCCATCCCGGCTCCATCCCGTTCCAATCCCGCTCCCGTCCCGTTCCCATCCCACTCCCATCCCGCTCCCATCTCGTCCCCATCCCGCTCCATCCCGTTCCCATCCCGCTCCCATCCCGCTCCCATCTCGGCTCCCATCCCGTTCCCATCCCGACTCCGTCCCGTTCCCATCCTGCTGCCATCCCGTTCCCATCCTGCTCCCATCCCGCTCCATCCCGCTCTCATCCCGCTCCCATCCCGTTCCCATCCTGCTCCCATCCGGGCTCCATCCCACTCCCACCCCGCTCCCATGCCGCTCCCACCCCGCTCCCATCCCAGCTCCATCCCGCTCCCATCCCGTTCCCATCCCATTCCCATCCCGCTCCCACCCGGTTCCCACCCCGCTCCCATCCTGCTCCATCCCGCTCCCATCCCGTTCCCATCCCGCTCCATCCCGGCCCCATCCCGCTCCCATCCCGCTCCCATCCCGTTCCCATCCCGGCTCCATCCTGTTCCCATCCCGGCCCCATCCCTTTCCCATCCTGCTCCCATCCCGGCTCCATCCTGTTCCCATCCCGCTCCCATCCCATTCCCATCCCACTCCCATCCCGCCCCCATCTCGTTCCCATCCCGCTCCATCTCGTTCCCATCCCGCTCCCATCCCGTTCCCATCCCGTTCCCATCCCGCTCCCATCCCGTTCCCATTGATACAGAGGGTTGACCAATGTACAGGGGGGTAGTACAGGGATATTGTACAAGGGGGTTGTACAGGGGGGTTGTACAAGGGGGTTAGAGGAATTTGCTTGCTTAAACAAAAGTATTGTCTGTTGTAAATGCCTGCTAAGCAGAACAAAGGCACCTGGTCCTATTGATAAGCAAAAGCAGACACCTGGTCCTATTGGTAAGCAGCTATTGATAAGGAAAAGAAGACACTTGGTCCTATTGATAAGCAGCTATTGATAAGGAAAAGCAGACGCCTGAATCTACTAACAAGGGGAGAAGCAGATGGTTTATGGCTGGGATACCGGGCCAAACCCTGAGGCCATATGTGAAGACTGAAAGGTGAAAAGTGCAAGGAGAGGAAGACTCATTTACTTCATCTTGAAGACCCCTACCCAGAGGAGGAAGACTCAGTTACTTCATCTTGAGACCCCTGCCCATGACCAGAGGGGGCGATGCGCAGGCGCGGAGGACCTTCTGGCTCATTATAATACGAAGCGGGGATAGGATATGAATATGTATAGGCGTATTGTGCAACCTTATGAATATGTATAACTTTAGAGGATAAATGTAGAGGGAAACAACACTGAGGTACGCATGACTTTGAGGAATTATCCCTATGCGTCTCAGCGCTGAATAAAAGCATACCTACTTTACAACTTCTAACAAGTTGTGGAGTTTATCCGCGCATCACCATCCCTCTCCCATCCCGTTCCCATCCCGGCTCAATCCCGTTCCCATCGCGCTCCCATCCCGTTCCCATCCCGCTCCCATCCCTCTCCCATCCCGCTCCCATCCCGTTCCCATCCCGTTCCCATCCCACGTTTTCCTTTCCATATCCCCCCCCCTCCGCTCCCCCCAGTCTCGGCGCGCCCGGCCCCTTCCCGCCGTCCCCTCCGTGGCGCCGGCTCTGACGTCATCCCCCCGCGCCGCCCGCTGTCATGGCGGCGGTGCAGGCGGAGGATCCTGTCGAGGGCTGGAGCTCACCCGCGTCTGCCCCGGGAGCAGGGTCAGGCCCCACAGCTCTGCTCCTGCCAGCGCTGCCGAGCCCTGCACTCACTCGATGGTGCCATCGGAGCGCCCCACACAGCGCAGCACGGGCTGGGCCGTTGCTCTGGCTCCGGCAGAGGCACAACTGCCTCGGGAAGCTGCCAGCGAGCAACGAGAGCTGAGAAGCGGCTGCAGAAGGGCTCTGCTGTGGGGCTGAAAGCCAAGGGTGCTGCAGGGAAAGGAAAGGAAAGGAAAGGAGAAAGGAAAGGAAAGGAAAGGAGAAAGGAAAGGAAAGGGAAGGGAAGGAGAGACTGCAGAGCCTCAGCCCTTGGGCTTCCTTCAGAGGAGGTGGCGGTGCTGCCCTCGATCCTGGCTGTTCTCCAGGCCTGACCTGCCCTCAGGGGGCTGCAGGGGCCTCTGCCGAGGCCAGCAGCAGAGACAGGATGTTCTGCACAAATGTCTGCCCCTGATCCTGGGCCTGACTCGGTGCTGAGAGCTCTTCTGCAGCCAAATGGGGATCGTGTTTTGCAGTCACGCAGTCACAGCCTGGTTTGGGGTGGAAGGGACCTTAAAGCTCACCCAGTCCCAGCCCCTGGGTGCCCAGTGGCCATGGGCACGATGCTGCCGCCATCACCAAGCCGTGGCGGTCGCTGTGGATTTGCCCGTTGTGACGGGGCCTCCACGGTGAGCGTGGGCTCTTTAAGGAGGGAGAGCCTTGCAGAAGAGACCCCTCTCTCAGGAGGCTGCATCTCCCGTGGCTGCCCTGCGCATCCAGGTATGTGTTCTTTGACTTTGCAATCCTGTTTTAGTGTTGGCTTGAAACACATTGTGGGTGCAACGCAGGAGCCGTCTGTGTGCAGGAGCTGCTGGTGTCAGAGGAGATGAGAAGGTGTCAGGGCCCACCGGGCTTAAAAGCATTTATATTAGTGTGTATAATTTGTAATGATGATACATATGTTACCGTTAAAGTCATTCAGAAAAACTAAGACACATACACACACACACACACACACACACATATATATGTCTGAGCCTGTAACGCTGTGGCAGTTCTGTAAAGTCCACTTGCCAGCAGTCTTGTGGACAATTGCCTTTGTTGTTCCAGGTGGGGGGCCTCTTAGCATCGTAAACGAGGTTCACACTTCTTTATAACACTTTTATAATTCCAGTCATTTGCATACTCAGAACTTGGAGCTTTAAAGCCTCAGTCATTATTTTGTTCCCCCTTGTGTTGCCTGGTGGTTTTCTTCTCATAAGAGGTTGGGCAGCTATTACTTGCCTGTTTGGTGTAACCCACCATCCTTCATCGTGTTTCTTGGCTCCTAAGACTAGGTAATTTTCCATCCTCTGTTTGATAACTTGGAACTTCATTATCCAAGCTCTGATACTGATGAGGCAATATTAATGAAAGGTCCCCACCCACAGCTTCTTTGGCTGCTTTGTCAGCAATGTGATTACCGATATTCACTGGTGTGTTATCAAACTGATGTGCCTTAAAAGCAAATTTTGACTTTCTGACACTTTCAGAAGTCTCAGTAGCACCACCAGCTCAGCTTTCTGTGCTGATGTGTTGGGGGAGGAGGAATGCAGGGCTTTAGTGTCTCTTATGTTTGGTTTAGCTCTATTATGTTATGGTCTGTAAACAGTTGTGAGTCAGCTCTCCTGCTTCTGGATCTGTTGTCAAAACCACTGCTGGTTCTAAAGGTTTGATACTTTCAACTCTACGTCCTCTTGTCATAGAAGCGCAGCCTGCCTGGGGAAAGCCACTGACTACTTTTCTGTTCCAGAATGGTTATTAGCATGTGAAGTACAAATACAGACCATTTTTGTCCCAATGTATTCAATACATTTTTCTGTTAGAGGCTCCAGTTCTTTTCTTGCTTCCAGTTTTATAGGATACTGTTTCTGTCTTAGCAGTGTGATGTTTGGTTTTAGAAGAATAGTTACTGCTGCTGCATCTCGTGATTGTCCTGGTGCTCTGGCAGCCCATACTTGCAGATACACCCGCTTCCTCTGGGATATCCGGCTCAGTACCTGGTTTCTGTAACATAAAAACTCGGGCCTCCACAGCCTTTTCATCAGGAACATGTACCTGAATTTTCTTTCTTTAACCCTAATTGCTGCATGTAATTTACTCAGTGTGCTGTTATCCAACAGCAGCATAGGGCACTCAGGCATGCAAAGGAATTTAAGGGTCAACATCTGTTTGCCAGTTTCTCAAATGTAAAGGAAGGCCGGGTTCCTGTCCGCCTGTGGCACCAGTGCCTGAAGCTGTTTGTTTGCTTAATTGCCCTTTACAAGTATTTATAACAGAATAAGTAGTTTCTGTTTCTACAAGAACTTTTACCTTCTCATTCCCCAACCTAACTGTAGCCAGGGGCTCTGCTGGGCTGGGATTCAAATCTTTCCCCGCTCCTCCTTAGTCTTCCTCTAAAGTAATAATTCTCTCTGCCTGTCCTGACGTTCCACTAAATCTCTGGTGTTTATTTTGATTCTGAGGGCATTTTCCCTTTGAGTGCAACCTGTGGAGTCTGTTCACAAAGCTTTCCATGTAATCCTTGTTTCCTCCCCTCCCTTTCTTGGGGGATAGCTACAGGCAGCAATTTTTCTCTCTCTTCTTTCCCCTAAAGATTCCAGTTTTACTCTGGAGCTTAGCTTATGCTCCCGCATATATATTAACAGATTCCTAGTTGAAACCTGACACACTATAACCCACAAAACGCAATATTGTATTATATTAATAATTATATTAATTCTATCAATAATATATATATTAATAATCAGGGACTGAAAGCCCTCCCCAGTACCATTGAACCATTTGAACCATTGCAGAGAACTTGCACCAGAGCAATATTGGTCCGATTGTGATAAGTCTCCAAAGCCACATCCATTATTTTTACCAAATCACATTGGTCCTCCCCCTTAAGCTTTTGTACCTTTTTCCTTATGTTTTCCATGGATTGACTTTTTGTTAACTGGCCTAACTCTTTCCTTCCTTCCTCTGATTCGGGATCAATATTAGTATATTTAGACATCACCTCTTTTAATCTTCCCATGAATCCAGCAGTTGATTCATTTACATCTCGCTTTATTTCATATAGCTTAGACCAGCTCACTGCCTTGGGGACCGCATTCCTAGTACTGACTAAACTCTACCTCCGATATTGTTTCAAAGCTTGCCTGTCCCAGTTAGGATTGGGGTTAGGAATGTGAAGATTCACTGTACCTATCGCTGTGCCTGCTGTTATTTGTTGCTCTGCTGCGGTCCGAGCTGTGCGAATAATCGTATTTCTGTCAACACTCTCGAAAGCATGATGTGTAATTACCAGCCACTTGTTTCCAACTCTTCATATCTACAATGGTAAAGGGAATCTTCATCATGAGCAGACCATCATTACACACAGCTTGTCTTAAAGGTGCAATCACAGTTTCCCCTCATTTTCCCCTAGTTTGCCTTGCTGTAAGGCAAAATCCTTCAGCCCGACCCCCCTATATCTCAGGTGCCTGTGCTGGTGCTTGTGCTTGATCCTCATTGTCAGCACCTTCAGCCCCATTATTCACAATACCCCTTCTCCAGGGGCCTACCATCAAATCCAAATCCTCCTCCACATTCCTCAGATGTTTAGTGCATAACTGCCCTGTGGTGCACAAAGACCAATAGCATTTAAGCAAATTTTACTGTCTTTCTCCAAGGACAATACTGACAGGTCCTGGAGCGCAAAATGAAAACTGCAATCCTTTTGCTGTTCCAGATGATATCTCAAAGTAGAAAACATTTCTGCATAAGCTACTTCATCCCACTTTCCTTCTCGTCTCAAGAATAACATGTGACAGGATTTTACCAGAGTCTCCTGAGTAACCGAACCCCTCGGGGGTCCACCGCTTTGTTCCGGTCTCCCGAGTGACTGAACTACGCAGGGGTTCACCGATTTGTTTCCAGTGTTGTGAAATGCAACCCAGTGGGGATTTCTTCAAACCCCCCTTTGGAGGCAGTGGTACCCATGATCCTGACCTCCACCAAATACCAAAGTCCAGACAACCAAAACTAAACTGCCTTTTACCCACCGCGCAGGGCGTCCCTCTCTGCCTTACGTGGAAAGGGGCCAAAAAGAATGCCTTTTTAAAGACATTAAATCGGGGTCTCCCCGAGGTCCCGCGTTGGTCCTTCAGGCAAACTCCCCCGATGCCAGCGTGAAGGTCCCAGGGACTCCCCGGATCCATGGGAAACACGGCTGAGTGTCCCTGTTCAGGCGCCAAATTGTTACCCTAAAAGTCGGTCAGAGAAACTCTCTAAGGCTCAATTTGGACTTTCAGAAAGCAGCATTCTTTATTGCAGCGCTGGGCGCACACACGAATCCTTTCACAAGGGTGAGCACACCTGGTACTTGCCGACAGCAACTCTATATTTAACATACTCATGCATATTCACAGCTTTTCCAGCAACTGGTTCTAATATTTGCATCCTAATTACGCATGTGCTTTCTTGCTGAGTGGGGTCTTTGGTGGGCACCGATAGTCTTCCTCACTGTGTTTACTGAATGACCTCAGTGCTTGCTCAAGCTCGCAAGGTCCTAGTGCCCAGTTAGCAGTTGCTATGTCCTTGCTTCTGCTCTGTTCCAGCCTCGCCCCACGCTGGGCACCGCTCTGCTGTCTTGAAGGCTGGCATCCGTGGTCTTATTTGCTGTCTCCTTAGGTGTTACCAGTCCCATGATGTTCCTTCCCCCATCAGCCAAACCTTCCTTTCTCTCTACATGTGAGTAAGGTAGAACAATTTGACCTATTCTCCTATGGTAAAGGCACACACACTGTTGTTAGTGTAAGATTTAAGGTTACAACGCAGTGACCAGAGGGACACGCTGGGGACATGGTGACCGTAGGGACATGGTGGGTCAAATGGAGACCAGGGGGACACAGACATCACAGTGACCATGGCGACATGGGGACCACAGGGGTGGCTGATTCTGGAACACCCCATGTTAAGGGTGAAGGCCACAGAACCCCTGCATCAGCCCTGCATGATGGCTCCAGGGTTTGTGGGGAGCTTCCAACCTCTGCCTGGCAGCAGGGCTGGTGCTGGCCTCAGGGCTGAGCTCCCATCCCCTGGTCAGGCAGCAGGGCTGGTGCTGGCCTCAGGGCTGAGCTCCCATCCCCTGGTCAGGCAGCAGGGCTGGTGCTGGCCTCGGGGTTGAGCTCCCAGCCCCCTGGGTGGTGTTTTGGCTGGGATAGAATTAATTCTCTACCCTGTAGCTGGTGCAGTGCTGTGTTCTGGCTTTATTGTGGCAATTAACACTGGTAACACACTGATGGTTCAGTTGTTGCTCAGCAGCACTTACCCTGATCAAGGACTTTTCAGTCTCTCACGCTCTGCAGTGAGGAGGCGCACAAGAAGCTGCGAGGAAGCAGACAGGACACCTGACCCAGACTAGCCAAAGGGGTATTCCATCCCACAGCACGTCATGTCCAGTATAGAAACTACAGGGAGTCACCCAGAAGGGATGGGATTGGGTCAGGCTGGAGAGGGGAGGAGAATGGGAACAACGTAAAACCTGCGATGGAGATGAGAACAGATCAGGAACTGAAATCAAGTACAATATTGTAATAGTAATAATAATACCAACAACACAAATAGTAATTATTATCGTTAGTATTATTATTACTATTATTGGTATTATTATTATGGGTCCCCCCAGATCTCCAGTTCCCCCTCCCCGGTGATCTGTAGGGTGGTTTCTGGTGGCTATAGCCCCTGTTTGAGGGCTCTGGTGGTCTCCAAATTACTTCCCCCCCCCCCCCCCCCCGGAATTTGGGGAGTTCCCCATGAGCACCCAAATTCCTCCCATTCACCTCCATTGGCCAACATGGGGCACCAAAGAGAGACACAGGGTGCCCTGGGACAGATGTACCCCTATTTTGGGACATGGAGGGGTCCCCCAAATCCCTTCACCCCCCTGGGGAGTTTTGGGGAGATTCCTGAAGCCCAGAATCCCCCCTGAGCCTCCAAATCCCTTCTGAACACCCAGGCTCTCTTCCTCCAACACATCTCCACCATTGGGGAACATGGGGCACCGAGGAGAGACTCGGGGTGCCCTGGGATGGATGTACACCACCATGTTGTGGAACATGGGGGGTCTCCCAAATTACTGTGCTCGCTATGGGGAATTTTGGAGACCCACCCATGAACCCTGAAATCTCCCATGAACCCCTAAATCCCTCTGAAGCCCCAAATTCCTCCCATTTATGCAAAGGGACCACATGGGGCATCCAGTGATGCCCCAGGCAGCCTGGGACAGATATACCCTCCATTTTCAGGAGACGGGGGGTACCCCAAATCTATGCATCCCCGGGAGAGTCTTGGGGACCTCCCTGAACCCCAAAACTCCCCTGAATCCCCAAATCTTCCTCTGAACCCTCAAATTCCCTGCACTTACTGCCATGGGGAAGCACAGGGCATCTGGCGAGACTCAGGGTACTGAGGGACATGGGGGTCCCCCAGATTCCTGCCCCCTGGGAGCTTTGGCCCCTGCACCCCCCCGCAGAGGTGTCCCCGCAGTCACTGCAGGAGCTGCGGCAGCACGAGGCCAACGTGAAGCTGCTGCAGCAGCAGCGCTGGGACCTGAAGGAGCTGCGCCAGAAGCACCCCCAGAGCCTCTTGGCTCTGCACAAGCACCTGGCAGCCAGGTGGGACCCCAGAACCCGGCACCCCCGAATCTGGCACCTCCTGCACCCCAAAATCCCAGCAGGGAGCCCCAAATCCCCCAAACCCAAACCCTGCAGCTCCAAATCCACCCCGGCTCAGTGCAGCGGCCAGAAGCCTCCTGAGAAAGGGGTGCTCTGAAAAGTGGGGTCCCCCCAGCACCTGCCCTGGGGTTCCCCAAAATGCTCTGAGACCTCAAATACACTGGGGGGACCCCAACATTGCTTTGGATGTTTCCAGGGCCCTTTGGCGAGGGGCAGTGTGGTTTTGGGGTGCCCCTTTATTGGGGTGACACTTTTGGAGGGTCCACTCCCTCTGGCCCACTGAATTCACTACTGAACACAAAGCAGTCGTGGTGCCCCCAAAATCTGGGGGTAGCCCCAAATCTTCCTGAAGCAAAAGACTAGCAGGCAGGACCCCCAAATGGGGGGCCTGTAGCACCCCCAAAGTGAACTGCACTCTGCCATCACCAGAGGCCCCCCCAAATGAACCCAGGGACCCAAAATCCTGGAAGTCCCTCACCAAACAACCCTGCCCCGAACTGTGAGTGCCCCAAAAATCTGCTCCCCCCCCCAAAGCCACCCAGCCCCAAATTGTTCTTTGTTGCCCCCAAACCACACCTTGTGGGGCACCCCAACCCCACCTCCCCCTCTGGCATCAGGGAGCTGGGGGGGAGGGTGGCCCCAGAGTAGCAGGGTGCTTAATTTGGGGTGTCCCCCCCAAAAGACCACCCCCAAGTAGGTCACGTGGGGGATGAGCAGGAGCACCTGCAGCAGGTACTGGAAGCTCTGTGAGGGGCTGTGAAGGACTGAGAGGGACTGGGAGCACCTGCAGCAGGGAGTGGGAGCACTGGGAGGGATTGGGAGTTGGGCACAGCCTCAAGCGGGAAGATGTGTGGCAGGGACTGGGAGCACTGGGATATTGAAACCCCAGCAGTATCAGGGCCATAGTGGCCTGTATTGGTCTGTACTGGTGCAGACTGGTCTGTACTGCTCCATACCGGGATGTGTGAATTTGCGGAGAACCCCAAGCTGGGTGTGAGTGTTGATCTGCTGGTTTCTGCTTGGTTTCTGACAGTGCTCAGATGGAACTTTGACATCATGTAGTGCTTCCCACACTGCTGGTGCTGCTTCCCCTGCCTCTGTGGGGAATCTCCTCTGATGAAGACATCATCTACGTAATGGTACATTTCCACCTTGTGAGGAAGTGAGACCTTGTGTGGGTTTGTGGTGTTCATGAGAGGGAGCTGAGTCCCCTTCCACCCCCAGGGCTACAATCCCAGGATGAGATGCCCCAACTGACCAGGCTGAATCCCTTCCTTCAGCAGGGGTAAAGGAGATCCCAGCCTGTCCTGGTCTGCCTGTCCCGTCTGATGAGGGGACAAGAAACAGGCTGCCTGCTGAAGTGGTTGTGTCACCACCCCTGGAGGTATTCAAAACACGTTCTAAGGGACATGGTTAATGTGTTGACTTGCCAGTGTTCTGTTAATGGTGAACTTGATGTTCTTAAGGGTCTTTTCCAACCTAAATGATTCCATGATTCTACAAAATCTTGTTGTTTAGACCAAGCTGTCTCATCAGAGAAATGACACTGCAGGGAGGCAGTGTGTTTGCCATCTGAGGGAGGGAGCATCAGTGCTTGCTTCAGACTGTTCCCCATGGGGTTCACCTGGGGCCCAGGGAGCCCAAGGCTGCTCTGAGTTAGCTGGTGACTGGATGTGCTTCAGCAGCCATACGCTGCCTGCTGTCCTCTGCAAAGGGATCCTAGTGTAGATCATGACAGACCATGTCTGTCTTTGCTGCTTTACAGCTGTTTTTCTTTTCCACTTGTGATGTTGCTGTCTTCAATGACATGTTAGTTTTCATCCCCTGCTACTTCAGTATCTGCCCACCTTGTCTGACCCACAGACTTTGTGTCAGTGGGGATCTGTCATTGTCTTTGAGCTGGGGGTGTTCAGCCTGGAGAAGAGAAGGCTCCAGGGAGACCTTACTAAGGCCATACCTAAACAGGGCCTACAAGAAATCTGGAGAGGGGCTTTTTACAAGGGCCTGTAGGGGCAGGACAAGGGGAATGGCTTTAACCTGAAAGAGGGGAGACTGAGATGAGCTCTTAGGCAGAAGCTCTTTCCTGTGAGGGTGCTGAGGCGCTGGCACAGGGTGCCCAGAGGAGCTGTGGCTGCCCCATCCCTGGCAGTGTTCAAGGCCGGGTTGGACACAGGGGCTTGGAGCAAGCTGCTCCTTCCATGTGGAAGGTGTCCCTGCCCGTGGCAGAGGTTGGAGCTGGATGAGCTCTAAGGTCCCTTCCACCCCTGTACATAAATACTTAGTGCCTCTACAACTGAAGTGTTCTAGGGAGGTCAGGTTTTGATAAAAGCTACTGGTGTGCTGAATGCACAGTGGGTTGGTGTGATTCTGAACAGGGATTAGAGCTCAGCTGAAGCAGTGACCCCTGGTGTCACAGAGAAGAGCGTGTGTTTCCTTCCTGTCACTGGTGGGTTCCTTGGGAGAAGAGGTCCCAGCTATTTCTGGAGTCCCCAGCTGTGCAGTTGCTAGCAGGGCACTGCAGGTACAGCTGAAAATTGCCTGCCTGTTTCCTTGGTACATGGTTGAGTTGTGTTGGAGATAAATCTGACTCTGCAGTTCTAACACCAAAAGGAATTGTTCCCCTTCACGTGCAGCAGACGCACAGATCTCTTGCTGTGTCACGTGCACTTGTCAGTTATTGAGGAAACTATCTATGGGCTGGGAAAGGAAAGAGCACAGGAGGGAATTCTTAGTTAATTGTTGTTCTTCCTGTTACAACCTGTTGGGCTTTAGCATCTTGTTCCAGATCTTCAATGGTAATAGGAATGTATTTGTGTTATTAAAGATAATATTTCATTTTCTACTCCACTGTGTTCTTGGAGAAAGAGCAACAAGGGTCTCCCTCAATCCATCCTTCTCACAAAGTGGTGTGGTCATCTCTTGCCTCTATGCTTGCAAACAGAGTAGTGCTGAATTCCAGTTATAAAGTGAGGGAAATGGTTGGTTTACTCAGTTGTAAACAGTTTCTTAAATGTGTTTAAGTCCCATGATCTCTGCAAGGAGGTTTCTGCAATAACGCAACTTGTCCAGCTGATTTCCATGCTCTAATGTAGAGCAGAATATTTAACAAGAAACAGAACAGAATAGAAATGAGTGAAAATATGGTAGATTGTAAAATTCAGCTTGGTTCCAGTTGCTGTTGGTGACCATCCAGACAGGGTATCCCACAAGGATGTTGTCATGGTCTGTGTGAGGACTTGTTTGGGACAGGTTAATGGTTGGACTCAATGTTCTCAAGGGTCTTTTCAAATGAAATGATTCTGTGATGCTGAGAAAAGTTGATTTTTTGCCTTAACTCTGTCTCTCATCAGAGAAATGACACTGCAGAAAGGCAGTGTGTCTGCCAGCTGAGGGAGGGAACATCAGGGTTTGCTTCGGGCTGTTTCACTTGGGTTGGTTTTTTCCTCTCCTGTCTCAGGAGAGCGATCCCCCTGGGATGGCATCTTTGCTGCCTCTCCTCACGCTGTCACTGGCATTTGGGACCCTGGTCAGTGGGACCCACAAGGCATGTTCTGAAAATTCTCTTCCCCCTAGCTACTAGATCAACCAGTCTTTCAAGTATGAATAGGTCTTTTATTTATATATGTCTCCATATATTTCTATGTACACTGTAATGTGATGAGGTAGTGGATTTTTCCTGCAAGCTTCAGCCCCGCCCTGGAACTAGGACTTTTCTTTGGGGTATCTTAGAGCTGTCTGTGAAGGAGAAGAGGTATTGCAGCACAGCAGAAACAATGTCAGAATCCCAGCCCCTCCAGCATGTCTTTGAAACCCTCCCACTGTCCCGCACACCATTCATCAGTGTCTCTTGCAGGACTGGCTCCAGGGGCATCTGCATCAATAGCCAAGAGCAGGAGTGCAGCAGAAGTAGCGTGAGCGCCTGGCAGAGTTTGACCAGGACTGGTCATTGGTAGTGAGGGTGCTAGTGCTTGGTCCAAGTGTGTGGTACGTGAGCGTTTGAAGGGCGTGAGAACCCTGTGTAAAACCACATTTGGGGTTCCCCGTGTGACCGGGACACCCTTGTAATTCTGTGCTTTGCATCCCAGGCTCTGGGCGCAGTGGGCACGGGCCACTTGTGGATTGTGGTGGCAGTTTGTCAAGGCAGAGGGGACAGAGCCGACTGCCTGAGACAGCATCTCCCCAGAACGTGGGCCCCAGTCTTGCACCTGGGCCACAACAACCCCCTGCAACGCTCCAGGTTTGGGGAAGAGGGGCTGAAAACTGCTCATGGGAAAGGAGCTGGGGGTGCTGATTGATGGAGCTGAACATGAGCAGCTTGTGCCCAGGCAGCCAGGAAGCTCCCAGCATCCTGGCCTGGATCAGCACCAGTGCGGCAGCAGGGCCGGGGCAGTGACTGTGCCCCTGCACTGAGCACTGCTGAGGCCGCACCTCGACTCCTGGGTTCAATTCTGGGTCCTTCACTACAAGAGAGACATTGAGGTGCTGGAGGGGGGCAGAGAAGGGCAGCGGAGCTGGTGCAGGGCCTGGAGCACAGGGGTGATGGGGAAGGGCTGAGGAACCTGAGGGGTTCAGTCTGGAGAAGGCTCAGGGGGGACCTGATTGCTCCCTACAACTGCCTGAGAGGAGGATGGAGCCAAGAGGGGCTGGGCTCTGCTGCCAAGGAACAAGGGATGGGACAAGAGGAGACGGCCTCAAGCTGCACCAGGGCAGGTTTAGATGGAGCTGAGGAACAATTCCTTCCCCAGAGGGTGCTCAGGCATTGGAACAGGCTGCCCAGGGCAGGGCTGCAGTCACCATCCCTGCAAGTGTTCACCCAGCGTGGAGACGAGGCCCTCAGTGCCATGGGTTAGTGGTGGCCTCAGCAGTGCTGGGGTAAGGGTTAGACTGGATGAGCTTAAAGGTCTTTTCCAACCTGGTTGATTCTATGATTCTGTGATCCTTTTTGCTGAGGCACCAGTGAACCAGGTATTTTCTGCTGGTGTTCCCTCAGTAAAGGGATGTGCTTCTAAACTTGGTGAGGGTTTGAAAGTTTGTTGTAACTCTGATGGCTCTGCATTTGCAAGCATCTGCAGTAGTCTGGAAACTTCAGTCTGTCCTTCAGGTAATTTCAGTTCCTCTGCAACCCCCGGTAGGTAGGCATGCCATTTTCTGCCAGTGGCTTTGTGCAGCTCCATCCTGAGGAGCAGCTCCCTTTGGGATACTGTCCAGTCAATTGAATGGATTGAATGGATGGCTTGTACCGATTGTTCTTGATCAGTGTTCTCAGTTTGGTTTACTGCTGGGACTAAAGACAGGAGTCCCTTTTCCCACTCAGAATATGTCGGTTCAGTGTCTTTGAAAGAGGCGACTTGAACATTAAAGTTCTTTTTTGGTTCATCAGGGCCAGTCTGAACGGATCACAGGAAAAGCCATGCTCAGCAAAATCCCATTCTACTATGAGACAGCGGTGGGAGTGTACAGGCCCCAGGAACACGTATGGTTTTAATTCCTGTATTAGGTATTTCCTGCTTCCTCGTGCTCTGGATTCCATTCCCATGGTTTTCCCTTTCATAACGGTGAGTACAGTGGGCAAGAAATGATAGAGAATCCAGGGCCATGTTTCCTCCAGTATCCTTGATGACCCATAAGCTGTTGTAATTCCTTCCCAGACTGGGGCATCTGCCCTTGTTCTGTTTTTCTGAAGGTGTCTGCAGCAATCACTGCACTGCTGCTATCCACCAAGGACCCTCCGATTTGACTGGTTTCTGCTTGGTTTCTGACATTCCTTTGGTGGAACGTCAACCTCTGCACCACGGAGCGCTTGCCACACTGCTGTTGCTGCAGTTCTTTGGGGCAATCTCCACTGATTAAGACATCATCTACATAATGGTACATTTTCACCTTCTGAGGAAGTGAGACCCGTGGGTTTGTAATGGTCATGGGAGGGAGCTGAGTCCCCTTCCAGCCCCATGGCTACAATCCTAGGAGGAGATGCCTCAACTGACCTGGCTGAATCCCTTCCTTCAGCAGGGGTAAAGGAGATCCCAGCCTGTCCTGGCCTGGTTGTCCTGTCTGATGAGGGGACAAGAAACAGGCTGCCCACAGGTATTGATGTGTCACCTTCCCTGGAAGTATTTAAAAGACATGTAGATTTGGCACTTCTGGACATGGCACAGTGCTGGACTTGACAGTGTTTGGTTAATTGTTGGACTCAATCTTAAGGGTCCTTTCCCACATAAATGATTCCATGATTCTACAAAATCTTGTTGTTTAGATCAAGCTCTGTCTCTCAGCTGAGAAATGACACTGCAGGAAGGCAGTGTGTCTCCCAACTGAGGGAGGGACCATCAGTGCTTTTTAATGCATGAATGCATGATTACAATTCTTAGCGAAAAGAAGAAAATATTTATGAATTATGCTGTCACCTATTGGATAAGCTTTTCTGAATGAGCATCTATACTCCCTGCTGAAGGATGAAACCTAGCCAGATTGGAAAAAGGCAGTAATCAGTGTAGGCTGGCCCAGTTCCAGAGCTAGGTAACACAGCCAAAACACAACAAAACAAAACTACCTACTTAACCTCACAGTAATTTTAGCAATATCAGAGAGACTTCAGCAGAGGTGCACTGACACTAAGGAGGTTATTGATTTTTGATTTCTTTCTTTAAGCAAATGTATCTAAAGTAGTCATCCCTGAATAGCAAAACATATCAATGGCCAACTAGAAGATCATGCACAAAAGACAAAAGATCACACTCCTGAAAGTCTGAGAGGCTTTATGCATGCTCATGCCACATTCTTCAATCTCCAAAGGAGGTCATTTCTATCGATTCAGTAGAGACAGTAATGTGTGAATCTGATGCTACCCTGACCCCTCTTCCACCTTCAAAAGCAACTCTAAAAGCTTAAACAGTCAAATTCAAGCAAAAAGGCACCTCCGCTGCTGCCAAACAGATAGATAGCCTGTGCCTGAACTGGATTTACAAAACAGAAACATCACTGCATGTTAGCCACTTTAACAGATTCAAGTTTATTTTCAGAATATACATCTACCTTCAGCAAACTGCAAAGCACAAACAGAATAAAAAAGCTGACAGAGACAGCAGCCTATAAGTGATACAGACAACTGAAAGAACAAACTTTTTTTGGCACAAAGAGACTTGAGTAGTCTGCCTGTAGATGGAGATTCTGAGGAACAAGCCACAGCCAGGCATGATCTCAGGCTTATTTTCTTGTCAGTGTGGGAGGGAGAAGGAGGAATGAAGCACTTGGTCTGCGCTGTGTGGGGGGGGATAAGATGGTATTCAGAAGCTGGGATAATAATTTTAAATGAGGATCTGCAATGAGAAATCCCACCACAAAGAGCATGGGAAGAGGGCAAAAAGTTAACAATAACTGAGGAGCTGAGAAGCGACAAGAGCTTGGGTTGGAATGGAAGGAACAGTGGGTTGGTTTGTTTGCTTTGGGGTGTGTGTGTTTGGCTTTTTGGGGGGTAGAGGTGATGGTGTTCCTTTAAGTAGGTAGGGATTTTGTGGCTACTGTTCATATCCAACACGTGTGTGTATAATTTATTTACTTGTATTTTGCTGTATTTAGCAGCTTCTGGGTTTTACATGATACTTTGCTTGGGAAGGGATTGTATTTCATGATTAAAAGGGCACGTTACCTTAGATCTTCTGAAAAATGGCCAATGTTTTTTTTGCTACTACATGAGTAAAAATATTTTTCATAGAAAATGTATTCCTCTGACTTCCTGAGTGGTAATGTAATAAGGACAGGAAAGACAAAGAACTGTCGACAGAAGTCATTCGATGACATTTGAGATAAATTGGTAAAATTTAGACTGGGTTCATAATCAGGAGGATTTCAACACCTACAATTTACAGCAGCTTTTTAATTTTACTGAAAGCTAACTTAGTGCCATTCTGGCCTAGTTTTAGTTGTCAGTAAAGTCACTCTTTCCAGTTGCCTTCATATTTCTTCAGTAGCCTTTGATCTGTAAGGACCCGTCCCAGCAGCTGTGGCTGTCAGCTTCAATGTTTCTGGTGACTTTGCTGCTGCAGACTCTAAGGAGGAAAACACTGAAAACCTCTTGATAGCCTTCATGACATGATGTGATGTGGCTTGTTCTTCAGGTGGCACCATGTCTTGAATGCAGACATCTGCTGCCAGTGACTACACCCACTTGCATTGGATGGGAGTCACCAATAGCTCCACAGGTGCAGCCCCAAAGCAACCTCTGCATAAAGGGAATTGAGAAGAAATCTAACAAAAGAGCAATTTACCTCCTGGCATGCCTGTTTCTAACAGGTGACTTCATTAAAACAGTTTGATCCAGCTTGGGTTTCTCTGATTGCATTGTGAGAGCTTTAAGGGTCAGTAGGATTCAAACCAGCTTGAATAGAAATAAGCATTAAAGGTAAACCACGTAAGCTGAGGAAGGCATCTTGAAGGGCATGGGAGGTAGCAGTGTGAAAGACAGGAAAGTACACTTGTGTTCAGTAAGGAGATATTCTGTGATTCTATTGTCTATGGCCTTAGTGTTACTGAGCATTTGAAGTTTATTAAATAGGTCCTCATTACCCTGCTTCCCTCAGTTGATTGTGAGTTGAAAATGACTTGTCCCCAAGATCCATGGATTTGTGATGGGCAGGCACTATGGCCTATCTAAAACCTGAAGCCCACAGCACAGGCTTGAAGGATCTCTTCTATCTGCAGGGCTGAATAAACACAGCACGTTCTAAGATCAAGTCCTCTTCTTGTTAGTGCTGTTTACAGTTTGCAGATACCATGTGAAACGCATTCTTTCTCTATTTAAAAGGGCAAAGTAATTTGTCAGGCGTGTGGCACGTGAAATCTTCACCATAAACACTGTGTGACTTGTGCAAGCAAGCTGCCTGAAATACAGACGCTGAGGCTTCTTGCATCAATCACAGCAGGTTTAATCAAATCAAAGCACAGCACTCTTTTTCTCTGGAAAACTGAAGTCCTAGCCCTGTGTCCCTGCACCTCTTTCTGTTACACAGCTGATCTGTTCATTTGGGTTTAACAGCTCAGCAACAAGCTGGGTCTTTTGCTTCGCTCGAGATGAGGAAAAGAAATAATTCTGAAAATCTTCTTGCCCATTTTCCCCTGTTTTTTTTGGAAGCAGCACTTAAAGGCTGGCGATCAGATTCATTCTGAGCCGTGTTTGCACAGGAAGCCTTCTTGTGGAATAAATCTGAGTGCCTTGGAGTCCTTCCTACGATTCCATTTCTGTTTCATTCCATTTATGCTTACAAAGCATTAAGTCTGTTAAGGAAGGAGCATCTGCCTTTTACCCCCTCACCTCATCAGAATCCTCACTTCTGCAGAGTGCAAAGCTCTGTCTCTGCACACACAGAGGCGAGGATCTTGACTTCAGACTGATCCAAGAGGCAAACTAAACCAACCCATCCTTCTGGCTAGGCAAAAGGCACTGCAGTTTCCTAACCCAGCAAAGCAGCTGCAAATCTGGTGCCTGAGCAGTATGGCCTGAGTGGTGTCTTTCAGGTCACTTGGGGGGCAGTTGTGGGTCTGGGGGGTGACTGGCGAGGCAGTGTTGGTTCTGGGGACATCATTTAGTGGGCAGTTGTGGGTCTGGGGAGTCATTAGGAGGGCACTTTGGGGGTAGTTGTGGCTCGATGGAGGCAACTTGAAGGGCAGTTGTGGGTATGGGGGTTCACTTGGGGGGCAGTTGTGGGTCAGGGTGGTCACTTGTGGGGCAGTTGTGGGTACGGGGGCTCAGTTGGGGATCACTTGGAGGGCAGTTGTGGGTCTGTGCAGTCACAGGGGGGTCACTTGGGGGGCAGTTGTAGGAATGGGGAGTCACCAGGAGCCAGTTTTGGATCTGAGGGGTCACTTGGGGGCAGTTGGAGGGCAGTTGTGGTTTTGGGGAATCACTTGGGGATAACTTGGAGGGCAGTTGTGTGCTTCACTTGGGGGGCAGTTGTGGGTTTGGGGCGTGACTGGTGAGGCGGTGTTGGTTCTGGGGGCATCACTTGGTGGACAGCTGTTGGTCTGGGGAGTCATTAGGAGGGCACTTTGGGGGTACTTGTGGCTCGATGGTGGTAACTTGAAGGGCAGTTGTGGGTCCGAGGGTTCAGCTGGGGGTCACTTGTGGTGCCGTTGTGGGTCCAGGGGGCCACATGCTGGGTAGTTGTGGATCTGGTGTGTCAGGAGGGGTGTCAGTTGTGGGTCTGAGTGGTCACCTGGAGTGCAGTTGTGGGTCTGGGGGTCAGTGGAGGGCAGTTGTGGGTCTGGGGGATCACTTGGGGGGCCGTTTGGGGTCTAGGAATTTACTTGTGAGTCACTTGAGGGGCAGTTGTGGGTGTTGGGGATCACTTGGGGGGCACATGGGGCAGTTGTGGGTCTGGGAATTAATTTAGGGGTCACTTGAGGAACCACTGTGGGTCTGGGGCTCACTGGGGTGTCACTTGAGGGGCAGTTGTAGGTCAGGGAGATCACTTTGTGGGGAAGTTGTGGGTCTGGGGAGTCACTTGGGGGTCATTTGGGAGGCAGGTTTGGGTCTGGGGAATCACTGGGGGGTCATCTGGGAGGCACTTGTGGGTCCAGGGGGCCACTAGGGGGGCAATTGTAGGGCTGAGGGGATCATCTGGGGGCAGTTACGGCTCTGGGGGTCACTGGGTGAACACTTGGGGGGCAGAGGTAGGTATGCGGGCTCTCTTGGGGGGCAGTTGTGGGTCTGAGTGGTCACTTGGGGGGAGTTGGGGGCAGTTGTGGGTCTGGGAGGTCACTTGCGGGGCAGTTGTGGGGCTGAGTGGTCACTTGGGGGGCAGTTGTGGGGCTGTTGTTGGTCTGGGGGATGACTGGAGGGCAGTTGTGGGTCTGGGATTTCATGTGGGGGACACTTGGGGAACTGTTGTGTGCCTGGGGGTCACTAGGGGGTCGCCTGGGAGCAGTTTTGGGTGTAGGATGTTACTTGAGGGTCACCTGGGGGGCAGTTGTGGGTATGGGGAGTACCCACAGAGCATGAGGCTTGGTTTGGAGAAGCCTCACTGCTCGTCAATGAGGTTGCAGTAGCGGCAGTGTCTGTCTCAGGCATTGGAGTAGCCCCGTTGCTGTGGCTGGCACTGCAGCAGCTGCTGTGCTTGTTGCAGTGGCTGGAATAGCTGCAGTGTTTATCCCTATCGTTGCCATGTAGTAGCCACTGTCCCAGTCACAGGAATTACAGTAGCCGCAGGGCTTGTGGATGACAGTGAGAAGCCGCAGTGCTTGTGGCTCGCACTGGAGAAGCCTCACTGCTTGTTGATGTGGTTGGAATACCTGCAGTGCCCATCACTGGAGTTGTAGCAGCCACAGCATCTGTCTATGGCATTGGAGTAACCCATGTGCCTGCTGCCATGGTTGCAGTAGGCACAGTTCTTAGGGCTTGGATTGGAGGAGCCTCACTGCTTGTCGATCTCGTTGCAGGAGCAGCAGTGTTTGTCACTGGCGTTGGAGAAGGCACAGTGCTTCTGGGTAGGGTTGATCTAGGCACTGCGTATGTTGCAGGCCTTAGAGTAGCCCCATTGCATCTTCCTAGAGTCGGAATAGCTGCAGACCTGAAAACTGCTGGTGGAGCAACTGAAGTGCTTGTGGCTGGGGCTGGATTAGTCACAGTGCTTGTTGATGTGGCTGGAGTAGCCACAGTGCCTGTCCTTTGCATTCGAGTGGCTGATGTGTCTGTCACAGTACTTTGAGTACCCGCAGAGCATGAGGCTTGGTTTGGAGAAGCCTCACTGCTCATCAATGAGGTTGCAGTAGCAGCAGTGTCTGTCTCAGGCATTGGAGTAGCCCCGTTGCTGTGGCTGGCACTGCAGTAGCTGCTGTGCTTGTTGCAGTGGCTGGAATAGCTGCAGTGTTTATGCCTGTCGTTGCCATGTAGTAGCCTCTGTCCCAGTCACTGGGGCTGCAGTAGCCGCAGGGCTTGTGGCTCGCACTGGAGAAGCCTCACTGCTTGTTGATGTGGTTGGAATACCTGCAGTGCCCATCACTGGAGTTGTAGCAGCCACAGCAACTGTCCCTGGCATTGGAGTAGCCCATGTGCCTGCTGCCATGGTTGCAGTAGGCACAGTTCTTAGGGCTTGGATTGGAGAAGCCTCACTGCTTGTTGATGGGGCTGCAGGAGCAGCAGTGTGTGTCACTGGCGTTGGAGAGGCTGCAGTGGTTGTGGCTTGCACTGGAGTAGCTGCAGTGTTTGTGGCTGGGGTTGACGTAGCCACTGTATACATGGCAGGCCTTAGAGTAGCGCCATTGCTCCTTCCCAGAGATAGAGTAGCTGCAGAGCTTAAAACTGGTGGTGGAGTAACTGCAGTCCTTGTGCCTGGGGCTGGATTAACTGCAGGGCATGGTGAATTGGGTCCCACCTGCCACAGTGCCTGTCCTCGGCGTTTGAGTGGCCGATGTGTCTGTCGCTGTACTTGTAGCACCTGCAGTGCTTGTGGCTTGGGTTTGAGAAGCCTCACTGCTTGTCACTGAGTCTGGAGTAGCCACACTTCTTTTTTTGCCCTGGTTGGAATAGCAGCAGTGCATGTTGCTGGAGTTGTAGCTATAGTGACAGTCCTTGCCATTGGAGTAGCCACGGTGCCTGTTGCCATTGTTGGTGTCACCGCAGTGGTTGTGGCTGGTGCTGGAGTAGCTGCAGTGCTCGTGGCTGGTGTTGGAGTAGCTGCATTGTCTGTTGCTTTGCTGTTAGGTCTTGTCTCTCCTCACTGCAGAGCATGAGAGACTGAATCAGCATTGCTCAGGGTAAGTGTTAATCAGAAACCACTATACAATCGGTGTGTTACCAGCGTTATCCTCAGACTAAAGCCCAACCTCACCACTGCCTGTAGAGAGCTTAACAGCAGAATGGCTAAGTAACAGAGGTCATGATATTGTGCAGCTGGTGGAAAGATAGGCCTCAGGGCTGCGCCTCAAGGCCGCAGTGATCTTGTGGTTAATGCTTATTCTGAGTTGCTCAAGAAACAGGATGTACATCTTGCTGAGATAAGCGCAACGGTAATGCTTGAGCAAGCTGGGACATGTCGAAACAAGTTGAAACAAGAAGTGGTTACAGTTACTTAGAGACCCCTGCGTCAATACAGACTAACCAATGATTTTGCTGTATCCTGGCAGACAATGTACCTAACACCGCGGGCTATAAAAATGAGTGTATCTTGCTAAATAAACGAGACTTGCTGACCATGATAGCATGAGGCTTGTCTCCCGCGACTCCCGGGGTCACCAACAACTGCCCCAGCTACAAGGAGGAGATATAACTCTTATGAGGTGTCCCTCTGACACCTATTGCTCTCCAAAGAACCCAGAAACCAATCCCCACAAGCCCCCCAATAACTGCAAAAGTCCCCCCAAAACACCCAACCTCACCAAACTCCCAAATCCCCCAAACCCCCAAAACCACCCGCTCTCCGCAAAACCCAACCTGCCAAAAACACCAAACCCCACGCTCCCCCCAAGAGGCACCCCCAGCTCACTTGCCCAGCTGCTGGCTCAGGCTGTGAGGGTGGAGGGCGGCTGTCTCCTGGGGCAGTGGATGTTTGCAGCCAAGGGTGGTTGAACACATCGTCCAGGGATGGCCTGTCGCGAGCTCTCATGGACAAGCACCACCTGATGAGGTGCTGGCATTCTGGGGAGAATCCGGGAACTGCCGCTCAGTTGCAGGAGGCTCCTGCCTACCTTGTGCCACCGTCCGCAGCGCCCAGGCCTGGGTGCGCTCAGAGCTGCACCCAGACCTCCTGCTCCATGACTCGGTTTGGAGGAGAGCAGGATGGCAGGACATGGGCCACCTCCTCCAGCTGACCAAGGGAGATCAGCTGCCACCCCTAAACCCAGACCTTCCCCTGCTGCTGCGAAGCCAGGTACCTACCGACAGAGATCTGGCGCTGGAAGAAGAGCTGCCCGCTGACGATGTCCTCGCAGCACCGGAAGGGGAGGACCCCGCACACCATCTCATACAGCAGCACGCCCAGGGACCAGATCGCCGCCGGACGGCCGTGGTAGCAGCGCCAGCGGAACCACTCCGGCGGGTAGTACAAAGGTGTTCCTACAACAGGATACGGGCGCACCTCATTAGGCAGATGCCGCCTGCTCCTGGATTCTCGCCCGCGGATCCCAAGGGATGCAGGGGCTGCACCGGTGGCGCCACGGACGTGGGGACGCACACTCGGTGTGACCCGCCACCTCGTCATCAGCACGTGACTCTTGTTCACAAACTGCCCGGTACGGGAAGCACCCTGGGCTGTGGGCTCACCGCTAAATTTGGTGTAGACCGTGTCCCTGAGGAGGGTGCTGCAACCAAAGTCAATAAGCTTGACCTCTCTGGTGGCCAAGTTGATGATGATGTTCTGGGGCTTGATATCCCTGTGCAGGACACCGCGGCTGTGGCAGTGCCGCACAGCCACCAGCACCTGGAGGAAAATGCCCCGCGCCAGATCCTCGGGCAGGAACCTCCATTTTTTGATGAAGTCGGAGAGGTCCTGCGATGGCTCCGGACGCTCCAGAACCAGCACAAAGGAGTGGGGCAGCTCAAACCAATGGAGGAGCTGGATGATGGCACTGCAGCCGGAGCGCACCTTCCTCAACATGGCTATCTCCAAGGGAATGCGAGTGCCGCTGGGCTGCAGGGGGACCACGGCACCGTCAGCAGGGCCGATGCTGGCCCGGGGCTCCTGTGCCTCCCTGCCTGGGATGCTCTGATGCCCTCCTGCAGGTGCCCCCCGCAATCCCCAGGGATGCTCTGGTGCACCCCTACCCGGCCCGTGTCCCCTGGTGACTCCACACCCACTCCCCTCTCCCTGTCCCACTTTCCCCCCCGCCGGCCCCACCGGCTCACCCCCACCCGCTCTGCCCCGCACTGTCCCGGTGGCCCCGCGCACTCACCCGCTCGCCCCACGAGGAGATGCGCTCCCGAGCCACTTGTTTGATCGCCACCTGCGAGCCAAGGGCAGCGCTGGGCTGAGCTGAGCTGAGCCGAGCCCCGCCGCCTCCCCGGCCCGCCGCCGAGCCCGCCCTTACCGGGCTGTTGTCACACAGGCGGAGCCCCGAGTACACGGACGCGAAGCCGCCTCTCCCCAGCAGCGGTCCCACGCGGTAAAGCCGCTCGAAGCTCTCCTTGTCGTGCCCCGTGCGACAGACGCGGCCGCTGTCGCTGCGCGCGGGGTCCCCGCCGGCCCCCACCGGGCGCTCCGGGCCGAGCGGAGCCGCATCATTCCCGGCCTTTCCCGGCCGAGGCTCCGCGGCGCGCCGCTCCCCGCCGGTCCCGGAGCGCAGATAGGCCGACGGGTCAATGCGGGTCAGGAGGAGCACGGGCACCTTGCCCGACCGCGCTGCCGGTGACGGCACCCCCGCAGCAGCACCGCGCTCCGGGGTCTCGGGGGTCGCGGCTGCCGGGAGGCTGCGGGGCGGGGAGGGAGCGGGCGCTCCGCCGCCGGTCCGCGCTCCGCCGCCGGTCCGCGCTCCGCCGCCGGTCCGCGCTCCGCCGCCGGTCCGCGCTCCGCCGCCGGTCCGCGCTCCGCCGCCGGTCCGCGCTCCGCCGCCGGTCCGCGCTCCGCCGCCGGTCCGCGCTCCGCCGCCGGTCCGCGCTCCGCCGGGCACCTGTGGATGGTGGCGGCCCCCGGCCGGCCCCAGGCGGGGCGGGGCCTGGGGGCGGGCCGGGGAGCGCCAGGGGCCGGCGCTGCCTCGCCAGACCCAGACCCAGCGGCGGCGGCTCGCCCAGCGCCGCCACTGCCAGTACCGGGAGAGGGGAGCGGTGCCGCGAGCCCCTGCGGGGGGACGCTGGGGGGACGGGGGAGGCACCATCGCGGGGAGCGGCGGAGGGCGGGCTCCGGACCGCCGAGAGCTGCCGCCGCCGCCTCACCTGGTGCTGCTGCCGCTGCTGCCGCTCCTGCCCAAGCCGCTGCCGCTCAGAAGCCGCTGCCGAAGTCGCTGCTGCTCAAAAGCCGCTCAGAAGCCGCTCAGAAGCCGCTGCTGCCGCCGCCGCCGCAGCCTCGCTGTCAACGGCTCTGTCCACGCGCGGCCCGGGCGCCCGCTGCCACCGGGCGGAGCGGCCGGCGGGGGGGGTCTCGCGGCCGCGGGAGCCCGGGGAACGGCGGAGCGGGCCCTGCCCAGCCCCGCGGCCGGGCTCGTGCGCCCCCCGCCCGGCAGCAGCATCCCCGCGGCCGAGCCTTTGGAAACTGAACCTGAGCCTTGGGACCCTGCGAACGAGGCTTTAGAACTGAAACCGGAGGCTTTGGGAAGTCACAAGGAGGCTGCGATTTACTGCTTATTTTATCCCCTTTTTCCTTTCCACAGAGGTGGATTGAGGTGAGATTGTGATGAACACATAAATGTATTGGCTTTCTCAAATCATAGGTGTGCTCACGTGCAGGATATAACTGTACGAGTTTCCAGTAACAGAAACAAAACACGCTAAAGATACCAGACCAGACAACAAGTTAAAAAGGTTCAGATCTCTTGATCTAAATGGAGTCACATAGCAAAAGAATTTGTAAAGGTAAGAGAAGGTGGGGGGTGAAGCTTGGTATAAGGAAAGCTGGTGCCTGGAAAACATAAAGTACTGTTTAGCTTAACTTAGGCTGTAGAAAGAGAACAATGTTTATGTTGTAAGTCCGTGGGATGTTGTGGCCCCACTTAAACATGAGTTAATTGTTTCACGCTAGTCTTCTAAAGTAGTTTTAAAGAGCAATGTTTGTGTTGTAAGTCTGTGGTGAGATAAGGGGCTTTAGTGGCCCCACTAAACATGAATGAGTTATTTCACACCATCCTTATCAGTTAGTTTGGAGACAGAGCCTCCCAAGGCTCTGCTAGCTTGGGATACTCCTTGTCTGCCCATCCTGCAACAAATTTTGCAGGAAGGTCACACTGTTTTAAATCCTTGCTAGTTATCAGAATAATTACAGATATAGCTGGTTGTGTGGTTGCTGGGGGGTCCAGCTGTGCCAGAGGTGAAAAGTACACCGTGAGGAAGACTGCTTACTTCATCTTGAAGACCCCTGCTCACAAGAGGAAGACTGTTTACTTCATCCTCAAGCTCCCTGCTCACAATCACCACAGAGCAGTGCACAGGCGCCAAGAGGAGGAGACTTGTGAGAATAAATTCTTGAAGCTCGTTATAATATCCCCCGCCTATATGCGGGAATTATGAATATGCATGTAACTAATGTAACACTGAAAGTATATAAACCTGTACCAAATGCTAATCCCTTGCGCCTCTGGCTGCGGTCCCTCACTAAACCCTCGTTACCTCGTTTAGAGGAGTGAGTTCGTATTTCACAAGCTCTCAGGAAGCTCTTCCCTGTGAGGGTGCTGAGGCGCTGGCGCAAGGTGCCCAGAGGAGCTGTGGCTGCCCCATCCCTGGCAGCGTTGGAGGCCGGGTTGGACACAGGGGCTCGGAGCAAGCTGCTCCTTCCATGTGGAAGGTGTCCCTGCCCGTGGCAGGGCTTGGAGCTGGAGGAGCTTTAAGGTCCCTTCACCCCAGCCCATCCGGTGCCTCTGGGATCCCATGGGGGGCGGCTCCTCCTTGAGGAAAGGCCCCGCCCCTCACGGGGGTCCCGCTGCCCCCCCTTCCCCGCCCACTGCCCCGTGCGCATGTGCCGGAGGCCGGACTACAGGTCCCAGCGTGCCCTGCGCGGGGGAGCCGTGCGCTGATTGGCTGCGTCGGAGGCGGGCCCAGGGCGTGAGGCGGAGCTGCAGCCGGCAATGGCGGCGGCCGAGCGGGAGGAGGTGAGGGTGAGCGGGCGCGGCGCGGGTCTGGGGGGCGCTGCAGAGCCCGGGGAGCGGGGCTGGGGGTCTGCGGCCCCCCGAGGCTCTGGGCAGTGGGGCCGGGCGCTGCGGGGGAATGCGGGGGGCGGGTGCGAGCGCTGGGCAGTGGGGCTGCGAGATGGCTGGGAGTGTGGGGTGCTGCGAAGCCGGGGCATGGGGGGCTGGGAGCTGTGGGGGTCCCGCAGCTTTCCGGCCCTGGGGATGGAGCGGGGCTGTTGTGGAGGTCCCTGGGGGCTGTTTCTTCCCGGGGTGGAGGTGCTGCTGGGGCAGCCGATCCCCGGCACCCGGGGGGGGGTGTGCAGAGGTGTCGGTGACTCTGAGCCGGGTTTTGGCTCCTGGAGCGGGATGGGGAGCAGGAAGGGAAGGATGAAAAACCCGAGGGTGGAGATAAGAACAGTTTAATAACCGAAGCACAATGTACTAGTGCTGGTAATAGTGATAATAATGATAAGGGACATAACAAGAAGAGAGAAAAAAGCCACCCCAATAAACACAAGTGATGCCCAATACAATTGCTCAGCACCTGCTGAGTGATACCCAGCCCGACCCAAGCAGTGATCCTTCCCTTCCAGATATCTCCTCCCCGGTTTATGTACAACTAAAACGTCAGTGTGTTGTCAGCACTGCTCTCGGAATAAAGCCAAAACACAGCAGAGCACCAGGTGCTAGAAAGCAAAGGAGCACTGTCCCAGCCACAACCAGGACAGTATCCACCCCTTAGTCCATACCATTTATGTCATGCCAGGCCTCACACTTCCCACTGTCATGACTTGGGGCTCCATCTGCCATAGCAGTGTCTCCAGGCAGGAAAGATGGATGGTGTGGGGTGTTGGGTTGTTGGATGCTGAAGTCAGTTCCGATTCCATCACTGTGACACTTGTCCAGTTTGATCAAAGTCCATTCTTCATTAATGGTGATCAAGGGAGTCAGGTTCAGATCCTCAGACCCATGGCGGTGGGGACAGGGGCCACGAGGTGTCCCGCGCAGTGATGGGTGTTCAGCCGCCATGGAAGCGATCACGGAATTCAGTATTACACAGCATCATAAAGTTCAGTTCACTGGCTCTTTTCACTCCAAATCAGATCTCCTTCAGGTACACATCGGACTTCCCCACCCTCCCGCAATACCCACCAAAAGCCCCCAGCTCTTTGAGCAAAAGCAGTCCCCAGAATCGGCAATAGCACAGACTGGTTGCCCCATGTCGTGGTTTAAACCCAGTCAGGTAACTCGTTCGCTCACTTCCCCCCCTTTCTTGCCCTCCCCCTGCTCCCGGAGGGACGGAGAGGAGAATCGAAAAGAATGCAACTCCCACGGGTTGAGATAAGAACAGTTTAGTAACTAAGGTATAACACAGATCACTACTGCTACCACCAGTGATAATAATGATAAAGGAAATAACAAGGGAGAGAATACAACACCTCAGCACCAGCTGACCGATAACTCGCCCCCCAAGCCCGACCAAGCTCCGACCGATACCTCCTCCAACCCTGCAGTCTCCCAGCCCTTCCGGCTAACTCCCAGTTACATCCTGGGCATGACGTGCTGTGGTATGGAATAGCTCTTTGGTCAGTTTGGGTCAGGTGTCCTGTCTCTGCTTCCTCCCAGCTTCCCCTCCTCCCTGGCAGAGCATGAGGCTCACAAAGTCCTTGGCCAAACCAAAACATCTCTATCAGCTCTGTTCCCGAGCCGAAAGTCAAAACACTGCACTGCACCAGCTACCAAGGAGGAGAAACATGACTGCTACTGCTGAACCCAGGACACCCCAGCACATCCTTTATGTGCACCCCAGGAACTTCATCCCCCTCTATGGTATGTAAAATCTGTAATTGGGCTGGGTCAGCCCTGTTGGCAGATCCTCTGGTGTTGAGCAAGCAGGTGGCCTTTGCTAAGTGTATCCCAGTGTTTGAAAGTCCCACCACCCACTGCTCTCAGTGTGGTTTTCAGCAGCCCATTGTACCATTTCCATTTCAAGTTTCAGTGTGTTGAGAAGGGCCAGAACCTTTATTTGCCCTGCTGCTGATTTCCCCTGGTCATCGAGCTGAAGGCTTTAGATGTGGGAGCAGTTGATCTAGGGCTTGTTCATGTAATTTTATGCCATCTAAAAACTAAACGGAGTTTCTCTCATTAAAGCTCTACAAATGCCCTTTCAATCCTAGTGCTTTTAATGTATGAGATAGCTGTGGATGGCCCGGTACACAGGCTACGCGTACAGCACCCTGCAGTACAAAATATGTATGACCTTCCTGGTCCCTGCGTGCAGCTGAAAATGAGTGTGGTGTCACAGGAGGTTATTTGAGGATGAACTGGAAATGTTCCAGGACTTGTTTCTGGGGAAGTCTCTGGTTCCCAGGTTGTCCTGGTGCTCTGTGGACAGGCTCCTGGCCAAGTGTTGTCTGTGCAGGTGTCCGGGAGGCTCCGTGCTTCGTCACGGAGTCGCGTCCTGCACTGAGGTGACTCTTAGTTACTGCCGTAGCTCAAGCACAGCCCCTCGCCAACGGCTGCAGTCGCTGTGAGTGCTGGTTTTTGTAAACACGTTTTTTTTGCAAGGGATTATCTCTTCTGTGAAACGTTTGCATGGGATTTCTGTAGTTAAAAAAATACACAACTGCTTTGTTTTCCCCCTCTGCTTGCCTGCGGTGAGTAGGAAGGAGAAGGAGAATGTCTGGCAGAGACGGGTAAAGAAGAGACAGGGGAAGAAACGAGCCCAGAGAAGCAGTGCGGAAGATGCCAGTGAAGAGCAGGGAGAAGAGAAGCAGCAGCCTCCAGCAGGTCAGGCGAGAAAGTGCCCCTCCCAGAGCAGCGTCCCAGAAAAAGGAAGGCGGCGAGAAGTTGGAGTCTCAGGTGAGCCTCCTGCTGAGGGAATGGGTCGTGGGTTTTGGTGTCTGAGAAGTTGAAGGGTGAGAAGCAGTCTCTAGGTTCAGGCAGGCCTCGGTCAGACACAGCAGTGAAGCAGCCATTTATTTAACGTTTGTGCACAAACGGGTGTCCTGGCAAGCAGGCACACACAGCAAAGGCAGAACTTTGATTTGTATTTCCTTTCCCATCCTCAAGTTCCCTCCCTTGTTACCCCATTGGTTGGGGACTCCAAGGTTTACAGCCTCTCCGACTGTACAATCTACGTGCTAACTGTCCCGCCTCTGGTTACACCTCCCCTTACTCAGTTTCGTGCACCCCTTCCTCTTACTTCTTTCTTTCTCTCCTTTTAGGGTTTGATTTCATAACTCTCTGGCAGGCACATGGTACCCCAACTTACTGCTTAACTACAGCAGCGGTTTGCACTGTCTTAGCTTCATAGGCTGTACAAAGATAGAGTTCTTTTGCACCACAGAGTGTGTCTGTTGCCCACAGATGCCGTTGTCTTTAAGCACAGAGTGTGCCTGTTTAAGTCACGGTATTTCAAACCCTATGTTTCGTTCCCTGAGTAACTTAGCCCCAGCCCCAATATTGCAAAGTCTTAGTATTACAAAACCTTAATATTGCAAAGCCTCATCCCAGATGTGCAAACCCAACAGTGTTTCTCTCTCATGCGTGATTTTTCCCCGTAGGGAGCCTGCCATTTTCTTTTCACAGAATCATAGAATGGTTTGGGTTGGAAAGGACCTTAAGATCATCCACTTCCAATTCCCCTGCCGCAGGCTGGGACACCACACGCTAGACCGTGTCGTCCAAGACTCCGTCCAGCCTGGCCTTAAACACTGCCAGGGATGGAGCATCCACAGCCTCTCTGGGCAACCTGTTCCAGGGCCTCCCCACCCTCACAGTAAATGCAGTTGTTTTCATCATTCAGAGAATCTTTTTGGTAAAGGATCAGCGCAGCTTACAGATGGCATCGCTAATGGCACAGCTTCTAAGTACCCAAGTTTGGATCATTAATTCTTTCATCCACCTTGGAGCAAGAGTAGTCCTAAAGCATTGCTGCCTGGTTCTTAGTTGTTCTCACCATGCACCAAGTAACAGAAAAGACCCGAAGGAGAAGCTCTTGGGGTTTTATTTCTGGTGTTTAGGCAGTGGCAGTAGAGAGGAGACTGAGAGGTCTGGGAGCAGGCAGCTGTAAGCACACCTTCCTGGGATACCTGCCGAGCGGCTTGCTTTGCTTATCTCTGTTTCCCAGTGGTTTTAAATCCTGAATTGTGAGAGTTAAGTGGAATTACTTGAAGCAGTTCTGCAGACCTGGTTTTAAGAGTCCTCACAAGGTCTGTGTGTATCAGGAGGAGATGGAATACATTTTGTTTCTTTAAGCAATGCGTAATAAGCATGATTTTACTGAGCTCCAGCAAAGCTTTGAATTATTCTGATCTCACCGTATAAGGAGTTGTCCCATGCATACGCTTTGGCAGTGATTTGGTCAGGGATGAAGGTCTTGTATGCACATCCCATCCCTAACTCTTTCAGTGATTACTGTTTCCTTAAAGAGTATCTGCAGCTACCCATGTGGTTGCGGTACTGTGAGAAGTATCCTTTAGTACTTAAGTACCCCGCAGCAGTGGAGCAGAGTGTCTCAAAGCAGTTCTTAAGGCTCCTGTTGTGTAGAGCTCCTCAGTAATTTAGCTAGGCAAAGAAGTCTGTCTTTCGTGGAACTGATTTTGGACTCAAATGTACTGTGTGATTTCTCCCATCTCTAAACCTAAAGGAAGGTGCAGAACCAGTAGATAAAGGTGACGTACAGCTGTGTAGGAGGACTGACCTACTCTTCCCTTTGGAATGAAACCAAGGATTTGGTGCAGCAAAGAGCAGGGCAACATAAATGAGTATGTGAACGTCTGTCCTTATCTCTCTCTTTTATAAACTCCTCCTCTCTCTGTCTTACCCATAGTTTCTGTCTTTTTTTCCATTGCTTTCCATTCCTGCTTTCTTTTGGTATTTTGAATAGTTCTTAAGAGATGCTTCCTGGACTTCTCCATGAAGAGTGGTGTGCTAGCTGTGGCAAATCAGACTACCTTCAAAGATGGAAGAGGGAAAACAAGAAACGTAACTGACCTCAGGGGAACTACAAAGTAGGTTTTACCTTTCTTAAGTGCTTGTGTGTTGGATTCTGAGACTGTGAAATAATTTAGGAATTGAAAAACAAAGATCAGAATCTGTTGTATCAAATGGCTGAGGGTACCCAGACGAGACTTCCTGGTAGATGGTTTCTGTGCCTGAGCACTTGCAAAGTTCCAGTAGGGAAACCCAGCACTGTGGTATGCAGAAATGAGCAAGGAGCCAAAAGCTTTAGTGTTCCTCAGAGTGACTGTCAGTTTTGAAAACATTCCACTTGGTTTTCCTAGCCAAAATTAATAGCAAGGAAAGTTAAAGGAGGTTCAAATTGAAGTCTTCATGCAGCAGGACTCGGGCCAGCCAGTGATGGCCTCAGCTCTTCCTTCCTACAGCAGCCTTCCTAGTACTGTGGATTGTCCTAGTACTTTTGCATCTCACCTCATCAGCACGCTCCTGTTTTTAGCACACGTCTGAAGGTCAAAAGGCAACGTCCTGGGCTCTGATGCCAGACAGCACCTCCCTTGCAGATGGACAGCAAGCATCTCCAGTGCTGGGTAGCAACCTGCTACTCTCCATCCTCAGGCAGTCTGGAGCACAGGGGTACCTTTTCTTACCTCTGGATCTGAGGCTGCCACATTCTAGCACCTTCCCAGCAGTGCTAGCACCCGCACCTTAGGAAGTTTCCTTCTTCTGGCATCTACAACTACATTGTTTGTTCTTTGACAAGATGATTCTTCATTTCTTCTTAGGAAACGTTAATATGGGCAAGCACTTTGCAGGCTAGGAAAACAACTCCAAGAAGTCCTCCTTTTGCTTCACTGAGCAGTTTTCTGCTTCTCTGCTATTAGCAGTCTTGTCTTTTCTCAGCAGCATCAGTAATATCCTGGATGCAAGATCAATTAGAGTAAAAAGTTTTGAAGACTATGCTATTTCTTGGTACTGGATTTTAATGTAAGATTCTAATGGATAATTTTATGTTTTTTCCAAACTCACTATGGAATGTGTAGGGAATTGAAGAATTGATCACATACGTGTTTGTTACCAAACCTACTTTTAAGCTTTGCCGTAAAGTTGTTATGGTTCTGTATGTGAGGTAAGGATAGCCCAGCATACATGCATACAGTATGGTCTGGAGTAGCTTTTTAATATCTTACCAGGCAGAAAGCCAAGAGGTGCTGCTGTCTTCTGCTGCAGGACCCATCTGCCTGGTAATTCCAAACCTAAAAATTCTTGATTAAGAGACTTTCAAACCAATTGCAGTTGCTAAATGTCATGAATATCTATATAAAACACATCCCAATTTCCAAATTGATACTAGCAATATGTAGTTAAATTCATTGTAATACACAAATCCAGTGCAGCAGGAAAAGCAACTCAAAGAACAAAAACTACTGAACAGAGTTAGCTTTATCTTGCAATTATTACTCAATAACGAGCAATTAGTAAAAATGCAGCACCAAAACAAAAGAAGTAGCTATTTTGCTGCAGCAGATCTGTGAGTATATATGCCTAAATGGCCATTCTCTCTCGATCTGTTACTGAAATCAGACTTACAGTGAAGATTCTCTCAAAGGAGATGCTGCTCGACAGATGGGCTGGAGAGAGACTTGACCATTTTCTGAACAGACTTTCTCCATACTGAAGCCAGTTTCCCCATTTCAAATAGGATGCTTTTATAAGGGATTGTTGTTACTTTTAAAGTATTTGGGTAGAATTTTCCTCACACTTTTCACCAAATGACAGCATGCATCCAGTGATTTCTGGGCAAACATATGAAAGTGCCAGAGTTTGGGTGATGAGAGTGAAGGCCTGATGGTGAAAGGAGGTGGGATTAAAAATCTAATATGGAATTGCTCTGTTCTTTTTATCCTACTCCCAAAGAACTGCTGCTTTCAAGGCTCAGTTTAAGGGAAGCACTCTATTAATGACAGTTGTTACCATGTATTCATTCAGTTTTGGTGTTACTAGAGCAAATCTGAAGCTCACCGTAGATAAAGGTATCTTACTGCCTTGAAGAAGAGAGTCAGGAACTCCAAAATGACAGTGCTTTTTTGAGGAATACATTCTGAATTTCAAACAAGCCATTCAGAAAGGGAACACGCATCATGCTGGGAAGCCTCTAAGGGGCTAGGACTTAAGCCCAGTTTACAAAGGTTTAACTAAATAAACTGATGTTCTTTTTCTTGTCCCTCTGCCTGTCTGGCTTAGTTTGCCCGAAACATCCGGTTTTGATTGTTTGTGGTCAGGCTGACCCGTTTGTTATCTTTAGTCACTGGCTAAATAAATTGGGAACGTTCAGAAGAGAAGTTCCTGACCACAGGGAAGAAAAGGGTTTCATTTCTTTTGTGGCTGTTCTAACACAAAATTCTGATGTAACACCTCAAAGTTCTAGAGAAATGAAATGTTCTGTGAAGCGTCTAAGCTGGATCTTTGTTGGATGGAACCATTGTTCACACTGCTTTATTTGCATTGCTTTAGAAGAAACCCGCTGAGTAAAGGCCTTTTGCAGTCATTCTTTCCTTTCTGACTTGCTTTCTGGGAGTGAAATGAAAGCAAATGTTTCCTTAGCACAGACTTGATAAAGACACTGGAGATGTCCATCCTAGGGGTCCCACTGATGGCTCTGAAAAGGTTCTTTTTATGCATCACTATGCCCTGATCATTTTCTTCTCCGATGGGTAGAAAGGATCACTGGTTTTCCTCCTAAAATGAATTCTTTTTTTTCCTAGGAAAGCTCCTCAAATGTTACTTTCCTAATATTGTTTCTGTGCAAGCAGGGATTTTAAATGGAGGACATAAACCAGTAACCTCCCCACACCCAGGTATTTCTCCCATTTAAGTTTGTGTGCTGTAGACTAGGCCATGGCCTGGAAAAGGCAGTGAGTTGGTCAGCCAGTGTAAATGACCAAACCAGACGTGTGCTGGTCCCATTCAGACACCCTGAGAACTCGGTGTACGCAGACAATTCTGGCTGTGTCCAGATCTTCATATATAATCTGTCTGTTTCTAACAGCAGAGAGCCATGAGGAAATATTTCATAAGGAAGATTTTGAAATACATTTTTGCAAACCGTTCTCCTACACGAGACGAAGGGACCCTCATTTGGAGTAAGAGGCGTGCAAGAAAGATGCTCACACTTGTTCTCCCTGGGTTTCTGTTTCTTGTCTTTCTAGTGGGCTGTTCGTTGCAATGATTGTGAGCCTGCTCTTCCTTGTGTCATTGAGGTTCACAGCTGGGATTCTCTTCTGGATTTTCATCTTTGGCGTGACTGGAATTATAGGTTATGGTAGGTGTAATCCTCCAGGCTCTGAGGCTGTTTTTCCTTATTGCTTGATTTTGGGCAAGGAAAGCAAGTGATTACATCAGTTAAATGCTGTAGTTGGGAGAACTAGTGCCTAGGTTTAGACTCAATTAAATGAGAAGGGCCTAAATGGCAGCAAAGTTTAGTAAGAATCCAGCTGTGCTGATACTTAGCCCCAGATGTAGTAACCCGAACTATTTACCCCCAGTGTACTTAGTCCACTTTGACTTGTACTGATCTTTCTTATCTGTAGATGTGATGTTATAGCTGGCTAGTCTCGCAGTAACGCGTGTTTAGTTTTGCTTCCCCGACATGCTGAGGACAAAATGCTTCACTTGTCAAAGATTTAAATAACCCCAGCCTTGTCTTTGCACTCTTCAAAAACGCTCATTTGATATTGATTGATTTTTAACAGGCATCTGGCATTGTCGCTGGGAGTACGACCATCTTAAAGGAATACCTGGATCTGAGCTCACTGTTTCTGGTGCTGGATTCCAGCCAGACTTGAGAGTGCACCTGCAGCTGAGGCAAACATGGTTAGCATTTAGTAAGTGCCCTTTAAACTTGGTATCCGTTAAGGGATGTTCAGAAGATTCAGTCGCTGTCTTGCTACAGTTTCTGCCTTGTTAAATCTCCTCCTCTGCATATGTTGCTCATAGAAGTAATCAGAATTCACTTTCTTTGTATAGTACAAAAATCTACCTTTTCTGCAAAGCGACTAGCGTATGTGTAAGGGGCCAGAATGCAGTCGCACTAGTGATGAGAGTGAAAAAGGCTTGTGTTCCTAGCATTCTACTTCCCGTGTGTTCAGTCTTCACAATGGGGAAGCAGAAGGCAAGAACTAAGTCCCGATGAAGATAAGGAGGGGCATTTTTGTCTCTCAGTCTGTTTATGCCCCCTCCTGAAGGGCCCCAGAAATGAGACGAATAACTGTGCATCTTTTGTAGACCTGTTTACATTCAGGTCACTGCATTTTCTTGGAGGTTGTCCTGAGGCTGTGTAATGAACCATCACAAATGTCATCACTTCTGGTTTTCAGAAGTGCTTCACTGCTTCCTCTTACAAGGGCAGTGTATTTAAAACAATCCTAATGGAACAAGACAAGGAGGGGCACAAGAGAGAACAAATATCTGTCAAATACTATTTGTGCTGCTGTTACTACTCTATTGGCAGGCCTGCAGGCACTAACTGATGATGAATGGCACATAGCCTAAAGCACTGCTTCTCCCTATTGGTAGCTAAATGAATGGAGCAGTAGTTTACTCCTTTAGTCTGCTTTCTCTGCTTTGTGTCTTCAAGTAACTGTGTTGGATCATTGAGCTCAGGAGCATCTTTGCATATTGTTGAGGCAGAGCTTTTTAGCATGCTGGCCCTAGAGAATATTAGGATTTTCTTACATCTTTCCGTGTAACTCCCCTGCCTGATTCTTAGCAGCCACTGTACAGTTTATCCAGAGGTCAGTGTCACTTTCAGATGAGTGAATTGAGGTACTACTAATGGGGACAAGCTACGTTAACTTAAGAGATCTGAACTGGCCTGAGACCAACTGCAAAGCAGCCTGCCTATGTATTCCTTCATGGAGAACCATATCAAAAATAGGTGCTGAAATGTGTGTAACAAAACCTTTGTTCTGAAGAAAGTCTGTGGCTCTGAGCACCCCAGGGGTCACTTGCCACGTGCAGTTCTGATGGCTAGGGGTACTGCTATTAGTACTGGGGATTGCAACTGAACATCATCTCTGACTATCTGGGTCTGGATTCTGAGGCTGTGTCAAAGCTGTGGGACCTGAAGCCAATTCCCCTGTCCCTGTGCAAACCTCCAGACTCCACGGCTGAGGGATACCTTCCCTTTGTCCTCCTCTCCCTCCACAGAACTCTTGGTTTCAGCTGGAGGAGACAGGGCCTGCTGTGTGTAACCATCCACCACTGCTGGGCTGGTTTAATTGTTGTCTAACCCTCTGAGGCACCCAGAATTAAGGGATGTGTCTCAGGGTGAGAGGAGGTGTGCTTCAGGCATTTAAGACTCTGCCTTCTCGAGGTGGAGTCCAGAGAATTCTTTTGCTTCCTATTGCAGCAGTAGGATTTGAAGTGACACAAATAGAAATCAGAGAGAAGCCAACTCTTTAAACAAGATCTGGGTTATGAATCAAACACTGCTCACAACTAAGAGAGGAAATGTTTCGGGACATGGTGCTCTCAGCTCTCTAACCTTAGAGCAAGTTTGTGTGATTCCAGCATCACAGCTGGAAGGTGAAAATCATTTGACCAAAACTGGACAAAAAAAAAAACCAAAGCCCCTTTGTTTTCAGAAGTGCTTCACAAAGCCTCTTTGGTTTTTTTGACAGGAATGAGGGGAAAGGAGCTCACGCCAAGCTAACGCTCAGACGAGCCTGTTGATTTAAGTACACGTAAATGTTAAAGGAGTATGTATCAGAAAACTGCACTCTTCAGGCAAAGTTGACTCTTCATCTCCTTTTTATTTGTTGTATCTAAATACTACAGATGAGCAACATTAGAGTATAAATGTGCAAAATGCTTGTTATGAAAAGCAGAATTTGTTAGGGGTGAACTGGCAGGGTCGTGCCCATTCTGACAAACTCTGGGCATGTAGAATTCCCCCCCCCAAAGCTATGAAATGGGGTTGATGATTGGCAGCTGCAGTGAGAGAAGGAAAGAGCTGCTCCAGCAGGGAATTCTATGGAGTTCATGAACAATAGTGCAAAACACAAGGGGTGGGGAGAGGGGGGAATTACAGAGGCAGCCTGTTGGTTCGGTTCTTCATAAACCTAACTTTTGTGTGTTTCTAGTGGTAATACTTTGTGGTGCTGAGGTCATAATCATACTGATGCTGATCTTCCTAAGGAATGGGATCCTGATCGCCATTGCATTGTGCTTATAAGAGCTTTCTCGTTTGCAGGAAGACATTTCTTATCTCCCAGCTCCCTGCCTTAAGAGTACAGACGCTGTTAGCGGCCCCATGTATCCTGGGTGCAAGGAGGTGTGTGCCCAGTGTGGGGCACTGTTAATAGGAGCCTAAGAGCTACAGCTGCCAGCTTTGCACTGTCATTGAATTGTCTCCAGAGAGACATATACTAGTGGTAGAGGAGTGGTGTTGTTTTGGCTGGGGCTTTTAATTTAGGAAAGACCTTTTTTTCTGGAAATGCATAAGTCACATAAGATGTGGGAGGCCTCTTCATTTTGTGTTTTCTGAAATCTGGATAGGCTTTATTCACAGTGGTTCCTGGTTTATCCAGTGCCAACTCTTAGTTGTGGTTTGAGTTTGGTTTGGGTTTGTTTTAATGGGAATATAAGAAAGGAGAAATGGACTTAACACGCCCTTGGATTTAATTGCAAATAAGCTAAGGCCTTGAGGGCCTCGGAAGTAGGGCTCTTTTAGAGCACATGGAGTTAGCTCTGAGTTTATCTGTGTGCACTTGCTTGTAGTTTTCTGCCCTCTCTGTTGGTGTTATGGTTCTCAGGAGTCAGGGTTTAGGATTTTTGTAATGGGATTGGGAAATGCTGAGGTTCTGCCTTCAGCCAGGTACCTGTTTCCTGTCTTACGCTACTGTGCAGTCAAAGCAATTAATTTTGGCAGGACTGAATTATCCTCTTTAGTTCCTGTTCATGACAATACAGGAACACTGTTAACGCTCTGCAGCACTTTTGTTCACAACCTTGACAGATAGAAGGATTTCAGGAAGTTCATAAACTTCCTGCTGGGAAGTGCTAACATTCTGTAGTTTTTCAGCAGCAGGGAAAGGTCACTTGAGGGTGATGGTTTTACTCTCCTGCGTAATGCATGAGGTGAAGCTCTGTGTGCAATTCCTGGAAACCTAACAGCCCATGCCCTGTGTTCGGGAAGGTGCAAACCAAGCTGCTAATGACTGGAAATCAAATTGCATTTTTCAATGCCTTTTAACTCCTCTTTCAAAACTACTGCAATTGTCTTGAAATCCATAGGGGCAAACAGTTAACAGTCGTTACTCCATCCATGGTGTCTGTGGAGACCAAGGGGCCTATCGTGACCTGCTGCACGCTGCTAGTACGTAGTGACTGTTTCTGCTGTGTACCCCTACTGGACTTCTGCATTTCCAGACTCAGACAGAAATGGATGTGTTGCTCTTCAGCTCCTGATTGCACATGAGGGTTTGCACATGGCAAATTGATAATGTTGATTGTAGTGCTGCTGATAAAAGCGGAGTGGTAGAAATGGCAAAGTGAAGATGTAAAGACATCTGAAGAAAGAGCCTGCAGTATTCTGAGATCCCAGCTCTAGATTATGCTGCCACTATCAATGAGTAGCTCAGAGTCAAAAGGATGATGCTAGAAGAGGACTGAAAAAAAAAGCTTCTTTCTTAAATTGCTGCAGCTTACTGACATGTTTTGTTTCTTTCACAGGACTGCTGGCTATATAATGTCTGTGTTGTTCTAGCCAATCGTCACCTTCATACTCATTGCAGTTTGTATTTCCTATGAGGCTGTGACAGCTGTGTATCCTTCTATCTGTGTACCTCTCTGGAGGAACAGTCTTATGGTCTACAAGACCGGTTAAGTCTCTGCTTTCACCTTAGCCAAACCAGTGTTAAAAGGGCTATTTGGTCACTTGGCACTTGCTGCACAGGTGCACTCCTCCTCAGTGGCCATTTGCGTGTGATGTACTAACTGGATAGTGAATTCAATGTCATTAGAAAGAACTGGACTAAAACCCATGCCAAGGTAGAGGATCATACAAGGTCTTTTATACTACATAAGGTTGGCTTCAAGGGGTGAAAAAGGAACCTCAGCAAAGAGTGACTATGCCCTTCCTTGGCTGTATGCTCTGTGAACCTGATGTTAATGGTCGCTTAGTTAGCTTGGGTGGGCTCCACGTGTGTTTTGTACAGAATAATGTAGGGAAGGAGTGAGAGAACACAGAGCGCCCGGAGTCCTCTGAATTGCCTGACAGCAGCCATTGTCTGTCCCTGGAAAGGCAAGGCTTTGGTAAAGTGTCAGAAAGGGGACAGTCACGTTTTGCAAACAAATTGTTCTTTGTCATGCAAAGAGGGCCATGACATACAGCTCTGGGATGAAGTCTGCTGAGTTCTGTAAGTACTGAAAGTATTCAGTCTTGTCTGTGGCCCTTCATACCCATCTCTGCATAGCAAGAGCGTTTTTCTGTGAGCGGCACAAGTGTTTTAGAGCTTGTGGTTACCCCCTGCAGACTCCTGAGTTGCTCAAAGCCCTCAGCTCTGGGATTCCTCCTTGAAAAACCTCATTCAGTTTTCTGGCTACATCAGGAGAACCTGTGTATAAAGTAATGGCTAATCCAACACCATGCAAGTATGCAAAGCTGACTTGTGACCCAGAGGGAGGTGTTACAAATACTTCCCTGCTGTGAGAGCTATCCTAATTGTATTTCTTAATCGCTGTTAAATGCAATGTGAGAAAATGTGCGTACCTTAAGTAATGATTCCTCATGTTAAATCTAAAAATAGTGCTTCGTGTTCAGCTAAGACTCCTTTGTTCAAAGCAGTTTAGAGCTATGAAGCATTTTCTTTCTGCAGTGTCCTGTTAGCAGGTGAGTATCAACCAGCCTCATTTTCTGGGTAAGAAAAGAAGACGCAGAAATAGAGGTTTATTTGGAAAAGTGTTCCTGAATTCATGAGGATTTCTGGTTTTGTGGTTCTCAAAAGGCAGTGGAAGAATTTGAAAGCTGTGCCTCAGACTTGCCCAAAGAGCAGCCAGGTTTCAAAGCAGAGGCTTGGCTGCTTTTGCACAGTGATGACCTTTATGGAGCTCCAGAAATACTTGTCTTTTGACTTGAGTGTGGGGTTGAATTGAAGTGTTTCTTGAAAACTAGAATTATTTATCAAATGTTATAGCAAGGTTATTTTCAGGTATTTAAATGTCAATGCACTGCTGTGGTTAGGTACATCCCAGACAATTCCCCAACATCCTGATACCCGAACACTAAAAAAAAGGGATTAGGAACTGACTGGTTTTATTTAACGCCCAAACTGAGCAAACGCATGAATTGAACAACAGAAGTAAGGAAGAGTAATTTCATGTAAAGACTGCTCCTGTTTTAATACCGTGAGATGGGTAAGGGAAGCTGTGGCAGCTTGTACAGAATGGCTCAGCTCAGTTGATTTCAGCTCGGTTGTGCTGATTTGCACAGGCCTCTGGTTTTCAATTGTTCTTATTTCCTCATTGTTGCTTTTTATGTGAGCAGCTTTTCTTTAATGAAACGGAAGCGTTTGTGTATCTTAAAAGTATATTTCTGACATTCAGATTCCATATCTCTAGGTTTCAGTCGTGTGGTAAGCAGCCCTGTTTGCCAGCCGTATAGTTTAAAGTTAAATACCTGCATAGGACATGAGTCCTTATATATGCAAGCAGGTTACATAGTACTGGAGTGCAGTGTTGAATGATCTAATGAGACATCAAGCAGAATGATGTGATTTGTATGAAGCTGCTAAATTTCAGAGCCTGTGGACACAGGATTCAGTGCTTATCATTGTGGTGTTGATTTCTCTTCCCGGACAGGCTTTTAGCACAACCAAGGTGACTGAACTGTGTGCAGGTGCTCAGCGTACTTTTGCTTTTTACGGAGGAGAAAGCCCGTACCTGAGTACCTCTTCATCTTCCAGGTAGCAGATGCCTTTGTCTTTCTCTGGCTGGTGAACTTTGCAGTTGCACTGGGTCCACGGACCCTTGCTGGTGCCTTTGCCTCTTGTTCCTGGGCCTCTGGAAAACCAGCTGATGTTCCACTATGGCCACTCTTCATTGGAACAAGCAATGCGGTGAGACTGTGGGGCTGGACGTGAGCCCTGTCACATATCCAGCAAGTGCAGGTTTTACATGTAGGGAAGCCATTCTGCAGATGCTGCAGCCCCCCCGACCCGACTGCCGCCCCCGCAGCACGGGCACACACACGTGTGCACCTATGGTCTGAGGTGTCATGAGCCCAGAGGGCTGAAAAGCATTTCTCTTAGACTGTATGATTTATAATGGTAAGAGAGATATATAAGCATTTCTATTATTATTATGGATAATTTTAATTATGTATATTTTTATATAATTATATATATTCTATAATTATAAAACCTTACTTATGTGTTCATGTGAAACTTTGAGCCTTGAGACTTTTGTTTGCATTTCATGATTTTTATGAGGGCACATTTCATTAAGGAGCCAACCCAAACCAGCCTGGGATTCTGAGATTCTGTGATTTTGTTCCATACCTTTAGCACAGGATGTAATTCTTAAATAATGGGCAAAATGAACCACAGATTCCTTCCAGTGCCAGTTATGTTAGTAGGGGTAAGACTGGGAAAGTAAATTGTGTTTTCTTCACCAGTGTCAGGAAACATGACCAAATTCAGGTTCCTCTTCATGCTGCATCAACAACCACCGCATCTTCAGGACCTGTGCATGCATCTTGTTCCAGTGCTAACTAGTGCAGTTAGTTAGTAACTACTGCTTGTGTCATAGCTACAGAAGATCCATCATGCCTCAAACCTTAAATGGTGCCAGGTGTGGCATATATGTAAGAGCACCAAGTTTTTACAGTGATGCCTCTATCTTCTCTCTGGCTTTTTAATTTTACTGAGAACTAACTTAGTACCTTTCTGGCCTAGTTTTAGTTGTCAGTAAAGTCACTCTTTCCAGTTGTCTTCCTATTTTCTCAGTAGCCTTTGATCTGTAAGGATCCGTCCCAGCAGCTGTGGCTGTCAGCTTCAGTGTTTCTAGTGACTTTGCTGCTGCAGACTCTAACCAGGAAAACACTGAAAACCTCTTGATAGCCTTCATGACATGATGTGATGTGGCTTGTTCTTCAGGTGGCACCATGTCTTGAATGCAGACATCTGCTGCCAGTGACTACACCCACTTGCATTGGATGGGAGTCACCAATAGCTCCACAGGTGCAGCCCCAAACCAACATCTGCATAAAGGTAATGGAGAATAAATCTAACAAAAGAGCAATTTACCTCCTGGCATGCCTGTTTCTAACAGGTGACTTCTGTAAAAATAGTTTGATCCAGCTTGGGTTTCTCTGATTGCATTGTGAGAGCTTTAAGGGTTAATAGGATTCAAACCACCTTGAATAGAAATAAGCATTAAAGGTAAACCACGTAAGCTGAGGAAGGCATCTTGAAGAGCACAGGAGGCAGTTGTGTGAAAGACAGGACACGTGCACTTGTGTTCAGTAGGGAGGTATTCTGTGATTCTGTCATTTATGGCCTTAGTAGTACTGAGCATTTCATTAAATAAGTCCTCATTACTCTGCTTCCCTCAGTTGATTGTAAGTGCTTGGCACAGATGGGCTGGCAGGACTGGGGCAGTGGGGAGATGCCCAAAAGGCTCAAGCGCCGCAGTAGTCAGTGATCCAAAAGTGCTGGTGGGCTTAACTAGACAAAATCTACCCTCCAGAATGCTCCTTACCCAAGGAGCAGACTCATGATTCTCAGCTCTGGTGGAATCTGGCTTGTGAGATACAGTGACTGTGCTCGGGCACCCTCATGGGGATATGAATCATTTTCCTTGCAGACAGTGGACTTGCTGCTTTGTGTGAGTGCAGTGGCTAAGCAAACTGGCACTAGTCTATACAAACATCTGGAGGTATTGATGCTGCATCTGCTGAGGGAACTGTACCATAGCTTAAAATGAACTGTCACAAAGATCCAGGCCTAACTAAAACCTGAAGCCCACAGCACAGACTGGAAAGATCTCTTCTATCTGCAGGGCTGAATAAGCACAGCACTTTGTAAGATCAAGTCCTCTTCTTATTAGTGCTGTTCATAGTTTGCAGATACCATGTGAAACGCATTCTTTCTCTACTTAAGAGGCCAAAGTAATATGTCAGGCATGTGTCACGTGAAATCTTGACCATAAACACTGTGTGACTTGTGCAAGCAAGCTGCCTGAAACACAGACACTGAGGCTTCTTGCATCAATCACAGCTGGGTTAATCAAATCAAAGCACAACATTCTTTTTCTCTGGAAAACTGAAGTCATAGCCCTGTGTCCCTGTTATAAAAGCAGAGATGGCCTCCCTCATGGGGAATTCAGGGCCCATACTCCCACAGATCATCCATCACAAATGTCCAGCTCAACAGAAGCGTACCTTTGAGTTCCTCCTGTGGAAGTCAGGACTGTGTGTGCCACTGTGAAAGCTGAGAAGGCTCTTAGAAAATGGGTAGTCTTGGCTCCAAGAGAGTTTTGTTTTGTTCAGATTGTTTTCAATTGCAGTAGAAAACTTGAGTGTCTGTATCAGGAAGACAAGTTTGGTTGTTTTCCATTATTTTGTGAAAAGAAAATATTCTTTTACGTTATTTTTCTTATCTCCATTTTCGTCTCCATCTCTATGTGCATACCGCTCCTGTGCTTGGATTTGGCTGTGACTGTAACAGATGGGAACCTCGCTGAGAGTTGCTTCCCTCTCCTGACTGAGAGACAACCCAGTGTGGGTTTTTCACAGTGTATTTGGCAGAGTCCATGTGTGTATGTTCATGGTGAGTGTTTGTCGGAAAGAGGCAGGAAACCATGAGGGTGCAGCTGTTCCGTGAGCTTCCTGCTTGGGCACGCTGGGCCACCTGGCCAATGCTGTCAGTGTGACCAACACTGAGATGATGAGGAACTGCACGGGCCCACGAGTAAAGAGTGGCAGAGCTGGCATAAAGCCCCTTGTGTTTCTAAGGGTACAAAAGCAGGAGCCTCTTGTAGCTGACTCCGAGGCCTCACCTATGTGTGGATGGACCTCGTAGGAACTTTCCTGATTACCTGAGTCTCCCGGCAATGGCTGCAATGGGGCTTCCCAGCTGAAGTGTGGGCCTGGAGGATGGTTTGATGATGGCTGGTGATGTCTTTCTTCTAAGTCTCTGGCCTCTCTATGCAGTATTGATTCGATGCACTGCTAATTGTCATCTGTACTTTACTTATATACATGTACACAATTTGTTTTACTGTACTTACTTACCGTATAGAAATATCCACCCAGTTCGCTTTACTGTGCTTGTTTGCTTTAGTGTGCTGGTTTAATCCACTGTGCATGTTGTACAGCGAGTGTGTGATCATTTTGTTGAGTACCCTTCCTGTCAGCAGAACACTTGTGTACCCAGCAACCTCCCTGCCTCTCTTACAGACACCAGGTCCTGCTGCTTTCCCCAAGGTGGAACTGGACGTCTACGGAAAAGGACCTACCATGTACAGGATGGAACCAAAAGCAGCCTTGGAGGAGACAAAACAGCGAAGGGAGGGCCAGCAGACTGCCGCCCAGGCAAGGTAAGGCAGCCTGCCCACCTCTCCTCCTCTGCTTCGCAACTACCAGCCTTTGAGCATCCCCACCTTCTGTTGGGGCTTCTGAGAACACACGACCACCTTAGTGGAGTGACCAGCGACAGGACAGCAGGCCTGCTCCCCTGCCTTGGCCCAAAGCTGAGCAGAGGGAGGCCAAGCAACATATCTTTGCCTCTCCACTAGCTCAGCTGTTAATTAGTCCCAGCTATAAACATCATGCAGGCATGGGCTTAACTTTATTGAAGTTTGCACATAGACCTGCAACAAAATAAAGTGATTGAAATTGAGTGAAGTTTCCATCGAGTGACAACAAAACATAAAATGAAGCAGTGTGAGGAGGGGCATCTGTAGCAAAGATGGATTTTATTGTTTAAGTGAAAATTGGATGTTCTGGGCCAGTGGTGCCCTGTGGCAGCTTCTCACAGCTGCAGCTACATGACAGCTGACACAAAGGGCTGTGAGCAGCTGTAGCCTGTTAGGAGCAAGTGGAAGTGAAGCCAGAGTTAGTGTATGTAAGGAATGGAAGGAGAGCAGAGACAACTCCTAATTCAAGGGTATTGCCAAAGGTTAATGTTGCTAATTCAGGCTGTGGCTGATGACAAAGGCCGTGGAAGCAGTCCTGGCTCAGCTGGAGGAGTTCACCCTCTGGTTGCTCAAATGCATGGTGTATTTGGGTCACTGGTAATGCCGTCTTTTGTAAAGCCAGCTTGTTTCAGATGTCAAAGGGAGAAATAGAAATGTATGAGGACTTGAAAGGTGAACAGTGGCAGGGAACTCAAATTATCTACCTGTGAAAAAGATGAAAAGGTGAATATTAAGGTAACAAAAGATCCAAGAGATCTGAGGCTTTTTCTTTCTCCACCTGTGTTTCTCTGGGCAAATCATGTACTCCCCAGTCTAGAGGTGTCATTGCACCAGTGAAAAATCCTAAGCTTGAGACAGTCAGTGGTTAGTTGAGAAGCTTTCAAAGAAGTGTGTTGGTTAGCCAGTGCTTGGAACCAGCTGTGGAGTGTGGCAGACATGCAGGTATGACTAGCATAAGCAACTGTGGTTGATCAGAGAGTTTACTGTTTCTGCTGAGTCATTCTTCTGGGTACTGTGAACCCAGGTGTAGCAGGGATGCTCTGTTGATATGAATCAACCCTACCAGTAGTTCAGTTTTATTAAAAATGAAGGTCACTGGACATTTGATGGTCAAGGGAATATTAGCTTCAAACTTGTTCAGACCTTGGGAAAACTTAGAATCATAGAATAGTTAGGGTTGGAAAGGACATTAACATCATCAAGTTCCAACCCCCCTACCATGGGCAGGGACACCTCCCACTAAACCATTCCACCCAAGGCTTCGTCCAGCCTGGCCTTGAACACCGCCAGGGATGGAGCATTCACAGCCTCCCTGGGCAACCCATTCCAGGCCCTCACCTGGAATTTCTTCCCTATATCCAGTCTAAACTTCCTCTGTTTAAGTTTGAACCCGTTACCCCTTGTCCTGTCATTACAATGCCTCCTGAAGAGTCCCTCCCCAGCATCCCTATAGGCCCCCTTCAGATACTGCAAGGCTGCTATGAGGTCTCCACGCAGCCTTCTCTTCTCCAGGCTGAACAGCCCCAACTTTCCCAGCCAATCTTCATACGGGAGGTGCTCCAGTCCCCTGATCACCCTCTTGTCCCTCCTCTGGACTTGTTCCAACAGTTCCATGTCCTTTTTATGTTGAGGACACCAGAACTGCACACAATGCTCCAGGTGAGGTCTCACAAGAGCAGAGTAAAGTGGCAGGATCAGCTCCTTTGCCCTGCTGGTCACGCTCCTTTTGATGCAGCCCAGGATACGGTTGGCTTTCTGGGCTGGGAGTGCACACTGAAGTCGGCTCATGTTCATTTTCTCATCGACCAGCACCCCCAGGTCCTTCTCCACAGGGCTGCTCTGAATCTCTTCTCTGCCCAACCTGTAGCTGTGCCTTTACTTCCTAAGTAGTGATCAAATTCTTGGCTGGTTCATATTTGCATGAGTGTACTGAACTCCCCAGCTGCAGGTCTATCCATAAATTACCCCTTGAGCTTTCCTTGATAATGAAATCAACACTTTAAATGTGGACTTTTTAACCATACCATATTGATGTTGTCAGATCTAACTGATATTCGTACACAAAGTGGATAGTTAGATAAAAACTGAGAGGACTTATTCTCTATTACTGGCAGTTTTTCCAAAAAAGGTTTGCTGGGTTTCTAGTGTAAGGAAAGCAGTAGAAAACACTGTTGGCATATGTTGCCCCTACTTTGCAGCACGTTGAACCTCCAGGCAACTCTTAAATGTCAATAGCAATAGAAATTACTACTAGAAAAACAGCACTAAGAGCCAAGTAGTGGTGTAGGAAACCCTCTTGATTCCAGAAACTGGTGATGTTTTCTCAAAGTTTTTAAGGTTTTCAGCAAATAATATATCGGATACCACAAATTGAGGAATGATAGTAAGGTAAATGTGAATTCCTGGATCAGAGAACCTGCAGTTTCTTGCAGGGCATGGAGAACTTTAATTTTGCATCCAAAAGGGATAGGAAGTTTTATATTTATTTTTCTTGAACTTTGATACAAATTGTTATTGTTCCAGAGCTTTTTTCCGGATCATATGATACCTTTTTCCAAGTGAGCCCCATGCAGCTGTAAGCCACTCTGGGATATTACAGGTGTGTAATCTTTGAATGAAGATGAGCCAGCATAGCTTAGAATTTCCCATTGCCTGTTTTTTTGTGAGCATAATTCTTTGCCACTGTTGGATCTGTTCCTAGGTTATGAATACCTCAAAATATGGTTACTACTTTTTTCCATATGAGGTATGAAGTGGTGTGTCCCTGCCAGACAGTTACTGTATGACCGCACTTGGAAACTTAGGCATTCTTTCGGAGTGTCAAAACAGAAGATGAAGTAAAAATGGTTAATGCCTTTCTTGGGTATTTCAGGTGAAAGACCCTGTTTCCTTAAAAAGGTGGAGTGCTGCAGTACTTGGCACATACTTAACAGCAGGCATTGGTAGGATAATGAGGAAATGGGAATGTGATACAACCCGCTAAAAAAAAAGGCTTAAAAGGTTAAACTTAATGAGTAGAAAATTCAGAGTGACTAGTATGATTTGTTAGCTGGAAGGCTACTGTAGCCTTTGGGGAAAAACAAGGTAGGTCACTCAGTGTTAGTCATCTTTAAGTGGACACAAGATTTTAACTTACAGTGGGAATAGATTCACAGAATGACCATATCAGGGATCATGGTCTTACTTCCCAAAGAGGGGAAAAATGAGTACTAAAGGTGGAAACATACTCATCACTCTTGCTTGCTTGTCACTAGAAAAATTAATTAATAGAAGAACTTTCAGTGGTCTTAAGACAACAAGCCTATGTGTGAGTTTTGGGGATAAAGACTGGTTGGAAAGGCAACATAAGAACACAGGATTTGAAAGGTAAAACTAAAAGAAATATTAAAGCTAGGTTGTTGAGTTGTTTTTTTTTTTAATTATATAATAAATTCTACTCTAGCATCCACCAGTAAAGGAAAAACATTAAATAAATAATTCTCAAAACATTCTTCTGTATTAAAAAGTTATATCCTTATAAAAATGGATGTTTAGTCAGGAGGTTAAGCTAACCCCCAATGGATTAAAAATGTTTCAAATTAAATATAATTGACACATACAGAAGTAGATTCTGTAAATAATTTTTACAAACCTAAATAAAAAGAATTAATTTCTACAGATGCTGCATATCCAATGAAAATTGGTTCACTTTTGCTACCCAAATATCAAGTAGATTTTGCAGTGTAACATAAACATTTGATTTGGATGCTCTTGCCCATATAGGATACACAGCGAATGTGCAGAGCTTGTGGGTAAGATTAAGAATCATTCTAAAGAGGTAATGGTTACACCCCATTTTGATAGATGGAAAAATCTGTTGTGAACGCTCCTCTGTTGCTGTTTTACGGTGTATTGTCTGTTTAATTGTATTTTGTTCAATAAAACTTAGGAGGCATGAGGCAGAGAACACCTTTGTGAACTGTGCAGTCCTCACGCCCGTTTCAGCAGAAGCTGTTGGGTCAGTTGTTCACAGCCAGTCGCTATATCCTTGGAAACTTTCATTAAGACAAGTTAACGGTCTTGGTTATTCTTTGTGATGTGCTCGGTCAAGTAGCAAGAGAGACATTAGTTTTACCAACTCAGTGCTTACAAGTGATTAAAAAATCACTTCTGATACTTTTATAGTTTTTTGTGGATTGAGCAGTGAGCGAGTAAAATATTTTTCAAGTATGTTTTTCTTGACTTTCATTGAAAGTGAGTATTTTGGCTGATGGCATTAAGTCAGAACATCTGAATAGCCTCAGAACAAAAACCAGTTAACTGCCTGCTATCCATTTAGCATGTGCTAAGTGAAATTACTGGGTCTGACCTACACCAGATGTCTGTGTGTACCGAAGAGAGGTTTGACCTATAGCCTAAAAATAAAGTGTGTCACTATTAGAATTAGAAGCCATATTTATTAGAATATGGTTTCTCTGAGACAACACTGTATGTACATGTCTAGTGGTAGGCAGTGTGAATAATCTGGAAGTCTTGCTGTAGGCTATTTAAGCAAATCGGATGCTTAAAAGCATTTCAAGAAGGAAGGTAGCATGAAGCTCTTTATCTGAGGCCTCTCTTTACTCATGACAGCATTTCCAATGAATAGACTGCACAGCCTAGAGTGTTGACAGAACTGAGTCATTAGTAGGTGATATCCTACCCTCACTGAAGTCAACAAGGTGTTGGTGGGTTTTTTTTTAAAATTCCTTTGAAGGGTCAAAATTCAAAATTTTATCCTAGATTTCTTTCTTCCCCCCCCCCCCCCTTTTTTTTCTTTTTTTTTGTTTTGGTTTGGCTTGTTTTTTTGTCTGTGAATAACATTTCTGCAAATTTTTATGTTGGAGTTTTTTATATTTAATTGTATTTGTAACAGAACTTTTTTCACTATGCAGTATGTCAGTGTTTTAAATTTAACAGTGACACCTTCAAAAACAGAAGATTGAAATTACTTGGGTAATTACAGTTCTTTCTGGTTTTGTTTTTAAGAATAAACCTATTCCCCTCCCACTGCCCACTGTTTAATAGATGCAACTGATACTCAGGTTTGGTCGGTAGACTTGAAGTTCAGAGTTCTGTTGGCCAATTTCGCAGCTTCTTTCTAATAGCTTTTTACATGTAATGTGAATACATTAGAAAAACCTATGGTAGACAGCACATGTCCAACCTGTCTTCCAGAGGAATAAAAAGAACCTTGCACCTGATGTAGGATGTGTTAAAGAGAGCACATGCCTTTCCTAAATAAGCATAACAAAATAAATTTTATATATGCAAAAATTAAGTTAAAGACACAGCGGGCTTACCAAGACAGGCACTCATCCTTTTGTGAAAGGTAGAATTCCTGGTAGTGACTTTTCCTTTTGGCCTTCCCCATTGCCATCTCTTGCCCCACTCCCCCATGTTCTGAGTTGTTCTCATTCTCTGCCTTCACAGATTTCAGAGTTAAGCTTTCTTTCTCTAACCATTCTGCCACAGAAAGGCTCTCTGTCCCTGACCAGTTTCCCATCTGATTCTGTTCCAGATTTCAGGCTGAAATAGCCGTGCACAGAACTTCAGTCTCTTGTCAATCTCCTCGGCATGTCCAGTCTGCCTTTCCTCATTTTCCCTTCTAGGTTTTTCTGGCCTTTCTGCCAGTCTAAAGCTCTCAGACTGACTGAAGTCAACAGGAGACAATACTGAGAGTCAGTAACAGCTCTTCACTGGCACTGCTTGGGGCCCTAGAATTTGTCAGCAGGTTCAGGGCAAAATCCTGCTCATTCCCAGCAGCATTGGGCTGGATCACTGCCAACTGTCGTCACATCTTTGAAGAAATCAGTCATCAAATTCAAACTGGATTCACAGAGCCTTGGGAAAATGTTGGCTTCTTTGACTGTCAGAAATAGTGTGTAATGCTTGAGAAGCGTCCACCTTAGCAAATATTTTCCATGCTACTGCAGCCAGTCTTTCATTCAAAATGTTGCAGGTGCAGACAGATAAGGTTTCTAGTTACGAGTATGGCTCTCAAACTTCATTGCATTTAGTGACATCTAGAGTTTCTGATTTTTGTTGTATTAATCTGAGACAGTGCAATGTTTTTTTCCTGTTCTGTTTTCTCACCTGTTGATTGATTTGTTTTTTTACCAACAAAAGGCATTTATTTTGCTTTGGTTTTTGTTCAGATTGGTTTTCAATGGGTTGGCTTTGCAGTTAAGCAAATCATCATTGAGTCCTTGGTGCTGTCATACGCTACTCTCGGAAAGACATGGTGACGTTTGACACCAGCCTACAAATCATGTTATATATTTCACTGCATGGGAGAGAGGGTGCAAGTTTGTTTCTGCGTACCGTGTGACTGGTAATCCCTGCCTGCAGCATACCATCATTTAACTCTGCAATTCATCTTCCTGTATTAAGGACTTATTTTTCTGATATTAGGCATATATTGGTTATCTGTTTGAAGAGGGATCCATTCCCCCAGTAGTAAATTTGCACATACCTCCGTTAAATAAAAACAACCAACCAACGAACAACCAAAACAACAACAGAAAACCCTTCCAAAACCAAGCCAGAACAAAAATCCCGAAGAAGGGATCTTTTCTCCTATCCTTAGTTCTAGGTGTTTATTGCATTCAGTTCTGACTCTGAAATATTTTTACTGCGCATTCCTTCTGACGTTTACTAGTTTAACTTCAGCTTGCTCAGGTTGTACTTTCTCACACAGTCCTCAGCTGTCTTAGAAAGAAAAAGATGGATCTGGGATTGCGTTTTTCCTAGCATTATTGCTCCTTTATTTTAATTGATAGCATGGGCACAACGATGACTGTTGAAGCTGAGCTTTGTATTTTGTATTCCACTTTGGTCTGCTGAGTAAGAAAAGCGTTTTTCATGACAGCACTTCTGGTTTGAAGCTCTTATGGCAGAAATCCTGGGAAAGACACTGGTGCAGGCTGCGAGCCAAGCACTCCTTTCGTGTTAAGCAGAGATACTAAAACCCAAAAAGATGCTGTTCTTTTTTTACATTGATTGACTTGTTTAGATTTTCCTAAAGCTTCCATTTGACGTTGTTTATGGAGTTAAAATACTTCTTCAACTCAGCCTTTATGTTTGCTACCAGTGAACCTGTTCATCGGTGGCAAATGGGGAGATGAACAGGCTGGAACACCTACCAGAACCTCCCCTTCTGCTTCAGTGTGGCTGAAATAGCTTAAACTGCATTTGCACCCAGCTGTGTGCCAGCAGCGCTGTAGACAGATGTACCTAGTCTTACTGTAACGTAACTGTTCAGGTGAACAGCGGTGAAGCTATGCATAATGCATTCTTTGTTGTGAGCTAGGACGCTCCCCTGTCAAGTGAAGCCTGCCCATGTTACTGCATTCACACCAGCTGAATTTAGACTGCAGGACAGGAGAGCAGTAGAAGCGAAAGCAACCTTGTGTTTCTTGGTTGAACTGCATTATTTAGTGTCTGAAGAACCTGGTGTGCTTCCAAAATCACATTCATTTCATTATTTTCCTGCAGTCCTGTAGTGTCCATTCTGTCTCTTGCCTGGTCAACTTTTGCTTTGTGTCCTCAAATCCGATTTTCTGGAAGTGGCAGTGGACAGGAGGAAAATGCAGCAGTGGAAACTGCAGCTATCAACCCGAAAAGCCTTTGTTGCCTATCTCTGTAGAAGTCTGGATAGAATTGATAATAGTACAGAGCAGCCTGGGGCAATTTTCCTTTAAGAGCTTAGTAATGACGTTGGTTCCTTTGCGTATCTGGAAATTGAAGGATTCTAGGTTAGTATGCTTAGATGTGAGTCATTGTTCTGAGCAGTTTTATTGGAAGAAGAGGAATAAAAATGAATAATGCATTTCATGGAATGAGCATAAAGTTAATGTGGTTGCCAGCTTTTAATGGGTACTTCTGCAGGTTTGTCCTGCAGACTGAGTAGAACTGTGTACTTGCTCTTTGCTAAGATAACAGTGTCTTGCTAGGTAACAATCGTGTTGCGCTCTGACAATGTCTGGTTGAAATGGCTAAAGCAAAGCCATTGAATATCTCGAGCAGCTGTCTCGATGATTGGCCCAGCTTCTGCTTTTGGCTCCTAAAGCTCCTGCTCAGGCACCCCTTCAGGTGGCTCCTTTGTCTCCTCCTTTTGAAAATGGTAACATCTACCTGACCTGCATGGGTTTGTGATGCAGTTTTTGTGAGTTCTTTGCTGAATTAATTTTAGCTCAGATCGGTTCCTTTACCTGGTTTGTAACACAGGAGGAAGGAGAGGTAGCTTTGTTTTGTTTCTTCTTCATCTGTTGGTAGCGTTCATTTGCAGTTTTCTATACGTAGGGTCTGAGGCATGGGATCAGAACTTCTTAACACTGGTTTTGTTGCTGAAGTCAACATATTGCATAACTAATGCTCTCATTTCAAACCATACGTTCTATATAAATATGTAACTTGCTTAGCATACCTTGGAGCTGTGTAACATTCTGCACATCTTAAGTCAGAAGTACTCTTAATGGGATTAGATGCAATCATAATTGAATTCCTGTGGTGTGATACTGGATTTAGGGGTTTATTCCCCTTAGTTCTGTCTGAGTATGTTAGTGAAATAGAAAGCTGGTTTCAGGTGGAAGGAGAAATGCATATCTGATGTTTTCTTTCAGATGTTCCTAAGCTCCAGCACATCCCCTGAGATTCACAGTTATTTGCATGCAAAGGAGCAGGGGGAAAAATCCCGGACAGAACTGTACTTTCTTTTGAGAAGATCTGGCCTTTATTTTTCCACTAAAGGTACATCTAAGGTAAAGGAAAATAAAAAAGGGAGAACATAATAACATAACGAAGTTAGAGCAAAGGTGTATGTATTTAAAATCTGTTCTAATAAGAAAAAATTGAATTTCAACTTCCAACGATAAAAAGGAAGAAAAAAATTATTCTAGATAAAATGTAGAGCGATATAAACTTGGAAAAGTATTGTCTTAGAGTAATTTCCTTTTGCCTAACTTTGCTTCATTCTGATCAATATTTTTCCAGTCAGTTAACAGCGTACTCTTTTAAAATCAATTTTCAGCTGGTAGTTAAAATGCTGAAGTGTAAGTAGGTGCTTTGAAAAGGGGTTGTCTTACTTCATGCTGTAAAATAAAAAACCCCTGTGTATAAAGGGATTTTACAGGAAGATTTTGCGAGTTCTCACGTTCTGTCACTGTACAGTTTTCCATTTTACTACTTCAACTTTTTGGTGGCGGTTCTTGAAACCTGATAATGTTAAACAGGATACACTGGAGTTGAGACACCTTTTACGTAAAGCACTTAAAGATTTTTCTTGTTCTGAATTTTCTGTGCTAACTGCCAGAGTAATCATTGAGCTGCTTTTGTATCCTTCAGCAAACCTCTTTTGTTTTCTTCCTTAACTTGGTTCATCTTAGAGGATGGAGAGAATGGTTAGAAAGAGGAGTGGACAGTTTTCAGGTGATGAAAGTACCTTTTATTTTGATGTTTGAAATGCATACAGCTCTCAAAACGTGACTCCTACTGTAATATTATTGTGGCTTGAATTTAGCGGATGCTTTCCCAGAAGTGTCATCACTTGTACTTCGGTTTTTCTCCCTCTCTGACAGAATGAGCTCTTTGACTAGTTTGATGTGGTTTTTCTCTGCATTATGAAATTGATGCTGAGTTGTCTCTTTCTAGATTTCACAATGTCGGAGTTAAACGTACAGTATGTTAAGACTATTTTGGACCAGGATAACCACTACATCTCCTGAGTTTCTTCTCTGGAGGGGCTGGCTAAAAATAGTCTAACTATAGTACATTGCTCTTCTTTTTAGGAGCCAAGGCATCTGCAGTTTTTCTGTGAATTCAGCCTTAGTGATATGTACATGTCTTTGACAGGCAAAAAGATTTCTGGAGCACCAACAAACCATGGATTCTGCTTTAAGGTACAAGCTTATTATTCGGATACAGATTAAAGTAAACCACAATTTTTAGGTAAGCTGAAGATTCTTTAAGGTTTCTGAAAACAATATTCAGCTGTCTCTTATAAAATAGGACAATTAGTGGCTTTTATTTCAACAGGTATTGCGTTCAAGGTATGCATTAGTGCTAAAACAATGTGCTGTGGCCGACTAGCCTAACAAATCAGGAGGAAACCGAGACCTGAAACAGCTCTGTGCAGATGAGGAACAAAGTAGGACCTGATGGATGACAGCAATTTGGTTGCTGAAGGTAATTTTTCTGTGTGGAGTTAGCTTCTTGCCTAAGTTTACTCTGTGAAATGTTGCTGTTGTGTGGTAGAGGAGTATCTAGGTTCCCATGCAATCGCAATCTCAACTTTAGTCGTGGTTTAAAACCCAGTCAGCCACGCAGTCTCGCTCGCTCACCTCCCCCCCCCCCCCCTTCTTCCCTTGCCCCCGCTCCTGGAGGGATGGGGAGGAGAATCGAAAGAATGTACCTCCCCCGGGTTGGATAAGAACAGCCCAGTAACTAAGGTGTAACACAAACCACTGCTGCTACACCAATAATAATAACAATAAGGGAAATAACAAGGGAAGAGAATACAATACCACCCGCCGACCGAGCCCGACCGAGCAGTGAGTGCCCTTCTGGGTAACTCCCTGTTACCTCCCGGGCATGACGTGCTGTGCTATGGAATACCTCTTTGGCTGGTTTGGGTCAGGTGTCCTGTCTCTGCTTCCTCCCGGCTTCCCTTCCTCCACCCTCCATGGCAGAGCATGAGGCTCACAAAGTCCTCGGTCAGACTGAACGTTTGAGCAGCAGCGAAAAGCGTCGGTGTTATCAGCACTGTTCCCAGGCTGAAAGTCAAAAACTCAGCCTGCACCAGGTACCAAGAGGGAGAAAAAATGACTGCTTCTGCTGAACCCAAGACAGATGCCCTGCTTGTGGGATGCTCTGAACACCTGTGGGATGCTCTGCTTGTGGGATGCTGTGAATCCCTATGGGATGCTGTGAATCCCTGTGGGATGCTCTGCTTGTGGCATGCTCTGGAGCTCCCTTGTGCCACCAGCTCCTCCCTAAGGTCCCTACACCAGGGAACATCCACACTGCAGCACAGAGGTGTGGGATCATGGAGTCATGGAATCACGGAATGGGTTGGGTTGAAGGCACCTTAAAGCTCATCCAGCTCCACCCCCTGCCATGGGCAAGGACACCTTCCATGGAGCGGGATGCTCCAAGCCCCATCCAACCATGCCCACTTCCAGGAATACCACACAAACCCCATTCCTTCTGCACCAATCCCTTTCCAATCCCTTCTTTTCCCCCCCCTCCCCCTCCCCCTCCTGGGCAAATTCCCTGGATTTGGCACCATTTGAACTCCCCCCCACCCCCCCCAAAGTGGCTTTTAACAACAACCTGGGCCCCATTCCACCTCTTTTTGGCCCAAAGAAGCAGCTGGGAAGCTGCTTCTGGGGCAGCAGCCATGTCCTTGGATCCGGGCCTGCACGGAGGCTCCTGCTGCCAGATCCCGCTTCTAGGCTCTGGGATACAAGGACAACCCCTTCACCACTCCTTGCCCACCAAATCCCAGGATTTTGGGTGCTTTTGAGGGGCAAACAGTGGTGGTTTTGGGATCAATGTGGGATAAATCCTCACCAGGGACCTTGCTCCATGGGGATGCTGCTTCTGCCCCCTGCATCCCTCATCCTTGCAGTTCCTTGGGCACCTTCCTGGTCCTTTTGGCGGGCTCCCATGTGCTTGTTTGAGCCTTTGGGTGCCCCCATCTGCTTCCATTGCCCTTTGGCGTGCCCCCATCCATTTTTGGGTGCCCCCCATTTGCTTCCATTTTTTGCATCCCACAGAGCTCCAGAGCATCCCATAGGGATTCAGATCATCCCAAGCCCATCAGACCCCCTCCATCTCCCCATGGAACCCCCCATGGAATCCCCCATGCCCCCCCCCCCATGAAACCTGCCTCTCTATGACATCAGCCGCAGCACCAAGGGACCTGTATGCAGCACCCGTATCCCTGGGGCAGTTGCGCTTTGGGCGCACTGGTGGTAGCAGCTCCTTGGTGGCAGCTCCTTGGTGGCAGCTCCTTGGTGGCAGCTCCTTGGTGGCAGCTCCTTGGTGGCAGCTCCTTGGTGGCAGCTCCTTGGTGGCAGCTCCTTGGTGGCAGCTCCTTGGTGGCAGCTCCTTGGTGGCAGCTCCTTGGTTGCAGCTGCTTGGTTGCAACTCCTTGGTGGCAGCTCCTTGGTTGCAGCCCGCTGGTAGCAGCTCCTTGGTGGCAGCTCCTTGGTGGCAGCTCCTTGGTGGCAGCTCCTTGGTGGCAGCTCCTTGGTGGCACCCTCAGTGGTGGTGGCAGCACCTTGGTGGCACCTTGGGGTCACCCTCAGCGGTGATGACAGCGATGGCTTTGCTCCATGTCTTCATCCTGCTGGCATTGGCCTGGCTGGTGCATGGCTCCTGGGACAGCTGTGGGTGAGTGGCACCAGGCTCCGGGGCTCCTGGTATTCCATAGGGAGATGCTGCTGCTCCCAACCATGGTCACACCAGTGGGGTGGTGGGACTGGGAGAGCCCCGCTTCCTCACCATCACCCCATGCGGTGGCACAGCACAGCTATGGGGCACCCCATAGGGTCCCTTGTCCCTGCGTCACCCAGTGGGGCGGGATGATGCCCGCCCTTCATCCCTAACCATCCAGTGTTGGGCTTCTGCTTCCAGAGGGACCTGCGGTACCCGTCCCATGGCTGATTCCTATGGGGTGTCGCGCATCGTCGGAGGCGTGGATGCGCACCAGGGCGCCTGGCCATGGATGGTCAGCATCCAGTTCCCCACGGCCACCGGCTTCTCGCACATCTGTGGGGGGTCCCTCATCACCCCACAATGGGTCCTCACGGCCGCTCACTGCTTCGTCGGGCAAAAGTAAGGGGGAGAAGGGATTCCAGCCGTAGGGAATAGCCAAGGAGCAGCTCCCGTCCTGTCCCCTTCCCCATCCTGGATGCACTTGGAGGAGCGCTCAGGAGAAGGCTGCTTCCAGCTTGACAGCCCTTGAGCCTAAGGCGAGCTGGGGCAGTGCTTTCCTTTGGGCAGCAGCAGGAATGTGGCTCCTTCCCACCCCTCCATAGAATGGGATGGGATGGGATGGAATGGAATGGATCATGGAATGGGTTGGGTGGGAAAGGAGCTTGGGATCATCCAGTTCCAAGCCCTTGCCATGGGCAGGGATGCCTTCCATAGAGCAGCTTGCTCCAAGCTGGCCTTGAGCACTACCAGGGATGGAGCATCCAAACCTTCTCCATCCATCCCATCCCAGTGCCCTCATAGGGAATCCCTTCCTTATCTCCAACCTGCAATTCCCAGTCAGAACCCATCACCCCTTGTCCTATGGCTCCAATCCCTGCTCTTCCACTCCCTCCCAGCTTCACCACGGATTGGTACGTGATGGTCGGAATCACAGACCTGGCTTGGGCCAATTCCGAGACCCAGAAACGTTGGATCCAGAGGGTCGTGGTCCATGAATATTACACTAACGTCTCCGGCGGCTTCGACATTGCCTTGGTGGAGCTGGACCAGCCGGTGCAGTGCGGGTACCACGTGCAGCTCGCCTGCCTGCCCGATGCGACGCTCAGGGTGTCCCAGCTCTCCGAGTGCTTCATCAGCGGATGGGGCGCGAGGGAGGCCAGAAGTGAGTGCCCGACGGCCCCGTTGGCCTTGGGATGCCGGGTCATGGATTCATGGAATGGGATGGAAGGGAGGGTAAAGCTCATCCAGGTCTATTGGATGTTGCTCCGACTGGAGATGGAGCATCCCGACCTTCTCCATGCAACCCATCCCAGTCTCCCACCACTTCCTTCTCTCCAACTTGAGCATCCCTGGTTCAGTTGGAACCCATCACCCCTTGTCCCATCGCTGAAGGTCCCTCCATGTCCTCCTTATGTTGAGGATGCAGAACAAAGGGGATGCAGCCCATGCCATGGGACGGTGTTGATGGCTCCCATTGATCTTTTCAGCCCCAAATACCTCCATATCCGTTCCTTCTCCCCCCAGTCCTGACCCCCTTTGTGTCCCCACAGCAGGGGCATCGTCCCCATCTGCCCTGCAGGAGGCCAAGGTCCGCCTCATCGATGCCAAGCTCTGCAACAGCAGCCTATGGTACCGAGGGGCCATCAAGAGCCACAACCTGTGTGCTGGGTACCCGCAGGGTGGCATCGACGCCTGCCAGGTAGGGATGTGCCACTGGGGCTCCCTTCTCCTCTCCCATCTGCAGGGCCTTGCTCTGCATCCCCCTTTATCCCAGCTTTGGAAGCGCATCCAGCTCCTGCTCCATCATCCCTGCGCAGGGACCATAGAGGTTGGAGCTTTAAGAGCATTGAGATTCCACCACTAAACCATGTCGTGAGCATGGATTCATGGAATGGGTTAGGTTGGGAAGGAGCTTAAAGCATCCAGTTCTAAGCAAGGGGCAAGGATGCCTTCCATTAGACCAGGTTGCTCCAAGCCCCATCCATCCTTCTCCATCCAACCCATCCCAGTGTCCCACCGCCCTCATAGGGAACAATTTCTCCTTATCTCCAACCCGTAGTCCCTCGTTCCAGTGGGAACCCATCACCCCTCGTCCTATGGCTCCAATCCATGCTGAAGGTCCCTCTCCACACCCAAATGATGAAGGAGAACCCTTCCATCCACATAGGGTAACAGCAGTGGTCCCCTCCGGCATTGCCATAGCGACCCATCCCCATCCTCATCCTCTCCCGTTCTCCTCCATAGGGTGGCAGCAGTCGTCCCCTCTGCTTTGCCATGGCGACCTATCCCCATCCTCATCCTCTCCCGTTCTCCTCCATAGGGTGGCAGCAGTTGTCCCCTCTGCGTTGCCATGGCCACCCCTCCCCATCCTCTCCCGTTCTCCTCCAAAGGGTAGCAGCAGTGGTCCCCTCAGGCGTTGCCATGGCCACCCATCCCCATCCTCATCCCCTCTCTGTTTCTCCTCCATAGGGTGACAGTGGCGGTCCCCTCATGTGCCGGGACAACCATGCCAACTTTTTCTGGGTTGTGGGGCTGACGAGCTGGGGCCGCGGCTGCGCCAGGGCCAAGCAACCGGGGGTCTACACCTCAACAAGGCACTTCCATGAGTGGATCCTCCACCAGCTGTGGACGTTCCGCTCCGCGGGAGCCTCCGCGACGCCCCCGACATGGAGCCACCAGCACGGCTCGCATGCGCCCATCGAGCAGACGATGCCGGCTCCGACGGCCTCGAGCACCAGTGACATCTGCTCCTTCCCATACCGGGTGCTCGTGGAATTTGTCAGTCGGGTGCAGGAGCTGCTGCAGGCTCTAAGGGGGAAGAAGCCTTGAGGAGCGGCGTCGCTTGAAGTTGGCTTCAGCTTCAATACAGTTGCCTTATTTTCCCATAGAGAGGATGCTTTGCGTGCCCACCTCTTCTCCTGGTCCGTGCGCAGGGATGGGGATGAGGGATGGAGGGCAGGGAACAGTGGGAAGCGGGAGCTGGGAATGAGGGAATCAACCAGTTTGTGAAAGACTTTCAGGAGCATCAAGTCCAATCATTGCCCCACCATTAAAGCATGGCATGAAGAGGCAGGTGGGACAGCTTCCATTACACCAGGTTGCTCCAAGCCCATCCATTCTTCTCCATCCCACCCATCCCAGTGTCCCAGCACCCTCATTTCCTTATCTCCAACCTGAACTTCGCTGTTCCAGTTGGAACCCATCACCCCTTGTTCTATGGCTCCAATCCATGCTGAAGGCTCCTCTCCACACCCAAATGATGAAGGAGAACCCAAACTTCCATGGTTCTGCTTCATCCCTGCATCCAGCTGGAGCATCCCACTTCATCCCTGCATCCAGCTGGAGCATCCTGCTTCCAGGCTTGGGATCTTCCCTTAGGACCTCACAAGCTTCAAGGTTGTATCCATCCCAGCTCCCAACACCCATCCCAGCACTCTTTGGACCTCTCCCAGATGCCAGCACTGGGGTCCCCAGTGCCTGGAGCAGGGACTGGGGCCAGGGCTCACAGCACCCAGTGCACCCCCAGCACCCATAGAGGCCACAGCACCCATAGCATGCATTGCACCCATACCACCCCACCACTGCCAGCAACCACAACAGCTCCAGTGCACCCAGTCAGCCCAGCACCTATAGAACCCCCAGCACCCTCAGCACTATATAGCTCCGGTATCGGGGTCCTAGTGCCCGCCCGCTGCCTCCTCCCTGTCAGGAGCCGGTCCCAGTGCCCGCCCCCTCTAGCGCCGGAATCAGGGTCCTAGTGCCCGCCCGCTGCCTCCTGCCTGGCAGGGACCGGTCTCACTGCCTCCCCCCCCCCCACCAATAACTCCATGCCGCAGAAAATACATGGACTCAGTCAGAGATCAATATGATCAGACAAAAGCCGTTTTTTACAAAGCCGTAACTCCTTATATACTATTTCTTACATGCACTTACAGTGATTTGGCATATTATGATTGCAGACATGTCTTGATTTGGCATATTATGATTGGAGACATGTCTCAAAGACCCTTTGTAACTAACATAGAATTGGTTAAGCACAGGTGTGAGAACTTGACCTCCAAAGCTTGCCAACAGTCCACAGTTCTCATTACCTCAGTGAATTCCAGCTTCTTCTTATCTTGCTTGTTCAGGCTTCCTCGGGCCTCTCACGGCCTTGCTGCATCTTTCAGGATTATTCAGAATTTATGTACCAATTATCCACTCTCCTGTGAGAACACTGCCTCCACATCTCCCCCTTTTTGTTTTATATATGTTTTGGGTGACCCTACTTGAGCAGGGATTTGCCCTAGATCATATCTCCAATATATGCCAACTACAGGCTGCTGGGCCTGCCCCTTTTTTCTGCTGTATGGCTCTCTGGTAACAGGGGAGGCCATCCTTCACATCAAGGTCTGGCATGGCATGTGTCCCCACTGCCAACAGCGGAGCCCAAACAGCCCAAAAGCAGGACAAAAACACCCCAGAAGGACCCCAAAACCACCCTGTCCTGCTTCTCCTAGGGGATACAGGGTCAGAGCCCCAAACTAGCCCCAAAAGTGGCCACAAATACACCAAATCCACCCCCAAAACCACCTTGTCCTGCTTCTCCTATGCAATACAGAGTCAGAGCCCCAAAACAGAACAAAAACACCCAAAACCACCTTGTCCTCCCTCTCCTATGCGACACAAGGTCAGAATCCCAAAACAGGACATAAACCAAAACCACCCTAAAACCACCCCAAAACCACCTTGCCCTGATTCTCCTATGGGATACGGGGTCAGAGACACAAAACAGGACAAAACCAGGGCAAAAACAATGCAAAACATCCCCAAAACCACCCCCCATACCACCTTGTCCTGCTTCTCCTATGGGATACAGGGTAGGAGACCCAAAAGAGACCCAGAACAGAACAAAAACACCCCAAAACACCCAAAACCACTCCCAAAACACCCCCAAACCACCCAAAAACCACCTTGCCCTCCTTCTCCTAAGGGACACAGGGTCAGACCCCCAAAAAGCCCCAAACCAGGCCAAAACCAATGAAAAACCAACTCGAAACACCCAAAACAGCCCCAAAACAACCCAAAACCACCCCAAAACCACCTTGTCCTGCTTCTCCTTTGGGATACAGCGTCAGAGCCCAAAAACAGGACAAAAGAATGCCAAAACATCCAAAACTCCCCAAACCACCCCAAAACCACCTTGTCCTGCTTATTCTGTAGGATACAGGGTCAGAGTCCCAAAAAGCACCCAAAACAGGCCAAAACCAAACCAAAGCCAGCCGCAAAACCAGCCAAAAAACACCTTGTCCTGCTTCTGCTATGGGATACAGGGTCAGAGTTCCCAAACAGCCCCAAAACAGGACAAATCACTCCAAAACCCCCAAACCACCCCAAAACCACCTTGTCCTGCTTCTCCAATGGCATACAGGGTCAGAGCCCCAAAACAGGACAAAAACAGGAGAAAAGCAGGCCAAAACACCCCAAACAACCCCCAAAATGGGCCAAAACCAACCCCAAAATCACCTTGTCCTGCTTCTTCTATGGGACACAGGTCAGAACCCCAAAACCACCCCAAAACCACCTTGTCCTGTTTCTCCTGTGGGACACAATTTCTGAACCCCAAAACAGGCTCAAAGAAGTACAAAAACAACAAAAAATATTCAAACCCACCCCCAAAACAACCCCAAACCACCCTAAACCCACCAAAAAAACCCTTGTCCTGCTTCTCCTGTGGGACACAGGGTCAGAGCCCCAAAACAGACCCAAAACAGGCCAAAAAGGAAAAAAACACCCCAAACCACCCCAAACCAGCCCTAAAACAGCCCAAGCCAACCCCAAAACCACCTGGTCATGCTTCTCCTATGGGACACAGAGTCAGAGCCCCAAAACAGCCCGAAAACAGGACAAAAACAACCCAAAACACCCCAAAACCACCTTGTCCTGCTTCTCCTACGTGATACAGGGTAAGAGGCCCAAAACAGCCACAAAACAGACCAAAAACAGGTGAAAACCAGACCAAAACACCCAAAGCAAACCCCAAAACATGCCAAACCACCCCAAAACCCCCTTGTCCTCCTTCACCTAAGGGACACAGGGTCAGAGCCCCAAAACAGACCCAAAATAGCCCCAAAACAGGCCCAAAACAGGCGAAAACAAGGCCAAAACACCCAAAGCAAACCCCAAAACAACCCCAAACCACCCCAAAAACACCTTCTCCTCCTTCACCTATGGGATACAGGGTCAGAGCCCCCCCAAAAAACCAAAACAGGACAAAAACAACCCAAAACCCCCCAAAACCACCTTGTCCTGCTGCTTCTAGGGGATACAGGGTAAGAGGCCCAAAACAGACCCAAAACAGGCCAAAACCAGGCCAAAACACCCAAAGCAAACCCCAAAACACCCCCAAAACACCCCAAAACCACCTTGTCCTGCTTCTCCAATGGCATTCAGGGTCAGAGCCACAAAACAGGAAAAAACAGGAGAAAAGCAGGCCAAAACACCCCAAACAACCCCCAAAATGGGCCAAAAACACCCCAAAATCACCTTGTCCTGTTTCTCCTGTGGGACACAAGTTCAGAACCCCAAAACAGGCTCAAAAAAGCACAAAACCAACCAAAAACTATTCAAAACCACCCCCAAAACAACCCCAAACCACCCTAAACCCACCAAAAAAACCACCTTGTCCTGCTTCTCCTGTGGGACACAGGCTCAGAGCCCCAAAACACACCAGAAAGAGGAAAAAACCACATCAAAACACACAAAACCACCTCTAAAACAGCCCAAGCCAACCCCGAAGCACCGGCTCGTGCTGCAGCTCTGCCTCATTCCAGAGCCTTGGATCATCTGGGAGCACGGGATCCCATTGGCATCACAGCTCCTGGTGCTTGGGAGCAGATCCTATGGGATCTGCATCCAGATCCGGATGCTCCACACATGGACACGGATCCAGGTCCGGATCCGATTGTAGCGGGGAGCGCGGACACGGAATTCCATGGGGCTGGAAGAGCAGAACTGGGCTCCCGGACGGGGGGCTCTGGGGTGGGGGGGAGAGACACCATTGCCCACCATTGTCTCCATTCACCCTATTGGCCCCCATTACCCCCTTTGCCCTCCCCATTACCCCCATTGCCCATTACCCCCAATGCCCCCATTACCCCCATTGCCCATGTTACCCCATTGCCCCCCCATTACCCCCCATTACCCATTACCCCCATTGCCACCCGTTACCCCCATTCCCAACTCACTTCCCACTGCTCCGCACTGGATCCAAAGATGGGGCTGGGGATGCCCCGGTCCCGCCGCACATCCGGTTGCGGCTCCCATTGAGGCTCCAGGGGCGGCCGGTTCGAGCCCCGAGCTCCCGGGTTCGGGTCCCGGTGCCCCCCCCCCACGGAGCAGCGCACCGAGCACCGAGCGGCACCGCTCCCGTAGCAGCACCGGGGCCCGGTGCAACAGCGCCCCCAAGCGGGCGGCCAGGACCCGCGCTATGGGGTGTTGGGGGGCGAGCACTGGACCCCCAAGTTATGGGGCGCCCCCTTTGTGCCCCCCAAGTTATGGGGCGGGGTCTGGGGGTCCCCGTTTGTGCCCTCCCCCAAGTTATGGGGCACCCCCTTTGTGGCCCCCAAGGTATGGGGCAGGGTCTGGAAGTCCCCTATGGAGCCCCCCAAGTTATGGGGCACCCCCTCTGTGCCCCCCTCAAAGTTATGGGGCACCCCTATAGTGCGGGGGTGCCGAGGCCCCTCCCCACGTGACCCGAGGTGACCGGGAGGGCGAAGAGCCCGCGGGGGTGGGGCAGGAGGCGGTGCCAGGTGATGACCACGTGAGGCGGAGGGGGGGGAGGGGGCTGCGGAGGGCGCGCAGGGGCCAGGATCGGGCCCGGGCCCCTCCCCCCCCGCGCCCGCCCCAGTTTGGTCCCGTCCAGTTCCCGCCAATTTCGCCCATCATGGCGGAGCTGGAGCTCCCCTCCGATCCCGACCTGCGCAGGTTGGAGCCCGCGGGACCCCCCAGTGGGGGCTTTTGGGGTCCTGGGGGGGTTGGGGTGCTCCTGACCCCCTCTCTTTGTCTCCCCCCCACCTCCAGGCTGTGCACGGGGCCCTGTGCCCCCATCCGGGAGTACATCATGGGCCACGTGCGGCACCGCGGTGAGGGGGGCACCCCAACATCTGGGGGGGAGGAACTGCAACATCTGGAGGGACCCCAAACCTCGGATCGGTCCCTAAAATACATGGCGGGGGGGGGGGGGTGTTCCTGTAGGAATGTGAAGAAGATCAAAGGGAACCTGCTGTGGTATCCGCTGCACCCCAAAGTGGGGGGGGACAACCAAGCTCATTGGGGAGCCTCCAAAAGCCCTCAGGACCCCCCCAAACCCCTTTGCTTGTTAGGACCCCCCCAAAATTCCATTGGGATCCCAACGACCCCCCAGCACCCCCCAATTCGCCCTTGTGGCCCCCCCCCAACCCCTTTTCTTCACCCAGATCCATGCAGAGGAGCCCAAATTCCTTTAGGACCCCTCCAAATCCCATTGGGATCCCCAGGAACCCCCAGTTCCCTCCCATGATCCTCCCCGACCCCCCCCTAACCCTTCCTTTAACCCCCCCCAGGTTTCCTCCTTAACTCGGGGCTCAGGTACCAGCACCTCAAAGAGATTCAGGTTTGGGGGGTGGGGTGGGGAGCGTTAGAGGGTTTTGGGGGGGCTCTGTGGGGTTTTGGGGGATCCCACAGGGACCAAAACACACCTCTGCACCCCAAAACCATCCCCCCTGCATCCGAAAACACCCCCTCTGCACTCCAAAACCATCCCCCCTGCACCCCAAAACGCCACCCCCGCACCCCAAAACCATGCCCCCTGCACCCTAAAACCACCCCCATGCATCCCAGAAGCCCCACGGCACCCCAAAACCGCCCCCCTGCACCCCAAAACAGCCCCCTGCACCCCAAAAGCACCCACTGTGCACCCCAAATCTACCCCCACTGCACCCCAAAACAACCCCCTGCACCCCAAAAGCACCCACTGTGCACCCCAAAACAACCCCTCTGCACCCCAAAACCACCCTATGGATTCCCCCATGCACTCAAAACCCTCTCAAGGACCCCCCCCGAATCCATCCTGCAGCCCGGTTTCCCCCCTTGCAACCCAAAACTGCCCTGGGCCCTCCCCCATGATCTTTTCCTCCCCACTCCTGAACCCCAGAACCCTTTAGGGACCCCCTCTATACTTTAAACCCCCCTGGGTTTTCTTCTGAAGTGGGTGCTGGGCTCATAGGGGTCCTTAAAGCCCCCCCCCCACTCTCCCTAAACCCAGTACTGACACCTTTCGGGGTGCCCCCCCCCAACCTCCATGGTCCCTGCAGCCCTTTTGGGGTCCCCAAAATGGGATCTGGACCCCTTTGGGCCCCCCAGACTCCCCTCAACGTTTGGCTTTGGGGCCCCCCTTGCCACCAGGTTGATGCTGGAGGCCACGGGGCTCTCAGGGGCTCGGGGGGCCCAGATCCAGCAGGGCCCAGAGCTATGGGGCAGCCCCATGGACTCCCCAGAAACTGCCCTGGGGCCACTGAGGAGGCAGCTGCAGGAGGGGAAGCAGCGGCTGGTGGGTGCCAACGGGGGAATGTGGGGATTTGGGGGGGTCCTGATGGGCCTGGGGGGGTCTGGGAAGTGGAATTTGATGGTTATGGGGAGGGGTTGGGGTCCCTAAAGGGCCCCAGCGCCGATTTTTGGGAGGGATGAGGGATATGTGGGGGTCCTGGAGGGGATTTTGGGTCTATAGGGGATGACATGGGGGAGTTTGGGGCTTTAGGGGGAATTTTGGGGGTGCTGGGAGGGGGATCTGGGGGTTATGGATGGGTTTGGGGTTAAGGGAGAGGCTTGTGGGGAAATATGGGGCGATATTTAAGGTGTTTGGGGGTCTTGGGGGGTATTTGGGTCCCTCCCATGGCTTTGGGGTCCCTCATTTCCTTGTGTCCCCCCCTCCATCCCTTCCAGTCCCGTCGCTGGATCCAGCTCCGGGCTCTGGCCGCATCCAATGGGAAGCTCCAGGCGCAGCTGCGCCCCCTGCAGGCCCAGGTGAGCAAAGACGGGGAGATCGAGGGAGGGGCGGGGGGGCGTGTCCTCACCCCTTTGGCCACGCCCCTTTCAGACCCTAGGGAGAAGGGCGGGGGCTGCTGGAAGCGCTGAGCATGCTGGACTAAAAGGACACAAATTAAGTAGGCCCTACATTAATAACATGTAAATAAGGAAGTAACGTGTAAATAAGGTCAGCCCTACATGAACTGCGTGTGGATAAAGCAGGTCCTACGCTAATTGCATGTAAATAAGGGGGGGGTAACGATGGTGGGATGAGAAATGGGGAGGGATGGAGAGAGAGGGGGAGAAATGGCAGGAATGTGGGGAATAGGGGTGGGAAAAAGGGGGAGAGGGAATGGGGGGCATGAGGGGGGGAGGGGAGAAAATGGGTATGCGGTGGGGGAGGGGAAGAGGGGACAAATGAGGGGGAGGGGCGAGGAAAGGCCCCATATTCAGCCCCATGGGCCGTAGCCTGGCAACGCGCAGGAAGCGGTACGCGGAGACCCCGTTGCTAGGCAACAGAGGCAACAAACCCGGAAGTGCGGAGAGCATCGCGGAACGGGGATGGGGAAAGGCCGAAACACGTGGGGGAGAGGGGGCCTCGATTTCCTGTGAAATCTTTATTTATTGGTTAAGTTTCCTTTTTATACATTCTTAAGGTGACCCCTCCCCTCTCCCCTCCCCCCCCCCCGCTATTTACATCGGTGTCACTAAGGCTTCGGATAGACCCCCCCCCCATCCCCCCCTTTACCCTCCCCTCTCCCATCCGGGGTATAAAGAGGGGGGGAGGTGCCACCCCCCCACACCCCCGGGTGGGGAATGGGAGGTTGTGTCCATTGGGTACCCTCCCCCAGCCCCTCGTTTTGGGGTGCTGGGGGGGAGGTGAGGCCCATCGCCCCCCTCCCCCACAGACAGCTCATCAGCAGGCACTTAATGATCCCCCCCCCACCTTCCCCACCCCCGTTTTTGGTTACATGAAGCCCCGAGGGAGGGGAGGGCTCTCCTCTGCACCGGTTACTGCAGGGCTCTCCCTCCTTAAAGAGCCCACGCTCACCGTGGGGGCCCCGTCACAATGGGCAAATCCAGAGCGACCGCCACGGCTTTGGGATGGCGGCAGCATCGTGCCCATGGCCACTGGGCACCCAGGGGTGCTCCGGGAGTGGCTGCGGGGGGACCAGCCTCTGCCCAGCCGGCTCGGGGAGGTCCCTCACGGGCTGCTCTTCCTCAGTGCCTTTGGTCCGGAGGTGGAGCATGCGAGGGGTCACAGCTCAACGTGGGCCATGGAACAGGGCGTCACGGCCACCTACGAGGAGTGGAGAGGGACCGACGTTGGCACAGCAGAGAATCATGGAATCCCAGAGTGGGCTGGAAGGGACCTTAAAGCTCACCCAGCTCCAACCCCCAAAGGCACGGGCAGGGAGACCTTCCACTAGAGCAGCTTGCTCCACGGCCCTGTGTCTCTGTGCACTCCCAGGGCATCCTGGGGATACCCCCAGAGAATGCCTGCAGCACCTCCAGAGCTCCCCATGGACCCAGTCAGAGCTCCTGCATCACAATGACCTTGGGGACATGGAGACCACAGGGGTGGCTGATTCTGGAACTCCCCGTGTTCAGGTGTGTGAGGTCACAGAACCCCACAGAACCCTCCAGCAGAGGCACCGGGAGACGACAGCTGCCCCACGGAACACAAGCTACCGGTGGAGGAGGCAAGAGCAGCTCCTCTGGTGGTTCCCGTCTTGGTGTCTCGGAGCCGGTGCCGCCTGTGGACACAGGAGCGTGGAAGGAGGTGGGTGGCGATGGCGATCTTGGGGTGCTGTAGGAGTTGCCAGAACACCTCAAGAGACTTCCCCAGAGTGGCTGCTTTGGACTCGGTGTGTGAGTTGGGCTGGCTGAGCCGGCAGCGGAGCGCTGCGGCTTCCGAGGGATGATCCTGGGATCTGCCCTCATTTCTTGTGGGGAGAGCAAGGGCCTGTGGGGATGGGCCAAGGGGGAACGATTTTAACGTGACAGAGAGGGGAGATTGAGATGAGATCTTAGAAGTTGTTCCCTGTGAGGGTGGTGGGACAGTGGCACAGGGTGCCCAGAGAAGCTGTGGCTGCCCCATGGCTGGCAGTGTTCAAGACAGAGCTGAAAATGCCCTGACTCTTTCCTTGGTACATGATTGAGTTGCAGGTTTTATTGCATTTTTGGCTAAATCTGAACTATTTATGGAAGTTTCTAGGCTATTTTAAGCTTTTCCTAGCTATTTCTTAACTGGTTCAGGCTGTTTCGAACCCTTTTTTCCCCAATTCTAAAACTTTTTGAACCATTTTGACCTTTTCCAAACGTTTTTTGTCCATTTCTTACTAATTTCTTGCCATTTCTAACCAATTTTTGCTCTTTCCTGACTCGGTTTGAGCCATTTTTGGCCATTCCTAACCCAGTGTTGCCAATTTCTAACCCATTTTAAGTCTGGCTATTTCTAAAAGAATTATGGCCATTTGTATCCTAATTTTGGTCATTTCTTACCAGTTTTAAGCTTTTTTTTGGCTATTCCTAGTCCATTCTTGCCTGCTTGTCCCCTGTTTGAAGCATTTTTTACCACTTCTAAACAATTGATGACCATTTCTATCTTATTTTTGCCCATGTCTTACCAGTTTTAAGCCATTTTTGGCAATTCCTAAAGAATTCATGGCCATTTCTAGCCTGGTTTCAGCTTTTCTTAGCTATTTCTTAACTGGCTTGAGCTATTTCTTGGCCCAGTTCTAACTCTTTTTAAGCCATTATGGCCATTTCCAAACTGTTCTTGTCCTGTACTTACCAATTTCTTTCTACCCCCTTTTTTGGCCTTCCCTAACTTGGTTTAACCCATTTTTGGACCTTTCTGACCCACTTTAACTTTTTTTGGCTATTTCTAAAGAATGGGTGGTCATTCTCACCTTATTTTTGCCCATTTCCTTCCTGGTTTATGCCATTTTAATGCTAAATGCTTCAATTTTTTATGGGCATTGCTAGCCTGGTTTAAGCTTTTCTCACCTATTTCTAAACTGGCTTGAGCTATTTCTAACCCTTTTTTTGCACAATACTGACTCTTTAACGTCATTTTGGACATTCCCAAACCATTTCTGTGCAGTTCTTAGCAATTTTTTTTCTGTTCCTAACACAGCTTTTGCCCTTTCCTGACTTGGTTTAAACCATTTTTGGCTTTTTCTAACCCATTTTAAGTCTTTTTTGGCTATTTCTAAACAATTGCTGGTCATTCTTATCTTATTTTTGCCCATTTCTTGCCGGTTTTAAGCCATTTTATGGCAATTTCTGAACTATTTATGGAAGTTCTAGCCTGGTTTAAGATTTTCTTAGCTATTTCTAAACTGGCTTGAGCTATATCTAACCCGTTTTTGCGCAATACTGACTCTTTTTAAGTCATTTTGGCCATTCCCAACCCATTTCTCAACATTTCTTACCAATTTATTTCTATTTCTAACCTGGTTTTGCTCTTTCCTGACTTGGTTTAAACCATTTTTGGTTCTTTCTAACCCATTTTAAGTCTTTTTTGGCTATTTCTAAGCAATTCCTGGTCATTCTTGTCTTCTTTTTGGCCATTTCTTGCAGGTTTTATTCCATTTTTGGCTAAATCTGAACTATTTATGGAAGTTTCTAGCCTGGTTTAAGCTTTTCTTACCTATTGCTGAACTGGCTTGAGCTATATCTAACCCTTTTTTTTGCACAATACTGACTCTTTTTAAGCCATTTTGGCCATTCCGAAACCACTTCTGTCAGGTTGTTACCAATTTCTTCCTATTTGTAACCTGGTTTTGCCCTTTCCTGACTTGGTTTAAACCATTTTTGGCCCTTTCTAATGCATTTTAAGTCTTTTTTTGGCTATTTCTAAACAATTGCTGGTCGTTCTTACCTTATTTTTGCCCATTTTTTGTAGGTTTTGTTCCTTTTTTGGCTAAATCTGAACTATTTATGGAAGTTCTAGCCTGGTTTAAGTCTTTTTTGTCTACTTCTAAAGAATTGCTGGTCATTCTTACCTTATTTTTGCCCATTTTTTGTAGGTTTTGTTCCTTTTTGGCTAAATCTGAACTATTTATGGAAGTTTCTAGCCTGGTTTAAGCTTTTCTTACCTATTTCTAGACTGGCTTGAGCTATATCTAAGCCTTTTTTGCGCAATACTGACTCTTTTTAAGCCCTTTTGGCCATTCCCAAACCCTTTCTGTCCAGGTCTTACCAATGTCTTTCTATTTCTAACCTGGTTTTGCCTTTCCTCCCTTGGTTTAAACCATTTTTTGGCCCTTTCTAACCCATTTTAAGTCTTTTCTGGCTATTTCTAAACAATTGCTGGTCATTCTTATCTTATTTTTGCCAATTTCTTACCAGTTTTATGCCATTTTTGACTAAGTCTGAACAGTTTCTTGCCATTTCTAGTTTGGTTTAATCTTCTCGTAGCTATTTCTAAACTGGTTTAGACTAGTTCTAACTCTTTTTTGCCCAGTTCTATCTCTTTTTAAGTCATTTTGGCCATTTCCAAACCATTTCTGTCCATTTCTTACTAATTTCCTGTCATTTCTAACCCATTTTTGCCCTTTCCTGACTTGGTTTAAACCATTTTTGGCTTTTTCAAACCCATTTTAAGTCTTTTTTTTTGGCTATTTCTAAGCAACTGCTGGTCATTCTTGTCTTATTTTTGGCCATTTCTTGCAGGTTTTATTCCATTTTTGGCTAAATCTGAACTATTTATGGAAGTTTCTAGCCTGGTTTAAGTCTTTTTTGGCTATTTCTAAACAATTGCTGCTCATTCTTATCTTATTTACCAATTTCTTACCAGTTTTATGCCTTTTTTGACTAAGTCTGAACAGTTTCTTGCCATTTCTAGTTTGGTTTAATCTTTTTGTAGCTATTTCTAAACTGGTTTAGACTAGTTCTGACCCTTTTTTGCCCAGTTCTATCTCTTTTTAAGTCATTTTGGCCATTTCCAAACCATTTCTGTCCATTTCTTACTAATTTCCTGTCATTTCTAACCCATTTTGCCCTTTCCTGACTTGGTTTAAACCATTTTTTGGCTTTTTCTAACCCATTTTAAGTCTTTTTTTGGCTATTTCTAAGCAACTGCTGGTCATTCTTGTCTTATTTTTGGCCATTTCTTGCAGGTTTTATTCCATTTTTGGCAATTTCTGAAGAATTTATGGAAGTTTCTAGCCTGGTTTAAGCTTTTCTCACCTATTTCTAAACTGGCTTGAGCTATTTCTAACCCTTTTTTTGCACAATACTGACTCTTTAACGTCATTTTGGCCATTCCCAAACCATTTCTGTGCAGTTCTTAGCAATTTTTTTTCTGTTCCTAACACAGCTTTTGCCCTTTCCTAACTTGGTTTAAACCATTTTTGGCTTTTTCTAACCCATTTTAAGTCTTTTTTGGCTATTTCTAAACAATTGCTGGTCATTCTTATCTTATTTTTGCCCATTTCTTGCCGGTTTTAAGCCATTTTATGGCAATTTCTGAACTATTTATGGAAGTTCTAGCCTGGTTTAAGCTTTTCTTAGCTATTTCTAAACTGGCTTGAGCTATATCTAACCTGTTTTTGCGCAATACTGACTCTTTTTAAGTCATTTTAGCCATTCCCAACCCATTTCTCAACATTTCTTACCAATTTATTTCTATTTCTAACCTGGTTTGCTCTTTCCTGACTTGGTTTAAACCATTTTTGGTTCTTTCTAACCCATTTTAAGTCTTTTTTGGCTATTTCTAAGCAATTCCTGGTCATTCTTGTCTTCTTTTTGGCCATTTCTTGCAGGTTTTATTCCATTTTTGGCTAAATCTGAACTATTTATGGAAGTTTCTAGCCTGGTTTAAGCTTTTCTTACCTATTGCTGAACAGGCTTGAGCTATATCTAACCCTTTTTTTTGCACAATACTGACTCTTTTTAAGCCATTTTGGCCATTCCGAAACCACTTCTGTCAGGTTGTTACCAATTTCTTCCTATTTGTAACCTGGTTTTGCCCTTTCCTGACTTGGTTTAAACCATTTTTGGCCCTTTCTAATGCATTTTAAGTCTTTTTTTGGCTATTTCTAAACAATTGCTGGTCGTTCTTACCTTATTTTTGCCCATTTTTTGTAGGTTTTGTTCCTTTTTTTGGCTAAATCTGAACTATTTATGGAAGTTCTAGCCTGGTTTAAGCTTTTCTTACCTATTTCTAGACTGGCTTGAGCTATATCTAAGCCTTTTTTGCGCAATACTGACTCTTTTTAAGCCCTTTTGGCCATTCCCAAACCCTTTCTGTCCAGGTCTTACCAATGTCTTTCTATTTCTAACCTGGTTTTGCCTTTCCTCCCTTGGTTTAAACCATTTTTGGCCCTTTCTAACCCATTTTAAGTCTTTTTTGGCTATTTCTAAACAATTGCTGGTCATTCTTATCTTATTTTTGCCAATTTCTTACCCGTTTTATGACATTTTTGACTAAGTCTGAACAGTTTCTTGCCATTTCTAGTTTGGTTTAATCTTCTCGTAGCTATTTCTAAACTGGTTTAGACTAGTTCTAACTCTTTTTTGCCCAGTTCTATCTCTTTTTAAGTCATTTTGGCCATTTCCAAACCATTTCTGTCCATTTCTTACTAATTTCCTGTCATTTCTAACCCATTTTTGCCCTTTCCTGACTTGGTTTAAACCATTTTTGGCTTTTTCTAACCCATTTTAAGTCTTTTTTTTTGGCTATTTCTAAGCAACTGCTGGTCATTCTTGTCTTATTTTTGGCCATTTCTTGCAGGTTTTATTCCATTTTTGGCTAAATCTGAACTATTTATGGAAGTTTCTAGCCTGGTTTAAGTCTTTTTTGGCTATTTCTAAACAATTGCTGCTCATTCTTATCTTATTTACCAATTTCTTACCAGTTTTATGCCTTTTTTGACTAAGTCTGAACAGTTTCTTGCCATTTCTAGTTTGGTTTAATCTTTTCGTAGCTATTTCTAAACTGGTTTAGACTAGTTCTGACCCTTTTTTGCCCAGTTCTATCTCTTTTTAAGTCATTTTGGCCATTTCCAAACCATTTCTGTCCATTTCTGACTAATTTCCTGTCATTTCTAACCCATTTTGCCCTTTCCTGACTTGGTTTAAACCATTTTTTGGCTTTTTCTAACCCATTTTAAGTCTTTTTTTGGCTATTTCTAAGCAACTGCTGGTCATTCTTGTCTTATTTTTGGCCATTTCTTGCAGGTTTTATTCCATTTTTGGCAATTTCTGAAGAATTTATGGAAGTTTCTAGCCTGGTTTAAGCTTTTCTCACCTATTTCTAAACTGGCTTGAGCTATTTCTAACCCTTTTTTTGCACAATACTGACTCTTTAACGTCATTTTGGCCATTCCCAAACCATTTCTGTGCAGTTCTTAGCAATTTTTTTTCTGTTCCTAACACAGCTTTTGCCCTTTCCTAACTTGGTTTAAACCATTTTTGGCTTTTTCTAACCCATTTTAAATCTTTTTTTGGCTATTTCTAAGCAATTGCTGGTCATTCTTGTCTTATTTTTGGCCATTTCTTGCAGGTTTTATTCCATTTTTGGCAATTTCTGAAGAATTTATGGAAGTTTCTAGCCTGGTTTAAGCTTTTCTCACCTATTTCTAAACTGGCTTGAGCTATTTCTAACCCTTTTTTTGCACAATACTGACTCTTTAACGTCATTTTGGCCATTCCCAAACCATTTCTGTGCAGTTCTTAGCAATTTTTTTTCTGTTCCTAACACAGCTTTTGCCCTTTCCTGACTTGGTTTAAACCATTTTTGGCTTTTTCTAACCCATTTTAAGTCTTTTTTGGCTATTTCTAAACAATTGCTGGTCATTCTTATCTTATTTTTGCCCATTTCTTGCCGGTTTTAAGCCATTTTATGGCAATTTCTGAACTATTTATGGAAGTTCTAGCCTGGTTTAAGCTTTTCTTAGCTATTTCTAAACTGGCTTGAGCTATATCTAACCCGTTTTTGCGCAATACTGACTCTTTTTAAGTCATTTTGGCCATTCCCAACCCATTTCTCAACATTTCTTACCAATTTATTTCTATTTCTAACCTGGTTTTGCTCTTTCCTGACTTGGTTTAAACCATTTTTGGTTCTTTCTAACCCATTTTAAGTCTTTTTTGGCTATTTCTAAGCAATTCCTGGTCATTCTTGTCTTCTTTTTGGCCATTTCGTGCAGGTTTTATTCCATTTTTGGCTAAATCTGAACTATTTATGGAAGTTTCTAGCCTGGTTTAAGCTTTTCTTACCTATTGCTGAACTGGCTTGAGCTATATCTAACCCTTTTTTTTGCACAATACTGACTCTTTTTAAGCCATTTTGGCCATTCCGAAACCACTTCTGTCAGGTTGTTACCAATTTCTTCCTATTTGTAACCTGGTTTTGCCCTTTCCTGACTTGGTTTAAACCATTTTTGGCCCTTTCTAATGCATTTTAAGTCTTTTTTTGGCTATTTCTAAACAATTGCTGGTCGTTCTTACCTTATTTTTGCCCATTTTTTGTAGGTTTTGTTCCTTTTTTGGCTAAATCTGAACTATTTATGGAAGTTCTAGCCTGGTTTAAGTCTTTTTTGTCTACTTCTAAAGAATTGCTGGTCATTCTTACCTTATTTTTGCCCATTTTTTGTAGGTTTTGTTCCTTTTTTGGCTAAATCTGAACTATTTATGGAAGTTTCTAGCCTGGTTTAAGCTTTTCTTACCTATTTCTAGACTGGCTTGAGCTATATCTAAGCCTTTTTTGCGCAATACTGACTCTTTTTAAGCCCTTTTGGCCATTCCCAAACCCTTTCTGTCCAGGTCTTACCAATGTCTTTCTATTTCTAACCTGGTTTTGCCTTTCCTCCCTTGGTTTAAACCATTTTTTGGCCCTTTCTAACCCATTTAAATCTTTTCTGGCTATTTCTAAACAATTGCTGGTCATTCTTATCTTATTTTTGCCAATTTCTTACCAGTTTTATGCCATTTTTGACTAAGTCTGAACAGTTTCTTGCCATTTCTAGTTTGGTTTAATCTTCTCGTAGCTATTTCTAAACTGGTTTAGACTAGTTCTAACTCTTTTTTGCCCAGTTCTATCTCTTTTTAAGTCATTTTGGCCATTTCCAAACCATTTCTGTCCATTTCTTACTAATTTCCTGTCATTTCTAACCCATTTTTGCCCTTTCCTGACTTGGTTTAAACCATTTTTGGCTTTTTCAAACCCATTTTAAGTCTTTTTTTTTGGCTATTTCTAAGCAACTGCTGGTCATTCTTGTCTTATTTTTGGCCATTTCTTGCAGGTTTTATTCCATTTTTGGCTAAATCTGAACTATTTATGGAAGTTTCTAGCCTGGTTTAAGTCTTTTTTGGCTATTTCTAAACAATTGCTGCTCATTCTTATCTTATTTACCAATTTCTTACCAGTTTTATGCCTTTTTTGACTAAGTCTGAACAGTTTCTTGCCATTTCTAGTTTGGTTTAATCTTTTCGTAGCTATTTCTAAACTGGTTTAGACTAGTTCTGACCCTTTTTTGCCCAGTTCTATCTCTTTTTAAGTCATTTTGGCCATTTCCAAACCATTTCTGTCCATTTCTTACTAATTTCCTGTCATTTCTAACCCATTTTGCCCTTTCCTGACTTGGTTTAAACCATTTTTTGGCTTTTTCTAACCCATTTTAAGTCTTTTTTTGGCTATTTCTAAGCAACTGCTGGTCATTCTTGTCTTATTTTTGGCCATTTCTTGCAGGTTTTATTCCATTTTTGGCAATTTCTGAAGAATTTATGGAAGTTTCTAGCCTGGTTTAAGCTTTTCTCACCTATTTCTAAACTGGCTTGAGCTATTTCTAACCCTTTTTTTGCACAATACTGACTCTTTAACGTCATTTTGGCCATTCCCAAACCATTTCTGTGCAGTTCTTAGCAATTTTTTTTCTGTTCCTAACACAGCTTTTGCCCTTTCCTAACTTGGTTTAAACCATTTTTGGCTTTTTCTAACCCATTTTAAGTCTTTTTTGGCTATTTCTAAACAATTGCTGGTCATTCTTATCTTATTTTTGCCCATTTCTTGCCGGTTTTAAGCCATTTTATGGCAATTTCTGAACTATTTATGGAAGTTCTAGCCTGGTTTAAGCTTTTCTTAGCTATTTCTAAACTGGCTTGAGCTATATCTAACCTGTTTTTGCGCAATACTGACTCTTTTTAAGTCATTTTGGCCATTCCCAACCCATTTCTCAACATTTCTTACCAATTTATTTCTATTTCTAACCTGGTTTGCTCTTTCCTGACTTGGTTTAAACCATTTTTGGTTCTTTCTAACCCATTTTAAGTCTTTTTTGGCTATTTCTAAGCAATTCCTGGTCATTCTTGTCTTCTTTTTGGCCATTTCTTGCAGGTTTTATTCCATTTTTGGCTAAATCTGAACTATTTATGGAAGTTTCTAGCCTGGTTTAAGCTTTTCTTACCTATTGCTGAACAGGCTTGAGCTATATCTAACCCTTTTTTTTGCACAATACTGACTCTTTTTAAGCCATTTTGGCCATTCCGAAACCACTTCTGTCAGGTTGTTACCAATTTCTTCCTATTTGTAACCTGGTTTTGCCCTTTCCTGACTTGGTTTAAACCATTTTTGGCCCTTTCTAATGCATTTTAAGTCTTTTTTTGGCTATTTCTAAACAATTGCTGGTCGTTCTTACCTTATTTTTGCCCATTTTTTGTAGGTTTTGTTCCTTTTTTTGGCTAAATCTGAACTATTTATGGAAGTTTCTAGCCTGGTTTAAGCTTTTCTTACCTATTTCTAGACTGGCTTGAGCTATATCTAAGCCTTTTTTGCGCAATACTGACTCTTTTTAAGCCCTTTTGGCCATTCCCAAACCCTTTCTGTCCAGGTCTTACCAATGTCTTTCTATTTCTAACCTGGTTTTGCCTTTCCTCCCTTGGTTTAAACCATTTTTGGCCCTTTCTAACCCATTTTAAGTCTTTTTTGGCTATTTCTAAACAATTGCTGGTCATTCTTATCTTATTTTTGCCAATTTCTTACCCGTTTTATGACATTTTTGACTAAGTCTGAACAGTTTCTTGCCATTTCTAGTTTGGTTTAATCTTCTCGTAGCTATTTCTAAACTGGTTTAAACTAGTTCTAACTCTTTTTTGCCCAGTTCTATCTCTTTTTAAGTCATTTTGGCCATTTCCAAACCATTTCTGTCCATTTCTTACTAATTTCCTGTCATTTCTAACCCATTTTTGCCCTTTCCTGACTTGGTTTAAACCATTTTTGGCTTTTTCTAACCCATTTTAAGTCTTTTTTTTTTGCTATTTCTAAGCAACTGCTGGTCATTCTTGTCTTATTTTTGGCCATTTCTTGCAGGTTTTATTCCATTTTTGGCTAAATCTGAACTATTTATGGAAGTTTCTAGCCTGGTTTAAGTCTTTTTTGGCTATTTCTAAACAATTGCTGCTCATTCTTATCTTATTTACCAATTTCTTACCAGTTTTATGCCTTTTTTGACTAAGTCTGAACAGTTTCTTGCCATTTCTAGTTTGGTTTAATCTTTTCGTAGCTATTTCTAAACTGGTTTAGACTAGTTCTGACCCTTTTTTGCCCAGTTCTATCTCTTTTTAAGTCATTTTGGCCATTTCCAAACCATTTCTGTCCATTTCTTACTAATTTCCTGTCATTTCTAACCCATTTTGCCCTTTCCTGACTTGGTTTAAACCATTTTTTGGCTTTTTCTAACCCATTTTAAGTCTTTTTTTGGCTATTTCTAAGCAACTGCTGGTCATTCTTGTCTTATTTTTGGCCATTTCTTGCAGGTTTTATTCCATTTTTGGCAATTTCTGAAGAATTTATGGAAGTTTCTAGCCTGGTTTAAGCTTTTCTCACCTATTTCTAAACTGGCTTGAGCTATTTCTAACCCTTTTTTTGCACAATACTGACTCTTTAACGTCATTTTGGCCATTCCCAAACCATTTCTGTGCAGTTCTTAGCAATTTTTTTTCTGTTCCTAACACAGCTTTTGCCCTTTCCTGACTTGGTTTAAACCATTTTTGGCTTTTTCTAACCCATTTTAAGTCTTTTTTGGCTATTTCTAAACAATTGCTGGTCATTCTTATCTTATTTTTGCCCATTTCTTGCCGGTTTTAAGCCATTTTATGGCAATTTCTGAACTATTTATGGAAGTTCTAGCCTGGTTTAAGCTTTTCTTAGCTATTTCTAAACTGGCTTGAGCTATATCTAACCCGTTTTTGCGCAATACTGACTCTTTTTAAGTCATTTTGGCCATTCCCAACCCATTTCTCAACATTTCTTACCAATTTATTTCTATTTCTAACCTGGTTTTGCTCTTTCCTGACTTGGTTTAAACCATTTTTGGTTCTTTCTAACCCATTTTAAGTCTTTTTTGGCTATTTCTAAGCAATTCCTGGTCATTCTTGTCTTCTTTTTGGCCATTTCGTGCAGGTTTTATTCCATTTTTGGCTAAATCTGAACTATTTATGGAAGTTTCTAGCCTGGTTTAAGCTTTTCTTACCTATTGCTGAACTGGCTTGAGCTATATCTAACCCTTTTTTTTGCACAATACTGACTCTTTTTAAGCCATTTTGGTCATTCCGAAACCACTTCTGTCAGGTTGTTACCAATTTCTTCCTATTTGTAACCTGGTTTTGCCCTTTCCTGACTTGGTTTAAACCATTTTTGGCCCTTTCTAATGCATTTTAAGTCTTTTTTTGGCTATTTCTAAACAATTGCTGGTCGTTCTTACCTTATTTTTGCCCATTTTTTGTAGGTTTTGCTACTTTTTTTGGCTAAATCTGAACTATTTATGGAAGTTCTAGCCTGGTTTAAGCTTTTCTTACCTATTTCTAGACTGGCTTGAGCTATATCTAAGCCTTTTTTGCGCAATACTGACTCTTTTTAAGCCCTTTTGGCCATTCCCAAACCCTTTCTGTCCAGGTCTTACCAATGTCTTTCTATTTCTAACCTGGTTTTGCCCTTTCCTCCCTTGGTTTAAACCATTTTTGGCCCTTTCTAACCCATTTTAAGTCTTTTTTGGCTATTTCTAAATAATTGCTGGTCATTCTTATCTTATTTTTGCCCATTTCTTACCAGTTTTAAGCCATTTTATGGCAATTTCTGTACTATTTATGGAAGTTTCTAGCCTGGTTTAAGTCTTTTTTGGCTATTTCTAAACAATTGCTGCTCATTCTTATCTTATTTACCAATTTCTTACTAGTTTTATGCCTTTTTTGACTAAGTCTGAACAGTTTCTTGCTATTTCTAGTTTGGTTTAATCTTTTCGTAGCTATTTCTAAACTGGTTTAGACTAGTTCTGACCCTTTTTTGCCCAGTTCTATCTCTTTTTAAGTCATTTTGGCCATTTCCAAACCATTTCTGTCCATTTCTTACTAATTTCCTGTCATTTCTAACCCATTTTGCCCTTTCCTGACTTGGTTTAAACCATTTTTTGGCTTTTTCTAACCCATTTTAAGTCTTTTTTTGGGTATTTCTAAACAATTGCTGGTCATTCTTATTTTTGCCCATTTCTTGCCGGTTTTAAGCCATTTTATGGCAATTTCTGAACTATTTATGGAAGTTCTAGCCTGGTTTAAGCTTTTCTTAGCTATTTCTAAACTGGCTTGAGCTATATCTAACCCGTTTTTGCGCAATACTGACTCTTTTTAAGTCATTTTGGCCATTCCCAACCCATTTCTCAACATTTCTTACCAATTTATTTCTATTTCTAACCTGGTTTTGCTCTTTCCTGACTTGGTTTAAACCATTTTTGGTTCTTTCTAACCCATTTTAAGTCTTTTTTGGCTATTTCTAAGCAATTCCTGGTCATTCTTGTCTTCTTTTTGGCCATTTCGTGCAGGTTTTATTCCATTTTTGGCTAAATCTGAACTATTTATGGAAGTTTCTAGCCTGGTTTAAGCTTTTCTTACCTATTGCTGAACTGGCTTGAGCTATATCTAACCCTTTTTTTTGCACAATACTGACTCTTTTTAAGCCATTTTGGTCATTCCGAAACCACTTCTGTCAGGTTGTTACCAATTTCTTCCTATTTGTAACCTGGTTTTGCCCTTTCCTGACTTGGTTTAAACCATTTTTGGCCCTTTCTAATGCATTTTAAGTCTTTTTTTGGCTATTTCTAAACAATTGCTGGTCGTTCTTACCTTATTTTTGCCCATTTTTTGTAGGTTTTGTTCCTTTTTTGGCTAAATCTGAACTATTTATGGAAGTTCTAGGCTGGTTTAAATCTTTTTTGTCTACTTCTAAACAATTGCTGGTCATTCTTAACCTACAAAAAATGGGCAAAAATAAGGTAAGAATGACCAGCAATTGTTTAGAAGTAGACAAAAAAGACTTAAACCAGGCTAGAACTTCCATAAATAGTTCAGATTTAGCCAAAAAAGGAACAAAACCTACAAAAAATGGGCAAAAATAAGGTTTGTTCCTTTTTTGGCTAAATCTGAACTATTTATGGAAGTTTCTAGCCTGGTTTAAGCTTTTCTTACCTATTTCTAGACTGGCTTGAGCTATATCTAACCCTTTTTTTACGCAATACTGACTCTTTTTAAGCCCTTTTGGCCATTCCCAAACCCTTTCTGTCCAGTTCTTACCAATTTTTTTTCTGTTCCTAACACAGCTTTTGCCCTTTCCTGACTTGGTTTAAACCATTTTTGGCTTTTTCTAACCCATTTTAAATCTTTTTTTGGCTATTTCTAAACAATTGCTGGTCATTCTTATCTTATTTTTGCCCATTTCTTGCCGGTTTTAAGCCATTTTTGGCAATTTCTGAACTATTTATGGAAGTTCTAGCCTGGTTTAAGCTTTTCTCACCTATTTCTAAACTGGCTTGAGCTATTTCTAACCCTTTTTTTGCACAATACTGACTCTTTAACGTCATTTTGGCCATTCCCAAACCATTTCTGTGCAGTTCTTAGCAATTTTTTTTCTGTTCCTAACACAGCTTTTGCCCTTTCCTGACTTGGTTTAAACCATTTTTGGCTTTTTCTAACCCATTTTAAGTCTTTTTTTTTGGCTATTTCTAAACAATTGCTGGTCATTCTTATCTTATTTTTGCCCATTTCTTGCCGGTTTTAAGCCATTTTATGGCAATTTCTGAACTATTTATGGAAGTTCTAGCCTGGTTTAAGCTTTTCTTAGCTATTTCTAAACTGGCTTGAGCTATATCTAACCCGTTTTTGCGCAATACTGACTCTTTTTAAGTCATTTTGGCCATTCCCAACCCATTTCTCAACATTTCTTACCAATTTATTTCTATTTCTAACCTGGTTTTGCTCTTTCCTGACTTGGTTTAAACCATTTTTGGTTCTTTCTAACCCATTTTAAGTCTTTTTTGGCTATTTCTAAGCAATTCCTGGTCATTCTTGTCTTCTTTTTGGCCATTTCTTGCAGGTTTTATTCCATTTTTGGCTAAATCTGAACTATTTATGGAAGTTTCTAGCCTGGTTTAAGCTTTTCTTACCTATTGCTGAACTGGCTTGAGCTATATCTAACCCTTTTTTTTGCACAATACTGACTCTTTTTAAGCCATTTTGGTCATTCCGAAACCACTTCTGTCAGGTTGTTACCAATTTCTTCCTATTTGTAACCTGGTTTTGCCCTTTCCTGACTTGGTTTAAACCATTTTTGGCCCTTTCTAATGCATTTTAAGTCTTTTTTTGGCTATTTCTAAACAATTGCTGGTCGTTCTTACCTTATTTTTGCCCATTTTTTGTAGGTTTTGTTCCTTTTTTGGCTAAATCTGAACTATTTATGGAAGTTCTAGCCTGGTTTAAGTCTTTTTTGTCTACTTCTAAAGAATTGCTGGTCATTCTTACCTTATTTTTGCCCATTTTTTGTAGGTTTTGTTCCTTTTTTGGCTAAATCTGAACTATTTATGGAAGTTTCTAGCCTGGTTTAAGCTTTTCTTACCTATTTCTAGACTGGCTTGAGCTATATCTAAGCCTTTTTTGCGCAATACTGACTCTTTTTAAGCCCTTTTGGCCATTCCCAAACCCTTTCTGTCCAGGTCTTACCAATGTCTTTCTATTTCTAACCTGGTTTTGCCTTTCCTCCCTTGGTTTAAACCATTTTTTGGCCCTTTCTAACCCATTTTAAGTCTTTTCTGGCTATTTCTAAACAATTGCTGGTCATTCTTATCTTATTTTTGCCAATTTCTTACCAGTTTTATGCCATTTTTGACTAAGTCTGAACAGTTTCTTGCCATTTCTAGTTTGGTTTAATCTTCTCGTAGCTATTTCTAAACTGGTTTAGACTAGTTCTAACTCTTTTTTGCCCAGTTCTATCTCTTTTTAAGTCATTTTGGCCATTTCCAAACCATTTCTGTCCATTTCTTACTAATTTCCTGTCATTTCTAACCCATTTTTGCCCTTTCCTGACTTGGTTTAAACCATTTTTGGCTTTTTCAAACCCATTTTAAGTCTTTTTTTTTGGCTATTTCTAAGCAACTGCTGGTCATTCTTGTCTTATTTTTGGCCATTTCTTGCAGGTTTTATTCCATTTTTGGCTAAATCTGAACTATTTATGGAAGTTTCTAGCCTGGTTTAAGTCTTTTTTGGCTATTTCTAAACAATTGCTGCTCATTCTTATCTTATTTACCAATTTCTTACCAGTTTTATGCCTTTTTTGACTAAGTCTGAACAGTTTCTTGCCATTTCTAGTTTGGTTTAATCTTTTCGTAGCTATTTCTAAACTGGTTTAGACTAGTTCTGACCCTTTTTTGCCCAGTTCTATCTCTTTTTAAGTCATTTTGGCCATTTCCAAACCATTTCTGTCCATTTCTTACTAATTTCCTGTCATTTCTAACCCATTTTGCCCTTTCCTGACTTGGTTTAAACCATTTTTTGGCTTTTTCTAACCCATTTTAAGTCTTTTTTTGGCTATTTCTAAGCAACTGCTGGTCATTCTTGTCTTATTTTTGGCCATTTCTTGCAGGTTTTATTCCATTTTTGGCAATTTCTGAAGAATTTATGGAAGTTTCTAGCCTGGTTTAAGCTTTTCTCACCTATTTCTAAACTGGCTTGAGCTATTTCTAACCCTTTTTTTGCACAATACTGACTCTTTAACGTCATTTTGGCCATTCCCAAACCATTTCTGTGCAGTTCTTAGCAATTTTTTTTCTGTTCCTAACACAGCTTTTGCCCTTTCCTAACTTGGTTTAAACCATTTTTGGCTTTTTCTAACCCATTTTAAGTCTTTTTTGGCTATTTCTAAACAATTGCTGGTCATTCTTATCTTATTTTTGCCCATTTCTTGCCGGTTTTAAGCCATTTTATGGCAATTTCTGAACTATTTATGGAAGTTCTAGCCTGGTTTAAGCTTTTCTTAGCTATTTCTAAACTGGCTTGAGCTATATCTAACCTGTTTTTGCGCAATACTGACTCTTTTTAAGTCATTTTGGCCATTCCCAACCCATTTCTCAACATTTCTTACCAATTTATTTCTATTTCTAACCTGGTTTGCTCTTTCCTGACTTGGTTTAAACCATTTTTGGTTCTTTCTAACCCATTTTAAGTCTTTTTTGGCTATTTCTAAGCAATTCCTGGTCATTCTTGTCTTCTTTTTGGCCATTTCGTGCAGGTTTTATTCCATTTTTGGCTAAATCTGAACTATTTATGGAAGTTTCTAGCCTGGTTTAAGCTTTTCTTACCTATTGCTGAACAGGCTTGAGCTATATCTAACCCTTTTTTTTGCACAATACTGACTCTTTTTAAGCCATTTTGGCCATTCCAAAACCACTTCTGTCAGGTTGTTACCAATTTCTTCCTATTTGTAACCTGGTTTTGCCCTTTCCTGACTTGGTTTAAACCATTTTTGGCCCTTTCTAATGCATTTTAAGTCTTTTTTTGGCTATTTCTAAACAATTGCTGGTCGTTCTTACCTTATTTTTGCCCATTTTTTGTAGGTTTTGTTCCTTTTTTTTGGCTAAATCTGAACTATTTATGGAAGTTTCTAGCCTGGTTTAAGCTTTTCTTACCTATTTCTAGACTGGCTTGAGCTATATCTAAGCCTTTTTTGCGCAATACTGACTCTTTTTAAGCCCTTTTGGCCATTCCCAAACCCTTTCTGTCCAGGTCTTACCAATGTCTTTCTATTTCTAACCTGGTTTTGCCTTTCCTCCCTTGGTTTAAACCATTTTTGGCCCTTTCTAACCCATTTTAAGTCTTTTTTGGCTATTTCTAAACAATTGCTGGTCATTCTTATCTTATTTTTGCCAATTTCTTACCCGTTTTATGACATTTTTGACTAAGTCTGAACAGTTTCTTGCCATTTCTAGTTTGGTTTAATCTTCTCGTAGCTATTTCTAAACTGGTTTAGACTAGTTCTAACTCTTTTTTGCCCAGTTCTATCTCTTTTTAAGTCATTTTGGCCATTTCCAAACCATTTCTGTCCATTTCTTACTAATTTCCTGTCATTTCTAACCCATTTTTGCCCTTTCCTGACTTGGTTTAAACCATTTTTGGCTTTTTCTAACCCATTTTAAGTCTTTTTTTTTGGCTATTTCTAAGCAACTGCTGGTCATTCTTGTCTTATTTTTGGCCATTTCTTGCAGGTTTTATTCCATTTTTGGCTAAATCTGAACTATTTATGGAAGTTTCTAGCCTGGTTTAAGTCTTTTTTGGCTATTTCTAAACAATTGCTGCTCATTCTTATCTTATTTACCAATTTCTTACCAGTTTTATGCCTTTTTTGACTAAGTCTGAACAGTTTCTTGCCATTTCTAGTTTGGTTTAATCTTTTCGTAGCTATTTCTAAACTGGTTTAGACTAGTTCTGACCCTTTTTTGCCCAGTTCTATCTCTTTTTAAGTCATTTTGGCCATTTCCAAACCATTTCTGTCCATTTCTGACTAATTTCCTGTCATTTCTAACCCATTTTGCCCTTTCCTGACTTGGTTTAAACCATTTTTTGGCTTTTTCTAACCCATTTTAAGTCTTTTTTTGGCTATTTCTAAGCAACTGCTGGTCATTCTTGTCTTATTTTTGGCCATTTCTTGCAGGTTTTATTCCATTTTTGGCAATTTCTGAAGAATTTATGGAAGTTTCTAGCCTGGTTTAAGCTTTTCTCACCTATTTCTAAACTGGCTTGAGCTATTTCTAACCCTTTTTTTGCACAATACTGACTCTTTAACGTCATTTTGGCCATTCCCAAACCATTTCTGTGCAGTTCTTAGCAATTTTTTTTCTGTTCCTAACACAGCTTTTGCCCTTTCCTAACTTGGTTTAAACCATTTTTGGCTTTTTCTAACCCATTTTAAATCTTTTTTTGGCTATTTCTAAGCAATTGCTGGTCATTCTTGTCTTATTTTTGGCCATTTCTTGCAGGTTTTATTCCATTTTTGGCAATTTCTGAAGAATTTATGGAAGTTTCTAGCCTGGTTTAAGCTTTTCTCACCTATTTCTAAACTGGCTTGAGCTATTTCTAACCCTTTTTTTGCACAATACTGACTCTTTAACGTCATTTTGGCCATTCCCAAACCATTTCTGTGCAGTTCTTAGCAATTTTTTTTCTGTTCCTAACACAGTTTTTGCCCTTTCCTGACTTGGTTTAAACCATTTTTGGCTTTTTCTAACCCATTTTAAGTCTTTTTTGGCTATTTCTAAACAATTGCTGGTCATTCTTATCTTATTTTTGCCCATTTCTTGCCGGTTTTAAGCCATTTTATGGCAATTTCTGAACTATTTATGGAAGTTCTAGCCTGGTTTAAGCTTTTCTTAGCTATTTCTAAACTGGCTTGAGCTATATCTAACCCGTTTTTGCGCAATACTGACTCTTTTTAAGTCATTTTGGCCATTCCCAACCCATTTCTCAACATTTCTTACCAATTTATTTCTATTTCTAACCTGGTTTTGCTCTTTCCTGACTTGGTTTAAACCATTTTTGGTTCTTTCTAACCCATTTTAAGTCTTTTTTGGCTATTTCTAAGCAATTCCTGGTCATTCTTGTCTTCTTTTTGGCCATTTCTTGCAGGTTTTATTCCATTTTTGGCTAAATCTGAACTATTTATGGAAGTTTCTAGCCTGGTTTAAGCTTTTCTTACCTATTGCTGAACTGGCTTGAGCTATATCTAACCCTTTTTTTTGCACAATACTGACTCTTTTTAAGCCATTTTGGCCATTCCGAAACCACTTCTGTCAGGTTGTTACCAATTTCTTCCTATTTGTAACCTGGTTTTGCCCTTTCCTGACTTGGTTTAAACCATTTTTGGCCCTTTCTAATGCATTTTAAGTCTTTTTTTGGCTATTTCTAAACAATTGCTGGTCGTTCTTACCTTATTTTTGCCCATTTTTTGTAGGTTTTGTTCCTTTTTTGGCTAAATCTGAACTATTTATGGAAGTTCTAGCCTGGTTTAAGCTTTTCTTACCTATTTCTAGACTGGCTTGAGCTATATCTAAGCCTTTTTTGCGCAATACTGACTCTTTTTAAGCCCTTTTGGCCATTCCCAAACCCTTTCTGTCCAGGTCTTACCAATGTCTTTCTATTTCTAACCTGGTTTTGCCTTTCCTCCCTTGGTTTAAACCATTTTTGGCCCTTTCTAACCCATTTTAAGTCTTTTTTGGCTATTTCTAAACAATTGCTGGTCATTCTTATCTTATTTTTGCCAATTTCTTACCCGTTTTATGACATTTTTGACTAAGTCTGAACAGTTTCTTGCCATTTCTAGTTTGGTTTAATCTTCTCGTAGCTATTTCTAAACTGGTTTAGACTAGTTCTAACTCTTTTTTGCCCAGTTCTATCTCTTTTTAAGTCATTTTGGCCATTTCCAGACCATTTCTGTCCATTTCTTACTAATTTCCTGTCATTTCTAACCCATTTTTGCCCTTTCCTGACTTGGTTTAAACCATTTTTGGCTTTTTCTAACCCATTTTAAGTCTTTTTTTTGGCTATTTCTAAGCAACTGCTGGTCATTCTTGTCTTATTTTTGGCCATTTCTTGCAGGTTTTATTCCATTTTTGGCTAAATCTGAACGATTTATGGAAGTTTCTAGCCTGGTTTAAGTCTTTTTTGGCTATTTCTAAACAATTGCTGCTCATTCTTATCTTATTTACCAATTTCTTACCAGTTTTATGCCTTTTTTGACTAAGTCTGAACAGTTTCTTGCCATTTCTAGTTTGGTTTAATCTTTTCGTAGCTATTTCTAAACTGGTTTAGACTAGTTCTGACCCTTTTTTGCCCAGTTCTATCTCTTTTTAAGTCATTTTGGCCATTTCCAAACCATTTCTGTCCATTTCTTACTAATTTCCTGTCATTTCTAACCCATTTTGCCCTTTCCTGACTTGGTTTAAACCATTTTTTGGCTTTTTCTAACCCATTTTAAGTCTTTTTTTGGCTATTTCTAAGCAACTGCTGGTCATTCTTGTCTTATTTTTGGCCATTTCTTGCAGGTTTTATTCCATTTTTGGCAATTTCTGAAGAATTTATGGAAGTTTCTAGCCTGGTTTAAGCTTTTCTCACCTATTTCTAAACTGGCTTGAGCTATTTCTAACCCTTTTTTTGCACAATACTGACTCTTTAACGTCATTTTGGCCATTCCCAAACCATTTCTGTGCAGTTCTTAGCAATTTTTTTTCTGTTCCTAACACAGCTTTTGCCCTTTCCTAACTTGGTTTAAACCATTTTTGGCTTTTTCTAACCCATTTTAAGTCTTTTTTGGCTATTTCTAAACAATTGCTGGTCATTCTTATCTTATTTTTGCCCATTTCTTGCCGGTTTTAAGCCATTTTATGGCAATTTCTGAACTATTTATGGAAGTTCTAGCCTGGTTTAAGCTTTTCTTAGCTATTTCTAAACTGGCTTGAGCTATATCTAACCCGTTTTTGCGCAATACTGACTCTTTTTAAGTCATTTTGGCCATTCCCAACCCATTTCTCAACATTTCTTACCAATTTATTTCTATTTCTAACCTGGTTTTGCTCTTTCCTGACTTGGTTTAAACCACTTTTGGTTCTTTCTAACCCATTTTAAGTCTTTTTTGGCTATTTCTAAGCAATTCCTGGTCATTCTTGTCTTCTTTTTGGCCATTTCGTGCAGGTTTTATTCCATTTTTGGCTAAATCTGAACTATTTATGGAAGTTTCTAGCCTGGTTTAAGTCTTTTTTGGCTATTTCTAAACAATTGCTGCTCATTCTTATCTTATTTACCAATTTCTTACCAGTTTTATGCCTTTTTTGACTAAGTCTGAACAGTTTCTTGCCATTTCTAGTTTTGTTTAATCTTTTCGTAGCTATTTCTAAACTGGTTTAGACTAGTTCTGACCCTTTTTTGCCCAGTTCTATCTCTTTTTAGGTCATTTTGGCCATTTCCAAACCATTTCTGTCCATTTCTTACTAATTTCCTGTCATTTCTAACCCATTTTTGCCCTTTCCTGACTTGGTTTAAACCATTTTTGGCTTTTTCTAACCCATTTTAAGTCTTTTTTTTTGGCTATTTCTAAGCAACTGCTGGTCATTCTTGTCTTATTTTTGGCCATTTCTTGCAGGTTTTATTCCATTTTTGGCTAAATCTGAACTATTTATGGAAGTTTCTAGCCTGGTTTAAGTCTTTTTTGGCTATTTCTAAACAATTGCTGCTCATTCTTATCTTATTTACCAATTTCTTACCAGTTTTATGCCTTTTTTGACTAAGTCTGAACAGTTTCTTGCCATTTCTAGTTTGGTTTAATCTTTTCGTAGCTATTTCTAAACTGGTTTAGACTAGTTCTGACCCTTTTTTGCCCAGTTCTATCTCTTTTTAAGTCATTTTGGCCATTTCCAAACCATTTCTGTCCATTTCTTACTAATTTCCTGTCATTTCTAACCCATTTTGCCCTTTCCTGACTTGGTTTAAACCATTTTTTGGCTTTTTCTAACCCATTTTAAGTCTTTTTTTGGCTATTTCTAAGCAACTGCTGGTCATTCTTGTCTTATTTTTGGCCATTTCTTGCAGGTTTTATTCCATTTTTGGCAATTTCTGAAGAATTTATGGAAGTTTCTAGCCTGGTTTAAGCTTTTCTCACCTATTTCTAAACTGGCTTGAGCTATTTCTAACCCTTTTTTTGCACAATACTGACTCTTTAACGTCATTTTGGCCATTCCCAAACCATTTCTGTGCAGTTCTTAGCAATTTTTTTTCTGTTCCTAACACAGCTTTTGCCCTTTCCTGACTTGGTTTAAACCATTTTTGGCTTTTTCTAACCCATTTTAAGTCTTTTTTGGCTATTTCTAAACAATTGCTGGTCATTCTTATCTTATTTTTGCCCATTTCTTGCCGGTTTTAAGCCATTTTATGGCAATTTCTGAACTATTTATGGAAGTTCTAGCCTGGTTTAAGCTTTTCTTAGCTATTTCTAAACTGGCTTGAGCTATATCTAACCCGTTTTTGCGCAATACTGACTCTTTTTAAGTCATTTTGGCCATTCCCAACCCATTTCTCAACATTTCTTACCAATTTATTTCTATTTCTAACCTGGTTTTGCTCTTTCCTGACTTGGTTTAAACCACTTTTGGTTCTTTCTAACCCATTTTAAGTCTTTTTTGGCTATTTCTAAGCAATTCCTGGTCATTCTTGTCTTCTTTTTGGCCATTTCTTGCAGGTTTTATTCCATTTTTGGCTAAATCTGAACTATTTATGGAAGTTTCTAGCCTGGTTTAAGCTTTTCTTACCTATTGCTGAACTGGCTTGAGCTATATCTAACCCTTTTTTTTGCACAATACTGACTCTTTTTAAGCCATTTTGGCCATTCCGAAACCACTTCTGTCAGGTTGTTACCAATTTCTTCCTATTTGTAACCTGGTTTTGCCCTTTCCTGACTTGGTTTAAACTATTTTTGGCCCTTTCTAATGCATTTTAAGTCTTTTTTTGGCTATTTCTAAACAATTGCTGGTCGTTCTTACCTTATTTTTGCCCATTTTTTGTAGGTTTTGTTCCTTTTTTTGGCTAAATCTGAACTATTTATGGAAGTTTCTAGCCTGGTTTAAGCTTTTCTTACCTATTTCTAGACTGGCTTGAGCTATATCTAAGCCTTTTTTGCGCAATACTGACTCTTTTTAAGCCCTTTTGGCCATTCCCAAACCCTTTCTGTCCAGGTCTTACCAATGTCTTTCTATTTCTAACCTGGTTTTGCCTTTCCTCCCTTGGTTTAAACCATTTTTGGCCCTTTCTAACCCATTTTAAGTCTTTTTTGGCTATTTCTAAACAATTGCTGGTCATTCTTATCTTATTTTTGCCAATTTCTTACCCGTTTTATGACATTTTTGACTAAGTCTGAACAGTTTCTTGCCATTTCTAGTTTGGTTTAATCTTCTCGTAGCTATTTCTAAACTGGTTTAGACTAGTTCTAACTCTTTTTTGCCCAGTTCTATCTCTTTTTAAGTCATTTTGGCCATTTCCAAACCATTTCTGTCCATTTCTTACTAATTTCCTGTCATTTCTAACCCATTTTTGCCCTTTCCTGACTTGGTTTAAACCATTTTTGGCTTTTTTTAACCCATTTTAAGTCTTTTTTTTTGGCTATTTCTAAGCAACTGCTGGTCATTCTTGTCTTATTTTTGGCCATTTCTTGCAGGTTTTATTCCATTTTTGGCTAAATCTGAACTATTTATGGAAGTTTCTAGCCTGGTTTAAGTCTTTTTTGGCTATTTCTAAACAATTGCTGCTCATTCTTATCTTATTTACCAATTTCTTACCAGTTTTATGCCTTTTTTGACTAAGTCTGAACAGTTTCTTGCCATTTCTAGTTTGGTTTAATCTTTTCGTAGCTATTTCTAAACTGGTTTAGACTAGTTCTGACCCTTTTTTGCCCAGTTCTATCTCTTTTTAAGTCATTTTGGCCATTTCCAAACCATTTCTGTCCATTTCTTACTAATTTCCTGTCATTTCTAACCCATTTTGCCCTTTCCTGACTTGGTTTAAACCATTTTTTGGCTTTTTCTAACCCATTTTAAGTATTTTTTTGGCTATTTCTAAGCAACTGCTGGTCATTCTTGTCTTATTTTTGGCCATTTCTTGCAGGTTTTATTCCATTTTTGGCAATTTCTGAAGAATTTATGGAAGTTTCTAGCCTGGTTTAAGCTTTTCTCACCTATTTCTAAACTGGCTTGAGCTATTTCTAACCCTTTTTTTGCACAATACTGACTCTTTAACGTCATTTTGGCCATTCCCAAACCATTTCTGTGCAGTTCTTAGCAATTTTTTTTCTGTTCCTAACACAGCTTTTGCCCTTTCCTGACTTGGTTTAAACCATTTTTGGCTTTTTCTAACCCATTTTAAGTCTTTTTTGGCTATTTCTAAACAATTGCTGGTCATTCTTATCTTATTTTTGCCCATTTCTTGCCGGTTTTAAGCCATTTTATGGCAATTTCTGAACTATTTATGGAAGTTCTAGCCTGGTTTAAGCTTTTCTTAGCTATTTCTAAACTGGCTTGAGCTATATCTAACCCGTTTTTGCGCAATACTGACTCTTTTTAAGTCATTTTGGCCATTCCCAACCCATTTCTCAACATTTCTTACCAATTTATTTCTATTTCTAACCTGGTTTTGCTCTTTCCTGACTTGGTTTAAACCACTTTTGGTTCTTTCTAACCCATTTTAAGTCTTTTTTGGCTATTTCTAAGCAATTCCTGGTCATTCTTGTCTTCTTTTTGGCCATTTCTTGCAGGTTTTATTCCATTTTTGGCTAAATCTGAACTATTTATGGAAGTTTCTAGCCTGGTTTAAGCTTTTCTTACCTATTGCTGAACTGGCTTGAGCTATATCTAACCCTTTTTTTTGCACAATACTGACTCTTTTTAAGCCATTTTGGCCATTCCGAAACCACTTCTGTCAGGTTGTTACCAATTTCTTCCTATTTGTAACCTGGTTTTGCCCTTTCCTGACTTGGTTTAAACCATTTTTGGCCCTTTCTAATGCATTTTAAGTCTTTTTTTGGCTATTTCTAAACAATTGCTGGTCGTTCTTACCTTATTTTTGCCCATTTTTTGTAGGTTTTGTTCCTTTTTTTGGCTAAATCTGAACTATTTATGGAAGTTTCTAGCCTGGTTTAAGCTTTTCTTACCTATTTCTAGACTGGCTTGAGCTATATCTAAGCCTTTTTTGCGCAATACTGACTCTTTTTAAGCCCTTTTGGCCATTCCCAAACCCTTTCTGTCCAGGTCTTACCAATGTCTTTCTATTTCTAACCTGGTTTTGCCTTTCCTCCCTTGGTTTAAACCATTTTTGGCCCTTTCTAACCCATTTTAAGTCTTTTTTTGGCTATTTCTAAGCAACTGCTGGTCATTCTTGTCTTATTTTTGGCCATTTCTTGCAGGTTTTATTCCATTTTTGGCAATTTCTGAAGAATTTATGGAAGTTTCTAGCCTGGTTTAAGCTTTTCTCACCTATTTCTAAACTGGCTTGAGCTATTTCTAACCCTTTTTTTGCACAATACTGACTCTTTAACGTCATTTTGGCCATTCCCAAACCATTTCTGTGCAGTTCTTAGCAATTTTTTTTCTGTTCCTAACACAGCTTTTGCCCTTTCCTGACTTGGTTTAAACCATTTTTGGCTTTTTCTAACCCATTTTAAGTCTTTTTTGGCTATTTCTAAACAATTGCTGGTCATTCTTATCTTATTTTTGCCCATTTCTTGCCGGTTTTAAGCCATTTTATGGCAATTTCTGAACTATTTATGGAAGTTCTAGCCTGGTTTAAGCTTTTCTTAGCTATTTCTAAACTGGCTTGAGCTATATCTAACCCGTTTTTGCGCAATACTGACTCTTTTTAAGTCATTTTGGCCATTCCCAACCCATTTCTCAACATTTCTTACCAATTTATTTCTATTTCTAACCTGGTTTTGCTCTTTCCTGACTTGGTTTAAACCATTTTTGGTTCTTTCTAACCCATTTTAAGTCTTTTTTGGCTATTTCTAAGCAATTCCTGGTCATTCTTGTCTTCTTTTTGGCCATTTCGTGCAGGTTTTATTCCATTTTTGGCTAAATCTGAACTATTTATGGAAGTTTCTAGCCTGGTTTAAGCTTTTCTTACCTATTGCTGAACTGGCTTGAGCTATATCTAACCCTTTTTTTTGCACAATACTGACTCTTTTTAAGCCATTTTGGTCATTCCGAAACCACTTCTGTCAGGTTGTTACCAATTTCTTCCTATTTGTAACCTGGTTTTGCCCTTTCCTGACTTGGTTTAAACCATTTTTGGCCCTTTCTAATGCATTTTAAGTCTTTTTTTGGCTATTTCTAAACAATTGCTGGTCGTTCTTACCTTATTTTTGCCCATTTTTTGTAGGTTTTGTTCCTTTTTTGGCTAAATCTGAACTATTTATGGAAGTTCTAGGCTGGTTTAAATCTTTTTTGTCTACTTCTAAACAATTGCTGGTCATTCTTAACCTACAAAAAATGGGCAAAAATAAGGTAAGAATGACCAGCAATTGTTTAGAAGTAGACAAAAAAGACTTAAACCAGGCTAGAACTTCCATAAATAGTTCAGATTTAGCCAAAAAAGGAACAAAACCTACAAAAAATGGGCAAAAATAAGGTTTGTTCCTTTTTTGGCTAAATCTGAACTATTTATGGAAGTTTCTAGCCTGGTTTAAGCTTTTCTTACCTATTTCTAGACTGGCTTGAGCTATATCTAACCCTTTTTTTACGCAATACTGACTCTTTTTAAGCCCTTTTGGCCATTCCCAAACCCTTTCTGTCCAGTTCTTACCAATTTTTTTTCTGTTCCTAACACAGCTTTTGCCCTTTCCTGACTTGGTTTAAACCATTTTTGGCTTTTTCTAACCCATTTTAAATCTTTTTTTGGCTATTTCTAAACAATTGCTGGTCATTCTTATCTTATTTTTGCCCATTTCTTGCCGGTTTTAAGCCATTTTTGGCAATTTCTGAACTATTTATGGAAGTTCTAGCCTGGTTTAAGCTTTTCTCACCTATTTCTAAACTGGCTTGAGCTATTTCTAACCCTTTTTTTGCACAATACTGACTCTTTAACGTCATTTTGGCCATTCCCAAACCATTTCTGTGCAGTTCTTAGCAATTTTTTTTCTGTTCCTAACACAGCTTTTGCCCTTTCCTGACTTGGTTTAAACCATTTTTGGCTTTTTCTAACCCATTTTAAGTCTTTTTTTTTGGCTATTTCTAAACAATTGCTGGTCATTCTTATCTTATTTTTGCCCATTTCTTGCCGGTTTTAAGCCATTTTATGGCAATTTCTGAACTATTTATGGAAGTTCTAGCCTGGTTTAAGCTTTTCTTAGCTATTTCTAAACTGGCTTGAGCTATATCTAACCCGTTTTTGCGCAATACTGACTCTTTTTAAGTCATTTTGGCCATTCCCAACCCATTTCTCAACATTTCTTACCAATTTATTTCTATTTCTAACCTGGTTTTGCTCTTTCCTGACTTGGTTTAAACCATTTTTGGTTCTTTCTAACCCATTTTAAGTCTTTTTTGGCTATTTCTAAGCAATTCCTGGTCATTCTTGTCTTCTTTTTGGCCATTTCTTGCAGGTTTTATTCCATTTTTGGCTAAATCTGAACTATTTATGGAAGTTTCTAGCCTGGTTTAAGCTTTTCTTACCTATTGCTGAACTGGCTTGAGCTATATCTAACCCTTTTTTTTGCACAATACTGACTCTTTTTAAGCCATTTTGGTCATTCCGAAACCACTTCTGTCAGGTTGTTACCAATTTCTTCCTATTTGTAACCTGGTTTTGCCCTTTCCTGACTTGGTTTAAACCATTTTTGGCCCTTTCTAATGCATTTTAAGTCTTTTTTTGGCTATTTCTAAACAATTGCTGGTCGTTCTTACCTTATTTTTGCCCATTTTTTGTAGGTTTTGTTCCTTTTTTGGCTAAATCTGAACTATTTATGGAAGTTCTAGCCTGGTTTAAGTCTTTTTTGTCTACTTCTAAAGAATTGCTGGTCATTCTTACCTTATTTTTGCCCATTTTTTGTAGGTTTTGTTCCTTTTTTGGCTAAATCTGAACTATTTATGGAAGTTTCTAGCCTGGTTTAAGCTTTTCTTACCTATTTCTAGACTGGCTTGAGCTATATCTAAGCCTTTTTTGCGCAATACTGACTCTTTTTAAGCCCTTTTGGCCATTCCCAAACCCTTTCTGTCCAGGTCTTACCAATGTCTTTCTATTTCTAACCTGGTTTTGCCTTTCCTCCCTTGGTTTAAACCATTTTTTGGCCCTTTCTAACCCATTTTAAGTCTTTTCTGGCTATTTCTAAACAATTGCTGGTCATTCTTATCTTATTTTTGCCAATTTCTTACCAGTTTTATGCCATTTTTGACTAAGTCTGAACAGTTTCTTGCCATTTCTAGTTTGGTTTAATCTTCTCGTAGCTATTTCTAAACTGGTTTAGACTAGTTCTAACTCTTTTTTGCCCAGTTCTATCTCTTTTTAAGTCATTTTGGCCATTTCCAAACCATTTCTGTCCATTTCTTACTAATTTCCTGTCATTTCTAACCCATTTTTGCCCTTTCCTGACTTGGTTTAAACCATTTTTGGCTTTTTCAAACCCATTTTAAGTCTTTTTTTTTGGCTATTTCTAAGCAACTGCTGGTCATTCTTGTCTTATTTTTGGCCATTTCTTGCAGGTTTTATTCCATTTTTGGCTAAATCTGAACTATTTATGGAAGTTTCTAGCCTGGTTTAAGTCTTTTTTGGCTATTTCTAAACAATTGCTGCTCATTCTTATCTTATTTACCAATTTCTTACCAGTTTTATGCCTTTTTTGACTAAGTCTGAACAGTTTCTTGCCATTTCTAGTTTGGTTTAATCTTTTCGTAGCTATTTCTAAACTGGTTTAGACTAGTTCTGACCCTTTTTTGCCCAGTTCTATCTCTTTTTAAGTCATTTTGGCCATTTCCAAACCATTTCTGTCCATTTCTTACTAATTTCCTGTCATTTCTAACCCATTTTGCCCTTTCCTGACTTGGTTTAAACCATTTTTTGGCTTTTTCTAACCCATTTTAAGTCTTTTTTTGGCTATTTCTAAGCAACTGCTGGTCATTCTTGTCTTATTTTTGGCCATTTCTTGCAGGTTTTATTCCATTTTTGGCAATTTCTGAAGAATTTATGGAAGTTTCTAGCCTGGTTTAAGCTTTTCTCACCTATTTCTAAACTGGCTTGAGCTATTTCTAACCCTTTTTTTGCACAATACTGACTCTTTAACGTCATTTTGGCCATTCCCAAACCATTTCTGTGCAGTTCTTAGCAATTTTTTTTCTGTTCCTAACACAGCTTTTGCCCTTTCCTAACTTGGTTTAAACCATTTTTGGCTTTTTCTAACCCATTTTAAGTCTTTTTTGGCTATTTCTAAACAATTGCTGGTCATTCTTATCTTATTTTTGCCCATTTCTTGCCGGTTTTAAGCCATTTTATGGCAATTTCTGAACTATTTATGGAAGTTCTAGCCTGGTTTAAGCTTTTCTTAGCTATTTCTAAACTGGCTTGAGCTATATCTAACCTGTTTTTGCGCAATACTGACTCTTTTTAAGTCATTTTGGCCATTCCCAACCCATTTCTCAACATTTCTTACCAATTTATTTCTATTTCTAACCTGGTTTGCTCTTTCCTGACTTGGTTTAAACCATTTTTGGTTCTTTCTAACCCATTTTAAGTCTTTTTTGGCTATTTCTAAGCAATTCCTGGTCATTCTTGTCTTCTTTTTGGCCATTTCGTGCAGGTTTTATTCCATTTTTGGCTAAATCTGAACTATTTATGGAAGTTTCTAGCCTGGTTTAAGCTTTTCTTACCTATTGCTGAACAGGCTTGAGCTATATCTAACCCTTTTTTTTGCACAATACTGACTCTTTTTAAGCCATTTTGGCCATTCCAAAACCACTTCTGTCAGGTTGTTACCAATTTCTTCCTATTTGTAACCTGGTTTTGCCCTTTCCTGACTTGGTTTAAACCATTTTTGGCCCTTTCTAATGCATTTTAAGTCTTTTTTTGGCTATTTCTAAACAATTGCTGGTCGTTCTTACCTTATTTTTGCCCATTTTTTGTAGGTTTTGTTCCTTTTTTTTGGCTAAATCTGAACTATTTATGGAAGTTTCTAGCCTGGTTTAAGCTTTTCTTACCTATTTCTAGACTGGCTTGAGCTATATCTAAGCCTTTTTTGCGCAATACTGACTCTTTTTAAGCCCTTTTGGCCATTCCCAAACCCTTTCTGTCCAGGTCTTACCAATGTCTTTCTATTTCTAACCTGGTTTTGCCTTTCCTCCCTTGGTTTAAACCATTTTTGGCCCTTTCTAACCCATTTTAAGTCTTTTTTGGCTATTTCTAAACAATTGCTGGTCATTCTTATCTTATTTTTGCCAATTTCTTACCCGTTTTATGACATTTTTGACTAAGTCTGAACAGTTTCTTGCCATTTCTAGTTTGGTTTAATCTTCTCGTAGCTATTTCTAAACTGGTTTAGACTAGTTCTAACTCTTTTTTGCCCAGTTCTATCTCTTTTTAAGTCATTTTGGCCATTTCCAAACCATTTCTGTCCATTTCTTACTAATTTCCTGTCATTTCTAACCCATTTTTGCCCTTTCCTGACTTGGTTTAAACCATTTTTGGCTTTTTCTAACCCATTTTAAGTCTTTTTTTTTGGCTATTTCTAAGCAACTGCTGGTCATTCTTGTCTTATTTTTGGCCATTTCTTGCAGGTTTTATTCCATTTTTGGCTAAATCTGAACTATTTATGGAAGTTTCTAGCCTGGTTTAAGTCTTTTTTGGCTATTTCTAAACAATTGCTGCTCATTCTTATCTTATTTACCAATTTCTTACCAGTTTTATGCCTTTTTTGACTAAGTCTGAACAGTTTCTTGCCATTTCTAGTTTGGTTTAATCTTTTCGTAGCTATTTCTAAACTGGTTTAGACTAGTTCTGACCCTTTTTTGCCCAGTTCTATCTCTTTTTAAGTCATTTTGGCCATTTCCAAACCATTTCTGTCCATTTCTGACTAATTTCCTGTCATTTCTAACCCATTTTGCCCTTTCCTGACTTGGTTTAAACCATTTTTTGGCTTTTTCTAACCCATTTTAAGTCTTTTTTTGGCTATTTCTAAGCAACTGCTGGTCATTCTTGTCTTATTTTTGGCCATTTCTTGCAGGTTTTATTCCATTTTTGGCAATTTCTGAAGAATTTATGGAAGTTTCTAGCCTGGTTTAAGCTTTTCTCACCTATTTCTAAACTGGCTTGAGCTATTTCTAACCCTTTTTTTGCACAATACTGACTCTTTAACGTCATTTTGGCCATTCCCAAACCATTTCTGTGCAGTTCTTAGCAATTTTTTTTCTGTTCCTAACACAGCTTTTGCCCTTTCCTAACTTGGTTTAAACCATTTTTGGCTTTTTCTAACCCATTTTAAATCTTTTTTTGGCTATTTCTAAGCAATTGCTGGTCATTCTTGTCTTATTTTTGGCCATTTCTTGCAGGTTTTATTCCATTTTTGGCAATTTCTGAAGAATTTATGGAAGTTTCTAGCCTGGTTTAAGCTTTTCTCACCTATTTCTAAACTGGCTTGAGCTATTTCTAACCCTTTTTTTGCACAATACTGACTCTTTAACGTCATTTTGGCCATTCCCAAACCATTTCTGTGCAGTTCTTAGCAATTTTTTTTCTGTTCCTAACACAGTTTTTGCCCTTTCCTGACTTGGTTTAAACCATTTTTGGCTTTTTCTAACCCATTTTAAGTCTTTTTTGGCTATTTCTAAACAATTGCTGGTCATTCTTATCTTATTTTTGCCCATTTCTTGCCGGTTTTAAGCCATTTTATGGCAATTTCTGAACTATTTATGGAAGTTCTAGCCTGGTTTAAGCTTTTCTTAGCTATTTCTAAACTGGCTTGAGCTATATCTAACCCGTTTTTGCGCAATACTGACTCTTTTTAAGTCATTTTGGCCATTCCCAACCCATTTCTCAACATTTCTTACCAATTTATTTCTATTTCTAACCTGGTTTTGCTCTTTCCTGACTTGGTTTAAACCATTTTTGGTTCTTTCTAACCCATTTTAAGTCTTTTTTGGCTATTTCTAAGCAATTCCTGGTCATTCTTGTCTTCTTTTTGGCCATTTCTTGCAGGTTTTATTCCATTTTTGGCTAAATCTGAACTATTTATGGAAGTTTCTAGCCTGGTTTAAGCTTTTCTTACCTATTGCTGAACTGGCTTGAGCTATATCTAACCCTTTTTTTTGCACAATACTGACTCTTTTTAAGCCATTTTGGCCATTCCGAAACCACTTCTGTCAGGTTGTTACCAATTTCTTCCTATTTGTAACCTGGTTTTGCCCTTTCCTGACTTGGTTTAAACCATTTTTGGCCCTTTCTAATGCATTTTAAGTCTTTTTTTGGCTATTTCTAAACAATTGCTGGTCGTTCTTACCTTATTTTTGCCCATTTTTTGTAGGTTTTGTTCCTTTTTTGGCTAAATCTGAACTATTTATGGAAGTTCTAGCCTGGTTTAAGCTTTTCTTACCTATTTCTAGACTGGCTTGAGCTATATCTAAGCCTTTTTTGCGCAATACTGACTCTTTTTAAGCCCTTTTGGCCATTCCCAAACCCTTTCTGTCCAGGTCTTACCAATGTCTTTCTATTTCTAACCTGGTTTTGCCTTTCCTCCCTTGGTTTAAACCATTTTTGGCCCTTTCTAACCCATTTTAAGTCTTTTTTGGCTATTTCTAAACAATTGCTGGTCATTCTTATCTTATTTTTGCCAATTTCTTACCCGTTTTATGACATTTTTGACTAAGTCTGAACAGTTTCTTGCCATTTCTAGTTTGGTTTAATCTTCTCGTAGCTATTTCTAAACTGGTTTAGACTAGTTCTAACTCTTTTTTGCCCAGTTCTATCTCTTTTTAAGTCATTTTGGCCATTTCCAGACCATTTCTGTCCATTTCTTACTAATTTCCTGTCATTTCTAACCCATTTTTGCCCTTTCCTGACTTGGTTTAAACCATTTTTGGCTTTTTCTAACCCATTTTAAGTCTTTTTTTTGGCTATTTCTAAGCAACTGCTGGTCATTCTTGTCTTATTTTTGGCCATTTCTTGCAGGTTTTATTCCATTTTTGGCTAAATCTGAACGATTTATGGAAGTTTCTAGCCTGGTTTAAGTCTTTTTTGGCTATTTCTAAACAATTGCTGCTCATTCTTATCTTATTTACCAATTTCTTACCAGTTTTATGCCTTTTTTGACTAAGTCTGAACAGTTTCTTGCCATTTCTAGTTTGGTTTAATCTTTTCGTAGCTATTTCTAAACTGGTTTAGACTAGTTCTGACCCTTTTTTGCCCAGTTCTATCTCTTTTTAAGTCATTTTGGCCATTTCCAAACCATTTCTGTCCATTTCTTACTAATTTCCTGTCATTTCTAACCCATTTTGCCCTTTCCTGACTTGGTTTAAACCATTTTTTGGCTTTTTCTAACCCATTTTAAGTCTTTTTTTGGCTATTTCTAAGCAACTGCTGGTCATTCTTGTCTTATTTTTGGCCATTTCTTGCAGGTTTTATTCCATTTTTGGCAATTTCTGAAGAATTTATGGAAGTTTCTAGCCTGGTTTAAGCTTTTCTCACCTATTTCTAAACTGGCTTGAGCTATTTCTAACCCTTTTTTTGCACAATACTGACTCTTTAACGTCATTTTGGCCATTCCCAAACCATTTCTGTGCAGTTCTTAGCAATTTTTTTTCTGTTCCTAACACAGCTTTTGCCCTTTCCTAACTTGGTTTAAACCATTTTTGGCTTTTTCTAACCCATTTTAAGTCTTTTTTGGCTATTTCTAAACAATTGCTGGTCATTCTTATCTTATTTTTGCCCATTTCTTGCCGGTTTTAAGCCATTTTATGGCAATTTCTGAACTATTTATGGAAGTTCTAGCCTGGTTTAAGCTTTTCTTAGCTATTTCTAAACTGGCTTGAGCTATATCTAACCCGTTTTTGCGCAATACTGACTCTTTTTAAGTCATTTTGGCCATTCCCAACCCATTTCTCAACATTTCTTACCAATTTATTTCTATTTCTAACCTGGTTTTGCTCTTTCCTGACTTGGTTTAAACCACTTTTGGTTCTTTCTAACCCATTTTAAGTCTTTTTTGGCTATTTCTAAGCAATTCCTGGTCATTCTTGTCTTCTTTTTGGCCATTTCGTGCAGGTTTTATTCCATTTTTGGCTAAATCTGAACTATTTATGGAAGTTTCTAGCCTGGTTTAAGTCTTTTTTGGCTATTTCTAAACAATTGCTGCTCATTCTTATCTTATTTACCAATTTCTTACCAGTTTTATGCCTTTTTTGACTAAGTCTGAACAGTTTCTTGCCATTTCTAGTTTTGTTTAATCTTTTCGTAGCTATTTCTAAACTGGTTTAGACTAGTTCTGACCCTTTTTTGCCCAGTTCTATCTCTTTTTAGGTCATTTTGGCCATTTCCAAACCATTTCTGTCCATTTCTTACTAATTTCCTGTCATTTCTAACCCATTTTTGCCCTTTCCTGACTTGGTTTAAACCATTTTTGGCTTTTTCTAACCCATTTTAAGTCTTTTTTTTTGGCTATTTCTAAGCAACTGCTGGTCATTCTTGTCTTATTTTTGGCCATTTCTTGCAGGTTTTATTCCATTTTTGGCTAAATCTGAACTATTTATGGAAGTTTCTAGCCTGGTTTAAGTCTTTTTTGGCTATTTCTAAACAATTGCTGCTCATTCTTATCTTATTTACCAATTTCTTACCAGTTTTATGCCTTTTTTGACTAAGTCTGAACAGTTTCTTGCCATTTCTAGTTTGGTTTAATCTTTTCGTAGCTATTTCTAAACTGGTTTAGACTAGTTCTGACCCTTTTTTGCCCAGTTCTATCTCTTTTTAAGTCATTTTGGCCATTTCCAAACCATTTCTGTCCATTTCTTACTAATTTCCTGTCATTTCTAACCCATTTTGCCCTTTCCTGACTTGGTTTAAACCATTTTTTGGCTTTTTCTAACCCATTTTAAGTCTTTTTTTGGCTATTTCTAAGCAACTGCTGGTCATTCTTGTCTTATTTTTGGCCATTTCTTGCAGGTTTTATTCCATTTTTGGCAATTTCTGAAGAATTTATGGAAGTTTCTAGCCTGGTTTAAGCTTTTCTCACCTATTTCTAAACTGGCTTGAGCTATTTCTAACCCTTTTTTTGCACAATACTGACTCTTTAACGTCATTTTGGCCATTCCCAAACCATTTCTGTGCAGTTCTTAGCAATTTTTTTTCTGTTCCTAACACAGCTTTTGCCCTTTCCTGACTTGGTTTAAACCATTTTTGGCTTTTTCTAACCCATTTTAAGTCTTTTTTGGCTATTTCTAAACAATTGCTGGTCATTCTTATCTTATTTTTGCCCATTTCTTGCCGGTTTTAAGCCATTTTATGGCAATTTCTGAACTATTTATGGAAGTTCTAGCCTGGTTTAAGCTTTTCTTAGCTATTTCTAAACTGGCTTGAGCTATATCTAACCCGTTTTTGCGCAATACTGACTCTTTTTAAGTCATTTTGGCCATTCCCAACCCATTTCTCAACATTTCTTACCAATTTATTTCTATTTCTAACCTGGTTTTGCTCTTTCCTGACTTGGTTTAAACCACTTTTGGTTCTTTCTAACCCATTTTAAGTCTTTTTTGGCTATTTCTAAGCAATTCCTGGTCATTCTTGTCTTCTTTTTGGCCATTTCTTGCAGGTTTTATTCCATTTTTGGCTAAATCTGAACTATTTATGGAAGTTTCTAGCCTGGTTTAAGCTTTTCTTACCTATTGCTGAACTGGCTTGAGCTATATCTAACCCTTTTTTTTGCACAATACTGACTCTTTTTAAGCCATTTTGGCCATTCCGAAACCACTTCTGTCAGGTTGTTACCAATTTCTTCCTATTTGTAACCTGGTTTTGCCCTTTCCTGACTTGGTTTAAACTATTTTTGGCCCTTTCTAATGCATTTTAAGTCTTTTTTTGGCTATTTCTAAACAATTGCTGGTCGTTCTTACCTTATTTTTGCCCATTTTTTGTAGGTTTTGTTCCTTTTTTTGGCTAAATCTGAACTATTTATGGAAGTTTCTAGCCTGGTTTAAGCTTTTCTTACCTATTTCTAGACTGGCTTGAGCTATATCTAAGCCTTTTTTGCGCAATACTGACTCTTTTTAAGCCCTTTTGGCCATTCCCAAACCCTTTCTGTCCAGGTCTTACCAATGTCTTTCTATTTCTAACCTGGTTTTGCCTTTCCTCCCTTGGTTTAAACCATTTTTGGCCCTTTCTAACCCATTTTAAGTCTTTTTTGGCTATTTCTAAACAATTGCTGGTCATTCTTATCTTATTTTTGCCAATTTCTTACCCGTTTTATGACATTTTTGACTAAGTCTGAACAGTTTCTTGCCATTTCTAGTTTGGTTTAATCTTCTCGTAGCTATTTCTAAACTGGTTTAGACTAGTTCTAACTCTTTTTTGCCCAGTTCTATCTCTTTTTAAGTCATTTTGGCCATTTCCAAACCATTTCTGTCCATTTCTTACTAATTTCCTGTCATTTCTAACCCATTTTTGCCCTTTCCTGACTTGGTTTAAACCATTTTTGGCTTTTTTTAACCCATTTTAAGTCTTTTTTTTTGGCTATTTCTAAGCAACTGCTGGTCATTCTTGTCTTATTTTTGGCCATTTCTTGCAGGTTTTATTCCATTTTTGGCTAAATCTGAACTATTTATGGAAGTTTCTAGCCTGGTTTAAGTCTTTTTTGGCTATTTCTAAACAATTGCTGCTCATTCTTATCTTATTTACCAATTTCTTACCAGTTTTATGCCTTTTTTGACTAAGTCTGAACAGTTTCTTGCCATTTCTAGTTTGGTTTAATCTTTTCGTAGCTATTTCTAAACTGGTTTAGACTAGTTCTGACCCTTTTTTGCCCAGTTCTATCTCTTTTTAAGTCATTTTGGCCATTTCCAAACCATTTCTGTCCATTTCTTACTAATTTCCTGTCATTTCTAACCCATTTTGCCCTTTCCTGACTTGGTTTAAACCATTTTTTGGCTTTTTCTAACCCATTTTAAGTATTTTTTTGGCTATTTCTAAGCAACTGCTGGTCATTCTTGTCTTATTTTTGGCCATTTCTTGCAGGTTTTATTCCATTTTTGGCAATTTCTGAAGAATTTATGGAAGTTTCTAGCCTGGTTTAAGCTTTTCTCACCTATTTCTAAACTGGCTTGAGCTATTTCTAACCCTTTTTTTGCACAATACTGACTCTTTAACGTCATTTTGGCCATTCCCAAACCATTTCTGTGCAGTTCTTAGCAATTTTTTTTCTGTTCCTAACACAGCTTTTGCCCTTTCCTGACTTGGTTTAAACCATTTTTGGCTTTTTCTAACCCATTTTAAGTCTTTTTTTTTGGCTATTTCTAAACAATTGCTGGTCATTCTTATCTTATTTTTGCCCATTTCTTGCCGGTTTTAAGCCATTTTATGGCAATTTCTGAACTATTTATGGAAGTTCTAGCCTGGTTTAAGCTTTTCTTAGCTATTTCTAAACTGGCTTGAGCTATATCTAACCCGTTTTTGCGCAATACTGACTCTTTTTAAGTCATTTTGGCCATTCCCAACCCATTTCTCAACATTTCTTACCAATTTATTTCTATTTCTAACCTGGTTTTGCTCTTTCCTGACTTGGTTTAAACCACTTTTGGTTCTTTCTAACCCATTTTAAGTCTTTTTTGGCTATTTCTAAGCAATTCCTGGTCATTCTTGTCTTCTTTTTGGCCATTTCTTGCAGGTTTTATTCCATTTTTGGCTAAATCTGAACTATTTATGGAAGTTTCTAGCCTGGTTTAAGCTTTTCTTACCTATTGCTGAACTGGCTTGAGCTATATCTAACCCTTTTTTTTGCACAATACTGACTCTTTTTAAGCCATTTTGGCCATTCCGAAACCACTTCTGTCAGGTTGTTACCAATTTCTTCCTATTTGTAACCTGGTTTTGCCCTTTCCTGACTTGGTTTAAACCATTTTTGGCCCTTTCTAATGCATTTTAAGTCTTTTTTTGGCTATTTCTAAACAATTGCTGGTCGTTCTTACCTTATTTTTGCCCATTTTTTGTAGGTTTTGTTCCTTTTTTTGGCTAAATCTGAACTATTTATGGAAGTTTCTAGCCTGGTTTAAGCTTTTCTTACCTATTTCTAGACTGGCTTGAGCTATATCTAAGCCTTTTTTGCGCAATACTGACTCTTTTTAAGCCCTTTTGGCCATTCCCAAACCCTTTCTGTCCAGGTCTTACCAATGTCTTTCTATTTCTAACCTGGTTTTGCCTTTCCTCCCTTGGTTTAAACCATTTTTGGCCCTTTCTAACCCATTTTAAGTCTTTTTTTGGCTATTTCTAAGCAACTGCTGGTCATTCTTGTCTTATTTTTGGCCATTTCTTGCAGGTTTTATTCCATTTTTGGCAATTTCTGAAGAATTTATGGAAGTTTCTAGCCTGGTTTAAGCTTTTCTCACCTATTTCTAAACTGGCTTGAGCTATTTCTAACCCTTTTTTTGCACAATACTGACTCTTTAACGTCATTTTGGCCATTCCCAAACCATTTCTGTGCAGTTCTTAGCAATTTTTTTTCTGTTCCTAACACAGCTTTTGCCCTTTCCTGACTTGGTTTAAACCATTTTTGGCTTTTTCTAACCCATTTTAAGTCTTTTTTGGCTATTTCTAAACAATTGCTGGTCATTCTTATCTTATTTTTGCCCATTTCTTGCCGGTTTTAAGCCATTTTATGGCAATTTCTGAACTATTTATGGAAGTTCTAGCCTGGTTTAAGCTTTTCTTAGCTATTTCTAAACTGGCTTGAGCTATATCTAACCCGTTTTTGCGCAATACTGACTCTTTTTAAGTCATTTTGGCCATTCCCAACCCATTTCTCAACATTTCTTACCAATTTATTTCTATTTCTAACCTGGTTTTGCTCTTTCCTGACTTGGTTTAAACCACTTTTGGTTCTTTCTAACCCATTTTAAGTCTTTTTTGGCTATTTCTAAGCAATTCCTGGTCATTCTTGTCTTCTTTTTGGCCATTTCTTGCAGGTTTTATTCCATTTTTGGCTAAATCTGAACTATTTATGGAAGTTTCTAGCCTGGTTTAAGCTTTTCTTACCTATTGCTGAACTGGCTTGAGCTATATCTAACCCTTTTTTTTGCACAATACTGACTCTTTTTAAGCCATTTTGGCCATTCCGAAACCACTTCTGTCAGGTTGTTACCAATTTCTTCCTATTTGTAACCTGGTTTTGCCCTTTCCTGACTTGGTTTAAACCATTTTTGGCCCTTTCTAATGCATTTTAAGTCTTTTTTTGGCTATTTCTAAACAATTGCTGGTCGTTCTTACCTTATTTTTGCCCATTTTTTGTAGGTTTTGTTCCTTTTTTTGGCTAAATCTGAACTATTTATGGAAGTTTCTAGCCTGGTTTAAGCTTTTCTTACCTATTTCTAGACTGGCTTGAGCTATATCTAAGCCTTTTTTGCGCAATACTGACTCTTTTTAAGCCCTTTTGGCCATTCCCAAACCCTTTCTGTCCAGGTCTTACCAATGTCTTTCTATTTCTAACCTGGTTTTGCCTTTCCTCCCTTGGTTTAAACCATTTTTGGCCCTTTCTAACCCATTTTAAGTCTTTTTTGGCTATTTCTAAACAATTGCTGGTCATTCTTATCTTATTTTTGCCAATTTCTTACCCGTTTTATGACATTTTTGACTAAGTCTGAACAGTTTCTTGCCATTTCTAGTTTGGTTTAATCTTCTCGTAGCTATTTCTAAACTGGTTTAGACTAGTTCTAACTCTTTTTTGCCCAGTTCTATCTCTTTTTAAGTCATTTTGGCCATTTCCAAACCATTTCTGTCCATTTCTTACTAATTTCCTGTCATTTCTAACCCATTTTTGCCCTTTCCTGACTTGGTTTAAACCATTTTTGGCTTTTTCTAACCCATTTTAAGTCTTTTTTTTTGGCTATTTCTAAGCAACTGCTGGTCATTCTTGTCTTATTTTTGGCCATTTCTTGCAGGTTTTATTCCATTTTTGGCTAAATCTGAACTATTTATGGAAGTTTCTAGCCTGGTTTAAGTCTTTTTTGGCTATTTCTAAACAATTGCTGCTCATTCTTATCTTATTTACCAATTTCTTACCAGTTTTATGCCTTTTTTGACTAAGTCTGAACAGTTTCTTGCCATTTCTAGTTTGGTTTAATCTTTTCGTAGCTATTTCTAAACTGGTTTAGACTAGTTCTGACCCTTTTTTGCCCAGTTCTATCTCTTTTTAAGTCATTTTGGCCATTTCCAAACCATTTCTGTCCATTTCTTACTAATTTCCTGTCATTTCTAACCCATTTTGCCCTTTCCTGACTTGGTTTAAACCATTTTTTGGCTTTTTCTAACCCATTTTAAGTCTTTTTTTGGCTATTTCTAAGCAACTGCTGGTCATTCTTGTCTTATTTTTGGCCATTTCTTGCAGGTTTTATTCCATTTTTGGCAATTTCTGAAGAATTTATGGAAGTTTCTAGCCTGGTTTAAGCTTTTCTCACCTATTTCTAAACTGGCTTGAGCTATTTCTAACCCTTTTTTTGCACAATACTGACTCTTTAACGTCATTTTGGCCATTCCCAAACCATTTCTGTGCAGTTCTTAGCAATTTTTTTTCTGTTCCTAACACAGCTTTTGCCCTTTCCTGACTTGGTTTAAACCATTTTTGGCTTTTTCTAACCCATTTTAAGTCTTTTTTGGCTATTTCTAAACAATTGCTGGTCATTCTTATCTTATTTTTGCCCATTTCTTGCCGGTTTTAAGCCATTTTATGGCAATTTCTGAACTATTTATGGAAGTTCTAGCCTGGTTTAAGCTTTTCTTAGCTATTTCTAAACTGGCTTGAGCTATATCTAACCCGTTTTTGCGCAATACTGACTCTTTTTAAGTCATTTTGGCCATTCCCAACCCATTTCTCAACATTTCTTACCAATTTATTTCTATTTCTAACCTGGTTTTGCTCTTTCCTGACTTGGTTTAAACCACTTTTGGTTCTTTCTAACCCATTTTAAGTCTTTTTTGGCTATTTCTAAGCAATTCCTGGTCATTCTTGTCTTCTTTTTGGCCATTTCTTGCAGGTTTTATTCCATTTTTGGCTAAATCTGAACTATTTATGGAAGTTTCTAGCCTGGTTTAAGCTTTTCTTACCTATTGCTGAACTGGCTTGAGCTATATCTAACCCTTTTTTTTGCACAATACTGACTCTTTTTAAGCCATTTTGGCCATTCCGAAACCACTTCTGTCAGGTTGTTACCAATTTCTTCCTATTTGTAACCTGGTTTTGCCCTTTCCTGACTTGGTTTAAACCATTTTTGGCCCTTTCTAATGCATTTTAAGTCTTTTTTTGGCTATTTCTAAACAATTGCTGGTCGTTCTTACCTTATTTTTGCCCATTTTTTGTAGGTTTTGTTCCTTTTTTTGGCTAAATCTGAACTATTTATGGAAGTTTCTAGCCTGGTTTAAGCTTTTCTTACCTATTTCTAGACTGGCTTGAGCTATATCTAAGCCTTTTTTGCGCAATACTGACTCTTTTTAAGCCCTTTTGGCCATTCCCAAACCCTTTCTGTCCAGGTCTTACCAATGTCTTTCTATTTCTAACCTGGTTTTGCCTTTCCTCCCTTGGTTTAAACCATTTTTGGCCCTTTCTAACCCATTTTAAGTCTTTTTTGGCTATTTCTAAACAATTGCTGGTCATTCTTATCTTATTTTTGCCAATTTCTTACCCGTTTTATGACATTTTTGACTAAGTCTGAACAGTTTCTTGCCATTTCTAGTTTGGTTTAATCTTCTCGTAGCTATTTCTAAACTGGTTTAGACTAGTTCTAACTCTTTTTTGCCCAGTTCTATCTCTTTTTAAGTCATTTTGGCCATTTCCAAACCATTTCTGTCCATTTCTTACTAATTTCCTGTCATTTCTAACCCATTTTTGCCCTTTCCTGACTTGGTTTAAACCATTTTTGGCTTTTTCTAACCCATTTTAAGTCTTTTTTTTTGGCTATTTCTAAGCAACTGCTGGTCATTCTTGTCTTATTTTTGGCCATTTCTTGCAGGTTTTATTCCATTTTTGGCTAAATCTGAACTATTTATGGAAGTTTCTAGCCTGGTTTAAGTCTTTTTTGGCTATTTCTAAACAATTGCTGCTCATTCTTATCTTATTTACCAATTTCTTACCAGTTTTATGCCTTTTTTGACTAAGTCTGAACAGTTTCTTGCCATTTCTAGTTTGGTTTAATCTTTTCGTAGCTATTTCTAAACTGGTTTAGACTAGTTCTGACCCTTTTTTGCCCAGTTCTATCTCTTTTTAAGTCATTTTGGCCATTTCCAAACCATTTCTGTCCATTTCTTACTAATTTCCTGTCATTTCTAACCCATTTTGCCCTTTCCTGACTTGGTTTAAACCATTTTTTGGCTTTTTCTAACCCATTTTAAGTCTTTTTTTGGCTATTTCTAAGCAACTGCTGGTCATTCTTGTCTTATTTTTGGCCATTTCTTGCAGGTTTTATTCCATTTTTGGCAATTTCTGAAGAATTTATGGAAGTTTCTAGCCTGGTTTAAGCTTTTCTCACCTATTTCTAAACTGGCTTGAGCTATTTCTAACCCTTTTTTTGCACAATACTGACTCTTTAACGTCATTTTGGCCATTCCCAAACCATTTCTGTGCAGTTCTTAGCAATTTTTTTTCTGTTCCTAACACAGCTTTTGCCCTTTCCTGACTTGGTTTAAACCATTTTTGGCTTTTTCTAACCCATTTTAAGTCTTTTTTGGCTATTTCTAAACAATTGCTGGTCATTCTTATCTTATTTTTGCCCATTTCTTGCCGGTTTTAAGCCATTTTATGGCAATTTCTGAACTATTTATGGAAGTTCTAGCCTGGTTTAAGCTTTTCTTAGCTATTTCTAAACTGGCTTGAGCTATATCTAACCCGTTTTTGCGCAATACTGACTCTTTTTAAGTCATTTTGGCCATTCCCAACCCATTTCTCAACATTTCTTACCAATTTATTTCTATTTCTAACCTGGTTTTGCTCTTTCCTGACTTGGTTTAAACCACTTTTGGTTCTTTCTAACCCATTTTAAGTCTTTTTTGGCTATTTCTAAGCAATTCCTGGTCATTCTTGTCTTCTTTTTGGCCATTTCTTGCAGGTTTTATTCCATTTTTGGCTAAATCTGAACTATTTATGGAAGTTTCTAGCCTGGTTTAAGCTTTTCTTACCTATTGCTGAACTGGCTTGAGCTATATCTAACCCTTTTTTTTGCACAATACTGACTCTTTTTAAGCCATTTTGGCCATTCCGAAACCACTTCTGTCAGGTTGTTACCAATTTCTTCCTATTTGTAACCTGGTTTTGCCCTTTCCTGACTTGGTTTAAACCATTTTTGGCCCTTTCTAATGCATTTTAAGTCTTTTTTTGGCTATTTCTAAACAATTGCTGGTCGTTCTTACCTTATTTTTGCCCATTTTTTGTAGGTTTTGTTCCTTTTTTTGGCTAAATCTGAACTATTTATGGAAGTTTCTAGCCTGGTTTAAGCTTTTCTTACCTATTTCTAGACTGGCTTGAGCTATATCTAAGCCTTTTTTGCGCAATACTGACTCTTTTTAAGCCCTTTTGGCCATTCCCAAACCCTTTCTGTCCAGGTCTTACCAATGTCTTTCTATTTCTAACCTGGTTTTGCCTTTCCTCCCTTGGTTTAAACCATTTTTGGCCCTTTCTAACCCATTTTAAGTCTTTTTTGGCTATTTCTAAACAATTGCTGGTCATTCTTATCTTATTTTTGCCAATTTCTTACCCGTTTTATGACATTTTTGACTAAGTCTGAACAGTTTCTTGCCATTTCTAGTTTGGTTTAATCTTCTCGTAGCTATTTCTAAGCTGGTTTAGACTAGTTCTAACTCTTTTTTGCCCAGTTCTATCTCTTTTTAAGTCATTTTGGCCATTTCCAAACCATTTCTGTCCATTTCTTACTAATTTCCTGTCATTTCTAACCCATTTTTGCCCTTTCCTGACTTGGTTTAAACCATTTTTGGCTTTTTCTAACCCATTTTAAGTCTTTTTTTTTTGGCTATTTCTAAGCAACTGCTGGTCATTCTTGTCTTATTTTTGGCCATTTCTTGCAGGTTTTATTCCATTTTTGGCTAAATCTGAACTATTTATGGAAGTTTCTAGCCTGGTTTAAGTCTTTTTTGGCTATTTCTAAACAATTGCTGCTCATTCTTATCTTATTTACCAATTTCTTACCAGTTTTATGCCTTTTTTGACTAAGTCTGAACAGTTTCTTGCCATTTCTAGTTTGGTTTAATCTTTTTGTAGCTATTTCTAAACTGGTTTAGACTAGTTCTGACCCTTTTTTGCCCAGTTCTATCTCTTTTTAAGTCATTTTGGCCATTTCCAAACCATTTCTGTCCATTTCTTACTAATTTCCTGTCATTTCTAACCCATTTTGCCCTTTCCTGACTTGGTTTAAACCATTTTTTGGCTTTTTCTAACCCATTTTAAGTCTTTTTTTGGCTATTTCTAAGCAACTGCTGGTCATTCTTGTCTTATTTTTGGCCATTTCTTGCAGGTTTTATTCCATTTTTGGCAATTTCTGAAGAATTTATGGAAGTTTCTAGCCTGGTTTAAGCTTTTCTCACCTATTTCTAAACTGGCTTGAGCTATTTCTAACCCTTTTTTTGCACAATACTGACTCTTTAACGTCATTTTGGCCATTCCCAAACCATTTCTGTGCAGTTCTTAGCAATTTTTTTTCTGTTCCTAACACAGCTTTTGCCCTTTCCTGACTTGGTTTAAACCATTTTTGGCTTTTTCTAACCCATTTTAAGTCTTTTTTTTTGGCTATTTCTAAACAATTGCTGGTCATTCTTATCTTATTTTTGCCCATTTCTTGCCGGTTTTAAGCCATTTTATGGCAATTTCTGAACTATTTATGGAAGTTCTAGCCTGGTTTAAGCTTTTCTTAGCTATTTCTAAACTGGCTTGAGCTATATCTAACCCGTTTTTGCGCAATACTGACTCTTTTTAAGTCATTGTGGCCATTCCCAACCCATTTCTCAACATTTCTTACCAATTTATTTCTATTTCTAACCTGGTTTTGCTCTTTCCTGACTTGGTTTAAACCATTTTTGGTTCTTTCTAACCCATTTTAAGTCTTTTTTGGCTATTTCTAAGCAATTCCTGGTCATTCTTGTCTTCTTTTTGGCCATTTCTTGCAGGTTTTATTCCATTTTTGGCTAAATCTGAACTATTTATGGAAGTTTCTAGCCTGGTTTAAGCTTTTCTTACCTATTGCTGAACTGGCTTGAGCTATATCTAACCCTTTTTTTTGCACAATACTGACTCTTTTTAAGCCATTTTGGCCATTCCGAAACCACTTCTGTCAGGTTGTTACCAATTTCTTCCTATTTGTAACCTGGTTTTGCCCTTTCCTGACTTGGTTTAAACCATTTTTGGCCCTTTCTAATGCATTTTAAGTCTTTTTTTGGCTATTTCTAAACAATTGCTGGTCGTTCTTACCTTATTTTTGCCCATTTTTTGTAGGTTTTGTTCCTTTTTTTGGCTAAATCTGAACTATTTATGGAAGTTTCTAGCCTGGTTTAAGCTTTTCTTACCTATTTCTAGACTGGCTTGAGCTATATCTAAGCCTTTTTTGCGCAATACTGACTCTTTTTAAGCCCTTTTGGCCATTCCCAAACCCTTTCTGTCCAGGTCTTACCAATGTCTTTCTATTTCTAACCTGGTTTTGCCTTTCCTCCCTTGGTTTAAACCATTTTTGGCCCTTTCTAACCCATTTTAAGTCTTTTTTGGCTATTTCTAAACAATTGCTGGTCATTCTTATCTTATTTTTGCCAATTTCTTACCCGTTTTATGACATTTTTGACTAAGTCTGAACAGTTTCTTGCCATTTCTAGTTTGGTTTAATCTTCTCGTAGCTATTTCTAAACTGGTTTAGACTAGTTCTAACTCTTTTTTGCCCAGTTCTATCTCTTTTTAAGTCATTTTGGCCATTTCCAAACCATTTCTGTCCATTTCTTACTAATTTCCTGTCATTTCTAACCCATTTTTGCCCTTTCCTGACTTGGTTTAAACCATTTTTGGCTTTTTCTAACCCATTTTAAGTCTTTTTTTTTTGGCTATTTCTAAGCAACTGCTGGTCATTCTTGTCTTATTTTTGGCCATTTCTTGCAGGTTTTATTCCATTTTTGGCTAAATCTGAACTATTTATGGAAGTTTCTAGCCTGGTTTAAGTCTTTTTTGGCTATTTCTAAACAATTGCTGCTCATTCTTATCTTATTTACCAATTTCTTACCAGTTTTATGCCTTTTTTGACTAAGTCTGAACAGTTTCTTGCCATTTCTAGTTTGGTTTAATCTTTTTGTAGCTATTTCTAAACTGGTTTAGACTAGTTCTGACCCTTTTTTGCCCAGTTCTATCTCTTTTTAAGTCATTTTGGCCATTTCCAAACCATTTCTGTCCATTTCTTACTAATTTCCTGTCATTTCTAACCCATTTTGCCCTTTCCTGACTTGGTTTAAACCATTTTTTGGCTTTTTCTAACCCATTTTAAGTCTTTTTTTGGCTATTTCTAAGCAACTGCTGGTCATTCTTGTCTTATTTTTGGCCATTTCTTGCAGGTTTTATTCCATTTTTGGCAATTTCTGAAGAATTTATGGAAGTTTCTAGCCTGGTTTAAGCTTTTCTCACCTATTTCTAAACTGGCTTGAGCTATTTCTAACCCTTTTTTTGCACAATACTGACTCTTTAACGTCATTTTGGCCATTCCCAAACCATTTCTGTGCAGTTCTTAGCAATTTTTTTTCTGTTCCTAACACAGCTTTTGCCCTTTCCTGACTTGGTTTAAACCATTTTTGGCTTTTTCTAACCCATTTTAAGTCTTTTTTTTTGGCTATTTCTAAACAATTGCTGGTCATTCTTATCTTATTTTTGCCCATTTCTTGCCGGTTTTAAGCCATTTTATGGCAATTTCTGAACTATTTATGGAAGTTCTAGCCTGGTTTAAGCTTTTCTTAGCTATTTCTAAACTGGCTTGAGCTATATCTAACCCGTTTTTGCGCAATACTGACTCTTTTTAAGTCATTGTGGCCATTCCCAACCCATTTCTCAACATTTCTTACCAATTTATTTCTATTTCTAACCTGGTTTTGCTCTTTCCTGACTTGGTTTAAACCATTTTTGGTTCTTTCTAACCCATTTTAAGTCTTTTTTGGCTATTTCTAAGCAATTCCTGGTCATTCTTGTCTTCTTTTTGGCCATTTCTTGCAGGTTTTATTCCATTTTTGGCTAAATCTGAACTATTTATGGAAGTTTCTAGCCTGGTTTAAGCTTTTCTTACCTATTGCTGAACTGGCTTGAGCTATATCTAACCCTTTTTTTTGCACAATACTGACTCTTTTTAAGCCATTTTGGCCATTCCGAAACCACTTCTGTCAGGTTGTTACCAATTTCTTCCTATTTGTAACCTGGTTTTGCCCTTTCCTGACTTGGTTTAAACCATTTTTGGCCCTTTCTAATGCATTTTAAGTCTTTTTTTGGCTATTTCTAAACAATTGCTGGTCGTTCTTACCTTATTTTTGCCCATTTTTTGTAGGTTTTGTTCCTTTTTTTGGCTAAATCTGAACTATTTATGGAAGTTTCTAGCCTGGTTTAAGCTTTTCTTACCTATTTCTAGACTGGCTTGAGCTATATCTAAGCCTTTTTTGCGCAATACTGACTCTTTTTAAGCCCTTTTGGCCATTCCCAAACCCTTTCTGTCCAGGTCTTACCAATGTCTTTCTATTTCTAACCTGGTTTTGCCTTTCCTCCCTTGGTTTAAACCATTTTTGGCCCTTTCTAACCCATTTTAAGTCTTTTTTGGCTATTTCTAAACAATTGCTGGTCATTCTTATCTTATTTTTGCCAATTTCTTACCCGTTTTATGACATTTTTGACTAAGTCTGAACAGTTTCTTGCCATTTCTAGTTTGGTTTAATCTTTTTGTAGCTATTTCTAAACTGGTTTAGACAAGTTCTGACCCTTTTTTGCCCAGTTCTATCTCTTTTTAAGTCATTTTGGCCATTTCCAAACCATTTCTGTCCATTTCTTACTAATTTCCTGTCATTTCTAACCCATTTTGCCCTTTCCTGACTTGGTTTAAACCATTTTTGGCTTTTTCTAACCCATTTTAAGTCTTTTTTTTTTGGCTATTTCTAAGCAACTGCTGGTCATTCTTGTCTTATTTTTGGCCATTTCTTGCAGATTTTATTCCATTTTTGGCAATTTCTGAAGAATTTATGGAAGTTTCTAGCCTGGTTTAAGCTTTTCTTACCTATTTCTAAGCTGGCTTGAGCTATATCTAACCCTTTTTTTACGCAATACTGACTCTTTTTAAGCCCTTTTGGCCATTCCCAAACCCTTTCTGTCCAGGTCTTACCAATGTCTTTCTATTTCTAACCTGGTTTTGCCCTTTCCTCCCTTGGTTTAAACCATTTTTGGCCCTTTCTAACCCATTTTAAGTCTTTTTTGGCTATTTCTAAATAATTGCTGGTCATTCTTATCTAATTTTTGCCCATTTCTTACCAGTTTTAAGCCATTTTATGGCAATTTCTGTACTATTTATGGAAGTTTCTAGCCTGGTTTAAGTCTTTTTTGGCTATTTCTAAACAATTGCTGCTCATTCTTATCTTATTTACCAATTTCTTACCAGTTTTATGCCTTTTTTGACTAAGTCTGAACAGTTTCTTGCCATTTCTAGTTTGGTTTAATCTTTTCGTAGCTATTTCTAAACTGGTTTAGACTAGTTCTGACCCTTTTTTGCCCAGTTCTATCTCTTTTTAAGTCATTTTGGCCATTTCCAAACCATTTCTGTCCATTTCTTACTAATTTCCTGTCATTTCTAACCCATTTTGCCCTTTCCTGACTTGGTTTAAACCATTTTTGGCTTTTTCTAACCCATTTTAAGTTTTTTTTTTTGGCTATTTCTAAGCAACTGCTGGTCATTCTTGTCTTATTTTTGGCCATTTCTTGCAGGTTTTATTCCATTTTTGGCAATTTCTGAAGAATTTATGGAAGTTTCTAGCCTGGTTTAAGCTTTTCTTACCTATTTCTAAGCTGGCTTGAGCTATATCTAACCCTTTTTTTGCGCAATACTGACTCTTTTTAAGCCCTTTTGGCCATTCCCAAACCCTTTCTGTCCAGGTCTTACCAATGTCTTTCTATTTCTAACCTGGTTTTGCCCTTTCCTCCCTTGGTTTAAACCATTTTTGGCCCTTTCTAACCCATTTTAAGTCTTTTTTGGCTATTTCTAAATAATTGCTGGTCATTCTTATCTTATTTTTGCCCATTTCTTACCAGTTTTAAGCCATTTTATGGCAATTTCTGTACTATTTATGGAAGTTTCTAGCCTGGTTTAAGTCTTTTTTGCTATTTCTAAACAATTGCTGCTCATTGTTATCTTATTTACCAATTTCTTACTAGTTTTATGCCTTTTTTGACTAAGTCTGAACAGTTTCTTGCCATTTCTAGTTTGGTTTAATCTTTTCGTAGCTATTTCTAAACTGGTTTAGACTAGTTCTGACCCTTTTTTGCCCAGTTCTATCTCTTTTTAAGTCATTTTGGCCATTTCCAAACCATTTCTGTCCATTTCTTACTAATTTCCTGTCATTTCTAACCCATTTTGCCCTTTCCTGACTTGGTTTAAACCATTTTTTGGCTTTTTCTAACCCATTTTAAGTCTTTTTTTGGCTATTTCTAAGCAACTGCTGGTCATTCTTGTCTTATTTTTGGCCATTTCTTGCAGGTTTTATTCCATTTTTGGCAATTTCTGAAGAATTTATGGAAGTTTCTAGCCTGGTTTAAGCTTTTCTTACCTATTTCTAAGCTGGCTTGAGCTATATCTAACCCTTTTTTTACGCAATACTGACTCTTTTTAAGCCCTTTTGGCCATTCCCAAACCCTTTCTGTCCAGTTCTTACCAATTTTTTTTCTGTTCCTAACACAGCTTTTGCCCTTTCCTGACTTGGTTTAAACCATTTTTGGCTTTTTCTAACCCATTTTAAATCTTTTTTTGGCTATTTCTAAGCAACTGCTGGTCATTCTTGTCTTATTTTTGGCCATTTCTTGCAGGTTTTATTCCATTTTTGGCAATTTCTGAAGAATTTATGGAAGTTTCTAGCCTGGTTTAAGCTTTTCTCACCTATTTCTAAACTGGCTTGAGCTATTTCTAACCCTTTTTTTGCACAATACTGACTCTTTAACGTCATTTTGGCCATTCCCAAACCATTTCTGTGCAGTTCTTAGCAATTTTTTTTCTGTTCCTAACACAGCTTTTGCCCTTTCCTGACTTGGTTTAAACCATTTTTGGCTTTTTCTAACCCATTTTAAGTCTTTTTTGGCTATTTCTAAACAATTGCTGGTCATTCTTATCTTATTTTTGCCCATTTCTTGCCGGTTTTAAGCCATTTTATGGCAATTTCTGAACTATTTATGGAAGTTCTAGCCTGGTTTAAGCTTTTCTTAGCTATTTCTAAACTGGCTTGAGCTATATCTAACCCGTTTTTGCGCAATACTGACTCTTTTTAAGTCATTTTGGCCATTCCCAACCCATTTCTCAACATTTCTTACCAATTTATTTCTATTTCTAACCTGGTTTTGCTCTTTCCTGACTTGGTTTAAACCATTTTTGGTTCTTTCTAACCCATTTTAAGTCTTTTTTGGCTATTTCTAAGCAATTCCTGGTCATTCTTGTCTTCTTTTTGGCCATTTCGTGCAGGTTTTATTCCATTTTTGGCTAAATCTGAACTATTTATGGAAGTTTCTAGCCTGGTTTAAGCTTTTCTTACCTATTGCTGAACTGGCTTGAGCTATATCTAACCCTTTTTTTTGCACAATACTGACTCTTTTTAAGCCATTTTGGTCATTCCGAAACCACTTCTGTCAGGTTGTTACCAATTTCTTCCTATTTGTAACCTGGTTTTGCCCTTTCCTGACTTGGTTTAAACCATTTTTGGCCCTTTCTAATGCATTTTAAGTCTTTTTTTGGCTATTTCTAAACAATTGCTGGTCGTTCTTACCTTATTTTTGCCCATTTTTTGTAGGTTTTGTTCCTTTTTTGGCTAAATCTGAACTATTTATGGAAGTTCTAGGCTGGTTTAAATCTTTTTTGTCTACTTCTAAACAATTGCTGGTCATTCTTACCTTATTTTTGCCCATTTTTTGTAGGTTTTGTTCCTTTTTTGGCTAAATCTGAACTATTTGTGGAAGTTTCTAGCCTGGTTTAAGCTTTTCTTACCTATTTCTAGACTGGCTTGAGCTATATCTAACCCTTTTTTTACGCAATACTGACTCTTTTTAAGCCCTTTTGGCCATTCCCAAACCCTTTCTGTCCAGGTCTTACCAATGTCTTTCTATTTCTAACCTGGTTTTGCCCTTTCCTCCCTTGGTTTAAACCATTTTTGGCCCTTTCTAACCCATTTTAAGTCTTTTTTGGCTATTTCTAAATAATTGCTGGTCATTCTTATCTTATTTTTGCCCATTTCTTACCAGTTTTAAGCCATTTTATGGCAATTTCTGTACTATTTATGGAAGTTTCTAGCCTGGTTTAAGTCTTTTTTGGCTATTTCTAAACAATTGCTGCTCATTCTTATCTTATTTACCAATTTCTTACCAGTTTTATGCCTTTTTTGACTAAGTCTGAACAGTTTCTTGCCATTTCTAGTTTGGTTTAATCTTTTCGTAGCTATTTCTAAACTGGTTTAGACTAGTTCTGACCCTTTTTTGCCCAGTTCTATCTCTTTTTAAGTCATTTTGGCCATTTCCAAACCATTTCTGTCCATTTCTTACTAATTTCCTGTCATTTCTAACCCATTTTTGCCCTTTCCTGACTTGGTTTAAACCATTTTTGGCTTTTTTTAACCCATTTTAAGTCTTTTTTTTTGGCTATTTCTAAGCAACTGCTGGTCATTCTTGTCTTATTTTTGGCCATTTCTTGCAGGTTTTATTCCATTTTTGGCTAAATCTGAACTATTTATGGAAGTTTCTAGCCCATTTTAAGTCTTTTTTGGCTATTTCTAAACAATTGCTGCTCATTCTTATCTTATTTACCAATTTCTTACCAGTTTTATGCCTTTTTTGACTAAGTCTGAACAGTTTCTTGCCATTTCTAGTTTTGTTTAATCTTTTCGTAGCTATTTCTAAACTGGTTTAGACTAGTTCTGACCCTTTTTTGCCCAGTTCTATCTCTTTTTAGATCATTTTGGCCATTTCCAAACCATTTCTGTCCATTTCTTACTAATTTCCTGTCATTTCTAACCCATTTTTGCCCTTTCCTGACTTGGTTTAAACCATTTTTGGCTTTTTCTAACCCATTTTAAGTCTTTTTTTTTGGCTATTTCTAAGCAACTGCTGGTCATTCTTGTCTTATTTTTGGCCATTTCTTGCAGGTTTTATTCCATTTTTGGCTAAATCTGAACTATTTATGGAAGTTTCTAGCCTGGTTTAAGTCTTTTTTGGCTATTTCTAAACAATTGCTGCTCATTCTTATCTTATTTACCAATTTCTTACCAGTTTTATGCCTTTTTTGACTAAGTCTGAACAGTTTCTTGCTATTTCTAGTTTGGTTTAATCTTTTCGTAGCTATTTCTAAACTGGTTTAGACTAGTTCTGACCCTTTTTTGCCCAGTTCTATCTCTTTTTAGGTCATTTTGGCCATTTCCAAACCATTTCTGTCCATTTCTTACTAATTTCCTGTCATTTCTAACCCATTTTGCCCTTTCCTGACTTGGTTTAAACCATTTTTGGCTTTTTCTAACCCATTTTAAGTCTTTTTTTGGCTATTTCTAAGCAACTGCTGGTCATTCTTGTCTTATTTTTGGCCATTTCTTGCAGGTTTTATTCCATTTTTGGCAATTTCTGAAGAATTTATGGAAGTTTCTAGCCTGGTTTAAGCTTTTCTTACCTATTTCTAAGCTGGCTTGAGCTATATCTAACCCTTTTTTTACGCAATACTGACTCTTTTTAAGCCCTTTTGGCCATTCCCAAACCCTTTCTGTCCAGGTCTTACCAATGTCTTTCTATTTCTAACCTGGTTTTGCCCTTTCCTCCCTTGGTTTAAACCATTTTTGGCCCTTTCTAACCCATTTTATGTCTTTTTTGGCTATTTCTAAATAATTGCTGGTCATTCTTATCTTATTTTTGCCCATTTCTTACCAGTTTTAAGCCATTTTATGGCAATTTCTGTACTATTTATGGAAGTTTCTAGCCTGGTTTAAGCTTTTCTTAGCTATTTCTAAACTGGCTTGAGCTATTTCTAACCCTCTTTTTGCACAATACTGCCTCTTTTTAAGCCGTTTTGGCCATTCCCAAACCCTTTCTGTCCAGTTCTTACCAATTTCTTTCTATTTCTAACCTGGTTTTGCCCTTTCCTGACTCTGTTTAAACCATTTTTGGCCCTTTCTAACTCCTTTTAATTCTTTTTTGGCTATTTCTAAACAATTGCTGGACATTCTTATCTATTTTTCCTATTTCTTAGTAATTTTATGCATTGTTGACTAAGTCTGAACTGTTTCTTGCCATTTCCAGCCTGCTTTAACCTTTTTCTAGCTATTTCTAAACTGGCTTGAGCTATTTCTAACCCTTTTTTTCCCAATTCTAACTCTTCTTAAGTCATTTTGGCCATTTCCAAGCCATTTTTTTCCTGTTCTTACCAATTTCTTTCTGTTTCTATACCATTTTTGCCTATTTCTAACCAGGTTTGTTTTCTGTCTTAAATCTAAAACTGAAAGGTCAGAGTCTGATGGGAAGAGGGGTAAAAAGCAGAATTACGGGAATGCAAGAATTAACGTGTGGACGCTTGTGTCAGTTTTAAGCTCAGCAGGTCTGTGGCTGAACTGTGCCACAGCGTTTAAACTGTGATGCTTGGATCTAAATGGTTGTAATTCCTTGTCTTGAAACAGAGAGAATGTGAGGTCGAGGAAGGAGGTGTTGGAATGAGCTTGACTCAAGAGAGCACTGGGAGGAAGGAGGAGGAACCTGCAGCTGGGTAATACACCCGAGTGTGATGCACTCTGAGTGTGGTGAGTGTATCAGAGTTCAAAGGGTTTCATGTAGCTGCTAAGCAGCTTGGGAGAGAAGGTGATAGTCCCACATGCCTTTAGCTCCTTTAGGGTGTGTGTTCCTCTAAGACTACTTGAAGATCAGCTTTGCCCCTGCTTTTACTGTTTCAGACTCTGATTTTGTTACTGAAACTTTATTTGCAGAGAAGAAGGTAGTTCAAATGAACTTTACCAATCCACTGCCGATCAGGTGAGGGCCTTCCAACAAGCTGTAGAGAACTTAATGGCCTTTTCAAACCAAAGGAGGACAAGCTTGAGAAGAGCTGGACTGAGGGCCCTGCAGTTCAGAAGCCTCAGTTCTGAGTGGCAGAGCCAGGAGAAGGGTGATGGGAGCTTCTGTTCAGTTGGAGACTGAAGGCAGTTTAGTTTAATTGCTTTTATTTCTTAGGATGATGTTGGAGTCGCGGGAGACAAGCCTCATGCTCTCATGGTCAGCAAGTCTCGTTTATTTAGCAAGATACAACCCTTTTTATAGCCTGCAGTGTTAGATACATTTCCTGCTAGGATACAGCAAAATCATTGGTCAGCCCGTGCTGACGCAGGGGCCTCCCAAGCAACCGTGACCGCCTCCTGCTTCAACATGCCTCGACATGTCCCGGCTTGTCCCAGCTTGCCCAAGCATTACCATTGCGCTATCTCAGCAAGATACCGTGGCGCCATCTCAGCAAGATGTACATCCTGTTTCTTGAGCAACTCAGGGTGAACATTAACCACAAGATTACCGTAGCCTTGAGGCCTATATTTCCACCAGCTGCACAGTATCATGACCTCTGTTACTTAGCCATTCTGTTGTTAAGCTCTCTACAGGATGAGAATGTGTTGAATTTTTCTTGCTTGCTAAATCAATAGAATCTCTCCTGGTGCTGCTGAGACCACAGTTCTGCTATTGCAGTGGAGGCAGCTTGCTTCAGAGCTGGGCTCTGATTTTCTAACTGTGAACTGTGTCCTGTGTGAGTCCAGCAGCTGTGGGATCCCAACACCTTTGCTCCCCAGGATTGGTCTGAGCTTTTGTCAATGACTGGTGATGTGTTTGCCCACGGTCATTGTTTTTTTTTGCACTGGCATTAGTACAGCTATGAAATAAAGAGCCATTCATTACATTCATAGTGCAAAGGAGCAAAGTGAAGGCTTGGCAAGGAGTGGCAGTGACTTTAGTCTCCTCTTTGTGTGCATCATGGTGCTGCTGGGGCCAGTGGAGAGGTTATAGGGGACTGGTTCAAAACATCTTTTCGGTTTCAACTCTGAAGGCTGCAGTGTGGCAGGGAGCCTGCAGTGTGCTGCAGAGCAGCCGCAGCACTGTTACAACCTTAGATTTCTTGTTTATTCATTTATTTAGTTACTAGTGTCTGTGTTTGATCCAGAAGTCTCATTGTTCTGCCTGCCTGCAGGCGGTTGAGGGGACTGGTGGTTCTGGCAGGCGTGGAGTGGGCTGCTGGAGACAGGGCTGTCTAGAAGTGGGCAGTGGGGAGGGAAGTGTTCTTGTCTGCAGCAAGTCCCCTGCTTGTTAGGTTGGAGGGGCTGCTGCCCCTATGGAAGGGTGCACCAAGTCCCCCCAGGCAGCTCAGGTGTTGCTCTGCCACAGAGGGGCCTGAGATGGGCTGGTGAGACTGCCCTGGCTGTTCTGTGGTGCAGGGTCTGTGCTGGCTCTGCGTTGTGCTGTGGCAGTCACAGGGGTGTTTCACGCTGGTTCACTTTCTGACTGTGTCTGTATTAGTTTGGTTCATTATCCTAAAATCATAGAATCCCAGCCTGCTTTGGCTTGCAAGGGATCATAAAGCTCATCCAGTTCCAGCCCCCTGCCACAGGCAGGGACACCTTCCACTAGAGGTGCTTACTCCAAGCCCCATCCAACCTGGCCTTGAGCACTGCCAGGGATGGAGCAGCCACAGCTTCTCTGGGCACCCTGTGCCAGTGCCTCAGCACCCTCACAGGGAAGAACTTGTGGCTAAGAGCTCATCTCAGTCTCCTCTCTGGCAGGTTAAAGCCATGTTTAAAGATTTCAGTTTAGAGATGCAAGCTTGGAGCAACCTGGTCTAGTAGGTGTTCCTGCCTGGCAGGGGCTTGGAACTGAATGAACTTTGAACACAGAGCAGGCTGGAATTCTATGGAAAATGGGATTCTGTGTGATAAATGTAGTTATAGCTGGAGTTCTCCAGTAACTCCACGAGAGAAGAGTCAGGCCTGCAAAATCTAGTCATTCTAGGGATGACTGTTACAAGGTCTCCCCTGAGCCTTCTCTTCTCCAGGCTGAGTAAGCCATCCTGCTGCAGCAGTCCTACAGTCCCTTCTCATATGTTCTGTCCTGCTTTGAGTTCATGGAAGCAAGTCCTTCCACAAATCACAAGACTTTTGTGGTTTTTAAAAGCCCTTTCTTGAAGACTGAGCAGAGCTAGGAATGAGGCTGGGTGTTTCTCCATCATGCTTGGGCAATCTGAAAACTTCCACTGCCCAGATTCCACTTCTTTCTATATTTGTATAAAATAGTGATATAGTTTGAGCAGGTTCCTTTCAACAACAGTATTTCTTGTTTTCCTTACGAATTTTCTAGCTTTATCAGAACATTGTCTTTTGGGTGGTGGTTCTAATGCAGCAGTTGTGTTACCACTTTTAAAATGCACCTTAAATCAGTGGTGATGGGTTACTGCTGTGTGTCAGTGACTTCAGCTCAGGCCCTTTTAAACTGCACTCTTGCAGAAAACTGGGGTCTTTTTTGCCTGTAAAGAATTTCCTAGTGTGAAGTTCCCCTTTCTGCCCGAGTTTCACCTTCAACAAATAATCAGTGCTTCAAACAAGACAGCTTTCATTTAAGGAGATGGCTTGATAGAACCACACGGATTTGCCAGCTCTGTTACTTGGAAGAAAAGCCTTCTGAAAGTCATTTGAGTTTGTGAAGACAATGTGACACCAGACTGGCTTTCGCCAAGCTAATGGTGACTGCACTCTTAGAGGAGGATGGGTAAGTCTCTTTTCTTGTACTTTTTGAGGATTTTTCTCAACCACTGCCCTACTTCATCCTTTCATAATTAAATCTTTTGCTCTGTGCTTTCAAAGGCTTGCCTGTAAAGCAGCTTTTGGTGGTGTAGAGATCTGAACTGGAAAGTGTCTCTGGGTTTCTTTCTGGACGTTTTGCCACGATCAAATAGGCAGCAGTCCTCAAAAGCAGTTCACAAGTTGTACTTGTAGAAATTTGATTTATCTTATCTGTTCTGCTTGAGAAACTACAATAGCATAATAGCTCCCATGGGCACTAAATCCATACATTTTCTGGAGCTTAGAAGGGCATGCTGTGGGTATGGCACTGGTAAATGATCAAAACCAGAATAGCTTGGATATCCTGGAACACGACATGGGTATGTAGTCGGCAGTGTCCTGCTTCTGTGGCTGAGAGTACCGCAGGGTCCCTCAATGCATTCTTTGAATTTCAGTGAAAGGACTTTTAAAGGAATGCTTTTTAGGGACTGTTGTTTCCAGTGTAGAGTTGTATCCGGGGTTTAGCAGTAGCAGTCCATTTTTCTCCTTCTTAGTAGCTGGTGCAGAGCTGTGTTTTGACTTTCAGCCTGGGAGCAGAGCTGATAACACTGATGCTTACTCTGACCAAGGACTTTGTGAGTCTCATGCTCTGCCAGGGAGGAGGGGAAGGCGGGAGGAAGCAGGGACAGGACACCTGACCCAAACTGGCCAAAGAGGTATTCCATACCACAGCCCGTCATGCCCAGGGAGGTAACGGGGAGTTACCTGGAAGGGCAGTCTCTTCTCGGTCGAGCTCGTTTCTGCAGGTGGTATTGTACTCAGTAACTACATTATCCAGAAACACCTGGAAGGAGATTAACTGCTTATCTGTAGTTAGATCTAGTAGAAATAAGAAGAAAGTGAAGCACAAAATTGCTTTCTGTACATTCTATACTCTATTTGTCATTGATACGTTGCTTTAAATACGACAGTGCTTTTTATTTAGCTGTGTGATAATTAGCCTTGAGTCTTGTTTTATATTTTTTGGCAAACATTACTTGGAGGTAAATCCATGCATATATTGCACATGTATTAATTAGGCTGTCTCATTTATTGCAGCTGAAAAAAACTCCACCCACATCATTTTAGATGAGACCAATGTAAAAAAAAAAGAAAACAAACAAAAAAAGCTCAATGTAGAGTAAACCAGAGTAAACCTCTTTCTTGTCTTATTTGCTTTCCAATCTATTTAAGGAAATCTGAGTTCCTATGGCTCTTGCCTACTATAGATTTTGGACAAATGCATACACATCTCCCTGAAATCAGTGTAGCACAGCATCAATATTTTTTTTCCTAATCTTCCACTTTTTCCCATGTACTTTTTCAGACACAGGAACTACACATACGTTCTAACTTCCAGAATAAATTGTGTGGTTTATCTATCCATGCACCTCCATATTTGTCATTAGCTCAGAAACTCAAGACCTATAAATTGGATGCCTAAAAATCCTAGAATATTCCATCATGGTGTTGTGGGCTTAGGCAAATATCTAGTAAATCATAAATCCAACAAAAACCTGCTTGTTTTCCTTAAAATGTTCCCTTAAAATGTGATCTTTAAAGTGCAGGTATCCATTTTTACTGTAACCAAGATGTTCAGACAGCCACTGCATGTTTAGCAATGTTCCTGTGAAACTCTCATTGTATGAAGAAAAAGATGTCAAATGAGCCAAAACAAAAAGAATGTTTGCGTATTTGCTTATCCAATCCATCACTATGCATCTTGAACTAAAATGAGATCTGAAACAGAAATAAGGTTACAGCTTTCCTTCACTTCAGCAGCTGGAAATTTGCACCTCGAGGTGTAAGGAAGATACTTAAAAATAGAGCATCTAAAAGGGCTATGGATTTCTGGCTCTCATTCTTGAGCTCTTGCTTCTTCTGTGGGGCTCCTGTAAGTCCTACCCTCCCGTGCCAGTTATACATGCATATACATACATTTCTGTTTCATATGATGGCTGCAGAGAGCCATCGTTAGGCAACAGAACGGTTCTCGTCTTCACAGAACCTCACAATATCCTAGTGAATTCCAGAGTTTCTGCAGAATATGCAGCCTTTATTGTTCTTTCTTTAGAACCTTCATCAAAAGGACAACAAGAAAAGACAAAAAGAGAAAAATCTTTCCATTTATTTCAATATAAGGTTTATTTATGTATGTCTACCTTACATTCCTGCAATTACTATTTTTTCCTATAAATACAGTAAAATGTCATAAACTGAATTGAATCCTGTGATCTGTGGTCAGTTCTGTTCCCGATGGAATCAGTGGGAACTTACTTCTTATTTATTATGCCCCCTTTTTTTTTTTTTAACTTTGACATCTCTTTCTGTAGTGTATGTTCACACATAAGGGATATGTGTGATATTTTTTATATTGATAAAATATCAAAGAACATGAAGATTAATAAATTTCTTGTTTGAATTGAATCTAAATTTAGTCTCACATCTGGAATGAATTGTGTGTGCTTTGAGTACGTCTTTGTCACTAATGCTTTTGGTGGTGTTTTTAGTGTTTGGACACGATTAATTCCCATTGTAAGAAAATGGATATTAAAAAAACTTCTAGAATGTCCCTCTGAAAATTCTGGGGGAGAAAACCACCTCACCACAGAAGCTAAATTGAAGCCTGTTTCTAGTTTTCCTAATTATTGATTTCTCAAGGAAAATATTCATCACCTTGGTCATTAAACAGAATGAGTAGCTGGAAATTTGATTAAAAAAAAGCATTTCTGGGCTTTGATCTCCTTAAGAGAAATGGTGCAAAGTGTCTGAAGTCAATGAGCAGCAAAATGAAAAGGAATCCGCATGAATGTGTACGTGAGGCATCATCAGAGCTACTTTTGCATGAGCACAACTTTCACTGTGTGATGAGCAGCCGGCAGTGCTTAGAGGGCTAAATAATCCTTATTGAGGACGGGCAGTTCTGAAGAGCACGGTTCACGTCCGCCTCAGCTCTCTCTTATCATATAGATAAATCGGTTCTGATGTGATCGCAGTTGGAAAGAATCGTGTGCGTTATTTTCAAAATGATGATTCTTGTTTTACATCAACCTCATCTTTATCCAAAATGCTCTGTAAACGGTTGTTTGGGGCTCTTCTCTTCTGCAAGAAACCTTGCAGTATAATCTTTTCAGAAAACTGGGGGATAATCTGCTTCATTCAAGAGCTAGGTTTGCTTCAGCGCTCTGTTTTTCTACTTTGCCAAAACCCATGTGTGAATGATTATCGCATGATACTCTAAAGCCTTCTAATGTTGCATGTACACATATATGCTATTAGCTGCAGCAATGACATTCTTATGACCTTTAGGTGAGGTAGTTTGTATCTTCACAGATTTGGGAAAACAGTAATGATGCTTTTCTTTCACTTGGCTTAACTACCTTTTTAACTGTGAGCCGTCAGCACATTCACTGAATTATGGCAGTGGAAAAGTATGCAGAACTTTGATCCTGGACTAGACAGTAATTGAGAAAAGCTAAAAGAGCTCTTCTGCAGCCGCAGGGGTATTTTTAAGAAAGGATGCATTCATGCCTGTCTTTCCTAGAACCAAGTATGAAGATGAAATAGAGCACTGTGGGCTTTCGGGAAAATAAGCAAGCCTGATGTTTTATCATCTTTCTTGGGTTTAATACATATCTCTACAAAGTCTGAGTCAAACATTTATTCTGACCTGGGTTTTAAATTCTCTGTTAGTGTAGAAATAGCAGATAGTACACACTAAAGTTCAAGACGTGCTGTTAAGCAGGTTTGATGCTTGAATGCTTCATGTAACCTTCAGGACATAGGTAATGTTTTAACACAAAAGTACTTTTGGGAATACAAAAGGAAAGAGAAAAGAAAGCTTATGAGTGTTATTTTTGAAGGGTGTTATTTTTTTATCAGTAGACTGTTTTCACTTAAAGGGTTATTTTTCAAAACGCCCAAATAGAAGATGCCTTTTTGTTTGTATCCTGCATTTTTTTGAGTAAGGCTCTAATTACCTTACAATCCAAGGTTTTGAATTTAGTTTCACGTAGCTGAATTTCCCTATGTCACAGATGAATCACAATTTTTATTGTTGAATTTGGTTACTACTCCTGTATTTTCCCTTCTAAAGTGTAAGAGATCCTTCTATTCTGAGACTTGTACAAACAATTGAGCTCTTTTTGTTTTAAATAATAATGAACAAATATTTTCTTAATTTTGATAACATTTATGTTTTATTGTCAGTTGTGTTTAAAGTTAATTCCATTTCCTTTTTTAATGCCATCTCTTATCTGGGCTTCATAAAAAGAAATGTGGCCAGCAGGTAGGGGTGATTCTTCCTCTACTCTGCTCATGCAAGATCCCATCCAGAGTACTGTGTTCAGCTCTGGAGTCCTCAGTACAGGTCCAGAGCAGAGGGCCACAAAAGTAATCACAGGGATGGAGCACCTCTGTTACGAGAAAAGGCTGCGAGAGTTGGGCTTGCTCAGCCTGGAGAAGAGAAGGCTCTGGGAACACTTTATTGCCCTTTTTCAGTACTTAAAGGGGGCTTATACAAAAGACAGAGGCTTTTTGATGAGCCTGAAGTGACAGGACAAGGGGCAATTTGTTTTTATCTGAAAGAGGGTAGGTTTAGATGGGATATAATGAAGATGGTTTTTACAAGGACCTACACACACCTTTTCACAAGGTGTTACAAGGTTTTTTCACAAGGTTTTTTTTTTACAAGGTTTTACACACACGCACACCTTTTTACAAGGGTGGTAAGAAACTTGGAAAGGTTTCCCAAAAAGCTGTTGATGCCCCATCTTTGGAAGTGTTCAAGGTCAGGTTGGATGAGCTTTGCACAACCTGACCTAGTGAAATGGTAAGCTCGTGGTAAGAAGGTTGGACTAGATGATCTTTAAAAGCCCCTTCAAACACAAATCGTTCTTTGAGTCTACAATTTTGGTTGTTTTTTTTTTTTAAATATAAAATTATGACCTCTTTTTTAGAAGATTAGTAAGGTGAAATCCCCCCTGCTTTAAATCTGGAAATCTGTAGGTGAAGTTGTCACCTCAGGTCACTTTATACTCAAAGAAGGCAACACATGTCTTTTTGGCTCTGATTCATAGATTTTATTTTGATATCTGTATAAAGTCAGTCTGCTTGGTTTGTTGGTTTTTTTTTTTAGGTATCTAAATAAGAAAGTGGGCAAAAAAGAACGATTGCACTGCCATGGAGTCTGGTGGAATCCCAGAATCACACAGTGGCTGAGGTCGGACGGGAGCTCTGAAGGAAGTCTTGTCCAATCATAGACTTTGTTTTTATTAATTTTATCTGATTTCACTGAACCATACCCAGCCAGCTTTAGAGGATCCGAGGATGGTTTCCACAACGCCTCTGGGCAACCTGCAGCAGTCCTCAGTCACCCTCACGTTACAGAAGTGTTTCCTTTTCTTCAAATGGAGCCGGTGAGATTATTACCTTGTAAAAATACTCACTTTAAGTAGATCCTGACTAGTGATTGCCTGTTTAACACATGAATGTATTCTAGAGTCTGTCATTGTTACAGCAAATATATTGTAATAATTTCTGAAAGATTAAATAACATGCAGAGTTAAAAGCTGAAGTATCACCTTGGCAAAACATTTAAGAAAACTTCAAACGTTACCTGCAGGTTGTTACTTGTTTGAAATTGCATGGGGTTTGTGAAGAATTTGATCAAAATTTAAATATAAAAGCAAGATCGCAAAGGTTTACTTTTCAAAGGTTACGTGCACTGGAAATTCATTAGCTTTTTTTTTTTTTAAATCCGGAGTTAAAATAGGTAAGGATGTATTTAAAGTACAGTGTGTGGCTGAAGTTAAACACATACTTCAGGGATCTGCTGGACTTTCACCTAAATCTGTAATCAGATTTGTGAAAAAGAATAGTTAAAAACCAGCAGGTAAGTGCATGTAAGAAATAGTATATAAGGAGTTAAGGCTTTGTAATAAATTTGGCAATCACTCGATCACATTGATCGTCTCTTTGTTGTCCGTGACTCCCGCGTCAACAAGCGGCGCCCGAACAGGGACCCTCCGATCGTTAACTCGACAAAGACAAGTTTGAAGGTCCGACAAAAAGGAGGGGGCGGAGAGCCGGCCGAAATTCAGCGCTGCCCTGGCGCTGGGAAGTCAGACGTCTGCAAAACTTGGGCAATCTCACCCTGATCAGGTGAGCAGCTGGGGAGGAGATGGGGCACTTGCTATCCAAAGAGGAACAGGCGGTGGTGAAGCTCCTCCAACACATTCTCTCTAAGAGAGGACTGCAATATGATAGTGCCGCCTTACAGAGGCCGTTAAAGTGGTCCCGTGATCGTGAGGTTAGTAAAGGGACCAAAGGTGCACAGAAACACTCTAGACTTTGGAGATCGCTGTTCGAGACTTTGAAAGAGATGAAATTGGAAAGGGCGGCGGTAGCTTCTGTATTTGCCACCACAGCTCCAGAAGGGGCTGTCTCCCCTAACCCCCATCACAGTGCTGCGGCTATGACTTTTGCACCTCCTGTGGTACGTGGAATGGTGCCGAAAAAATCAAAGCCTCGAGCCGATGAAAGCAAGAGCCAGGTCCGCAGATGGCCACGTACCGAACGAGAGACACCTGACAAGAAAGACATAGCTGCGAACAACGGAGACCCTGAGTTCAACCTAGGATCAGACTCCGAGTCCCCTGAATCCGAGCCAGATTTATATCCTCTGCTTCCAGACTCTGACTCTGTCTCCCGGGTCGGTCTGCTTGGCTCATCAGCAACTGCTCACTGGCCTTGGAGATGTTCTTGATGAAAAAGCTTGAAGCCCTCAAGACTGGGACTGAAACGTCTCCATTGGTGCCTCCACCTTATCCTCCGTAAAACCCCTCCCTTAAAGAAGGCAAACAGGGGGAGGGGGTGGGAGAGGTATCGGGGGGCACAAATCCTGCGCGCCGTTGGCACGGGTTAATCAAAGGTGCGATCATTACTGGTGAATTTTCTTCAGTGGGCCTCTCTGCATATCCTGTGTTTACTACACAGCAGGGGGGTAAAGAGTGGGAAGTTTTTGACCTCAGAATAGTTAAGGAGGCCTGACAAGTGGTGACCACATATGGGTTAAAGTCCTCTTATACTCAAGCTGTATATGTTATGATTTTTTTGTGCTATTGACAGGAGACTTTTAATGACTCCCCTGCTATAATACATGGTCAGGCATTAGGTTCAGGTTAAATGACTAAAACTCCGGGTATTCTTGTCCAGTACAAGGATTTGGAAACCGGCATTTGGAAAGGTCCTGTGGAAGTAAAACTAACTGGTTGAGGTTATATGTGTGTAAATTACAGATTCCGGTCTGCGGTGGGTGCCAGCTCAATGGGTGAAACCCTGGAAAGAGTCAGCATCACCCCAGGACACCCCCCTTGTCAGTGACTGAATGAATTGAAATTTGAGCTTAGGACATCCGTTTTATGGATGTTTTCAGCCCTTCTTAAAGTGAAGAGAGCAATCTTTTTTACGTTAAAGTAAACAAACAAACAAACAACCCCCCCCCCCCCCCCCCCCCAAACCTCCAGGGAAGCGAGATCAGCGCGGGATACAGATGTTTTGTGTGATTTTTCTGGTGGTGGGAAGGTCTCTTTTATGCTCTTATCAGGGGTATTGGGCATACTGTGACGGACCGTGGACTTGGGATCCCTTATACAACTCATTTAATACACTCTCTCTGTGATACTCATGTACTAGAAGTCGGTAAATATAAGTATGTCCAGGTTTCTGTCGACCTTTGGAGACCTTTATAGATATTGCTGGCCACTTCTTTCGACATAGGCTGGCCACCTGTGTCGGAATGAGTGTGCATTTTGGTCAGTATAAAAGCCCAAGCCTCATGCGATGTGGGGGGGGCAGAGCCTCTGCGGGGACGCCCGCTAAGGTTGAGCCTGCCACCTCACACTGCAATGATGCTTCTCGGAGCTGGTTTCCTGTTAGTCTCCACAGGGTCCTTGTGCCACGTTCTGTACGTGGGGCTGTAGTGGGAGTAATGATTGTCTGGAATTTGTGCTTCAAAGATTGTAGTTGTGTGGAGCGTGCTTGTGGGATCCCACAAGTGTGTGTGTGCATGTGCTGAGGGCAGATGGTGTTCTGTGTGGTTTTTTTTGGTGTTGGGTTCATGTAAAAGTTTTTAATGGGGAGCAGTTTAACATTTCGGGCATGAAAGGGTTAATGCAAAAGTGCGGTTGCCAGCAGGTATTTATGGTTGCTGCTGAAGCAGGCAGGCAGGCAGCTGTAACTGCTGCCAAGCAGGCCGGTGTTTGTAGGGTGCGCAACTTTGGATCAAAAAAAAACCACAAAAAAAAACAAAACCAAAGGCAATGATGCAGCAAACTCCTCACCAGTTAACAACGTGCAGTTTAACCTGTCTGCTTCTCAAGAATGGATAACCTGGGGGAGGGGGTATATTTGTGTCCTCCTGCCTACAGGTCCATGGTGACTGCCTGCAAAGTTTGTCAAGCCTTGCCATGAGCTGGACAGACGAATGCATAAACCTGATGCCTCAGCTGCAGGAGCTGACCGTGATTACCCCAAGCAGAATGAGATAGAGGAAGAGAAAGAACAAATAACTGCAAAACATCACTTGGGGGCAACTGAAAAGTAACATCCTGAATGTGTGTGCTTGTAAAGTAGCTATTATTAGAGGTTGTGATTTTGTGTATAAAACCACCTGTATTTACTAGCTAGTTGCCAATAAGAAACTGCACCTTGTATTGTATAGATTTGTCACTTGTAAAAGAGATGTTAGAGTATGGAAATTTGCAGTAGCTGCTAGAAAATGCTAAGGCAAAAGCTAGAAAGATTTTAATACAATGGTAGTGTTATAAAGCAGGTGATGGAACAAATTTAAGAGGGGGGAGAATTCCACTGGTAAGAAATTTCTTTGGCTAGTCCTTCACTGCCATCAGCATCTTCAACATGCTGCTGCATCCTGCAATAGTTACTCTGCTGATGTAAATTTGTGTGTGCCTTGCTGTAGTAGCGACTTGGTACTGGATGAAGGAGGTGAAACTGTGCATTGACAACAAGGTGCAAGGACTGAGGCTGACCAAATGCCTGCTACCACAGTCAAGGGCAAGACTAGGTTGGCCTCTGTGCTTGCCACCGGGAAGAACCTTTAGCTCCGCTGTTGGCCGCAACCCAGCAGGCGTGGAGCGGTGAGGACACATGCAGTGCCAGACCTTGATGTGAAGGATGGCCTCCCCTGTTACCAGAGAGCCATACAGCAGAAAAAAGGGGCAGGCCCAGCAGCCTGTAGTCGGCATATAGATTCATAGAATCATAGAATCGTTAGGGTTGGAAAGGACCTTAAGATCATCTAGTTCCACCCCCCCTGCCATGGGCAGGGACACCTTACGCTAAATCATATCACCCAAGGGCTCATCCAACCTGGTCTTGAACACTGCCAGGGATGGAGCATTCACAACCTCCCTGGGCAACCCATTCCAGTGCCTCACCACCCTCACAGGAAAGAATTTCCTCCTTAGATCCAATCTAAACTTCCCCTGTTTAACTTTTAACCCGTTACCCCTTGTCCTGTCACTCCAGTCCCTACTGAAGAGTCCCTCCCCAGCATCCCTATAGGCCCCCTTCAGATACTGGAAGGCTGCTATGAGGTCTCCACACATCCTTCTCTTCTCCAGGCTGAACAGCACCAACTTCCTCAGCCTCTCTTCATACAGGAGGTGCTCCAGCCCCTGATCATCCTTGTGGCCTCCTCTGGACTTGTTCCAACAGTTCCATGTCCTTTTTACGTTGAGGACACCAGAACTGCACACAGTGCTCCAGGTGAGGTCTCACAAGAGCAGAGTAGAGGGGCAGGATCACCTCCTTTGTCCTGCTGGTCACGCTCCTTTTGATGCAGCCCAGGATACGGTTGGCTTTCTGGGCTGCAAGTGCACACTGAAGCTGGCTCATGTTCATTTTCTCATCAACCAACACCCCCAAGTCCTTCTCCGCAGGGCTGCTCTGAATCTCTTCTCTGCCCAACCTGTAGCTGTGCCTGGGATTGCTCCCACCCAGGTGTAGGACCTTGCACTTGGCATGGTTAAACCTCATGAGGTTGGCATCAGCCCACTCACAAGCGTGTCGAGGTCCCTCTGGATGGCATTCCTTCCCTCCAGGGTATCAACCGAACCACACAGCTCTGTGTCATCGGCAAACTTGCTGAGGGCGCACTCAATCCCACTGTGCATATATTGGAGATATGATCTAGGCCAAATCCCTGCTCAAGTAGGGTCACCCAAAACATATATAAAACAAAAAGGGGGAGATGTGGAGGCAGTGTTCTCACAGGAGAATGAATAATTGGTACATAAATTCTGAATAATCCTGAAAGATGCAGCAAGGCCGTGAGAGGCCCGGGGCAGCCTGAACAAGCAAGATAAGAAGAAGCTGGATTTCACCAAGTTAATGAGAACTGTGGACTGTTGGCAAGCTTTCGAGGTAAAGTTCTCACACCAGTGCTTAACCAATTATATGCTAGTTGCAAAGGGTCTTCAAGACATGTATCCAATCAAATATGCCAAATCACTGTAAGTGCACGTAAGAAACAGTATTTAAGCGGTTAAGGCTTTGTAATAAACGGTTTTTGTCTGATCATATTGTTCTCTGACTGAGTCCATGTATTTTCTGCAGCAGTGGGGTTGATTGAAGGGAGGGGTCGACTGAAGGTTGGGGTTGATTGAAGGATGAGTTTGACTGAAGAATGGGGGTGATAGAAGAATGGGGTTGATTGAAGAATGGGGTTGATTGAAGGTTGGGGCGGATTGAAGAATGGGATTGATTGAAGGATGGGCTTGATCAAAGAATCGGGTTGTTTGAAGAATGGGTTTTATTGAAGGAGGGGGTTGATTGAAAAAGGGGGTTGATTGAAGGAGGGGGTTGATTGAAGGAGGGGGTTGATTGAAAAATTGTGTTGATCGAAGGATGGGATTGATTGAAGGATGGGGTTTGTTGAAGAATGGGGTTGATTGAAGGATGGTGTTGATTGAAGGATGGGGCTGACTGAAGGATGGAGTTGATTGAAGAATGGGGGTAATTGAATGATGGAGGTGATTGAAGAATGGGGTTGATTGAAGGATAGGGTTTATTGAATGATGGGGTTGATTGAAGGATAGGGTTGATTGAAGGATGGGGTTGATTGAAGGATGGGGTTGATTGAAGGATGGGGTTGACGTTAGGCTTTGTTAGCAACTATTATGATGATGGCTTGACTTCATTTGGGAGGGGCTTTACCCACGCTTACTACAAGCGCGCTGATGACTAAAAAGCCAAGGAGCAGTGGGTTTTTTAGGTGAGGCACAGCATGCGCAGAACTGGCCCCGTCCTTTACACCTGACGTTTGTCTGCCAGGGCCTAGCGAGCTTGGACGGTGACAGCAAAGTCCTCCGGTCACAGTCTGGTTGGAGTGTCCTTTTCTGAGATGGATGGCCTTACAGGGCCCAACGAGCTCCGTCTGCCCGGTTTGAAGTTAGAGCTCTCCTTCTCCTAGGATGGTTGCCCAAGGCTGGTGAGCCCATCCTGCCCATGGACACACTTTGTCTGCCCCTTCAGTTGAGACCGGTCTGGAATGGGAGACCCTACGGGAGGCATGAGCCACCACCAGCGTAGCTCCCAACCTCACTGGGGCATGCAGGCTCTTCCCCCACCACAGGGGGGTGTCCATGAAAGAGATAACCCCAGTATACCCCATTATACCCCATTATAACCGCATTATAATCCATTATAACCACATCATAACTCCATTATACCCCGTTATACCCCAAAATACCCCATTATACTCTATCATAACCACATTATAACCACATTGTAACCCCTTTATACGCCATTATAATACATTATACCCAATTATAACTTTATTATAACGCATTTTATTCTATTATACCCTATTATACCGCCATTATACCCCGTTGTACCCTATTATAACCACATTATACCCCATTATAACCCCATTATACCCCATTATTACCCATTATACCCCATTGTAACCCCATTATAACCCATTATACCCCATTGTAACCCCATTATACCCTATTGCAGCCCATTATAACCCCATTATACCCCATTGTAACCCCATTATAACCCATTATACCCAATTATAACCTTATTACAACCCATTATACCCTCTTATACAAACCTTATACCCCATTATAACCCAATTATACCCCATTATAACCCAGTATATGACCCTAAAAGTGCTGTTTTCACCCCAAAATGATGTTGACAGCAAAGGAGCCTTTAATGGTGGCGGGGCGGGCTCTCAGGCCCAGCGCCCGCAGCAGCTCCAGGGTGCCGGGTCGGGGCAGCAGCAGCGGAGTTGGGGTGGGTCCGGATGGAGCTGGACTGGGGCTGGATGGAGCCAGGATGGGTCCGGATGGAACCGGATTGGATCTGGATGGAGCCGGATTGGGTCTGAATGGAGCCAGATCGGATCCGGATGGGGCCGGGATGGGTCCGGATGGAGCCATGTTGAGCCCCGATGGAGCTGGATTGGGTCTGGTTGGAGCCAGACCGGACCCGGATGGGGCCGAATGGGATTGGGATGGAGCTGAATTGGGTTGGGATAGGGATGAATCATATTGGGATGGAGACGAATGGGATTGGAATCGGACTGCACTGGGTCCAAATGGAGCTGAATGGGGTCAGGATAGGGATGAATGGGATCGGGATGGGACCGAATTGGATCTGAATGGAGACGAATGGGATTGGGATGTGGCTGAACTGGGTCCAAAAGGAGCAGAACTGAATTGGGATGGGACCGAATGGGATCGGGATGCAGCTGAATAGGATTAGGATGGGACTGAACTGGGTCCAAATGGAGGGGAACTGAATTGGGATGGAGCCAAACTGTGTCTGAATGGAGCTGACTGGGATTGGGATGGGAATGAACCAGATCAGGATGGAGCCGAATTGGGTCTGAATGGAGCTGAATGGGATTGGGATGGAGCCGAATTGGGTCCAAATGGAGCCAAACAGGATCGGAATGGGACTGAATTGGATCTGAATGGAGCCGAGTGGGATTGGGAAGGGACTGAATTGGGTCATTCCGGAGCTGTGGATACTGACAGAACACTGGATGCTGTTGGAACACAAACGGATCCTGATGGAGCAGAACCGGATCATGCCGGGATATTGGATCATTCTGGAGCATTGCATCACGATGGAGCCAAACTGGATCATCCTGGATTCCTGGATCATTCTGGAGCCATGGATCATTCCAGAGCTCTGGATCATTCCAGAGCTCTGGATCATTCCGCATCCCTGCATCATCCTGGATCCCTGGGTCATTCTGGAACCTTGGATCATTCTGGATCCTTGAATCATCCCGGAACCCTGGATCATTCTGGATCCCTAAATCATTCCGGAGCATTGGATCATCCCGGATCCCTAGATCATCCCGGAACACTGGATCGTGCCAGAGCCGCACCAGGCTCTCTGGGAGCATGGAATCATCCCAAAGCACCAGCTTGTGCTGCAGCTCCCCCTCATTCCAGAGCCCTGGATCATCTGGGAGCACTGGATCCCATTGGTATCGCAGCTCCTGGTGCTTGGGAGCAGATCCTATGGGATCCGGATCCGGATGCTCCACACATGGACATGGATCCACGTCTGGATCCAGTTGCAAGGGGGAGCGCTGACACAGACACGAAATTCCATGGGGCTGGAAGAGCGGAACCAGGCTCCAGAAGTGGGGGCTCTGGGGTGGGGGGGAGAGACACCATTGCCCACCATTGCCCCCCATTTTCTCCATTGACCTTATTGCCCCCCATTACCCCCCTTTACCCCCATTGCCCATTACCCCCAATTACTCCCATTGCCCCTGTTACCCCATTACCCCCCATTATGCCATTGCCCCCCATTGCCCCCCATTACCCCCATTCCCGACTCACTTCCCACTGCTCCGCACTGGATCCAAAGATGGGGCTGGGGATGCCCCGGTCCCGCCGCGCATCCGGTTGCGGCTCCCATTGAGGCTCCAGGGACCTCTGGTTCGGGTCCCGAGCTCCCGGGTTCGGGTCCCGGTGCCCCCGGAGCAGCCGCGAGAGCCGGGGGGGGAAGCCCCGGTGCCTCCCCCCTCCCCCCCACGGAGCAGCGCCCCCAGCACCGAGCGGCGCCGCTCCCGTAGCAGCACCGGGGCCCGGTGCAACAGCGCCCCCAAGCGGGAGGCCAGGACCCGCGCTATGGGGTGTTGGGGGGGTGGGCACTGGGACCCCCAAGTTATGGGGCGCCCCCTTTGTGCCCCCCAAGGTATGGAGCGGGGTCTGGGGGTCCCCCTTTGTGCCCCCCCCAAGTTATGAGGCGCCCCCTTTGTGCCCCCCAAGCGATGGGGCGGGGTCTGGGGGTCCCCCTTTGTGCCCTCCCCCAAGTTAGGGGGCTCCCCACCTGTGGAGCTCCCCAAGTTATGGGGCGGGGTCAGGGTCCTCCCTATGGAGCCCCGCCCCATGTGACCCGAGGTGACCTCGCGGGCGAAGAGCCCGCGGGGGTGGGGCAGGAGGCCCCGCGCCCGCCCCAGTTTGGTCCCGTCCAGTTCCCGCCGCGGGCGGCGCAGGGGGGGGAGGGGAGCGGTGGCGGCTTCATGGGAATAGCCGGGGGGGGGAGAAATAGGTGGGAAATGGAGGGAAATGGGAATGGAAAATGGGGGGAAAAGGAGGGGAAATGGGGAGGAAATGGGAAAAGGGGGGAAATGGTGGGAAATGAGAAATGGGAGGGAAATGGGGGAAATAGGGGTGGGGGAAATTGGGAGTAAATGGGAGGGAAATGGAGATGAAATGGAGGGGAAATGAGGGAAAAAGGACGGGAATTTGGGAGGAAATGGGGGAAATGGTGGGAAAAGGGGGGAAATGGTGGGAAAAGGAGGAGAAATGGGGGAATGGAAGGAAATATGGAGGAAATGGTGGGAAATGGGAGGGAAATGGGAAGAAATAGCAGGAATGGGGAGGAAATAGCAGGAAATGGGGGAGAAATGGGGGAAATGCAGAGGGAATGGGGGAAATGAGAAGGAGTTGGGGAGCTCAGAGCTGATTGGCTGTTGCCTGGGCAATGCTCGCCAGAACGAGGCCGGGTGGGGGGGGTGTGTGTGTAATGCGTGGGAAGCGGTACGTGGAGACCCCGTTGCTAGGCAACGGAGGCATCCAACCCGGAAGTGCGGAGAGCATCACGGAACGGGGATGGGGAAAGGCCGAAACACGGGGGGGGGGAGAGGGGGCCTCGATTTCCTGTGAAATCTTTATTTATTGGTTAAGTTTCCTTTTCATACATTCTTAAGGTGACACCCCCCCCCCTTTACATCGGTGTCACTAAGGCTTCGGATAGGCACCCCCCCCATCCCCCCTTTATCCTCCCCTCTCCCATCCCGGGTATAAAGAGGGGGGGAGGTGCCACCCCCCGACACCCCCGGGTGGGGGATGGGAGGTTGTGTCCATTGGGTACCCTCCCCCACATCCACCCCCCCCGTTTTGGGGTGCTGGGGGGGAGGTGAGGTCGATCCTCCCCCCTTCCCCACAGGCAGTTCATCAACAGGCACTTAATGACCCCCCCGCACCTTCCCCGCCCACCCCACCCCCGTTTTTGGTTACATGAAGCCCTTTCTACAGGGAACCCTCCAAAACCCACGCACGCACCCACAATGTGTTTGAGGCCAACACTAAAACAGGATTGCAAAGTCAAAGAACACGGACCTGGATGCGCAGGGCAGCCCCGGGAGATGCAGCCTCCCGAGGGAGGGGAGGGCTCTCCTCTGCACCGGTTACTGCAGGGCTCTCCCTCCTTAAAGAGCCCACGCTCACCGTGGGGGCCCCGTCACAATGGGCAAATCCAGAGCGACCGCCACGGCTTTGGGATGGCGGCAGCATCGTGCCCATGGCCACTGGGCACCCAGGGGTGCTCCGGGAGTCGCTGTGGCGGGACCAGCCTCTGCTCTCTGCTGCCAGAGCCGCAGACTCAGTCTCAGTGGGAGAAAAACCTCCAGGCCCTGCAGCCAGCCACATTGTGCTCCCCTGCACGCTCGCAGCATTCTTCATCCCGCAACCCCACAATACAGGGATGGCTCCATCCCATCAAGTGCTTCCTTTTATTTCAATCCGCATGAAAAACAAACCAGATTCCTGTGTTCCCTACACTGTGCACTATTAACTGTGAGCACAAATCCCACCGACCCAACATGCGGTCCCATGGCCCGACCCGACAGCGCAGACCGGCTGGGCCAGCTCCCCGTGCCCCAGCTCCAGACAAGACCGCCCTGTGGAAAACAACCCTCAGCTGCAGGTTGAGAATCTGTCCATGGCAGGGAAACGGCAGCGACCACAACTACGGCCACAGGGAGCTGGGGAGCAGGAACCGCTCCGCACCTCCGCCAGGCTGCTGACAGAACGCTACGGACCCGGGACAGGCACAGGACACACACGGAGGGAAGGACCCATGTGGAAAACCTGGCAATCAGCAGCTGAAGGAGCAAGGCACGGGTTGGAAACCTGCAGGAATTATGAAGAGAGAAATAACTCACCCACCAGCCAGAGCTCTTGAAAAAAAACAAGAACAAAGTCATGAAAATAAGTGAAAAACCTAACCTGGAGCAACAACAGAAAAGGTAAAATCTTTCATCACTAAAATCACTATTAAGAGCTGTACAGCAAACTTTGCTCCTGTACAACTGTTGTGGTTTAAAAGGGACAGGGCATAAAACTAAACAGGGAAAAGGAAAATGCTAACCAGCAGTGACGCCCAATGTAATTGCTCAGCACCCACTGAGCGATACCCAGCCTGACCCAATCCAATCCCTTCTGGGTGACTCCCTGTAGTTTCTATACTGGACATGACGTGCTGTGGGATGGAATACCCCTTTGGCTAGTCTGGGTCAGGTGTCCTGTCTGCTTCCTCCCAGCTTCTTGTGCGCCTCCTCACTGCAGAGCATGAGAGACTGAAAAGTCCTTGATCAGGGTAAGTGCTGCTGAGTAGCAACTGAACCATCAGTGTGTTACCAGTGTTAATTGCCACAATAAAGCCAGAACACAGCACTGCACCAGCTACAGGGTAGAGAATTAACTCTATCCCAGCCAAAACACCACCCAGGGGGCTGGGAGCTCAGCCCTGAGGCCAGCACCAGCCCTGCTGCCTGACCAGGGGATGGGAGCTCAGCCCTGAGGCCAGCACCATTCCTGCTGCCTGTCCAGGGGATGGGAGCTCAGCCCTGAGGCCAGCACCAGCCCTGCTGCCTGACCAGGGGATGGGAGCTCAGCCCTGAGGCCAGCACCAGCCCTGCTGCCTGACCAGGGGATGGGAGCTCAGCCCTGAGGCCAGCACCAGTCCCACTGCCTGCCCAGGCAGCCTTGAAGCCCTTCACACCAAGTAACTGCTCCAGTTCCCAAGACAAGCCAGGGCTGCAGCAACCAGAGGAACTGTGGGTGCCTCTGGAACAGGGACTCCCAGACAGAGGTTGGAAGCTCCCCACAAACCCTGGAGCCGTCATGCAGGGCTGATGCAGGGATTCTGTGGCCTTCACCCTTAACATGGGGTGTTCCAGAATCAGCCACCCCTGTGGTCCCCATGTCGCCATGGTCACTGTGATGTCTGTGTCCCCATGGTCTCCATGTGACCCACCATGTCCCTACGGTCACCATGTCCCCAGCGTGTCCCTGTGGTCACTGTGTTGTAACCTTAAATCTTACACTAACAACAGTGTGTGTGCCTTTAGCATAGGAGAATAGGCCAAATTGTTCTACCTTACTAACATGTAGAGAGAAAGGAAGGTTTGGCTGATGGGGGAAGGAACATCATGGGACTGGTAACACCTAAGGAGACAGTAAATAAGACCACGGATGACAGCCTTCAAGACAGCAGAGCGGTGCCCAGCGTGGGGCGAGACTGGAACAGAGCAGAAGCAAGGACATAGCAACTGCTAACTGGGCACTAGGACCTTGCGAGCTTCAGCAAGCACTGAGGTCATTCAGTAAACACAGTGAGGAAGACTATCGGTGCCCACCAAAGACCCCACTCAGCAAGAAAGCGCATGCGTAATTAGGATGCAAATATTAGAACCAGTTGCTGGAAAAGCTGTGAATATGCATGAGTATGTTAAATATAGAGTTGCTGTCGGCAAGTACCAGGTGTGCTCACCCTTGTGAAAGGATTCATGTGTGCGCCCAGCGCTGCAATAAAGAATGCTGCTTTCTGAAAGTCCAAATTGAGCCTTAGAGAGTTTCTCTGACCGACTTTTAGGGTAACAATTTGGCGCCTGAACAGGGACACTCAGCCGTGTTTCCCATGGATCCGGGGAGTCCCTGGGACCTTCACGCTGGCATCGGGGGAGTTTGCCTGAAGGACCAACGCGGGACCTCGGGGAGACCCCGATTTAATGTCTTTAAAAAGGCATTCTTTTTGGCCCCTTTCCACGTAAGGCAGAGAGGGACGCCCTGCGCGGTGGGTAAAAGGCAGTTTAGTTTTGGTTGTCTGGACTTTGGTATTTGGTGGAGGTCAGGATCATGGGTACCACTGCCTCCAAAGGGGGGGTTTGAAGAAATCCCCACTGGGTTGCATTTCACAACACTGCAAACAAATCGGTGAACCCCTGCGTAGTTCAGTCACTCGGGAGACCGGAACAAAGCGGTGGACCCCCGAGGGGTTCGGTTACTCAGGAGACTCTGGTAAAATCCTGTCACATGTTATTCTTGAGACGAGAAGGAAAGTGGGATGAAGCAGCTTATGCAGAAATGTTTTCTACTTTGAGATATCATCTGGAACAGCAAAAGGATTGCAGTTTTCATTTTGCGCTCCAGGACCTGTCAGTATTGTCCTTGGAGAAAGACAGTAAAATTAGTTTAAATTTGCTATTGGTCTTTGTGCACCACAGGGCAGTTATGCACTAAACATCTGAGGAATGTGGAGGAGGATTTGGATTTGATGGTAGGCCCCTGGAGAAGGGGTATTGTGAATAATGGGGCTGAAGGTGCTGACAATGAGGATCAAGCACAAGCACCAGCACAGGCACCTGAGATATAGGGGGGTCGGGCTGAAGGATTTTGCCTTACAGCAAGGCAAACTAGGGGAAAATGAGGGGAAACTGTGATTGCACCTTTAAGACAAGCTGTGCGTAATGATGGTCTGCTCATGATGAAGATTCCCTTTACCATTGTAGATTTGAAGAGTTGGAAACAAGTGGCTGGTAATTACACATCATGCTTTCGAGAGTGTTGACAGAAATACGATTATTCGCACAGCTCGGACCGCAGCAGAGCAACAAATAACAGCAGGCACAGCGATAGGTACAGTGAATCTTCACATTCCTAACCCCAATCCTAACTGGGACAGGCAAGCTTTGAAACAATATCGGAGGTAGATTTTAGTCAGTACTAGGAATGCGGTCCCCAAGGCAGTGAGCTGGTCTAAGCTATATGAAATAAAGCGAGATGTAAATGAATCAACTGCTGGATTCATGGGAAGATTAAAAGAGGTGATGTCTAAATATACTAATATTGATCCCGAATCAGAGGAAAGTAGGAGAGAGTTAGGCCAGTTAACAAAAAGTCAATCCATGGAAGACATAAGGAAAAAGGTACAAAAGCTTAAGGGGGAGGACCAATGTGATTTGGTAAAAATAATGGATGTGGCTTTGGAGACTTATCACAATCGGACCAGTATTGCTCTGGTGCAAGTTCTCTGCAATGGTTCAAATGGTTCAATGGTACTGGGGAGGGCTTTCAGTCCCTGATTATTAATATATATATTATTGATAGAATTAATATAATTATTAATATAATACAATATTGCGTTTTGTGGGTTATAGTGTGTCAGGTTTCAACTAGGAATCTGTTAATATATATGCGGGAGCATAAGATAAGCTCCAGAGTAAAACTGGAATCTTTAGGGGAAAGAAGAGAGAGAAAAATTGCTGCCTGTAGCTATCCCCCAAGAAAGGGAGGGGAGGAAACAAGGATTACATGGAAAGGTTTGTGAACAGACTCCACAGGTTGCACTCAAAGGGAAAATGCCCTCAGAGTCAAAATAAACACCAGAGATTTAGTGGAACGTCAGGACAGGCAGAGAGAATTATTACTTTAGAGGAAGAGTGAGGAGGAGCGGGGGAAGATTTGAATCCCAGCCCAGCAGAGCCCCTGGCTACAGTTAGGTTGGGGAATGAGAAGGTAAAAGTTCTTGTAGAAACAGAAACTACTTATTCTGTTATAAATACTTGTAAAGGGCAATTAAGCAAACAAACAGCTTCAGGCACTGGTGCCACAGGCGGACAGGAACCCGGCCTTCCTTTACATTTGAGAAACTGGCAAACAGATGTTGACCCATAAATTCCTTTGCATGCCTGAGTGCCCTGTGCTGCTATTGGATAACAGCACACTGAGTAAATTACATGCAGCAATTAGGGTTAAAGAAAGAAAATTCAGGTACATGTTCCTGATGAAAAGGCTGTGGAGGCCCGAGTTTTTATGTTACAGAAACCAGGTACTGAGCCGGATATCCCAGAGGAAGCAGGTGTATCTGCAAGTATGGGCTGCCAGAGCACCAGGACAATCACGAGATGCAGCAGCAGTAACTATTCTTCTAAAACCAAACATCACACTGCTAAGACAGAAACAGTATCCTATAAAACTGGAAGCAAGAAAAGAACTAGAGCCTCTAACAGAAAAATGTATTGAATACATTGGGACAAAAATGGTCTGTATTTGTACTTCACATGCTAATAACCATTCTGGAACAGAAAAGTAGTCAGTGGCTTTCCCCAGGCAGGCTGCGCTTCTGTGACAAGAGGACGTACAGTTGAAAGTATCAAACCTTTAGAACCAGCAGTGGTTTTGACAACAGATCAGAAGCAGGAGAGCTGACTCACAACTGTTTACAGACCATAACATAATAGAGCTAAACCAAACATAAGAGACACTAAAGCCCTGCATTCCTCCTCCCCCAACACATCAGCACAGAAAGCTGAGCTGGTGGTGCTACTGAGACTTCTGAAAGTGTCAGAAAGTCAAAATTTGCTTTTAAGGCACATCAGTTTGATAACACTCCAGTGAATATCGGTAATCACATTGCTGACAAAGCAGCCAAAGAAGCTGTGGGTGGGGACCTTTCATTAATATTGCCTCATCAGTATCAGAGCTTGGATAATGAAGTTCCAAGTTATCAAACAGAGGATGGAAAATTACCTAGTCTTAGGAGCCAAGAAACACGATGAAGGATGGTGGGTTACACCAAACAGGCAAGTAATAGCTGCCCAACCTCTTATGAGAAGAAAACCACCAGGCAACACAAGGGGGAACAAAATAATGACTGAGGCTTTAAAGCTCCAAGTTCTGAGTATGCAAATGACTGGAATTATAAAAGTGTTATAAAGAAGTGTGAACCTCGTTTACGATGCTAAGAGGCCCCCCACCTGGAACAACAAAGGCAATTGTCCACAAGACTGCTGGCAAGTGGACTTTACAGAACTGCCACAGCGTTACAGGCTCAGACATATATATGTGTGTGTGTGTGTGTGTGTGTGTGTGTGTATGTGTCTTAGTTTTTCTGAATGACTTTAACGGTAACATATGTATCATCATTACAAATTATACACACTAATATAAATGCTTTTAAGCCCGGTGGGCCCTGACACCTTCTCATCTCTGACACCAGCAGCTCCTGCACAGAGACGGCTCCTGCGTTGCACCCACAATGTGTTTCAAGCCAACACTAAAACAGGATTGCAAAGTCAAAGAACACGGACCTGGATGCGCAGGGCAGCCACGGGAGATGCAGCCTCCTGAGAGAGGGGTATCTTCTGCAAGGCTCTCGCTCCTTAAAGAGCCCACGCTCACCGTGGAGGCCCCATCACAACAGGCAAATCCACAGCGACCGCCACGGCTTGGTGATGGCGGCAGCATCGTGCCCATGGCCACTGGGCACCCAGGGGCTGGGACTGGGTGAGCTTTAAGGTCCCTTCCACCCCAAACCAGGCTGTGACCGCGTGCCTGCAAAACACGATCCCCATTTGGCTGCAGAAGAGCTCTCAGCACCGAGTCAGGCCCAGGATCAGGGGCAGACATTTGTGCAGAACATCCTGTCTCTGCTGCTGGCCTCGGCAGAGGCCCCTGCAGCCCCCTGAGGGCAGGTCAGGCCTGGAGAACAGCCAGGATCGAGGGCAGCACCGCCACCTCCTCTGAAGGAAGCCCAAGGGCTGAGGCTCTGCAGCCTTTTTCCTTTCCTCTCCTCTCCTTTCCCTTCCCTTCCTTTCCTTTCCCTGCAGCACCCTTGGCTTTCAGCCCCACAGCAGAGCCCTTCTGCAGCCGCTTCTCAGCTCTCGTTGCTCGCTGGCAGCTTCCCGAGGCAGTTGTGCCTCTGCCGGAGCCAGAGCAACGGCCCAGCCCGTGCTGCGCTGTGTGGGGCGCTCCGATGGCACCATCGAGTGAGTGCAGGGCTCGGCAGCGCTGGCAGGAGCAGAGCTGTGGGGCCTGACCCTGCTCCCGGGGCAGACGCGGGTGAGCTCCAGCCCTCGACAGGATCCTCCGCCTGCACCGCCGCCATGACAGCGGGCGGCGCGGGGGGATGACGTCAGAGCCGGCGCCACGGAGGGGACGGCGGGAAGGGGCCGGGCGCGCCGAGACTGGGGGGAGCGGAGGGGGGAGATGTGGAAAGGAAAACGTGGGATGGGAGCGGGATGGGAACGGGATGGGAGCGGGATGGGAGCGGGATGGGAACGGGATGGGAACGGGATGGGAGCGCGATGGGAACGGGATGGGAGCAGGATGGGAACGGGATGGGAGCGCGATGGGAACGGGATTGAGCCGGGATGGGAACGGGATGGGAGAGGGATGGTGATGCGCGGATAAACTCCACAATTTGTTAGAAGTTGTAAAGTAGGTATGCTTTTATTCAGCGCTGAGACGCACAGGGATAATTCCTCAAAGTCATGCGTGCCTCAGTGTTGTTTCCCTCTACATTTATCCTCTAAAGTTATACATATTCATAAGGTTGCACAACATGCCTATACATATTCATGTCCTATCCCCGCTTCGTATTATAATGAGCCAGAAGGTCCTCCGCGCCTGCGCATCGCCCCCTCTGGTCATGGGCAGGGGTCTCAAGATGAAGTAACTGAGTCTTCCTCCTGTGGGTAGGGGTCTTCAAGATGAAGTAAATGAGTCTTCCTCTCCTTGCACTTTTCACCTTTCAGTCTTCACATATGGCCTCAGGGTTTGGCCCGGTATCCCAGCCATAAACCATCTGCTTCTCCCCTTGTTAGTAGATTCAGGCGTCTGCTTTTCCTTATCAATAGCTGCTTATCAATAGGACCAAGTGTCTGCTTTTGCTTATCAATAGCTGCTTATCAATAGGACCAGGTGTCTGCTTTTGCTTATCAATAGGACCAGGTGCCTTTGTTCTGCTTAGCAGGCATTTACAACAGACAATACTTTTGTTTAAGCAAGCAAATTCCTCTAACCCCCTTGTACAACCCCCCTGTACAACCCCCTTGTACAATATCCCTGTACTACCCCCCTGTACATTGGTCAACCCTCTGTATCAATGGGAACGGGATGGGAGCGGGATGGGAACAGGATGGGAACGAGATGGAGCGGGATGGCAGAGGGATGGGAGCGGGATGGGAACGGGAAGGAGTAGGGATGGTGTTAGAGGAGGTGAAGTTTTTTACAATAAAATAATCATATAAAATAGTAGAAATTATTATATTTGAGAAATTTATAAATCAATAGTGAGGTTTTATATATTAGAAAATGTTGTAACTTTGCAATTTTGTATTACGGTTGATCTGTAACCAGTGTTGCAATAATATGTGTATGGGTGGATTTAGAAAGGTATGTACTGGAGACTATACCCAAATGGAACCTATGCATAAGGTAGCCAGAAGAGCATACCAGAAGCTGATAAGAAAATGCTAGCGTCCACACAAGGGTTGGGATATATCCAAGTAAGGAAAAGGTCCTGAGGAAGACTTCTTACTTCATCTGAGGAAGACTCCTTACTTCATTAGGACGACCACCAGAGGGGGCGGCGCAAGCGCAGAAGAGGATGATGTCGTAATAAATTGATGTAGCAATCTTTGATGCATATGTATTAGTCAATGATGTAATCTGTGTTGAATATGTATTAGTTACGAAATTTTAGTGTATAAATTGCGAACGCGATGTGACGGGAATCGGAACCAGATTTGGGTGCGTACCCCTGGTTCCCGGCGCCTCAATAAAGCACCTCATATAACCATCCCGGTGGTTATGTGTTTGTCTCGACGCTAACAATGGGAGTGGGATGGGACCGGGACGGAGTCGGGATGGGAACGGGATGGGAGCCGAGATAGGAGCGGGATGGGAACGGGATGGAGCGGGATGGGAACGAGATGGGAGCGGGATGGGAATGGGATGGGAATGGGATGGGAGCGGGATGGGAACGGGATGGAGCCGGGATGGGAGCAGGATGGGAACGGGATGGGGCTGGGATGGGAACGGGATGGAGCGGGATGGGAACGGGATGGGAGCGGGATGGGAGCGGGATGGGAACAGGATGGGAGCGGGATGGGAGCGGGATGGAGCCGGGATGGGAGCGGGGTGGGAGCGGGATGGGAACGGGATGGGAGTAGGATGGGAGCGGGATGGGAGCAGGATGGAGCCGGGATGGGAGCGGGGTGGGAGCGGGATGGGAACGGGATGGGAACGGGATGGGAGCGGGATGGGAATGGGATGGGAATGGGATGGAGCCGGGATGGGAGAGGGATGGGAACAGGATGGAGCTGGGATGGGAGCGGGATGGGAACGGGATGGGAGCGGGATGGGAGCAGGATGGGAACGGGATGGAGCCTGGATGGGAATGGGATGGGAGCGGGATGGGGCCGGGATGGGAACGGGATGGAGCGGGATGGGAGCGGGATGGAGCCGGGATGGGAGCGGGATGGGAGGGGGATGGGAGCGGGATGGGGCTGGGATGGGAGCGGGATGGAGCTGGGATGGCAGCGGGATGGAGCCAGGATGGGAACAGGATGGGAACGAGATGGAGCGGGATGGGAATGGGATGGGAGAAGGATGGGAACGGGATGGGAATGGGATGGAGCGGGATAGGAGCGGGATGGAGTCGGGATGGGAACGGGATGGCAACGGGATGGGAGCAGGGTGGGAGCGGGATGGGAGCGGGGTAGGAGCGGGATTAGAAGGGGATGGGAGCGGGATGGGAACGGGATGGGAACGGGATGGAGCGGGATGGCGCGGCAGGATGGGAACGGGATGGGAGCGGGATGGGAACGGGATGGGAACGGGATGGAGCGGGATGGCGCGGCAGGATGGGAACGGGATGGAAGCGGGATGGGAACGGGATGGAGCCGGGATGGGAGCGAGATGGGAACGGGATGGGAATGGGATGGAGCCGGGATGGGAGAGGGATGGGAACAGGATGGAGCTGGGATGGGAGCGGGATGGGAACGGGATGGGAGCGGGATGGGAACGGGATGGGAACGGGATGGGAGCGGGATGGAGCGGGATGGGAGCGGGATGGGAATGGGATGGGAACAGGATGGGAGCGGGGCAGTGAGGGGCAGCTGTGGGTGTTGGGGATCACTTGGGGAGCACATGGGGCAGTTGTGGGTCTGGGGCTGACTGGGGTGTCAGCTGGGAAACAGTTGTAGGTCAGGGAGATCTCTTTTGGGGACGTTGTAGGTCTGGGGAGTCACTTGGGGGTCACTTGGGAGGCAGGTTTGGGTCTGGGGAATCACTGGGGGGTCATTTGGGAGGCAGTTGTGGGTCCGGGAGGCCACTAAGGGAGGCAATTTTAGGGCTGAGGGGATCATTTGGGGGCAGTTATGGCTCTGGGGGTCACTGGGTGAACACTTGGGGGGCAGAGGTAGGTCTGCGAGCTCTCTTGGGGGGCAGGTGTGTGTCTGGGGGGTCACTTGGGGGTAGTTGTGTGTCTGGGGGGGTCACTTGGGGGCAGTAGTGGGTCTGGGGGGTCACATGGGGGGCAGTTGTGGGTCTGAGTGGTCACTCTGGGGGCAGTTTGGGGGCTGTTGTAGGTCTGGGAGATGACTGGAGGGCAGCTCTGGGTCTTTGGGGTCACTTGGAGGGCACTTGTGGGTCTGGGATTTCATTTGGGGGACACTTGGGGAACTGTTTTTGGTCTGGGGGTCACTAGGGGGTCACTTGGGAGCAGTTTTGGGTGTAGGATGTTACTTGAGGGTCACCTGGGGGGCAGTTGTGGGTATGGGGAGTACCCACAGAGCATGAGGCTTGGCTTAGAGAAGCCTCACTGCTCGTCAATGAGGTTGCAGTAGCGGCAGTGTCTGCCTCAGGCATTAGAGTAGCCCCGTTGCTGTGGCTGGCACTGCAGCAGCTGCTGTTCTTGTTGCAGTGGTTGGAATAGCTGCAGTGTTTATGCCTATTGTTGCCATGTAGTAGCCACAGTCCCAGTCGCAGGGATTGCAGTAGATGCAGGGCTTGTGGCTGGCAATGAGAAGATGTAGGTCTTGTGCCTGGCAGTGAGAAGCCGCAGTGCTTGTGGCTCGCACTGGAAAAGCCTCACTGCTTGTTGATGTGGTTGGAATACCTGCAGTGCCTGTCTTTGGAGTTGTAGCAGCCGCAGCACCTGTCCTTGGCATTGGAGTAACCCATGGGCCTGCTGCCATGGTTGCAGTAGGCACAGTTCTTAGGGCTTGGGTTGGAGAAGCCTCACTGCTTGTCGATGGCGTTGGAGGAGCAGCAGTGTTTGTCAGTGGCGTTGGAGAAGGCACAGTGCTTCTGGGTAGGGTTGATCTAGGCACTGCCTATGTTGCAGGCCTTAGAGTAGCCCCATTGCATCTTCCTAGAGTTGGAATAGCTGCAGAGCTTAAAACTGGTGGTGGAGCAACTGCAGTGCTTGTGCCTGGGGCTGGATTAGTCACAGTGCTTGTTGATGGGGCTGGAGTAGCTACAGTGCCTGTCCTTTGCATTCGAGTGGCTGATGTGTCTGTCACGGTACTTTGAGTACCCGCAGAGCATGAGGCTTGGTTTGGAGAAGCCTCACTGCTCGTCAATGAGGTTGCAGTAGCGGCAGTGTCTGTCTCAGGCATTGGAGTAGCCCCATTCTTCTGGCTGGCACTGCAGTAGCTGCTGTGCTTGTTGCAGTGGCTGGAATAGCTGCAGTGTTTATGCCTATCGTTGCCATGTAGTAGCCGCTGTCCCAGTCACTGGGGTTGCAGTAGCCGCAGGGCTTGTGGCTGGCAATGAGAAGCCACAGTGCTTGTGGCTCGCACTGCAGAAGCCTCACTGCTTGTTGATGTGGTTGCAATACCTGCAGTGCCCATCACTGGAGTTGTAGCAGTCACAGCACCTTTCCTTGGCATTGGAGTAGCCCATGTGCCTGCTGCCATGGTTGCAGTAGGCACAGTTCTTAGGGCTTGGGTTTGAGAAGCCTCACTGCTTGTTGATGGTGCTCCAGGAGCAGCAGTGTGTGTCACTGGTGTTGGAGAGGCTGCAGTGGTTGTGGCATGCACTGGAGTAGCTGCAGTGTTTGTGGCTGGGGTTGTCGTAGCCACTGTATACATAGCAGGCCTTAGAGTAGCGCCATTGCTCCTTCCCAGAGATAGAGGAGCTGCAGAGCTTAAAACTGGTGGTGGAGTAACTGCAGTCCTTGTGCCTGGGGCTGGATTAACTGCAGGGCATGTTGAATTGGGTCCCACCTGCCACAGTGCCTGTCCTTGGCGTTTGAGTGGCCAATGTGTCTGTCGTTGTATTTGTAGTACCTGCAGTGCTTGTGGCTTGGGTTTGAGAAGCCTCACTGCTTGTCACTGAGTCTGGAGTAGCCACACTGCTTTTTTTGCCCTGGTTGGAATAGCAGCAGTGCATGTTGCTGGAGTTGTAGCTGTAGTGACAGTCCTTGCCATTGGAGTAGCCACGGTGCCTGTTGCCATTGTTGGTGTCACCGTAGTGGCTGTGGCTGGTGCTGGAGTAGCTGCAGTGCTCGTGGTGGGTGTTGGAGTAGCCGCTTTGTCTGTTGCTTTGCTGTCAGATCTTGTCTCTCCTCACTGCAGAGCATGAGAGACTGAATCAGCCTTGCTCGGGGTAAGTGCTAATCAGAAACCACTATACAATCGGTGTGTTACCAGCGTTATCCTCAGACTAAAGCCCAACCTCACCACTGCCCCAGCTACAAGGAGGAGATATAACTCTTATGAGGTGTCCCTCTGACACCTATTGCTCTCCAAAGAACCCAGAAACCAATCCCCACAAGCCCCCCAATAACTGCAAAAGTCCCCCCAAAACACCCAACCTCACCAAACTCCCAAATCCCCCAAACCCCAAAAAAACCACCCGCTCTCCGCAAAACCCAACCTGCCAAAACCCCCAAACCCCACACTCTCCCCAAGAGGCACCCCCAGCTTACTTGCCCAGCTGCTGGCTCAGGCTGTGAGGGTGGAGGGCGGCTGTCTCCTGGGGCAGTGGATGTTTGCAGCCAAGGGTGGTTGAACACATCGTCCAGGGATGGCCTGTCGCGAGCTCTCATGGACAAGCACCACCTGATGAGGTGCTGGCATTCTGGGGAGAATCCAGAATCCAACTGCTCAGTTGCAGGAGGCTCCTGTCTACCTTGTGCCACCGTCCGCAGCGCCCAGGCCTGGGTGCGCTCAGAGCTGCACCCAGACCTCCTGCTCCATGACTCGGTTTGGAGGAGAGCAGGATGGCAGGACATGGGCCACCTCCTCCAGCTGACCAAGGGAGATCAGCTGCCACCCCCTAAACCCCGACCTTCCCCTGCTGCTGCGAAGCCAGGTACCTACCGACAGAGATCCGGCGCTGGAAGAAGAGCTGCCCGCTGACGATGTCCTCGCAGCACCGGAAGGGGAGGACCCCGCACACCATCTCATACAGCAGCACGCCCAGGGACCAGATCGCCGCCGGACGGCCGTGGTAGCAGCGCCAGCGGAACCACTCCGGCGGGTAGTACAAAGGTGTTCCTACAACAGGATACGGGCGCACCTCATTAGGCAGATCCCGCCTGCTCCTGGATTCTCGCCCGCGGATCCCCAGGGATGCAGGGGCTGCACCGGTGGCGCCACGGACGTGGGGACGCACACTCGGTGTGACCCGCCACCTCGTCATCAGCACGTGACTCTTGTTCACAAACTGCTCGGTACGGGAAGCACCCTGGGCTGTGGGCTCACCGCTAAATTTGGTGTAGACCGTGTCCCTGAGGAGGGTGCTGCAACCAAAGTCAATAAGCTTGACCTCTCTGGTGGCCAAGTTGATGATGATGTTCTTGGGCTTGATATCCCTGTGCAGGACACCGCGGCTGTGGCAGTGCCGCACAGCCACCAGCACCTGGAGGAAAATGCCCCGCGCCAGATTCTCGGGCAGGAACCTCCATTTTTTGATGAAGTCGGAGAGGTCCTGCGATGGCTCCGGACGCTCCAGAACCAGCACAAAGGAGTGGGGCAGCTCAAACCAATGGAGGAGCTGGATGATGGCACTGCAGCCGGAGCGCACCTTCCTCAACATGGCTATCTCCAAGGGAATGCGAGGGCCGCTGGGCTGCAGGGGGACCACGGCACTGTCAGCAGGGCCGATGGTGGCCCGGGGCTCCTGTGCCTCCCTGCCTGGGATGCTCTGATGCCCTCCTGCAGGTGCCCCCCGCAATCCCCAGGGATGCTCTGGTGCACCCCTACCCGGCCCGTGTCCCCTGGTGATTCCACACCCACTCCCCTCTCCCTGTCCCACTTTCCCCCCCGCCGGCCCCACCGGCTCACCCCCACCCGCTCTGCCCCGCACTGTCCCGGTGGCCCCGCGCACTCACCCGCTCCTCCCAAGAGGAGATGCGCTCCCGAGCCACTCGTTTGATCGCCACCTGCGAGCCAAGGGCAGCGCTGGGCTGAGCTGAGCTGAGCTGAGCTGAGCCCCGCCGCCTCCCCGGCCCGCCGCCGGGCCCGCCCTTACCGGGCTGTTGTCACACAGGCGGAGCCCCGAGTACACGGACGCGAAGCCGCCTCTCCCCAGCAGCGGTCCCACGCGGTAAAGCCGCTCGAAGCTCTCCTTGTCGTGCCCCGTGCGACAGACGCGGCCGCTGTCGCTGCGCGCGGGGTCCCCGCCGGCCCCCACCGGGCGCTCCGGGCCGAGCGGAGCCGCATCATTCCCGGCCTTTCCCGGCCGAGGCTCCGCGGCGCGCCGCTCCCCGCCGGTCCCGGAGCGCAGATAGGCCGACGGGTCAATGCGGGTCAGGAGGAGCACGGGCACCTTGCCCGACCGCGCTGCCGGTGACGGCACCCCCGCAGCAGCACCGCGCTCCGGGGTCTCGGGGGTCGCGGCTGCCGGGAGGCTGCGGGGCGGGGAGGGAGCGGGCGCTCCGCCGCCGGTCCGCGCTCCGCCGCCGGTCCGCGCTCCGCCGCCGGTCCGCGCTCCGCCGCCGGTCCGCGCTCCGCCGCCGGTCCGCGCTCCGCCGCCGGTCCGCGCTCCGCCGCCGGTCCGCGCTCCGCCGGGCACCTGTGGATGGTGGCGGCCCCCGGCCGGCCCCAGGCGGGGCGGGGCCTGGGGGCGGGCCGGGGAGCGCCAGGGGGCGGCGCTGCCTCGCCAGACCCAGACCCAGCGGCGGCGGCTCGCCCAGCGCCGCCACTGCCAGTACCGGGAGAGGGGAGCGGTGCCGCGAGCCCCTGCGGGGGGACGCTGGGGGGACGGGGGAGGCACCATCGCGGGGAGCGGCGGAGGGCGGGCTCCGGACCGCCGAGAGCTGCCGCCGCCGCCTCACCTGGTGCTGCTGCCCCTGCTGCTGCTCCTACCGAAGCCGCTGCCGCTCAGAAGCCGCTGCCGAAGTCGCTGCTGCTCAAAAGCCGCTCAGAAGCCGCTCAGAAGCCGCTGCTGCCGCCGCCGCCGCAGCCTCGCTGTCAACGGCTCTGTCCACGCGCGGCCCGGGCGCCCGCTGCCACCGGGCGGAGCGGCCGGCGGGGGGGGTCTCGCGGCCGCGGGAGCCCGGGGAACGGCGGAGCGGGCCCTGCCCAGCCCCGCGGCCGGGCTCGTGCGCCCCCCGCCCGGCAGCAGCATCCCCGCGGCCGAGCCTTTGGAAACTGAACCTGAGCCTTGGGACCCTGCGAACGAGGCTTTAGAACTGAAACCGGAGGCTTTGGGAAGTCACAAGGAGGCTGCAATTTACTGCTTATTTTATCCCCTTTTTCCTTTCCACAGAGGTGGATTGAGGTGAGATTGTGATGAACACATAAATGTATTGGCTTTCTCAAATCATAGGTGTGCTCACGTGCAGGATATAACTGTACGAGTTTACAGTAACAGAAACAAAACACGCTAAAGATACCAGACCAGACAACAAGTTAAAAAGGTTCAGATCTCTTGATCTAAATGGAGTCACATAGCAAAAGAATTTGTAAAGGTAAGAGAAGTGGGGGGTGAAGCTTGGTATAAGGAAAGCTAGTGCCTGGAAAACATAGGGTTAAAGTACTTTTTAGCTTAACTTAGGCTATAGAAAGAGAACAGTGTTTATGTTGTAAGTCTGTGGGATGTAGTGGCCCCACTTAAACATGAGTTAATTGTTTCACGCTGGTCTCCTAAAGTAGTTTTAAAGAGCAATGTTTGTGTTGTAAGTCTGTGGTGAGATAACAGGCTTTAGTGGCCCCACTAAACATGAATGGGTTATTTCACACCATCCTTATCAGTTAGTTTCAGACAGAGCCTCCCAAGGCTCTGCTAGCTTGGGATACTCCTTGTCTGCCCATCCTGCAACAAATTTTGCAGGAAGGTCACACTGTTTTAAATCCTTGCTATTTCTCAGAATAATTACAGATATAGCTGGTTGTGTGGTTGCTGGGGTGTCCAACTGTGCCAGAGGTGAAAAGTACACCGTGAGGAAGACTGCTTACTTCATCTTGAAGACCCCTACTCACAAGAGGAAGACTCTTTACTTCATCCTCAGGCCCCCTGCTCACAATCACCACAGAGCAGTGTGCAGACGCCAAGAGGAGGAGACTTGTGAGAATAAATTCTTGAAGCTCGTTATAATATCCTCCGCCTATATGCGGGAATTATGAATATGCATGTAACTAATGTAACACTGAAAGTATATAAACCTGTACCAAATGCTAATCCCTTGCGCCTCTGGCTGCGGTCACGCGCCCAGCGCTGTCGCTTTTGCTTTCTTGACTTTGTCCCTCACTAAACCCTCGTTACCTCGTTTAGAGGAGTGAGTTCGTATTTCACAAGCTCTCAGGAAGCTCTTCCCTGTGAGGGTGCTGAGGCGCTGGCGCAGGGTGCCCAGAGGAGCTGTGGCTGCCCCATCCCTGGCAGCGTTGGAGGCCGGGTTGGACACAGGGGCTCGGAGCAAGCTGCTCCTTCCATATGGAAGGTGTCCCTGCCCGTGGCAGGGCTTGGAGCTGGAGGAGCTTTAAGGTTCCTTCACCCCAGCCCATCCGGTGCCTCTGGGATCCCATGGGGAGCGGCTCCTCCATGAGGAAAGGCCCCGCCCCTCACGGGGGTCCCGCTGCCTCCCCCCTTCCCCGCCCACTGCCCCGTGCGCATGTGCCGGAGGCCGGACTACAGGTCCCAGCGTGCCCCGCGCGGGGGAGCCGTGCGCTGATTGGCTGCGTCGGAGGCGGGCCCAGGGCGTGAGGCGGAGCTGGAGCCGGCAATGGCGGCGGCCGAGCGGGAGGAGGTGAGGGTGAGCGGGCGCGGCGCGGGTCTGGGGGGCGCTGCAGAGCCCGGGGAGCGGGGCTGGGGGTCTGCGGCCCCCCGAGGCTCTGGGCAGTGGGGCCGGGCGCTGCGGGGGAATGCGGGGGGCGGGTGCGAGCGCTGGGCAGTGGGGCTGCGAGATGGCTGGGAGTGTGGGGTGCTGCGAAGCCGGGGCCTGGGTGGCTGGGAGCTGTGGGGGTCCCGCAGCTTTCCGGCCCTGGGGATGGAGCGGGGCTGTTGTGGGGGGCCCTGGGGGCTGTTTCCCCCCGGGGGGGAGGTGCTGCTGGGGCAGCCGATCCCCGGCACCCGAGGGGGGAGAGGGGGTGCAGAGGTGTCGGTGACTCTGGGGCGGGTTTTGGCTCCTGGAGCGGGATGGGGAGCAGGAAGGGAAGGATGAAAAACCCGAGGGTGGAGATAAGAACCGTTTAATAACCGAAGCACAATGTACTAGTGCTGGTGATAGTGATAATGATGATAAGGGAAATAACAAGAAGAGAGAAAAAAAAAAAGAGGAAAAGGAAAAAAAAAACCAAGCCAATAAACACAAGTGATGCCCAATACAATTGCTCAGCACCCGCTGAGTGATACCCAGCCCTACCCGAGCAGTGATCCTTCCCTTCCAAAGAACTCCCCCCAGTTTAGGTACAACTAAAACGTCAGTGTGTTGTCAGCATTGCTCTCGGAATAAAGCCAAAGCGTTGCTCTCAGTGTGGTTTTCAGCAGCCCATTGTACCATTTCCATTTCAAGTCTCAGTGTGTTGAGAAGGGCCAGAACCTTTATTTGCCCTGCTGCTGATTTCCCCTGGTCATCGAGCTGAAGGCTTTAGATGTGGGAGCAGTTGATCTAGGGCTTGTTCATGTAATTTTATGCCATCTAAAAACTAAACGGAGTTTCTCTCATTAAAGCTCTACAAATGCCCTTTAAATCCTAGCGCTTTTAATGTATGAGATAGCTGTGGATGGCCCGGTACACAGCCTACGCGTACAGCACCCTACAGTACAAAATAATGTATGACCTTCCTGGTCCCTGCGTGCGGCTGAAAATGAGTGTGGTGTCACAGGAGGTTATTTGAGGATGAACTGAAAATGTTCCAGGCCTTGTTTCTGGGGAAGTCTCTGGTTCCCAGGTTGTCCTGGTGCTCTGTGGGCAGGCTCCTGGCCAAGTGTTGTCTGTGCAGGTGTCCGGGAGGCTCCGTGCTTCGTCACGGAGTCGCGTCCTGCACTGAGGTGACTCTTAGTTACTGCCGTAGCTCAAGCACAGGCCCTCGCCAACGGCTGCAATCGCTGTGAGTGCTGGTTTTTGTAAACACGTTTTTTTGCAGGGGGTTGTCTCTTCTGTGAAACGTTTGCATGGGATTTCTGTAGTTAAAAAAATACACAACTGCTTTGTTTTCCCCCTCTGCTTGCCTGTGGTGAGTAGGAAGGAGAAGGAGAATGTCTGGCAGAGACGGGTAAAGAAGAGACAGGGGAAGAAACGAGCCCAGAGAAGCAGTGCGGAAGATGCCAGTGAAGAGCAGGGAGAAGAGAAGCAGCAGCCTCCAGCAGGTCAGGCGAGAAAGTGCCCCTCCCAGAGCAGCGTCCCAGAAAAAGGAAGGCGGCGAGAAGTTGGAGTCTCAGGTGAGCCTCCTGCTGAGGGAATGGGTCGTGGGTTTTGGTGTCTGAGAAGTTGAAGGGTGTTGTGGTTTAAACCCAGTCAGGTAACTCGTTCACTCACCCCCCCCCCCCCTTCTTTCCCTCCCCCTGCTCCCGGAGGGACGGAGAGGAGAATAGAAAAGAATGCAACTCCCACGGGTTGAGATAAGAACAGTTTAGTAACTAAGGTATAACACAGATCACTACTGCTACCACCAATGATAATAATGATAAAGGAAATAACAAGGGAAGAGAATACAACACCTCAGCACCAGCTGACCGATAACTCGCCCCCCAAGCCCGACCAAGCTCCGACCGATACCTCCTCCAACCCTGCAGTCTCTCAGCCCTTCCGGCTAACTCCCAGTTACATCCTGGGCATGACGTGCTGTGGTATGGAATACCTCTTTGGTCAGTTTGGGTCAGGTGTCCTGTCTCTGCTTCCTCCTGGCTTCCCCTCCTCCCTGGCAGAGCATGAGGCTCACAAAGTCCTTGGCCAAACCAAAACATCGCTATCAGCTCTGTTCCCGAGCTGAAAGTCAAAACACAGCACTGCACCAGCTACCAAGAAGGAGAAAAATGACTGCTACTGCTGAACCCAGGACAAAGGGTGAGAAGCAGTCTCTAGGTTCAGGCAGGCCTCGGTCAGACACAGCAGTGAAGCAGCCATTTATTTAACGTTTGTGCACAAACGGGTGTCCTGGCAAGCAGGCACACACAGCAAAGGCAGAACTTTGATTTGTATTTCCTTTCCCATCCTCAAGTTCCCTCCCTTGTTACCCCATTGGTTGGGGACTCCAAGGTTTACAGCCTCTCCGACGTGTACAATCTACGTGCTAACTGTCCCGCCTCTGGTTACACCTCCCCTTACTCAGTTTCATACACCCCTTCCTCTTCTTTCTTTCTCTCCCTTTAGGGTTTGATTTCTTAACTCTCTGGCAGGCACATGGTACCCCAACTTACTGCTTAACTACAGCAGCAGTTTGCACCGGCTTAGCTTCATAGGTTGTACAAAGATAGCGTTCTTTTGCACCACAGAGCGTGTCTGTTGCCCACAGATGCCGTTGTCTTTAAGCACAGAGTGTGCCTGTTTAAGTCACGGTATTTCAAACCCTATGTTTCGTTCCCTGAGTAACAGCCCCAGCCCCATTATTGCAAAGTCTTAGTATTACAAAACCTTAATATTGCAAAGCCTCATCCCAAATGTACAAACCCAACAGTGTTTCTCTCTCATGCGTGATTTTTCCCCGTAGGGAGCCTGTCATTTTCTTTTCACAGAATCATAGAATGGTTTGGGTTGGAAAGGACCTTAAGATCATCCACTTCCAATTCCCCTGCCGCAGGCTGGGACACCACACGCTAGACCGTGTCGTCCAAGACTCCGTCCAGCCTGGCCTTAAACACTGCCAGGGATGGAGCATCCACAGCCTCTCTGGGCAACCTGTTCCAGGGCCTCCCCACCCTCACAGTAAATGCAGTTGTTTTCATCATTCAGAGAATCTTTTTGGTAAAGGATCAGCGCAGCTTACAGATGGCATCGCTAATGGCACAGCTTCTAAGTACCCAAGTTTGGATCATTAATTCTTTTCTCCACCTTGGAGCAAGAGTAGTCCTAAAGCATTGCTGCCTGGTTCTTAGTTGTTCTCACCATGCACCAAGTAACAGAAAAGACCCGAAGGAGAAGCTCTTGGGGTTTTATTTCTGGTGTTTAGGCAGTGGCAGTAGAGAGGAGACTGAGAGGTCTGGGAGCAGGCAGCTGTAAGCACACCTTCCTGGGATACCTGCCGAGTGGCTTGCGTTGCTTATCTCTGTTTCCCAGTGGTTTTAAATCCTAAATTTTGAGAGTTAAATGAATTCGTTGATCTCAACAGAGCACTTCTGCATGGAAATAGCTGCTCAGGAGGGAAAGATGCCTCTTAGTCATGGTGCTTAAGAACTAGACGTACATTTGTTTGATTTTAAAATTCATACCCTTCAAAATGCACTGGCAAATGCATTGTGTCCCTTGCCAAATGCTGCAGTAAGCATTACTGAAGGCAATTCCATAGAACAGGGCAGTTTGGCAGGTGGCCTTTTTTCTTGCTTTCTGATTGCACTGACTTTCCTTACCTTTCTCTACCCCCAGTGTGTCTTCTTTTCTTACAGCTTGGGTCTCACAGTGCCCAGGCAGGTTTGTGACCTACATTGATATTCAGGCTTCCTACAGATACAAACCCGATCAGTGGAATTACTTGAAGCAGTTCTGCAGACCTGGTTTTAAGAGTCCTCACAAGGTCTGTGTGTATCAGGAGGAGATGGAATACATTTTGTTTCTTCAAGCAATGTGTAATAAGCATGATTTTACTGAGCTACAGCAAAGCTTTGAATTATTCTGATCTCACCGTATAAGGAGTTGTCCCATACATACGCTTTGGCAGTGATTTGGTCAGGGATGAAGGTCTTGTATGCACATCCCATCCCTAACTCTTTCAGTGATTACTGTTTCCTTAAAGAGTATCTGCAGCTACCCATGTGGTTGCGGTACTGTGAGAAGTATCCTTTAGTACTTAAGTACCCCGCAGGAGTCGAGCAGAGTGTCTCAAAGCAGTTCTTAAGGCTCCTGTTGTGTAGAGCTCCTCAGTAATTTAGCTAGGCAAAGAAGTCTGTCTTTCGTGGAACTGATTTTGGACTCAAATGTACTGTGTGATTTCTCCCATCTCTAAACCGCCCTGCACTAAAGCTGTGTTAGTTGTGTTAAATTCTTACTCTTCTTTAGGAGAAAAGTAAGGGGGAGGCAAGGAGCGATTGCCCAGTCATTGCTGCTTTACCTGCCGATCCAAAGTGAAGAGGTCTTTTCTTTTTTGTCACTAGAAAAGTAAAGAATAGTCTTTTCCCAAATCCCATTGAGAGGCTGGATTCTCACATCATGAATGTGTCTTGCAGCTCCAGCAGTCAAGTTTGGGGAGGAGGCTACAGAGTCCAGTTTGGGGCATTTTCTCAGAGTGGGTGGGAAACAAAACGCACGTAGTTAATTCTGCTATGTATTCAGCATTCCCGGTTTTCCCCTTTTCAGTCTGTTGCTCAAGCTCTACGTGATGAAGGTTGTCCTTTGATGATCATTCCAAGCAGGCCTTGTGAGTGGTTCTATTTCTTACACACATCTTAGCAGACTGTAAGCGTTCACATGAAATCACAGCTCCAGTCTGAAAAGTGTTCTGTGGCAAGACCACGAGGAGCTGGCTCTTACCTGGCAGTGGCCTCCATTCAGTTTTAAACAGTTTGAAAGTATGAAGCTTTATCATCATTTTTTCTAGAGAGCCATCCGTGGACACTTGGAGTGTGATTGGTTCAAGCTGAGCTCTTTCTTGCTCTTGAATCATTCCTGATAAGAAGTGGTTTACGGTGCAAACTCTTCCTTCCAGAACATGTGAGCACCCAACCGAACCCAAGCCAACCTGTTGGCAGGAAGGAAATGCCACGACTGCAGGAAAGCTCATCTGGGCAGCTGTTGAAGTTCAGGTGGTGCTTGAGCCCAGTTAACCGGGCAGCTTGCTTTTCAGGGCTGCACATAGTGCTGCCTATGGAGAGCAGCAGAGGAATTAAGGGGACAAAAAGCTGGTTTTGTCACTGTGGTCAGCAGGTGCTTTTGAGTAGACAGGCAGAGGTCTCAGAGCTCAAGAGTGTCTGTCACTGACCTAGAAGCTCATGCAAATAAGGAACTGCTGTTATTTTTTTCCATGCTTTAAAATAGAGATTGTGTAAAGCAGGCACTGGCTGTCAAAAAGAGAAAATAATGGATGAAGCGCTAAAGAATTAAAAATCTGTATGAAAAATGATGTACTGACCCAAAAGACAGAAAATCATTTGCAAAGAAGTTCTTACCTTCTTTTTGCCTACAGCCAGCGGTGAAGATCAGAGAGGGACGAAAAGAGACATGTTAGTTAAGTGTTTCCTGAGAATAAGTGGGGGAGTAGATATTGCAGACTGAATATTGAGCCCAGGCATCAGTGCTTATTGGAACCTGATAAGGAAAGTGCAGAACCAGTAGATAAAGGTGACGTACAGCTGTGTAGGAGGACTGACCTACTCTTCCCTTTGGAATGAAACCAAGGATTTGGTGCAGCAAAGAGCAGGGCAACATAAATGAGTATGTGAACGTCTGTCCTTGTCTCTCTCTTTTATAAACTCCTCCTCTCTCTGTCTTACCCATAGTTTCTGTCTTTTTTTCCATTGCTTCCTTTTTCCATTGCTTTCCATTTCTGCTTTCTTTTGGTATTTTGAATAGTTCTGAAGAGATGCTTCCTGGACTTCTCCATGAAGAGTGGTGTGCTGGCTGTGGCAAAGCAGACTACCTTCAAAGATGGAAGAGGGAAAACAAGAAATGTAACCGACCTCAGGAGAGCTGCAAAGTAGGTTTTACCTTTCTTAAGTGCTTGTGTGTTGGATTCTGAGACTGTGAAATAATTTAGGAATTGAAAAACAAAGATCAGAATCTGTTGTATCAAATGGCTGAGGGTACCCAGACGAGACTTCCTGGTCGATGGTTTCTGTGCCTGAGCACTTGCAAAGTTCCAGTAGAGAAAACCAGCACTGTGGTATGCAGAAATGAGCAAGGAGCCAAAAGCTTTAGTGTTCCTCAGAATGACTGTCAGTTTTGAAAACATTCCACTTGGTTTTCCTAGCCAAAATTAATAGCAAGGAAAGTTAAAGGAGGTTCAAATTGAAATCTTCATGCAGCAGGACTCGGGCCAGCCAGTGATGGCCTCAGCTCTTCCTTCCTACAGCAGCCTTCCTAGTACTGTGGATTGTCCTAGTACTTTTGCATCTCACCTCATCAGCACGCTCCTGTTTTTAGCACACATCTGAAGGTCAAAAGGCAACGTCCTGGGCTCTGATGCCAGACAGCACCTCCCTTGCAGATGGACAGCAAGCATCTCCAATGCTGGGTAGCAACCAGCTACTCTCCATCCTCAGGCAGTCTGGAGCACAGGGGTACCTTTTCTTACCTCTGGATCTGAGGCTGCTGCATTCTAGCACCTTCCCAGCAGTGCTAGCACCCGCACCTTAGGAAGTTTCCTTCTTCTGGCATCTACAACTACATTGTTTGTTCTTTGACAAGATGATTCTTCATTTCTTCTTAGGAAACGTTAATATGGGCAAGCACTTTTCAGGCTAGGAAAACAACTCCAAGAAGTCCTCCTTTTGCTTCACTGAGCAGTTTTCTGCTTCTCTGCTATTAGCAGTCTTGTCTTTTCTCAGCAGCATCAGTAATATCCTGGATGCAAGATCAATTGGAGTAAAAAGTTTTGAAGACTATGCTATTTCTTGGTACTGGATTTTAATGTAAGATTCTAATGGGTAATTTTATGTTTTTCCAAACTCACTATGGAATGTGTAGGGAATTGAAGAATTGCCCACGTACGTGTTTGTTATCAAACCTACTTTTAAGCTTTGCCGTAATGTTGTTACGGTTCTGTATGTGAGGTAAGGATAGCCCAGCATACATGCATACAGTATGGTCTGGAGTAGCTTTTGAATATCCTGCCAGGCAGAAAGCCAAGAGGTGCTGCTGTCTTCTGTTGCAGGACCCATCTGCACAGTAATTCCAAACCTAAAAATTCTTGATTACGAGACTTTCAAACCAATTGCAGTTGCTAAATGTCGTGAGTATCTCTATAAAACACATCCCAATTTCCAAATTGATACTAGCAATATGTAGTTAAATTCATTGTAATACACAAATCCAGTGCAGCAGGCAAAGCAACTTAAAGAACAAAACCTACTGAACAGAGTTAGCTTTATCTTGCAATTCTTACTCAATAAGGAGCAATTAGTAAAAATGCAGCACCAAAACAAAAGAAGTAGCTATTTTGCTGCAGAAGATCTGTGAGTATATATGCCTAAACGGCCGTTCTCTCTCGATCTGTTATTGAAATCAGACTTATGGTGAAGATTCTCTCAAAGGAGATACTGCTCAACAGATGGGCTGGTGAGAGAATTGACCATATTCTGAAGAGACTTTCTCCATACTGAAGCCAGTTTCCCCATTTCAAATAGGATACTTTTCTAAGGGATTGTTGTTGCTTTTAAAGTATTTGGGTAGAATTTTCCTCACACTTTTCACCAAATGACAGCATGCATCCAGTGATTTCTGGGCAAACATATGAAAGTGCCAGAGTTTGGGTGATGAGAGTGAAGGCCTGATGGTGAAAGGAGGTGGGATTAAAAATCTAATATGGAATTGCTCTGTTCTTTTTATCCTACTCCCAAAGAACTGCTGCTTTCAAGGCTCAGTTTAAGGGAAGCACTCTATTAATGACAGTTGTTACCATGTATTCATTCAGTTTTGGTGTTACTAGAGCAAATCTGAAGCTCACCGTAGATAAAGGTATCTTACTGCCTTGAAGAAGAGAGTCAGGAACTCCAAAATGACAGTGCTTTTTTTGAGGAATACCTTCTGAATTTCAAACAAGCCATTCAGAAGGGGAACACGCATCATGCTGGGAAGCCTCTAAGGGGCTAGGACTTAAGACCAGTTTACAAAGGCTTAACTAAATAAACTGATGTTCTTTTTCTTGTCCCTCTGCCCGTCTGGCTTAGTTTGCCCAAGACATCCGGTTTTGATTGTTTGTGGTCAGGCTGACCCGTTTGTTATCTTTAGTCACTGGCTAAATAAACTGGGAACGTTCAGAAGAGAAGTTCCTGACCACAGGGAAGAAAAGGGTTTCATTTCTTTTGAGTCTGTTCTAACACAAAATTCTGATGTAACACCTCAGAGTTGTAGAGAAATGAAATGTTCTGTGAAGCTTCTGAGCTGGATCTTTGTTGGATGGAACCGTTGTTCACACTGCTTTATTTGCATTGCTTAGGAGAAACCCGCTGAGTAAAGGCCTTTTGCAGTCATTCTTTCCTTTCTGACTTGCTTTCTGGGAGTGAAATGAAAGCAAATGTTTCCTTAGCACAGACTTGATAAAGACACTGGAGACGTCCATCCTAGGGGTCCCACTGATGGCTCTTAACAGGTTCTTTTTATGCATCACTATGCCCTGATCATTTTCTTCTCCGATGGGTAGAAAGGATCACTGGTTTTCCTCCTAAAATGAATTCTTTTTTTTCTAGGAAAGCTCCTCAAATGTTACTTTCGTAATACTGTTTCTGTGCAAGCAGGGATTTTAAATGGAGGACATAAACCAGTAACCTCCCCACACCCAGGTATTTCTCCCATTTAAGTTTGTGTGCTGTAGACTAGGCCATGGCCTGGAAAAGGCAGTGAGTTGGTCAGCCAGTGTAAATGACCAAACCAGACGTGTGCTGGTCCCATTCAGGCACCCTGAGAACTCGGTGTACGCAGACAATTCTGGCTGTGTCCAGATCTTCATATATAATCTGTCTGTTTCTAACAGCAGAGAGCCATGAGGAAATATTTCATAAGGAAGATTTTGAAATACATTTTTGCAAACCGTTCTCCTACACGAGACGAAGGGACCCTCATTTGGAGTAAGAGGCGTGCAAGAAAGATGCTCACACTTGTTCTCCCTGGGTTTCTGTTTCTTGTCTTTCTAATGGGCTGTTCGTTGCAATGATTGTGAGTCTGCACTTCCTTGTGTTATTGAGGTTCACAGATGGGATTCTCTTCTGGATTTTCATCTTTGGCGTGACTGGAATTATAGGTTATGGTAGGTGTAATCCTCCAGGCTCTGAGGCTGTTTTTCCTTATTGCTTGATTTTGGGCAAGGAAAGTAAGTGATTACATCAGTTAAATGCTGTAGTTGGGAGAACTAGTGCCTAGGTTTAGACTCAATTAAATGAGAAGGGCCTAAATGGCAGCAAAATTTCGTAAGAATCCAGCTGTGCTGATACTTAGCCCCAGATATAGTAACCCGAACTATTTACCCCCAGTGTAATTAGTCCGCTTTGACTTGTACTGATCTTTCTTATCTGTAGATGTGATGTTATAGCTGGCTAGTCTCGCAGTAACGCGTGTTTAGTTTTGCTTCCCTGACATGCTGAGGACAAAACGCTTCACTTGTCAAAGATTTAAATAACCCCAGCCTTGTCTTTGCACTCTTCAAAAACGCTCGTTTGATATTGATTGATTTTTAACAGGCATCTGGCATTATCGCTGAGAGTACGACCATCTTAAAGGAATACCTGGATCTGAGCTCACTGTTTCTGGTCCTGGATTCCAGCCAGACTTGAGAGTGCACCTGCAGCTGAGGCAAACATGGTTAGCATTTAGTAAGTGCCCTTTAAACTTGGTATCCGTTAAGGGATGTTCAGAAGATTCAGTCGCTGTCTTGTTACAGTTTCTGTCTTGTTAAATCTCCTCCTCTACATATGTTGCTCATAGAAGTAATCAGAATTCACTTTCTTTGTATAGTACAAAAATCTACTTTCTCTGCAAAGCGACTAGCGTATGTGTAAGGGGCCAGAATGCAGTCGCACTAGTGATGAGAGTGAAAAAGGCTTGTGTTCCTAGCATTCTACTTCCCGTGTGTTCAGTCTTCACAATGGGGAAGCAGAAGGCAAGAACTAAGTCCCGATGAAGATAAGGAGGGGCATTTTTGTCTCTCAGTCTGTTTATGCCCCCTCCTGGAGGGCCCCAGAAATGAGACAAATAACTCTGTGCGTCTTTTGTAGACCTGTTTACATTCAGGTCACTGCATTTTCTTGGAGGCTGTCCTGAGGCTGTGTAATGAACCATCACAAATGTCATCACTTCTGGTTTTCAGAAGTGCTTCACTGCTTTCTCTTACAAGGGCAGTGTATTTAAAACAATCCTACTGGAACAAAAGACAAGGAGGGACACAAGAGAGAACAAATATCTGTCAAATACTATTTGTGCTGCTGTTACTACTCTATTGGCAGGCCTGCAGGCACTAACTGATGATGAATGGCACATAGCCTAAAGCAGTGCTTCTCCCTATTGGTAGCTAAATGAATAGAGCAGTAGTTTGCTCCTTTAGTCTGCTTTCTCTGCTTTGTGTCTTCAAGTAACTGTGTTGGATCATTGAGCTCAGGAGCATCTTTGCATATTGTTGAGGCAGAGCTTTTTAGCATGCTGGCCCTAGAGAATATTAGGATTTTATTCCATCTTTCCGTGTAACTCCCCTGCCTGATTCTTAGCAGCCACTGTACAGTTTATCCAGAGGTCAGTGTCACTTTCAGATGAGTGAATTGAGGTACTACTAATGGGGACAAGCTACGTTAACTTAAGAGATCTGAACTGGCCTGAGACCAACTGCAAAGCAGCCTGCCTATGTATTCCTTCATGGAGAAGCATATCAAAAATAGATGCTGAAATGTGTGTAACAAAACCTTTGTTCTGAAGAAAGTCTGTGGCTCTGAGCACCCCAGGGGTCACTTGCCACGTGCAGTTCTGATGGCTAGGGGTACTGCTATCAGTACTCGGGATCACAACTGAACATCATCTCTGACTATCTGGGTCTGGATTCTGAGGCTGTGTCAAAGCTGTGGGACCTGAAGCCAATTCCCCTGTCCCTGTGCAAACCTCCAGACTCCACGGCTGAGGGATACCTTCCCTTTGTCCTCCTCTCCCTCCACAGAACTCTTGGTTTCAGCTGGAGGAGACAGGGCCTGCTGTGTGTAACCATCCACCACTGCTGGGCTGGTTTAATTGTTGTCTAACCCTCTGAGGCACCCAGAATTAAGGGATGTGTCTCAGGGTGAGAGGAGGTGTGCTTCAGGCATTTAAGACTCTGCCTTCTCGAGGTGGAGTCCAGAGAATTCTTTTGCTTCCTATTGCAGCAGTAGGATTTGAAGTGACACAAATAGAAATCAGAGAGAAGCCAACTCTTTAAACAAGATCTGGGTTATGAATCAAACACTGCTCACAACTAAGAGAGGAAATGTTTCGGGACATGGTGCTCTCAGCTCTCTAACCTTAGAGCAAGTTTGTCATAATCATACTGATGCTGATCTTCCTAAGGAATCGGATCCTGATCGCCATTGCATTGTGCTTATAAGAGCTTTCTCGTTTGCAGGAAGACATTTCTTATCTCCCAGCTCCCTGCCTTAAGAGTACAGACGCTGTTAGCAGCCCCATGTATCCTGGGTGCAAGGAGGTGTGTGCCCAGTGTGGGGCACTGTTAATAGGAGCCTAAGAGCTACAGCTGCCAGCTTTGCTCTGTCACTGGATTGTCTCCAGAGAGACATATACTAGTGGTAGAGGAATGGTGTTGTTTTGGCTGGGGCTTTTAATTTAGGAAAGACCTTTTTTTCTGGAAATGCATAAGTCTGCAGAGAGAAAAGGAGAATTCCACGACCAGACATTGTGATGTGGTGTGGTCCAAGGCTCTTCTTTTCAGCTCTGCTTACAAAGGAAAGCAGAGCAGGATGTGAGAGTTGGGAGGCCTCTTCATTTTGTGTCTTCTGAAATCTGGATAGGCTTTATTCACATTGGTTCCTGGTTTATCCAGTGCCAACTCTTAGTTGTGGTTTGAGTTTGGTTTGGGTTTGTTTTAATGGGAATATAAGAAAGGAGAAATGGACTTAACACGCCCTTGGATTTAACTGCAAATAAGCTAAGGCCTTGAGGGCCTCGGAAGTAGAGCTCTGTTAGAGCACATGGAGTTAGCTCTGAGTTTCTCTGTGTGCACTTGCTTGTAGTTTTCTGCCCTCTCTCTTGATGTTATGGTTCTCAGGAGTCAGGGTTTAGGATTTTTGTAATGGGATTGGGAAATGCTGAGGTTCTGCCTTCAGCCAGGTACCTGTTTCCTGTCTTACGCTACTGTGCAGTCAAAGCATTGCAATTAATTTTGACAGGGCTGAATTATCCTCTTCAGTTCCTGTTCATGACAATACAGGAACACTGTTAACGCTCTGAAGCACTTTTGTTCACAACCTTGACAGGTAGAAGGATTTCAGGAAGTTCATAAACTTCCTGCTGGGAAGTGCTAACATTCTGTAGTTTTTCAGCAGCAGGGAAAGGTCACTTGAGGGTGATGGTTTTACTCTCCTGCGTAATGCATGAGGTGAAGCTCTGTGTGCAATTCCTGGAAACCTAACAGCCCATGCCCTGTGTTCGGGAAGGTGCAAACCAAGCTGCTAATGACTGGAAATCAAATTGCATTTTTCAATGCCTTTTAACTCCTCTTTCAAAACTACTGCAATTGTCTTGAAATCCATAGGGGCAAACAGTTAACAGTCGTTACTCCATCCATGGTGTCTGTGGAAACCAAGGGGCCTATCGTGACCTGCTGCACGCTGCTAGTACGTAGTGACTGTTTCTGCTGTGTACCCCTACTGGACTTCTGCATTTCCAGACTCAGACAGAAATGGATGTGTTGCTCTTCAGCTCCTGATTGCACATGAGGGTTTGCACATGGCAAATTGATAATGTTGATTGTAGTGCTGCTGATAAAAGCGGAGTGGTAGAAATGGCAAAGTGAAGATGTAAAGACATCTGAAGAAAGAGCCTGCAGTATTCTGAGATCCCAGCTCTAGATTATGCTGCCACTATCAATGAGTAGCTCAGAGTCAAAAGGATGATGCTAGAAGAGGACTGAAAAAAAAAGCTTCTTTCTTAAATTGCTGCAGCTTACTGACATGTTTTGTTTCTTTCACAGGACTGCTGGCTATATAATGTCTGTGTTGTTCTAGCCAATCGTCACCTTCATACTCATTGCAGTTTGTATTTCCTATGAGGCTGTGACAGCTGTGTATCCTTCTATCTGTGTACCTCTCTGGAGGAACAGTCTTCTGGTCTACAAGACCGGTTAAGTCTCTGCTTTCACCTTAGCCAAACCAGTGTTAAAAGGGCTATTTGGTCACTTGGCACTTGCTGCACAGGTGCACTCCTCCTCAGTGGCCATTTGCGTGTGATGTACCAACTGGATAGTGAATTCAGTGTCATTAGAAAGAACTGGACTAAAACCCATGCCAAGGTAGAGGATCATGCAAGGTCTTTTATACTACATAAGGCTGGCTTCAAGGGGTGAAAAAGGAACCTGAGCAAAGAGTGACTATGCCCTTTCTTGGCTGTATGCTCTGTGAATCTGATGTTAATGGTCGCTTAGTTAGCTTGGGTGGGCTCCACGTGTGTTTTGTACAGAATAATGTAGGGAAGGAGTGAGAGAACACAGAGCGCCCGGAGTCCTCTGAATTGCCTGACAGCAGCCATTGTCTGTCCCTGGAAAGGCAAGGCTTTGGTAAAGTGTCAGAAAGGGGACAGTCACATTTTGCAAACAAATTGTTCTTTGTCATGCAAAGAGGGCCATGGCATACAGCTCTGGGATGAAGTCTGCTGAGTTCTGTAAGTAATGAAAGTATTCAGTCTTGTCTGTGGCCCTTCATACCCGTCTCTGCATAGCAAGAGCGTTTTTCTGTGAGCGGCACAAGTGTTTTAGAGCTTGTGGTTACCCCCTGCAGACTCCTGAGTTGCTCAAAGCCCTCAGCTCTGGGATTCCTCCTTGAAAAACCTCATTCAGTTTTCTGGCTACATCAGGAGAACCTGTGTATAAAGTAATGGCTAATCCAACACCATGCAAGTATGCAAAGCTGACTTGTGACCCAGAGGGAGGTGTTACAAATACTTCCCTGCTGTGAGAGCTATCCTAATTGTATTTCTTAATCGCTGTTAAATGCAATGTGAGAAAATGTGCGTACCTTAAGTAATGATTCCTCATGTTAAATCTGAAAATAGTGCTTGGTGTTCAGCTAAGACTCCTTTGTTCAAAGCAATTTAGAGCTATGAAGCATTTTCTTTGTGCAGTGTCCTGTGAGCAGGTGAGTATCAACCAGCCTCATTTTCTGGGTGAGAAAAGAAGATGCAGAAATAGAGGTTTATTTGGAAAAGTGTTCCTGAATTCATGAGGATTTCTGGTTTTGTGGTTCTCAAAAGGCAGTGGAAGAATTTGAAAGCTGTGCCTCAGACTTGCCCAAAGAGCAGCCAGGTTTCAAAGCAGAGGCTTGGCTGCTTTTGCACAGTGATGACCTTTATGAAGCTCCAGATATACTTGTCTTTTGACTTGAGTGTGGGGTTGAATTGAAGTGTTTCTTGAAAACTAGAATTATTTATCAAATGTTATAGCAAGGTTATTTTCAGGTGTTTAAATGTCAATGCACTGCTGTGGTTAGGTACATCCCAGACAATTCCCCACCATCCTGATACCCGAACACTAAAAAAAAGGGATTAGGAACTGACTGGTTTTATTTAACGCCCAAACTGAGCAAACGCATGAATTGAACAACAGAAGTAAGGAAGAGTAATTTCATGTAAAGACTGCTCCTGTTTTAATACCGTGAGATGGGTAAGGGAAGCTGTGGCAGCTTGTACAGAATGGCTCAGCTCAGTTGATTTCAGCTCGGTTGTGCTGATTTGCACAGGCCTCTGGTTTTCAATTGTTCTTATTTCCTCATTGTTGCTTTTTATGTGAGCAGCTTTTCTTTAATGAAACGGAAGCGTTTGTGTATCTTAAAAGTATATTTCTGACATTCAGATTCCATATCTCTAGGTTTCAGTCGTGTGGTAAGCAGCCCTGTTTGCCAACCGTATAGTTTAAAGTTAAACACCTGCATAGGCCATGAGTCCTTATATATGCAAACAGGTTACATAGTACTGGAGTGCAGTGTTGAATGATCTAATGAGACATCAAGCAGAATGATGTGATTTGTATGAAGCTGCTAAATTTCAGAGCCTGTGAACACAGGATTCAGTGCTTATCATTGTGGTGTTGATTTCTCTTCCCGGACAGGCTTTTAGCACAACCAAGGTGACTGAACTGTGTGCAGGTGCTCAGCGTACTTTTGCTTTTTACGGAGGAGAAAGCCCGTACCTGAGTACCTCTTCATCTTCCAGGTAGCCGATGCCTTTGTCTTTCTCTGGCTGGTGAACTTTGCAGTTGCACTGGGTCCACGGACCCTTGCTGGTGCCTTTGCCTCTTGTTCCTGGGCCTCTGGAAAACCAGCTGATGTTCCACTATGGCCACTCTTCATTGGAACAAGCAATGCGGTGAGACTGTGGGGCTGGACGTGAGCCCTGTCACATATCCAGCAAGTGCAGGTTTTACATGTAGGGAAGCCATTCTGCAGATGCTGCAGCCCCCCCGACCCGACTGCCGCCCCCGCAGCACGCGCACACACACGTGTGCACCTATGGTCTGAGGTGTCATGAGCCCAGAGGGCTGAAAAGCATTTCTCTTAGACTGTATGATTTATAATGGTAAGAGAGATATATAAGCATTTCTATTATTATTGTGGATAATTTTAATTATGTATATTTTTATATAATTATATATATTCTATAATTATAAAACCTTCCTTACGTGTTCATGTGAAACTTTGAGCCTTGAGACTTTTGTTTGCATTTCATGATTTTTATGAGGGCACATTTCATTAAGGAGCCAACCCAAACCAGACTGGGATTCTGAGATTCTGTGATTTTGTTCCATACCTTTAGCACAGGATGTAATTCTTAAATAATGGGCAAAATGAACCACAGATTCCTTCCAGTGCCAGTTATGTTAGTAGGGGTAAGACTGGGAAAGTAAATTGTGTTTTCTTCACCAGTGTCAGGAAACATGACCAAATTCAGGTTCCTCTTCATGCTGCATCAACAACCACCGCATCTTCAGGACCTGTGCATGCATTTTGTTCCAGTGCTAACTAGTGCAGTTAGTTAGTAACTACTGCTTGTGTCATAGCTACAGAAGATCCATCATGCCTCAAACCTTAAATGGTGCCAGGTGTGGGCATATATGTAAGAGCACCAAGTTTTTACAGTGATGCCTCTATCTTCTCTCTGGCTTTTTAATTTTACTGAGAACTAACTTAGTACCTTTCTGGCCTAGTTTTAGTTGTCAGTAAAGTCACTCTTTCCAGTTGTCTTCCTATTTTCTCAGTAGCCTTTGATCTGTAAGGATCCGTCCCAGCAGCTGTGGCTGTCAGCTTCAGTGTTTCTAGTGACTTTGCTGCTGCAGACTCTAACCAGGAAAATACTGAAAACCTCTTGATAGCCTTCATGACATGATGTGATGTGGCTTGTTCTTCAGGTGGCACCATGTCTTGAATGCAGACATCTGCTGCCAGTGACTACACCCACTTGCATTGGATGGGAGTCACCAATAGCTCCACAGGTGCAGCCCCAAAGCAACATCTGCATAAAGGTAATTGAGAATAAATCTAACAAAAGAGCAATTTACCTCCTGGCATGCCTGTTTCTAACAGGTGACTTCTGTAAAAATAGTTTGATCCAGCTTGGGTTTCTCTGATTGCATTGTGAGAGCTTTAAGGGTTAATAGGATTCAAACCACCTTGAATAGAAATAAGCATTAAAGGTAAACCACATAAGCTGAGGAAGGCATCTTGAAGAGCACAGGAGGCAGTTGTGTGAAAGACAGGACACGTGCACTTGTGTTCAGTAGGGAGGTATTCTGTGATTCTGTCATTTATGGCCTTAGTAGTACTGAGCATTTCATTAAATAAGTCCTCATTACTCTGCTTCCCTCAGTTGATTGTAAGTGCTTGGCACAGATGGGCTGGCAGGACTGGGGCAGTGGGGAGATGCCCAAAAGGCTCAAGCGCCGCAGTAGTCAGTGATCCAAAAGTGCTGGTGGGCTTAACTAGACAAAATCTACCCTCCAGAATGCTCCTTACCCAAGGAGCAGACTCATGATTCTCAGCTCTGGTGGAATCTGGCTTGTGAGATACAGTGACTGTGCTCGGGCACCCTCATGGGGATATGAATCATTTTCCTTGCAGACAGTGGACTTGCTGCTTTGTGTGAGTGCAGTGGCTAAGCAAACTGGCACTAGTCTATACAAACATCTGGAGGTATTGATGCTGCATCTGCTGAGGGAACTGTACCATAGCTTAAAATGAACTGTCACAAAGATCCAGGCCTAACTAAAACCTGAAGCCCACAGCACAGACTGGAAAGATCTCTTCTATCTGCAGGGCTGAATAAGCACAGCACTTTGTAAGATCAAGTCCTCTTCTTATTAGTGCTGTTCATAGTTTGCAGATACCATGTGAAACGCATTCTTTCTCTACTTAAGAGGCCAAAGTAATATGTCAGGCATGTGGCACGTGAAATCTTGACCATAAACACTGTGTGACTTGTGCAAGCAAGCTGCCTGAAACACAGACACTGAGGCTTCTTGCATCAATCACAGCTGGGTTAATCAAATCAAAGCACAACATTCTTTTTCTCTGGAAAACTGAAGTCATAGCCCTGTGTCCCTGTTATAAAAGCAGAGATGGCCTCCCTCATGGGGAATTCAGGGCCCATACTCCCACAGATCATCCATCACAAATGTCCAGCTCAACAGAAGCGTACCTTTGAGTTCCTCCTGTGGAAGTCAGGACTGTGTGTGCCACTGTGAAAGCTGAGAAGGCTCTTAGAAAATGGGTAGTCTTGGCTCCAAGAGAGTTTTGTTTTGTTCAGATTGTTTTCAATTGCAGTAGAAAACTTGAGTGTCTGTATCAGGAAGACAAGTTTGGTTGTTTTCCATTATTTTGTGAAAAGAAAATATTCTTTTACGTTATTTTTCTTATCTCCATTTTCGTCTCCATCTCTATGTGCATACCGCTCCTGTGCTTGGATTTGGCTGTGACTGTAACGGATGGGAACCTCGCTGAGAGTTGCTTCCCTCTCCTGACTGAGAGACAACCCAGTGTGGGTTTTTCACAGTGTATTTGGCAGAGTCCATGTGTGTATGTTCATGGTGAGTGTTTGTCGGAAAGAGGCAGGAAACCATGAGGGTGCAGCTGTTCCGTGAGCTTCCTGCTTGGGCACGCTGGGCCACCTGGCCAATGCTGTCAGTGTGACCAACACTGAGATGATGAGGAACTGCACGGGCCCACGAGTAAAGAGTGGCAGAGCTGGCATAAAGCCCCTTGTGTTTCTAAGGGTACAAAAGCAGGAGCCTCTTGTAGCTGACTCCGAGGCCTCACCTACGTGTGGATGGACCTCGTAGGAACTTTCCTGATTACCTGAGTCTCCCGGCAATGGCTGCAATGGGGCTTCCCAGCTGAAGTGTGGGCCTGGAGGATGGTTTGATGATGGCTGGTGATGTCTTTCTTCTAAGTCTCTGGCCTCTCTATGCAGTATTGATTCGATGCACTGCTAATTGTCATCTGTACTTTACTTATATACATGTACACAATTTGTTTTACTGTACTTACTTACTGTATAGAAATATCTACCCAGTTCGCTTTACTGTGCTTGTTTGCTTTAGTGTGCTGGTTTAATCCACTGTGCATGTTGTACAGCGAGTGTGTGATCATTTTGTTGAGTACCCTTCCTGTCAGCAGAACACTTGTGTACCCAGCAACCTCCCTGCCTCTCTTACAGACACCAGGTCCTGCTGCTTTCCACAAGGTGGAACTGGACGTCAACGGAAAAGGACCTACCATGTACAGGATGGAACCAAAAGCAGCCTTGGAGGAGACAAAACAGCGAAGGGAGGGCCAGCAGACTGCCGCCCAGGCAAGGTAAGGCAGCCTGCCCACCTCTCCTCCTCTGCTTTGCAACTACCAGCCTTTGAGCATCCCCACCTTCTGTTGGGGCTTCTGAGAACACACGACCACCTTAGTGGAGTGACCAGCGACAGGACAGCAGGCCTGCTCCCCTGCCTTGGCCCAAAGCTGAGCAGAGGGAGGCCAAGCAACATATCTTTGCCTCTCCACTAGCTCAGCTGTTAATTAGTCTCAGCTATAAACATCATGCAGGCATGGGCTTAACTTTATTGAAGTTTGCACATAGACCTGCAACAAAATAAAGTGATTGAAATTGAGTGAAGTTTCCATCGAGTGACAACAAAACATAAAATGAAGCAGTGTGAGGAGGGGCATCTGTAGCAAAGATGGATTTTATTGTTTAAGTGAAAATTGGATGTTATGGGCCAGTGGTGCCCTGTGGCAGCTTCTCACAGCTGCAGCTACATGACAGCTGACACAAAGGGCTGTGAGCAGCTGTAGCCTGTTAGGAGCAAGTGGAAGTGAAGCCAGAGTTAGTGTATGTAAGGAATGGAAGGAGAGCAGAGACAACTCCTAATTCAAGGGTATTGCCAAAGGTTAATGTTGCTAATTCAGGCTGTGGCTGATGACAAAGGCCGTGGAAGCAGTCCTGGCTCAGCTGGAGGAGTTCACCCTCTGGTTGCTCAAATGCATGGTGTATTTGGGTCACTGGTAATGCCGTCTTTTGTAAAGCCAGCTTGTTTCAGATGTCAAAGGGAGAAATAGAAATGTATGAGGACTTGAAAGGTGAACAGTGGCAGGGAACTCAAATTATCTACCTGTGAAAAAGATGAAAAGGTAAATATTAAGGTAACAAAAGATCCAAGAGATCTGAGGCTTTTTCTTTCTCCACCTGTGTTTCTCTGGGCAAATCATGTACTCCCCAATCTAGAGGTGTCATTGCACCAGTGAAAAATCCTAAGCTTGAGAAAGTCAATGGTTAGTTGAGAAGCTTTCAAAGAAGTGTGTTGGTTAGCCAGTGCTTGGAACCAGCTGTGGAGTGTGGCAGACATGCAGGTATGACTAGCATAAGCAACTGTGGTTGATCAGAGAGTTTACTGTTTCTGCTGAGTCATTCTTCTGGGTACTGTGAACCCAGGTGTAGCAGGGATGCTCTGTTGATATGAATCAACCCTACCAGTAGTTCAGTTTTATTAAAAATGAAGGTCACTGGACATTTGATGGTCAAGGGAATATTAGCTTCAAACTTGTTCAGACCTTGGGAAAACTTAGAATCATAGAATAGTTAGGGTTGGAAAGGACATTAACATCATCAAGTTCCAACCCCCCTACCATGGGCAGGGACACCTCCCACTAAACCATTCCACCCAAGGCTTCGTCCAACCTGGCCTTGAACACCGCCAGGGATGGAGCATTCACAGCCTCCCTGGGCAACCCATTCCAGTGCCTCACCTGGAATTTCTTCCCTATATCCAGTCTAAACTTCCTCTGTTTAAGTTTGAACCCGTTACCCCTTGTCCTATCATTACAATGCCTCCTGAAGAGTCCCTCCCCAGCATCCCTATAGGCCTCCTTCAGATACTGGAAGGCTGCTATGAGGTCTCCATGCAGCCTTCTCTTCTCCAGGCTGAACAGCCCCAACTTTCTCAGCCAATCTTCATACGGGAGGTGCTCCAGTCCCCTGATCATCCTCATGGCCTCCTCTGGACTTGTTCCAACAGTTCCATGTCCTTTTTATGTTGAGGACACCAGAACTGCACACAATGCTCCAGGTGAGGTCTCACAAGAGCAGAGTAGAGGGGCAGGATCACCTCCTTTGCCCTGCTGGTCACGCTCCTTTTGATGCAGCCCAGGATACGGTTGGCTTTCTGGGCTGGGAGTGCACACTGAAGTCGGCTCATGTTCATTTTCTCATCGACCAGCACCCCCAGGTCCTTCTCCACAGGGCTGCTCTGAATCTCTTCTCTGCCCAACCTGTAGCTGTGCCTTTACTTCCTAAGTAGTGATCAAATTCTTGGCTGGTTCATATTTGCATGAGTGTACTGAACTCCCCAGCTGCAGGTCTATCCATAAATTACCCCTTGAGCTTTCCTTGATAATGAAATCAACACTTTAAATGTGGACTTTTTAACCATACCATATTGATGTTGTCAGATCTAACTGATATTCGTACACAAAGTGGATAGTTAGATAAAAACTGAGAGCACTTATTCTCTATTACTGGCAGTTTTTCCAAAAAAGGTTTGCTGGGTTTCTAGTGTAAGGAAAGCAGTAGAAAACACTGTTGGCATATGTTGCCCCTACTTTGCAGCACGTTGAACCTCCAGGCAACTCTTAAATGTCAATAGCAATAGAAATTACTACTAGAAAAACAGCACTAAGAGCCAAGTAGTGGTGTAGGAAACCCTCTTGATTCCAGAAACTGGTGATGTTTTCTCAAAGTTTTTAAGGTTTTCAGCAAATAATATATCGGATACCACAAATTGAGGAATGATAGTAAGGTAAATGTGAATTCCTGGATCAGAGAACCTGCAGTTTCTTGCAGGGCATGGAGAACTTTAATTTTGCATCCAAAAGGGATAGGAAGTTTTATATTTATTTTTCTTGAACTTTGATACAAATTGTTATTGTTCCAGAGCTTTTTTCCGGATCATATGATACCTTTTTCCAAGTGAGCCCCATGCAGCTGTAAGCCACTCTGGGATATTACAGGTGTGTAATCTTTGAATGAAGATGAGCCAGCATAGCTTAGAATTTCCCATTGCCTGTTTTTTTGTGAGCATAATTCTTTGCCACTGTTGGATCTGTTCCTAGGTTATGAATACCTCAAAATATGGTTACTACTTTTTTCCATATGAGGTATGAAGTGGTGTGTCCCTGCCAGACAGTTACTGTATGACCGCACTTGGAAACTTAGGCATTCTTTCGGAGTGTCAAAACAGAAGATGAAGTAAAAATGGTTAATGCCTTTCTTGGGTATTTCAGGTGAAAGACCCTGTTTCCTTAAAAAGGTGGAGTGCTGCAGTACTTGGCACATACTTAACAGCAGGCATTGGTAGGATAATGAGGAAATGGGAATGTGATACAACCCGCTAAAAAAAAAGGCTTAAAAGGTTAAACTTAATGAGTAGAAAATTCAGAGTGACTAGTATGATTTGTTAGCTGGAAGGCTACTGTAGCCTTTGGGGAAAAACAAGGTAGGTCACTCAGTGTTAGTCATCTTTAAGTGGACACAAGATTTTAACTTACAGTGGGAATAGATTCACAGAATGACCATATCAGGGATCATGGTCTTACTTCCCAAAGAGGGGAAAAATGAGTACTAAAGGTGGAAACATACTCATCACTCTTGCTTGCTTGTCACTAGAAAAATTAATTAATAGAAGAACTTTCAGTGGTCTTAAGACAACAAGCCTATGTGTGAGTTTTGGGGATAAAGACTGGTTGGAAAGGCAACATAAGAACACAGGATTTGAAAGGTAAAACTAAAAGAAATATTAAAGCTAGGTTGTTGAGTTTTATTTTAATTATATAATAAATTCTACTCTAGCATCCACCAGTAAAGGAAAAACATTAAATAAATAATTCTCAAAACATTCTTCTGTATTAAAAAGTTATATCCTTATAAAAATGGATGTTTAGTCAGGAGGTTAAGCTAACCCCCAATGGATTAAAAATGTTTCAAATTAAATATAATTGACACATACAGAACTAGATTCTGTAAATAATTTTTACAAACCTAAATAAAAAGAATTAATTTCTACAGATGCTGCATATCCAATGAAAATTGGTTCACTTTTGCTACCCAAATATCAAGTAGATTTTGCAGTGTAACATAAACATTTGATTTGGATGCTCTTGCCCATATAGGATACACAGCGAATGTGCAGAGCTTGTGGGTAAGATTAAGAATCATTCTAAAGAGGTAATGGTTACACCCCATTTTGATAGATGGAAAAATCTGTTGTGAACGCTCCTCTGTTGCTGTTTTATGGTGTATTGTCTGTTTAATTGTATTTTGTTCAATAAAACTTAGGAGGCATGAGGCAGAGAATACCTTTGTGAACTGTGCAGTCCTCACGCCCGTTTCAGCAGAAGCTGTTGGGTCAGTTGTTCACAGCCAGTCCCTACATCCTTGGAAACTTTCATTAAGACAAGTTAACGGTCTTGGTTATTCTTTGTGATGTGCTCGGTCAAGTAGCAAGAGAGACATTAGTTTTACCAACTCAGTGCTTACAAGTGATTAAAAAATCACTTCTGATACTTTTATAGTTTTTTGTGGATTGAGCAGTGAGCGAGTAAAATATTTTTCAAGTATGTTTTTCTTGACTTTCATTGAAAGTGAGTATTTTGGCTGATGGCATTAAGTCAGAACATCTGAATAGCCTCAGAACAAAAACCAGTTAACTGCCTGCTATCCATTTAGCATGTGCTAAGTGAAATTACTAGGTCTGACCTACACCAGATGTCTGTGTGTACCGAAGAGAGGTTTGACCTATAGCCTAAAAATAAAGTGTGTCACTATTAGAATTAGAAGCCATATTTATTAGAATATGGTTTCTCTGAGACAACACTGTATGTACATGTCTAGTGGTAGGCAGTGTGAATAATCTGGAAGTCTTGCTGTAGGCTATTTAAGCAAATCGGATGCTTAAAAGCATTTCAAGAAGGAAGGTAGCATGAAGCTCTTTATCTGAGGCCTCTCTTTACTCATGACAGCATTTCCAATGAATAGACTGCACAGCCTAGAGTGTTGACAGAACTGAGTCGTTAGTAGGTGATATCCTACCCTCACTGAAGTCAATAAGGTGGTGTTTTTTTTTTTTAAATTCCTTTGAAGGGTCAAAATTTTATCCTAGATTTCTTCCCCCCCCCCCTTTTTTTTTTCTTTTTTTTTTTGTTTGGTTTGGCTTGTTTTTTTGTCTGTGAATAACATTTCTCCAATTTTTAATGTTGGAGGTTTTATATTTAATTGTATTTGTAAATGATCTTTTTTCACTATGCAGTGTGTCAGTGTTTTAAATTTAACAGTGACACCTTCAAAAACAGAAGATTGAAATTACTTGGGTAATTACAGTTCTTTCTGGTTTTGTTTTTAAGAATAAACCTATTCCCCTCCCACTGCCCACTGTTTAATAGATGCAACTGATATTCAGGTTTGGTCGGTAGACTTGAAGTTCAGAGTTCTGTTGGCCAATTTCGCAGCTTCTTTCTAATAGCTTTTTACATGTGATGTGAATACATTAGAAAAACCTATTGTAGACAGCACATGTCCAACCTGTCTTCCAGAGGAATAAAAAGAACCTTGCACCTGATGTAGGATGTATTAAAGAAGAGAGCACATGCCTTTCCTAAATAAGCATAACAAAATAAATTTTATATATGCAAAAATTAAGTTAAAGACACAGCGGGCTTACCAAGACAGGCACTCATCCTTTTGTGAAAGGTAGAATTCCTGGTAGTGACTTTTCCTTTTGGCCTTCCCCATTGCCATCTCTTGCCCCACTCCCCCATGTTCTGAGTTGTTCTCATTCTCTGCCTTCACAGATTTCAGAGTTAAGCTTTCTTTCTCTAACCATTCTGCCACAGAAAGTCTCTCTGTCCCTGACCAGTTTCCTGTCCGATTCTGTTCCAGATTTCAGGCTGAAATAGCCGTGCACAGAACTTCAGTCTCTTGTCAATCTCCTCGGCATGTCCAGTCTGCCTTTCCTCATTTTCCCTTCTAGGTTTTTCTGGCCTTTCTGCCAGTCTAAAGCTCTCAGACTGACTGAAGTCAACAGGAGACAATACTGAGAGTCAGTAACAGCTCTTCACTGGCACTGCTTGGGGCCCTAGAATTTGTCAGCAGGTTCAGGGCAAAATCCTGCTCATTCCCAGCAGCATTGGGCTGGATCACTGCCAACTGTCGTCACATCTTTGAAGAAATCAGTCATCAAATTCAAACTGGATTCACAGAGCCTTGGGAAAATGTTGGCTTCTTTGACTGTCAGAAATAGTGTGTAATGCTTGAGAAGCGTCCACCTTAGCAAATATTTTCCATGCTACTGCAGCCAGTCTTTCATTCAAAATGTTGCAGGTGCAGACAGATAAGGTTTCTAGTTACGAGTATGGCTCTCAAACTTCATTGCATTTAGAGACATCTAGAGTTTCTGATTTTTGTTGTATTAATCTGAGACAGTGCAATGTTTTTTTCCTGTTCTGTTTTCTCACCTGTTGATTGATTTGTTTTTTTACCAACAAAAGGCATTTATTTTGCTTTGGTTTTTGTTCAGATTGGTTTTCAATGGGTTGGCTTTGCAGTTAAGCAAATCATCATTGAGTCCTTGGTGCTGTCATACGCTACTCTCGGAAAGACATGGTGACGTTTGACACCAGCCTACAAATCATGTTATATATTTCACTGCATGGGAGAGAGGGTGCAAGTTTGTTTCTGCGTACCGTGTGACTGGTAATCCCTGCCTGCAGCATACCATCATTTAACTCTGCAATTCATCTTCCTGTATTAAGGACTTATTTTTCTGATATTAGGCATATATTGGTTATCTGTTTGAAGAGGGATCCATTCCCCCAGTCGTAAATTTGCACATACCTCCGTTAAATAAAAACAACCAACCAACGAACAACCAAAACAACAACAGAAAACCCTTCCAAAACCAAGCCAGAACAAAAATCCCGAAGAAGGGATCTTTTCTCCTATCCTTAGTTCTAGGTGTTTACTGCATTCAGTTCTGACTCTGAAATATTTTTACTGCGCATTCCTTCTGACGTTTACTAGTTTAACTTCAGCTTGCTCAGGTTGTACTTTCTCACACAGTCCTCAGCTGTCTTAGAAAGAAAAAGATGGATCTGGGATTGTGTTTTTCCTAGCATTATTGCTCCTTTATTTTAATTGATAGCATGGGCACAACGATGACTGTTGAAGCTGAGCTTTGTATTTTGTATTCCACTTTGGTCTGCTGAGTAAGAAAAGCGTTTTTCATGACAGCACTTCTGGTTTGAAGCTCTTACGGCAGAAATCCTGGGAAAGACACTTGTGCAGGCTGCGAGCCAAGCACTCCTTTCGTGTTAAGCAGACATACTAAAACCCAAAAAGATGCTGTTCTTTTTTTACATTGATTGACTCGTTTAGATTTTCCTAAAGCTTCCATTTGACGTTGTTTATGGAGTTAAAATACTTCTTCAACTCAGCCTTTATGTTTGCTACCAGTGAACCTGTTCATTGGTGGCAAATGGGGAGATGAACAGGCTGGAACACCTACCAGAACCTCCCCTTCTGCTTCAGTGTGGCTGAAATAGCTTAAACTGCATTTGCACCCAGCTGTGTGCCAGCAGCGCTGTAGACAGATGTACCTAGTCTTACTGTAACGTAACTGTTCAGGTGAACAGCGGTGAAGCTATGCATAATGCATTCTTTGTTGTGAGCTAGGACGCTCCCCTGTCAAGTGAAGCCTGCCCATGTTACTGCATTCACACCAGCTGAATTTAGACTGCAGGACAGGAGAGCAGTAGAAGCGAAAGCAACCTTGTGTTTCTTGGTTGAACTGCATTATTTAGTGTCTGAAGAACCTGGTGTGCTTCCAAAATCACATTCATTTCATTATTTTCCTGCAGTCCTGCAGTGTCCATTCTGTCTCTTGCCTGCTCAACTTTTGCTTTGTGTCCTCAAATCCGATTTTCTGGAAGTGGCAGTGGACAGGAGGAAAATGCAGCAGTGGCAACTGCAGCTATCAACCCGAAAAGCCTTTGTTGCCTATCTCTGTAGAAGTCTGGATAGAATTGATAATAGTACAGACCAGCCTGGGGCAATTTTCCTTTAAGAGCTTAGTAATGACGTTGGTTCCTTTGCGTATCTGGAAATTGAAGGATTCTAGGTTAGTATGCTTAGATGTGAGTCATTGTTCTGAGCAGTTTTATTGGAAGAAGAGGAATAAAAATGAATAATGCATTTCATGGAATGAGCATAAAGTTAATGTGGTTGCCAGCTTTTAATGGGTACTTCTGCAGGTTTGTCCTGCAGACTGAGTAGAACTGTGTACTTGCTCTTTGCTAAGATAACAGTGTCTTGCTAGGTAACAATCGTGTTGCGCTCTGACAATGTCTGGTTGAAATGGCTAAAGCAAAGCCATTGAATATCTCGAGCAGCTGTCTCGATGATTGGCCCAGCTTCTGCTTTTGGCTCCTAAAGCTCCTGCTCAGGCACCCCTTCAGGTGGCTCCTTTGTCTCCTCCTTTTGAAAATGGTAACATCTACCTGACCTGCATGGGTTTGTGATGCAGTTTTTGTGAGTTCTTTGCTGAATTAATTTTAGCTCAGATTGGTTCCTTTACCTGGTTTGTAACACAGGAGGAAGGAGAGGTAGCTTTGTTTTGTTTCTTCTTCATCTGTTGGTAGCGTTCATTTGCAGTTTTCTATACGTAGGGTCTGAGGCATGGGATCAGAACTTCTTAACACTGGTTTTGTTGCTGAAGTCAACATATTGCATAACTAATGCTCTCATTTCAAACCATACGTTCTATATAAATATGTAACTTGCTTAGCATACCTTGGAGTTGTGTAACATTCTACACATCTTAAGTCAGAAGTACTCTTAATAGGATTAGATGCAATCATAATTGAATTCCTGTGGTGTGATACTGGATTTACGGGTTTATTCCCCTTAGTTCTGTCTGAGTATGTTAGTGAAATAGAAAGCTGGTTTCAGGTGGAAGGAGAAATGCATATCTGATGTTTTCTTTCAGGTGTTCCTAAGCTCCAGCACATCCCCTGAGATTCACAGTTATTTGCATGCAAAGGAGCAGGGGGAAAAATCCCGGACAGAACTGTACTTTCTTTTGAGAAGATCTGGCCTTTATTTTTCCACTAAAGGTACATCTAAGGTAAAGGAAAATAAAAAAGGGAGAACATAATAACATAACGAAGTTAGAGCAAAGGTGTATGTATTTAAAATCTGTTCTAATAAGAAAAAATTGAATTTCAACTTCCACCGATAAAAAGGAAAAAAAATATTTATTCTAGATAAAATGTAGAGCGATATAAACTTGGAAAAGTATTGTCTTAGAGTAATTTCCTTTTGCCTAACTTTGCTTCATTCTGATCAATATTTTTCCAGTCAGTTAACAGCGTACTCTTTTAAAATCAATTTTCAGCTGGTAGTTAAAATGCTGAAGTGTAAGTAGGTGCTTTGAAAAGGGGTTGTCTTACTTCATGCTGTAAAATAAAAAACCCCTGTGTATAAAGGGATTTTACAGGAAGATTTTGCGAGTTCTCACGTTCTGTCACTGTACAGTTTTCCATTTTACTACTTCAACTTTTTGGTGGCGGTTCTTGAAACCTGATAATGTTAAACAGGATACACTGGAGTTGAGACACCTTTTACGTAAAGCACTTAAAGATTTTTCTTGTTGTGAATTTTCTGTGCTAACTGCCAGAGTAATCATTGAGCTGCTTTTGTATCCTTCAGCAAACCTCTTTTGTTTTCTTCCTTAACTTGGTTCATCTTAGAGGATGGAGAGAATGGTTAGAAAGAGGAGTGGACAGTTTTCAGGTTATGAAAGTACCTTTTATTTTGATGTTTGAAATGCATACAGCTCTCAAAACGTGACTCCTACTGTAATATTATTGTGGCTTGAATTTAGCGGATGCTTTCCCAGAAGTGTCATCACTTGTACTTCGGTTTTTCTCCCTCTCTGACAGAATGAGCTCTTTGACTAGTTTGATGTGGTTTTTCTCTGCATTATGAAATTGATGCTGAGTTGTCTCTTTCTAGATTTCACAATGTCGGAGTTAAACGTACAGTATGTTAAGACTATTTTGGACCAGGATAACCACTACATCTCCTGAGTTTCTTCTCTGGAGGGGCTGGCTAAAAATAGTCTAACTATAGTACATTGCTCTTCTTTTTAGGAGCCAAGGCATCTGCAGTTTTTCTGTGAATTCAGCCTTAGTGATACGTACATGTCTTTGACAGGCAAAAAGATTTCTGGAGCACCAACAAACCATGGATTCTGCTTTAAGGTACAAGCTTATTATTCGGATACAGATTAAAGTAAACCACAATTTTTAGGTAAGCTGAAGATTCTTTAAGGTTTCTGAAAACAATATTCAGCTGTCTCTTATAAAATAGGACAATTAGTGGCTTTTATTTCAACAGGTACTGCGTTCAAGGTATGCATTAGTGCTAAAAAAATGTGCTGTGGCCGACTAGCCTAACAAATCAGGAGGAAACCGAGACCTGAAACAGCTCTGTGCAGATGAGGAACAAAGTAGGACCTGATGGATGACAGCAATTTGGTTGCTGAAGGTAATTTTTCTGTGTGGAGTTTGCTTCTTGCCTAAGTTTACTCTGTGAAATGTTGCTGTTGTGTGGTAGAGGAGTATCTAGGTTCCCATGCAATCGCAATCTCAGCTTTAGTCGTGGTTTAAAACCCAGTCAGCCACGCAGTCTCGCTCGCTCACCTCCCCCCTGCCCCTTCTTCCCTTGCCCCCGCTCCTGGAGGGATGGGGAGGAGAATCGAAAGAATGTACCTCCCCCGGGTTGGATAAGAACAGCCCAGTAACTAAGGTGTAACACAAACCACTGCTGCTACACCAATAATAATAACAATAAGGGAAATAACAAGGGAAGAGAATACAATACCACCCGCCGACCGAGCCCGACCGAACAGTGAGTGCCCTTCTGGGTAACTCCCTGTTACCTCCCGGGCATGACGTGCTGTGCTGTGGAATACCTCTTTGGCTAGTTTGGGTCAGGTGTCCTATCTCTGCTTCCTCCCGGCTTCCCTTCCTCCTCCCTCCATGGCAGAGCATGAGGCTCACAAAGTCCTTGGTCAGACTGAACGTTTGAGCAGCAACGAAAAGCATCGGTGTTATCAGCGCTGTTCACAGGCTGAAAGTCAAAAACTCAGCCTGCACCAGGTACCAAGAGGGAGAAAAAATGACTGCTGCTGCTGAACCCAAGATAGATGCCCTGCTTGTGGGATGCTCTGAACACCTGTGGGATGCTCTGCTTGTGGGATGCTCTGAATCCCTATGGGATGCTGTGAATCCCTGTGGGATGCTCTGCTTGTGGCATGCTCTGGAGCTCCCTTGTGCCACCAGCTCCTCCCTAAGGTCCCTACACCAGGGAACATCCACACTGCAGCACAGAGGTGTGGGATCATGGAGTCATGGAATCACGGAATGGGTTGGGTTGAAGGCACCTTAAAGCTCATCCAGCTCCAACCCCTGCCATGGGCAAGGACACCTTCCATGGAGCGGGATGCTCCAAGCCCCATCCAACCATGCCCACTTCCAGGAATACCACACAAACCCCATTCCTTCTGCACCAATCCCTTTCCAATCCCTTCTTTTCCCCATCCTCCCCCTCCCCCTCCTGGGCAAATTCCCTGGATTTGGCACCATTTGAACTCCCCCCCCACCCCCCCCAAAGTGGCTTTTAACAAGAACCTGGGCCCCATTCCACCTCTTTTTGGCCCAAAGAAGAAGCTGGGAAGCTGCTTCTGGGGCAGCAGCCATGTCCTTGGATCCGGGCACGGAGGCTCCTGCTGCCAGATCCCGCTTCCAGGCTCTGGGATACAAGGACAACCCCTTCACCACTCCTTGCCCACCAAATCCCAGGATTTTTGGTGCTTTTGAGGGGCAAACAGTGGTGGTTTTGGGATCAATGTGGGATAAATCCTCACCAGGGACCTTGCTCCATGGGGATGCTGCTTCTGCCCCCTGCATCCCTCATCCTTGCAGTTCCTTGGGCACCTTCCTGGTCCTTTTGGCGGGCTCCCATGTGCTTGTTTGAGCCTTTGGGTGCCCCCATCTGCTTCCATTGCCCTTTGGCGTGCCCCCATCCATTTTTGGGTGCCCCCCATTTGCTTCCATTTTTTGCATCCCACAGAGCTCCAGAGCATCCCATAGGGATTCAGATCATCCCAAGCCCATCAGACCCCCTCCATCTCCCCATGGAATCCCCCATGGAATCCCCCATGCCCCCCCCCCCCTCCCCCCATGAAACCTGCCTCTCTATGACATCAGCCGCAGCACCAAGGGACCTGTATGCAGCACCCGTATCCCTGGGGCGGTTGCGCTTTGGGCGCAGTGGTGGTAGCAGCTCCTTGGTGGCAGCTCCTTGGTGGCAGCTCCTTGGTTGCAGCTCCTTGGTTGCAACTCCTTGGTGGCAGCTCCTTGGTTGCAGCCTGCTGGTAGCAGCTCCTTGGTGGCAGCTCCTTGGTGGCAGCTCCTTGGTTGCAGCTCCTTGGTGGCAGCTCCTTGGTGGCAGCTCCTTGGTAGCAGCTCCTTGGTGGCAGCTCCTTGGTTGCAGCCCGTTGGTGGCAGCTCCTTGGTGGCAGCTCCTTGTTAGCAGCTCCTTGGTGGCAGCTCCTTGGTTGCAGCCCGTTGGTGGCAGCTCCTTGGTGTCACCCTCAGTGGTGGTGGCAGCACCTTGGTGGCACCTTGGGGTCACCCCCAGCGGTGATGACAGCGATGGCTTTGCTCCATGTCTTCATCCTGCTGGCATTGGCCTGGCTGGTGCATGGCTCCTGGGATAGCTGTGGGTGAGTGGCACCAGGCTCCGGGGCTCCTGGTATTCCATAGGGAGATGCTGCTGCTCCCAACCATGGTCACACCAGTGGGGTGGTGGGACTGGGAGAGCCTCGCTTCCTCACCATCGCCCCATGCGGTGGCACAGCACAGCTATGGGGCACCCCATAGGGTCCCTTGTCCCTGCGTCACCCAGTGGGGCGGGATGATGCCCGCCCTTCATCCCTAACCATCCAGTGTTGGGCTTCTGCTTCCAGAGGGACCTGCGGTACCCGTCCCATGGCTGATTCCTATGGGGTGTCGCGCATCGTCGGAGGCGTGGATGCGCACCAGGGCGCCTGGCCATGGATGGTCAGCATCCAGTTCCCCACGGCCACCGGCTTCTCGCACATCTGTGGGGGGTCCCTCATCACCCCACAATGGGTCCTCACCGCCGCTCACTGCTTCGTCGGGCAAAAGTAAGGGGGAGAAGGGATTCCAGCCATAGGGAATAGCCAAGGAGCAGCTCCCGTCCTGTCCCCTTCCCCATCCTGGATGCACTTGGAGGAGCGCTCAGGAGAAGGCTGCTTCCAGCTTGACAGCCCTTGAGCCTAAGGCGAGCTGGGGCAGTGCTTTCCTTTGGGCAGCAGCAGGAATGTGGCTCCTTCCCACCCCTCCATAGAATGGGATGGGATGGGATGGAATGGAATGGATCATGGAATGGGTTGGGTGGGAAAGGAGCTTGGGATCATCCAGTTCCAAGCCCTTGCCATGGGCAGGGATGCCTTCCATAGAGCAGCTTGCTCCAAGCTGGCCTTGAGCACTACCAGGGATGGAGCATCCAAACCTTCTCCATCCATCCCATCCCAGTGCCCTCATAGGGAATCCCTTCCTTATCTCCAACCTGCAATTCCCAGTCAGAACCCATCACCCCTTGTCCTATGGCTCCAATCCCTGCTCTTCCGCTCCCTCCCAGCTTCACCACGGATTGGTACGTGATGGTCGGAATCACAGACCTGGCTTGGGCCAATTCCGAGACCCAGAAACGTTGGATCCAGAGGGTCGTGGTCCATGAATATTACACTAACGTCTCCGGCGGTTTCGACATTGCCTTGGTGGAGCTGGACCAGCCGGTGCAGTGCAGGTACCACGTGCAGCTCGCCTGCCTGCCCGATGCGACGCTCAGGGTGTCCCAGCTCTCCGAGTGCTTCATCAGCGGATGGGGCGCGAGGGAGGCCAGAAGTGAGTGCCCGACAGCCCCGTTGGCCTTGGGATGCCGGGTCATGGATTCATGGAATGGGATGGAAGGGAGGGTAAAGCTCATCCAGGTCTATTGGATGTTGCTCCGACTGGGGATGGAGCATCCCGACCTTCTCCATGCAACCCATCCCAGTCTCCCACCACTTCCTTCTCTCCAACTTGAGCATCCCTGGTTCAGTTGGAACCCATCACCCCTTGTCCCATCGCTGAAGGTCCCTCCATGTCCTCCTTATGTTGAGGATGCAGAACAAAGGGGATGCAGCCCATGCCATGGGGCGGTGTTGATGGCTCCCATTGATCTTTTCCGCCCCAAATACCTCCATATCCGTTCCTTCTCCCCCCAGTCCTGACCCCCTTTGTGTCCCCACAGCAGGGGCATCATCCCCATCTGCCCTGCAGGAGGCCAAGGTCCGCCTCATCAATGCCAAGCTCTGCAACAGCAGCCTATGGTACCGAGGGGCCATCAAGAGCCACAACCTGTGTGCTGGGTACCCGCAGGGTGGCATCGACGCCTGCCAGGTAAGGATGTGCCACTGGGGCTCCCTTCTCCTCTCCCATCTGCAGGGCCTTGCTCTGCATCCCCCTTTATCCCAGCTTTGGAAGCGCATCCAGCTCCTGCTCCATCATCCCTGTGCAGGGACCATAGAGGTTGGAGCTTTAAGAGCATTGAGATTCCACCACTAAACCATGTCGTGAGCATGGATTCATGGAATGGGTTAGGTTGGGAAGGAGCTTAAAGCATCCAGTTCTAAGCAAGGGGCAAGGATGCCTTCCATTAGACCAGGTTGCTCCAAGCCCCATCCATCCTTCTCCATCCAACCCATCCCAGTGTCCCACCGCCCTCACAGGGAACAATTTCTCCTTATCTCCAACCCATAGTCCCTCGTTCCAGTGGGAACCCATCACCCCTCGTCCTATGGCTCCAATCCATGCTGAAGGTCCCTCTCCACACCCAAATGATGAAGGAGAACCCTTCCATCCACGTAGGGTAACAGCAGTGGTCCCCTCCGGCATTGCCATAGCGACCCATCCCCATCCTCATCCTCTCCCGTTCTCCTCCATAGGGTGGCAGCAGTCGTCCCCTCTGCTTTGCCATGGCGACCTATCCCCATCCTCATCCTCTCCCGTTCTCCTCCATAGGGTGGCAGCAGTTGTCCCCTCTGCGTTGCCATGGCCACCCCTCCCCATCCTCTCCCGTTCTCCTCCAAAGGGTAGCAGCAGTGGTCCCCTCAGGCGTTGCCATGGCCACCCATCCCCATCCTCATCCCCTCTCTGTTTCTCCTCCATAGGGTGACAGTGGCGGTCCCCTCATGTGCCGGGACAACCATGCCAACTTTTTCTGGGTTGTGGGGCTGACGAGCTGGGGCCGCGGCTGCGCCAGGGCCAAGCAACCGGGGGTCTACACCTCAACAAGGCACTTCCATGAGTGGATCCTCCACCAGCTGTGGACGTTCCGCTCCGCGGGAGCCTCCGCGACGCCCCCGACATGGAGCCACCAGCACGGCTCGCATGCGCCCATCCAGCAGACGATGCCGGCTCCGACGGCCTCGAGCACCAGTGACATCTGCTCCTTCCCATACCGGGTGCTCGTGGAATTTGTCAGTCGGGTGCAGGAGCTGCTGCAGGCTCTAAGGGGGAAGAAGCCTTGAGGAGCGGCGTCGCTTGAAGTTGGCTTCAGCTTCAATACAGTTGCCTTATTTTCCCATAGAGAGGATGCTTTGCGTGCCCACCTCTTCTGGTCCGTGTGCGGGGATGGGGATGAGGGATGGAGGGCAGGGAACAGTGGGAAGCGGGAGCTGGGAATGAGGGAATCAACCAGTTTGTGAAAGACTTTCAGGAGCATCAAGTCCAATCATTGCCCCACCATTAAAGCATGGCATGAAGAGGCAGGGGGGACAGCTTCCATTAGACCAGGTTGCTCCAAGCCCATCCATTCTTCTCCATCCCACCCATCCCAGTGTCCCAGCACCCTCACTTCCTTATCTCCAACCTGAACTTCGCTGTTCCAGTTGGAACCCATCACCCCTTGTTCTATGGCTCCAATCCATGCTGAAGGCTCCTCTCCACACCCAAATGATGAAGGAGAACCCAAACTTCCATGGTTCTGCTTCATCCCTGCATCCAGCTGGAGCATCCCACTTCATCCCTGCATCCAGCTGGAGCATCCTGCTTCCAGGCTTGGGATCTTCCCTTAGGACCTCACAAGCTTCAAGGTTGTATCCATCCCAGCTCCCAACACCCATCCCAGCACTCTTTGGACCTCTCCCAGATGCCAGCACTGGGGTCCCCAGTGCCTGGAGCAGGGACTGGGGCCAGGGCTCACAGCACCCAGTGCACCCCCAGCACCCATAGCATGCATTGCACCCATACCACCCCCACCACTGCCAGCAACCACAACAGCTCCAGTGCACCCAGTCAGCCCAGCACCTATAGAAACCCCAGCACCCACAGAACCCCCAGCACCCTCAGCACTATATAGCTCCGGTATCGGGGTCCTAGTGCCCGCCCGCTGCCTCCTCCCTGTCAGGAGCCGGTCCCAGTGCCCGCCCCCTCTAGCGCCGGAATCAGGGTCCTAGTGCCCGCCTGCTGCCTCCTGCCTGGCAGGGACCGGTCTCACTTCCTCCCCCCCCCCCCCAATAACTCCGTGCCGCAGAAAATACATGGACTCAGTCAGAGATCAATATGATCAGACAAAAGCCGTTTATTACAAAGCCGTAACTCCTTATATACTATTTCTTACATGCACTTACAGTGATTTGGCATATTATGATTGGAGACATGTCTTGATTTGGCATATTATGATTGGAGACATGTCTCAAAGACCCTTTGTAACTAACATAGAATTGGTTAAGCACAGGTGTGAGAACTTGACCTCCAAAGCTTGCCAACAGTCCACAGTTCTCATTACCTCAGTGAATTCCAGCTTCTTCTTATCTTGCTTGTTCAGGCTTCCTCGGGCCTCTCATGGCCTTGCTGCATCTTTCAGGATTATTCAGAATTTATGTACCAATTATCCACTCTCCTGTGAGAACACTGCCTCCACATCTCCCCCTTTTTGTTTTATATATGTTTTGGGTGACCCTACTTGAGCAGGGATTTGCCCTAGATCATATCTCCAATATATGCCAACTACAGGCTGCTGGGCCTGCCCCTTTTTTCTGCTGTATGGCTCTCTGGTAACAGGGGAGGCCATCCTTCACATCAAGGTCTGGCATGGCATGTGTCCCCACTGCCAACAGCGGAGCCCAAACAGCCCAAAAGCAGGACAGAAACACCCCAGAAGGACCCCAAAACCACCCTGTCCTGCTTCTCCTAGGGGATACAGGGTCAGAGCCCCAAACTAGCCCCAAAAGAGGCCACAAATACCCCAAATACACCCCAAAACACCCTAAAACCACCCCCAAAACCACCCTGTCCTGCTTCTCCTAGGGGATACAGGGTCAGAGCCCCAAACTAGCCCCAAAAGAGGCCACAAATACACCAAATCCACCCCCAAAACCACCTTCACAGTATCACAGTATGCTAGAGATTGGAAGGGACCTCGAAAGATCATCTAGTCCAATCCCCCTGCCGGAGCAGGAACACCTAGATAATGTTACACAGGAATGTGTCCAGGCGGGTTTTGAATGTCTCCAGGGAAGGAGACTCCACAACCTCCCTGGGCAGCCTGTTCCAGTGTTCCGTCACCCTCACTGAGAAGAAGTTTCTTCTCAAGTTTAAGTGGAACCTCTTGTGTTCCAGTTTGTACCCATTACCCCTTGTCCTATCATTGTTTGCCACCGAGTAGAGCCTGGCTCCATCCTCGTGACACTCCCCCTTTATATATTTATAGACACTTATAAGCTCATCCCTCAGTCTCCTCCAAACTACAGAGACCCAGCTCCCTCAGTCTTTCCTCATAAGGGAGATGCTCCACTCCCTTAATCATCTTCGTTGCCCTGCGCTGGACTCTCTCCAGCAGCTCCCTGTCCTTCTTGAACTGAGGGGCCCAGAACTGGACACAATATTCCAGATGGGATCTCACCAGGGCAGAGTAGAGGGGAAGGAGGACCTCTCTCGACCTACTAACCACTGCCCTTCTAATACACCCCAGGATGCCATTGGCCTTCTTGGCCACAAGGGCACAGTGTTGGCTCATGGTCATCCTGTCGTCCACTAGGACCTTGTCCTGCTTCTCCTATGCAATACAGTGTCAGAGCCCCAAAACAGCCCCAAAACAGAACAAAAACACCCAAAACCACCTTGTCCTCCTTCTCCTACGCGACACAAGGTCAGAATCCCAAAACAGGACATAAACCAAAACCACCCTAAAACCACCCCAAAACCACCTTGCCCTGATTCTCCTATGGGATACGGGGTCAGAGACACAAAACAGGACAAAACCAGGGCAAAAACAATGCAAAACATCCCCAAAACCACCCCCCAAACCACCTTGTCCTGCTTCTCCTATGGGATACAGGGTAGGAGACCCAAAAGAGACCCAGAACAGAACAAAAACACCCCAAAACACCCAAAACCACTCCCAAAACACCCCCAAACCACCCAAAAACCACCTTGCCCTCCTTCTCCTAAGGGACACAGGGTCAGACCCCCAAAAAGCCCCAATCCAGGCCAAAACCAATGAAAAACCAACTCGAAACACCCAAAACAGCCCCAAAACCAACTCGAAACACCCAAAACCACCCCAAAACCACCTTGTCCTGCTTCTCCTTTGGGATACAGCGTCAGAGCCCAAAAACAGGACAAAAGAATGCCAAAACATCCAAAACTCCCCAAACCACCCCAAAACCACCTTGTCCTGCTTATTCTGTAGGATACAGGGTCAGAGTCCCAGAAAGCACCCAAAACAGGCCAAAACCAAACCAAAGCCAGCCGCAAAACCAGCCAAAAAACACCTTGTCCTGCTTCTGCTATGGGATACAGGGTCAGAGTTCCCAAACAGCCCCAAAACAGGACAAAACACTCCAAAACCCCAAAACCACCCCAAAACCACCTTGTCCTGCTTCTCCAATGGCATACAGGGTCAGAGCCCCAAAACAGGACAAAAACAGGAGAAAAGCAGGCCAAAACACCCCAAACAACCCCCAAAATGGGCCAAAACCAACCCCAAAATCACCTTGTCCTGCTTCTTCTATGGGACACAGGTCAGAGCCCCAAAACCATCCCAAAACCACCTTGTCCTGTTTCTCCTGTGGGACACAATTTCTGAACCCCAAAACAGGCTCAAAAAAGTACAAAAACAACAAAAACTATTCAAACCCACCCCCAAAACAACCCCAAACCACCCTAAACCCACCAAAAAAACCCTTGTCCTGCTTCTCCTGTGGGACACAGGGTCAGAGCCCCAAAACAGACCCAAAACAGGCCAAAAAGAGGAAAAAAACACCCCAAACCAGCCCTAAAACAGCCCAAGCCAACCCCAAAACCACCTGGTCATGCTTCCCCTATGGGACACAGAGTCAGAGCCACAAAACAGCCCGAAAACAGGACAAAAACAACCCAAAACACCCCAAAACCACCTTGTCCTGCTTCTCCTACGTGATACAGGGTAAGAGGCCCAAAATAGCCACAAAACAGACCAAAAACAGGTGAAAACCAGACCAAAACACCCAAAGCAAACCCCAAAACATGCCAAACCACCCCAAAACCCCCTTGTCCTCCTTCTCCTAAGGGACACAGGGTCAGAGCCCCAAAACAGACCCAAAATAGCCCCAAAACAGGCCAAAAACAGGCGAAAACAAGGCCAAAACACCCAAAGCAAACCCCAAAACAACCCCAAACCACCCCAAAACCACCTTCTCCTCCTTCACCTATGGGATACAGGGTCAGAGCCCCCCAAAAAACCAAAACAGGACAAAAACAACCCAAAACCCCCCAAAACCACCTTGTCCTGCTTCTTCTAGGGGATACAGGGTAAGAGGCCCAAAACAGACCCAAAACAGGCCAAAACCAGGCCAAAACACCCAAAGCAAACCCCAAAACACCCCCAAACCACCCCAAAACCACCTTGTCCTGCTTCTCCAATGGCATACAGGGTCAGAGCCACAAAACAGGAAAAAACAGGAGAAAAGCAGGCCAAAACACACCAAACAACCCCCAAAATGGGCCAAAACCACCCCAAAATCACCTTGTCCTGTTTCTCCTGTGGGACACAAGTTCAGAACCCCAAAACAGGCTCAAAAAAGCACAAAAACAACCAAAAACTATTCAAAACCACCCCCAAAACAACCCCAAACCACCCTAAACCCACCAAAAAAACACCTTGTCCTGCTTCTCCTGTGGGACACAGGCTCAGAGCCCCAAAACACGCCAAAAAGAGAAAAAACCACATCAAAACACACAAAACCACCCCTAAAACAGCCCAAGCCAACCCCGAAGCACCGGCTCGTGCTGCAGCTCTGCCTCATTCCAGAGCCTTGGATCATCTGGGAGCACGGGATCCCATTGGCATCACAGCTCCTGGTGCTTGGGAGCAGATCCTATGGGATCTGCATCCAGATCCGGATGCTCCACACATGGACACGGATCCAGGTCCGGATCCGATTGTAGGGGGGAGCGCGGACACGGAATTCCATGGGGCTGGAAGAGCAGAACTGGGCTCCCGGACGGGGGGCTCTGGGGTGGGGGGGAGAGACACCATTGCCCACCATTGTCTCCATTGACCCTATTGGCCCCCATTACCCCCTTTGCCCTCCCCATTACCCCCATTGCCCATTACCCCCAATGCCCCCATTACCCCCATTGCCCCCCATTGCCCATGTTACCCCATTGCCCCCCCATTACCCCCCATTACCCATTACCCCCATTGCCACTCGTTACCCCCATTCCCAACTCACTTCCCACTGCTCCGCACTGGATCCAAAGATGGGGCTGGGGATGCCCCGGTCCCGCCGCACATCCGGTTGCGGCTCCCATTGAGGCTCCAGGGGCCGCCGGTTCGAGCCCCGAGCTCCCGGGTTCGGGTCCCGAGCTCCCGGGCTCGAGCCCCGGTGCCCCCGGAGCAGCGGCGAGAGCCGGGGGGGGAAGCCCCGGTGCCCCCCCCCCCCCACGGAGCAGCGCCCCCAGCACCGAGCGGCGCCGCTCCCGTAGCAGCACCGGGGCCCGGTGCAACAGCGCCCCCAAGCGGGCGGCCAGGACCCGCGCTATGGGGTGTTGGGGGGCGGGCACTGGGACCCCCAAGTTATGGGGCGCCCCCTTTGTGCCCCCCAAGTTATGGGGCGGGGTCTGGGGGTCCCCGTTTGTGCCCTCCCCCAAGTTATGGGGCACCCCCTTTGTGGCCCCCAAGGTATGGGGCAGGCTCTGGAAGTCCCCTATGGAGCCCCCCAAGTTATGGGGCACCCCCTCTGTGCCCCTCTCAAAGTTATGGGGCACCCCTATAGTGCGGGGGTGCCGAGGCCCCTCCCCACGTGACCCGAGGTGACCTGGAGGGCGAAGAGCCCGCGGGGGTGGGGCAGGAGGCGGTGCCGGGTGATGACCACGTGACGCGGAGGGGGGAGGGGGCTGCGGGGGGGGGCGCGCAGGGGCCAGGATCGGGCCCGGGCCCCTCCCCCTCCCCCCCCGCGCCCGCCCCAGTTTGGTCCCGTCCGGTTCCCGCCAATTTCGCCCATCATGGCGGAGCTGGAGCTCCCCTCCGATCCCGACCTGCGCAGGTTGGAGCCCGCGGGACCCCCCAGTGGGGGCTTTTGGGGTCCTGGGGGGGTTGGGGTGCTCCTGACCCCCTCTCTTTGTCTCCCCCCACCTCCAGGCTGTGCACGGGGCCCTGTGCCCCCATCCGGGAGTACATCATGGGCCACGTGCGGCACCGCGGTGAGGGGGGCACCCCAACATCTGGGGGGGAGGAACTGCAACATCTGGAGGGACCCCAAACCTCGGATCGGTCCCTAAAATACATGGGGGGGGGGGGGGGGTGTTCCTGTAGGAATGTGAAGAAGATCAAAGGGAACCTGCTGTGGTATCCGCTGCACCCCAAAGGAGGGGGGGACACCCAAGCTCATTGGGGAGCCTCCAAAACCCCTCAGGACCCCCCCAAACCCCTTTGCTTGTTAGGACCCCCCCAAAATTCCATTGGGATCCCAACAACCCCCCAGCACCCCCCAATTCGCCCTTGTGGCCCCCCCCCCCAACCCCTTTTCTTCACCCAGATCCATGCAGAGGAGCCCAAATTCCTTTAGGACCCCTCCAAATCCCATTGGGATCCCCAGGAACCCCCAGTTCCCTCCCATGATCCTCCCCGACCCCCCCCTAACCCTTCCTTTAACCCCCCCCAGGTTTCCTCCTTAACTGGGGGCTCAGGTACCAGCACCTCAAGGAGATTCAGGTTTGGGGGGCGGGGTGGGGAGCGTTAGAGGGTTTTGGGGGGGCTCTGTGGGGTTTTGGGGTATCCCACAGGGACCAAAACACACCCCTGCACCCCAAAACCATCCCCCCTGCATCCGAAAACACCCCCTCTGCACTCCAAAACCATCCCCCCTGCACCTCAAAACAACCCCCTGCATCCCAAAACGCCACCCCCGCACCCCAAAACCATGCCCCCTGCACCCTAAAACCACCCCCATGCATCCCAGAAGCCCCACGGCACCCCAAAACCGCCCCCCTGCACCCCAAAACAGCCCCCTGCACCCCAAATCTACCCCCACTGCACCCCAAAACAACCCCCTGCACCCCAAAAGCACCCACTGTGCACCCCAAAACAACCCCTCTGCACCCCAAAACCACCCTATGGATTCCCCCATGCACCCAAAACCCTCTCAAGGACCCCCCCGAATCCATCCTGCAGCCTGGTTTCCCCCCTTGCAACCCAAAACTGCCCTGGGCCCTCCCCCATGATCTTTTCCTCCCCACTCCTGAACCCCAGAACCCTTTAGGGACCCCCTCTGTACTTTAAACCCCCCTGGGTTTTCTTCTGAAGTGGGTGCTGGGCTCATAGGGGTCCTTAAAGCCCCCCCCCACTCTCCCTAAACCCAGTACTGACACCTTTCGGGGTGCCCCCCCCCAACCTCCATGGTCCCTGCAGCCCTTTTGGGGTCCCCAAAATGGGATCTGGACCCCTTTGGGCCCCCCAGACTCCCCTCAACGTTTGGCTTTGGTGCCCCCCTTGCCACCAGGTTGATGCTGGAGGCCACGGGGCTCTCAGGGGCTCGGGGGGCCCAGATCCAGCAGGGCCCAGAGCTCCTGGGCAGCCCCATGGACTCCCCAGAAACTGCCCTGGGGCCACTGAGGAGGCAGCTGCAGGAGGGGAAGCAGCGGCTGGTGGGTGCCAACGGGGGAATGTGGGGATTTGGGGGGGTCCTGATGGGCTTGGGGGGGTCTGGGAAGTGGAATTTGATGGTTATGGGGAGGGGTTGGGGTCCCTAAAGGGCCCCAGCGCCGCTTTTTGGGAGGGATGAGGGATATGTGGGGGTCCTGGAGGGGATTTTGGGTCTATAGGGGATGACATGGGGGAGTTTGGGGCTTTAGGGGGAATTTTGGGGGTGCTGGGAGGGGGATCTGGGGGTTATGGATGGGTTTGGGGTTAAGGGAGAGGCTTGTGGGGAAATATGGGGCGATATTTAAGGTGTTTGGGGGTCTTGGGGGGTATTTGGGTCCCTCCCATGGCTTTGGGGTCCCTCATTTCCTTGTGTCCCCCCCTCCATCCCTTCCAGTCCCGTCGCTGGATCCAGCTCCGGGCTCTGGCCGCATCCAATGGGAAGCTCCAGGCGCAGCTGCGCCCCCTGCAGGCCCAGGTGAGCAAAGACGGGGAGATCGAGGGAGGGGCGGGGGGGGCGTGTCCTCACCCCTTTGGCCACGCCCCTTTCAGACCCTAGGGAGAAGGGCGGGGGCTGCTGGAAGCGCTGAGCATGCTGGACTAAAAGGACGCAAATTAAGTAGGCCCTACATTAATAACATGTAAATAAGGAAGTAACGTGTAAATAAGGTCAGCCCTACATGAGGTGCGTGTGGATAAAGCAGGTCCTACGCTAATTGCATGTAAATAAGGGGGGGGTTAATGATGGTGGGATGAGAAATGGGGAGGGATGGAGGGGGAGGGGGAGAAATGGCAGGAATGTGGGGAATAGGGGTGGGAAAAAGGGGGAGGGGGAATGGGGGGCATAAGGGGGGGAGGGGAGAAAATGGGGATGCGGTGGGGGAGGGGACAAATGAGGGGGAGGGGCGAGGAAAGGCCCCATATTCAGCCCCATGGGCCGTAGCCTGGCAACGCGCAGGAAGCGGTACGCGGAGACCCCGTTGCTAGGCAACAGAGGCAACAAACCCGGAAGTGCGGAGAGCATCGCGGAACGGGGATGGGGAAAGGCCGAAACACGTGGGGGAGAGGGGGCCTCGATTTCCTGTGAAATCTTTATTTATTGGTTAAGTTTCCTTTTTATACATTCTTAAGGTGACCCCTCCCCTCTCCCCTCCCCCCCCCCCCCCCCCCCCCCCCGCTATTTCCATCGGTGTCACTAAGGCTTCGGATAGACCCCCCCCCCCCATCCCCCCCTTTACCCTCCCCTCTCCCATCCGGGGTATAAAGAGGGGGGGAGGTGCCACCCCCCCACACCCCCGGGTGGGGGATGGGAGGTTGTGTCCATTGGGTACCCTCCCCCAGCCCCTCGTTTTGGGGTGCTGGGGGGGAGGTGAGGCCCATCTCCCCCCTCCCCCACAGACAGCTCATCAGCAGGCACTTAATGATCCCCCCCCCCCTTCCCCACCCCCGTTTTTGGTTACATGAAGCCCCGAGGGAGGGGAGGGCTCTCCTCTGCACCGGTTACTGCAGGGCTCTCCCTCCTTAAAGAGCCCACGCTCACCGTGGGGGCCCCGTCACAATGGGCAAATCCAGAGCGACCGCCACGGCTTTGGGATGGCGGCAGCATCGTGCCCATGGCCACTGGGCACCCAGGGGTGCTCCGGGAGTGGCTGCGGGGGGACCAGCCTCTGCCCAGCCGGCTCGGGGAGGTCCCTCACGGGCTGCTCTTCCTCAGTGCCTTTGGTCCGGAGGTGGAGCATGCGAGGGGTCACAGCTCAACGTGGGCCATGGAACAGGGCGTCACGGCCACCTCCGAGGAGTGGAGAGGGACCGACGTTGGCACAGCAGAGAATCATGGAATCCCAGAGTGGGCTGGAAGGGACCTTAAAGCTCACCCAGCTCCAACCCCCAGAGGCACGGGCAGGGACACCTTCCACTAGAGCAGCTTGCTCCACGGCCCTGTGTCTCTGTGCACTCCCAGGGCATCCTGGGGATACCCCCCGAGAATGCCTGCAGCACCTCCAGAGCTCCCCATGGACCCAGTCAGAGCTCCTGCATCACAATGACCTTGGGGACATGGAGACCACAGGGGTGGCTGATTCTGGAACTCCCCGTGTTCAGGTGTGTGAGGTCACAGAACCCCACAGAACCCTCCAGCAGAGGCGCCGGGAGACGACAGCTGCCCCACGGAACACAAGCTACCGGTGGAGGAGGCAAGAGCAGCTCCTCTGGTGGTTCCCGTCTTGGTGTCTCGGAGCCGGTGCCGCCTGTGGACACAGGAGCGTGGAAGGAGGTGGGTGGCGATGGCGATCTTGGGGTGCTGTAGGAGTTGCCAGAACACCTCAAGAGACTTCCCCAGAGTGGCTGCTTTGGACTCGGTGTGTGAGTTGGGCTGGCTGAGCCGGCAGCGGAGCGCTGCGGCTGCCGAGGGATGATCCTGGGATCTGCCCTCATTTCTTGTGGGGAGAGCAAGGGCCTGTGGGGATGGGCCAAGGGGGAACGATTTTAACGTGACCGAGAGGGGAGATTGAGATGAGATCTTAGAAGTTGTTCCCTGTGAGGGTGGTGGGACAGTGGCACAGGGTGCCCAGAGAAGCTGTGGCTGCCCCATGGCTGGCAGTGTTCAAGACAGAGCTGAAAATGCCCTGACTCTTTCCTTGGTACATGATTGAGTTGCAGGTTTTATTCCATTTTTGGCTAAATCTGAACTATTTATGGAAGTTTCTAGCCTATTTTAAGCTTTTCCTAGCTATTTCTTAACTGGTTCAGGCTGTTTCGAACCCTTTTTTCCCCAATTCTAACACTTTTTGAACCATTTTGACCTTTTCCAAACGTTTTTTGTCCATTTCTTACTAATTTCTTGCCATTTCTAACCCATTTTTGCTCTTTCCTGACTCGGTTTGAGCCATTTTTGGCCATTCCTAACCCAGTGTTGCCAATTTCTAACCCATTTTAAGTCTGGCTATTTCTAAAAGAATTATGGCCATTTGTATCCTAATTTTGGTCATTTCTTACCAGTTTTAAGCTTTTTTTGGCTATTCCTAGTCCATTCTTGCCTGCTTGTCCCCTGTTTGAAGCATTTTTTACCACTTCTAAACAATTGATGACCATTTCTATCTTAGTTTTGCCCATGTCTTACCAGTTTTAAGCCATTTTTGGCAATTCCTAAAGAATTCATGGCCATTTCTAGCCTGGTTTCAGCTTTTCTTAGCTATTTCTTAACTGGCTTGAGCTATTTCTTGGCCCAATTCTAACTCTTTTTAAGCCATTATGGCCATTTCCAAACTGTTCTTGTCCTGTACTTACCAATTCTTTCTACCCCTTTTTTTGGCCTTCCCTAACTTGGTTTAACCCATTTTTGGACCTTTCTGACCCACTTTAACTTCTTTTTGGCTATTTCTAAACAATGGGTGGTCATTCTCACCTTATTTTTGCCCATTTCCTTCCTGGTTTATGCCATTTTAATGCTAAATGCTTCACTTTTTTATGGGCATTTCTAGCCTGGTTTAAGCTTTTCTCACCAATTTCTAAACTGGCTTGAGCTATTTCTAACCCTTTTTTTGCACAATACTGACTCTTTAACGTCATTTTGGACATTCCCAAACCATTTCTGTGCAGTTCTTAGCAATTTTTTTTCTGTTCCTAACACAGCTTTTGCCCTTTCCTGACTTGGTTTAAACCATTTTGGCTTTTTCTAACCCATTTTAAGTCTTTTTCGGCTATTTCTAAACAAGTGCTGGTCATTCTTATCTTATTTTTGCCCATTTCTTGCCGGTTTTAAGCCATTTTATGGCAATTTCTGAACTATTTATGGAAGTTTCTAGCCTGGTTTAAGCTTTTCTTAGCTATTTCTAAACTGGCTTGAGCTATATCTAACCCGTTTTTGCGCAATACTGACTCTTTTTAAGTAATTTTGGCCATTCCCAAACCCTTTCTGTCCAGTTCTTACCAATTTTTTTTCTGTTCCTAACACAGCTTTTGCCCTTTCCTGACTTGGTTTAAACCATTTTTGGCCCTGTCTTACCATTTTAAGGCTTTTTTGTCTATTTCTAAGCAATTGCTGGTCATTCTTATCTGATTTTTGCCCATTTCTTGCCTGTTTTAAGCCATTTTATGGCAATTTCTGAACTATTCTAAACTATACTGAACTGAATATTCTAAACTGGCTTGAGCTATATCTAACACCTTTTTTGCACAATACTGACTCTTTTTAAGCCATTTTGGCCATTTTCAATCCATTTTTCAACATTTCTTACCAATTTATTTCTATTCTAACCTGTTTTGGCCCTTTCCTGACTTGGTTTAAACCATTTTTGGTACTTTATAACCCATTTCAAATCTTTTTTTGGCTATTTCTAAGTAATTGCTGGTCATTCTTATTTTTGGCCATTTCTTGCAGGTTTTATTCTTTTTTTGGCTAAATCTGAACTATTTATGGAAGTTTCTAGCCTGGTTTAAGCTTTTCCTAGCTATTTCTAAACTGGCTTGAGCTATTTCTAACCCTCTTTTTGCACAATACTGCCTCTTTTTAAGCCGTTTTGGCCATTCCCAAACCCTTTCTGTCCAGTTTTTACCAATTTCTTTCTATTTCTAACCTGGTTTTGCCCTTTCCTGACTTGGTTTAAACCATTTTTGGTTCTTTATAACCCATTTAAAATCTTTTTTTTTGCTATTTTTAAGCAATTGCTGCTCATTCTTGTCGTATTTTTGGCCATTTCTTGCAGGTTTTATTCCATTTTTGGCAATTTCTGAACGATTATGGAAGTTTCTAGCCTGGTTTAAGCTTTTCTTACCTATATCTACGCTGGCTTGAGCTATATGTAACCCTTTTTTTACGCAATACTGACTCTTTTTAAGCCCTTTTGGCCATTCCCAAAACCTTTCTGTCCAGGTCTTGCCAATGTCTTTCTATTTCTAACCTGGTTTTGCCCTTTCCTCCCTTGGTTTAAACCATTTTTGGCCCTTTCTAACCCATTTTAAGTCTTTTTTGGCTATTTCTAAACAATTGCTGGTCATTCTTATCTTATTTTTGCCAATTTCTTACCAGTTTTATGGCAATTTTGACTAAGTCTGAACAGTTTCTTGCCATGTCTAGTTTGGTTTACGCTTTTCTTAGCTATTTCTGTACTGGTTTAGCCTATTTCTAACCCTTTTTTGCCTAATTCTATCTCTATTTTAGTCATTTTGCCCATTTCCAAACCATTTTTGTCCTGTTCTTACCAAATGATTTCTGTTTCTAAACCATTTTTTCCCTTTCTTAACTTGGTTTAAACCATTTTTGGCTCTTTCTGACCCTTTTAAGGGCTTTTTTGGCTATTTCTAAGCAATTGCTGGTCATTCTTCTCTTATTTTTGCCCATTTCTTGCAGGTTTTATTCCATTTTTGGCAATTTCTGAACTATTTATGGAAGTTTCTAGCCTGGTTTAAGCTTTTCTTACTTATTTCTAAACTGGCTTGAGCTATATCTAACCTGTTTTTGCGCAATACTGACTCTTTTTAAGTCATTTTGGCCATTCCCAAACCATTTCTGTCCTGTTCTTACCAATTTTTTTTCTTTTCCTAACACAGCGTTTGCCCTTTCCTTACTTGGTTTAACCCATTTTTGGCCCTTTCTAACCCATTCTAAATCTTTTTTTGCTATTTCTAAACAATTGCTGGTCATTCTCATTTTTGCCTATTTCTTAATAATTTTATGCATTGTTGACTAAGTCTGCACTGTTTCTTGCCATTTCCAGCCTGGTTTAACCTTTTCCTACCTATTTCTAAACTGGCTTGAGCTATTTCTAACCCTTTTTTGCCGAATTCTAACTCTTCTTAAGTCATTTTGGCCATTTCCAAACCATTTTTGTCCTGTTTTTACCAATTGATTTCTGTTTCTAAACCATTTTTGCCCTTTTCTAACCTGGTTTAAACCATTTTTGGCTCTTTCTGACCCTTTTAAGGTTTTTTTGGCTAATTCTAAACAATTGCTGGTCATTCTTACCTTATTTTTGCTCATTTTTTCCTGCAGATTTTATTCCATTTTTGGCTAAATGTGAACGATTTATGAAAGTTTCTAGTCTGGTTTAAGCTTTTCTTACCTATTTCTAAACTGGCTTGAGCTATTTCTAACACTTTTTTGGGAAATACTGATTCTTTTTAAGCCATTTTGGCCATTTTCCAACCGTTTCTGAACATTTCTTACCAATTTATTTCTATTTCTAACCTGTTTTGGCCCTTTCCTGACTTGGTTTAACCCATTTTTGCTTCTTTATAACCCATTTTAAATCTTTTTTTTTTGGCTATTTCTAAGCAATTGCTGGTCATTCTTATCTTATTTTTCCTCATTTCTTGCAGGTTTTATTCCATTTTCGGCTAAATCTGAACTATTTATGGAAGTTTCTAGCCTGGTTTAAGCTTTTCTTACCTATTTCTAAACTGGCTTGAGCTATTTTTAACCCTTCTTTTGCGCAATACTAACTCTTTTTAAGGCATTTTGGCCATTTCCAAACCCTTTCTGTCCAGTCCTTACCAATTTCTTTCTATTTCTAACCTGGTTTTGCCCTTTCCTGACTTGGTTTAAACAATTTTTGGCCCTTTCTAACTCCTTTTAATTCTTTTTTGGCTATTTCTAAACAATTGCTGGACATTCTTATCTATTTTTGCCAATTTCTTACCAGTTTTATGCCATTTTTTACTAAGTCTGAACAGTTTCTTGCCATTTCTAGTTTGGTTTAAGCTTTTCGTAGCTATTTCTAAACTGGTTTAGACTAGTTCTAACCCTTTTTTGCCATTTGTGAAAAGAAAATATGCTCATTTGATTTTGGGTGGTTGTTTATTCATATCTCCTTTAATATTTCAAAGCCAGCCATAAGGTGCTGACAGATTACAAGCTTTATGAAATATCAAAGTAATTATTTACACTTTCATGCTTCTTTGTGCAGATGTGAAAGAATAAATACCCATAAAGTCTCAGAAGTGACACTTATCCTGGGCTGAGTCGTGGTAGCGATGTGGTTTTCTCCCCTGACCTGTCCCAGATAACTGGAACGATAGATGCTTGTCACTCCAGGCAATGTATTGTCCCCTCTGGTTTGTGCTCTGTGGAGAGATGAGGTTATTGTGCAGCCATGAAACTCTTGGGCTTCAACCTTTGGGGTCCCACTCAACCTCACATGAGATTCAAACAGCTTGTTTCTTAACATGCCCTGGAGAATGTTACTAAATCACAGAATCACGCAGTGCTTTGGGTTAGAAGGGACTTTAAAGCTCACCTAGTTCCACCCCACCTACCTTCCACTAGCCCAGGCTGCTTGAAGCTGGTTGCTGTGTTAGTAGAACAAGTCCACCTGGTTCCTGGTGTGGTGTTTTATTTATTTATTTAAGTATATTTTCTGTCTTAAATCTAAAACTGAAAGGTCAGAGTCCGATGGGAAGAGGGGTAAAAAGCAGAATTACGGGAATGCAAGAATTAACGTGTGGACACTTGTGTCAGTTTTAAGCTCAGCAGGTCTGTGGCTGAACTGTGCCACAGCGTTTAAACTGTGATGCTTGGATCTAAATGGTTGTAATTCCTTGTCTTGAAACAGAGAGAATATGAGGTCGAGGAAGGAGGTGCTGGAATGAGCTTGACTCAAGAGAGCGCTGGGAGGAAGGAGGAGGGTGGGAAGTGAGAGATGATAAGCCCAGCTCTGAGAGAAGCGCTCACAAATCAAGGTGAGGTTCTGCAAAGAGCAGATGGTGGCCCAGGCTTTGAAGTCTTAGTGGTGGCCTTTTAGCAAGCCAAGTGAGAGACGGTGTTCTTTGTTAGAGGTACTGCTGTGGAGCCTCAGTCGTGGCAGGCTCTGAGCAGGGGCAGGACAGGGCTGAGGCAGGGGCCGTTGGTACCTGCTCATTTCAGGGAGGAACCTGCAGCTGGGTAATACACCCGAGTGTGATGCACTCTGAGTGTGGTGAGTGTATCAGAGTTCAAAGGGTTTCATGTAGCTGCTAAGCAGCTTGGGAGAGAAGATGATAGTCCCACATGCCTTTAGCTCCTTTAGGGTGTGTGTTCCTCTAAGACTACTTAAAGATCAGCTTTGCCCCTGCTTTTACTGTTTCAGTCTCTGATTTTGTTACTGAAACTTTATTTGCAGAGAAGAAGGTAGTTCAAATGAACTTTACCAATCCACTGCTGATCAGATGAGGGCCTTCCAACAAGCTGTAGAGAACTTAATGGCCTTTTCAAACCAAAGGAGGACAAGCTTGAGAAGAGCTGGACTGAGGGCCCTGCAGTTCAGAAGCCTCAGTTCTGAGTGGCCGAGCCAGGAGAAGGGTGATGGGAGCTTCTGTTCAGTTGGAGACTGAAGGCAGTTTAGTTTAATTGCTTTTATTTCTTAGGATGAGAATGTGTTGAATTTTTCTTGCTTGCTAAATCAATAGAATCTCTCCTGATGCTGCTGAGACCACAGTTCTGCTATTGCACTGGGGGCAGCTTGCTTCAGAGCTGGGCTCTGATTTTCTAACTGTGAACTGTGTCCTGTGTGAGTCCAGCAGCTGTGGGATCCCAACACCTTTGCTCCCCAGGATTGGTCTGAGCTTTTGTCAATGACTGGTGATGTGTTTGCCCACGGTCATTGTTTTTTTTTGCACTGGCATTAGTACAGCTATGAAATAAAGAGCCATTCATTACATTCATAGTGCAAAGGAGCAAAGTGAAGGCTTGGCAAGGAGTGGCAGTGACTTTCGTCTCCTCTTTGTGTGCATCATGGTGCTGCTGGGGCCAGTGGAGAGGTTATAGGGGACTGGTTCAAAACATCTTTTCGGTTTCAACTCTGAAGGCTGCAGTGTGGCAGGGAGCCTGCAGTGTGCTGCAGAGCAGCCGCAGCACTGTTACAACCTTAGATTTCTTGTTTATTCATTTATTTAGTTACTAGTGTCTGTGTTTGATCCAGAAGTCTCATTGTTCTGCCTGCCTGCAGGCCGTTGAGGGGACTGGTGGTTCTGGCAGGCGTGGAGTGGGCTGCTGGAGACAGGGCTGTCTAGAAGTGGGCAGTGGGGAGGGAAGTGTTCTTGTCTGCAGCAAGTCCCCTGCTTCTTAGGTTGGAGGGGCTGCTGCCCCTATGGAAGGGTGCACCAAGTCCCCCCAGGCAGCTCAGGTGTTGCTCTGCCACAGAGGGGCCTGAGATGGGCTGGTGAGACTGCCCTGGCTGTTCTGTGGTGCAGGGTCTGTGCTGGCTCTGCGTTGTGCTGTGGCAGTCACAGGGGTGTTTCACACTGGTTCACTTTCTGACTGTGTCTGTATTGGTTTGGTTCATTATCCTAAAATCATAGAATCCCAGCCTGCTTTGGCTTGCAAGGGATCATAAAGCTCATCCAGTTCCAGCCCCCTGCCACAGGCAGGGACACCTTCCACTAGAGGTGCTTACTCCAAGCCCCATCCAACCTGGCCTTGAGCACTGCCAGGGATGGGGCAGCCACAGCTTCTGTGGGCACCCTGTGCCAGTGCCTCAGCACCCTCACAGGGAAGAACTTGTGGCTAAGAGCTCATCTCAGTCTCCTCTCTGGCAGGTTAAAGCCATGTTTAAAGATTTCAGTTTAGAGATGCAAGCTTGGAGCAACCTGGTCTAGTAGGTGTTCCTGCCTGGCAGGGGCTTGGAACTGAATGAACTTTGAACCCAGAGCAGGCTGGAATTCTATGGAAAATGGGATTCTGTGTGATAAATGTAGTTATAGCTGGAGTTCTCCAGTAACTCCACGAGAGAAGAGTCAGGCCTGCAAAACCTAGTCATTCTAGGGATGACTGTTACAAGGTCTCCCCTGAGCCTTCTCTTCTCCAGGCTGAACAAGCCATCCTGCTGCAGCAGTCCTACAGTCCCTTCTCATATGTTCTGTCCTGCTTTGAGTTCATGGAAGCAAGTCCTTCCACAAATCACAAGACTTTTGTGGTTTTTAAAAGCCCTTTCTTGAAGACTGAGCAGAGCTAGGAATGAGACTGGGTGTTTCTCCATCATGCTTGGGCAATCTGAAAACTTCCACTGCCCAGATTCCACTTCTTTCTGTATTTGTATAAAATAGTGATATAGTTTGAGCAGGTTCCTTTCAACAACAGTATTTCTTGTTTTCCTTACTAATTTTCTAGCTTTATCAGAACATTGTCTTTTGGGTGGTGGTTCTAGTGCAGCAGTTGTGTTACCACTTTTAAAATGCACCTTAAATCAGTGGTGATGTGTTACTGCTGTGTGTCAGTGACTTCAGCTCAGGCCCTTTTAAACTGCACTCTTGCAGAAAACTGGGGTCTTTTTTGCCTGTAAAGAATTTCCTAGTGTGAAGTTCCCCTTTCTGCCCGAGTTTCAGCTTCAACAAATAATCAGTGCTTCAAACAAGACAGCTTTCATTTAAGGAGATGGCTTGATAGAACCACACGGATTTGCCAGCTCTGTGTTACTTGGAAGAAAAGCCTTCTGAAAGTCATTTGAGTTTGTGCAGACAACGTGACACCAGACTGGCTTTTGCCAAGCTAATGGTGACTGCACTCTTAGAGGAGGATGGGTAAGTCTCTTTTCTTGTACTTTTTGAGGATTTTTCTCAACCACTGCCCTACTTCATCCTTTCATAATTAAATCTTTTGCTCTGTGCTTTCAAAGGCTTGCCTGTAAAGCAGCTTTTGGTGGTGTAGAGATCTGAACTGGAAAGTGTCTCTGGGTTTCTTTCTGGACGTTTTGCCACGATCAAATAGGCAGCAGTCCTCAAAAGCAGTTCACAAGTTGTACTTGTAGAAATTTGATTTATCTTATCTGTTCTGCTTGAGAAACTACAATAGCATAATAGCTCCCATGGGCACTAAATCCATACATTTTCTGGAGCTTAGAAGGGCATGCTGTGGGTATGGCACTGGTAAATAATCAAAACCAGAATAGCTTGGATATCCTGGAACACGACATGGGTATGTAGTCGGCAGTGTCCTGCTTCTGTGGCTGAGAGTACCGCAGGGTCCCTCAATGCATTCTTTGAATTTCAGTGAAAGGACTTTTAAAGGAATGCTTTTTAGGGACTGTTGTTTCCAGTGTAGAGTTGTATCCGGGGTTTAGCAGTAGCAGTCCATTTTTCTCCTTCTTAGTAGCTGGTGCAGAGCTGTGTTTTGACTTTCAGCCTGGGAACAGAGCTGATAACACTGATGCTTACTCTGACCAAGGACTTTGTGAGTCTCATGCTCTGCCAGGGAGGAGGGGAAGGCGGGAGGAAGCAGGGACAGGACACCTGACCCAAACTGGCCAAAGAGGTATTCCATACCACAGCCCGTCATGCCCAGGGAGGTAACGGGGAGTTACCCGGAAGGGCAGTCTCTTCTCGGTTGGGCTCATTTCTGCAGGTGGTATTGTACTCAGTAACTACATTATCCAGAAACACCTGGAAGGAGATTAACTGCTTATCTGTAGTTAGATCTAGTAGAAATAAGAAGAAAGTGAAGCACAAAATTGCTTTCTTTTTCAATATAAGGTTTATTTATGTATGTCTACCTTACATTCCTGCAATTACTATTTTTTCCTGTAAATACAGTAAAATGTCATAAACTTAATTGAATCCTGTGATCTGTGGTCAGTTCTGTTCCCGATGGAATCACTGGGAACTTACTTCTTATTTATTATGCCCCCTTTCTTTTTTTTAACTTTGACATCTCTTTCTGTAGTGTATGTTCACACATAAGGGATATGTGTGATATTTTTTATATTGATAAAATATCAAAGAACATGAAGATTAATAAATTTCTTGTTTGAATTGAATCTAAATTTAGTCTCACATCTGGAATGAATTGTGTGTGCTTTGAGTACGTCTTTGTCACTAATTCTTTTGGTGGTGTTTTTAGTGTAGATAAATCGGTTCTGATGTGATCGCAATTGGAAAGAATCGTGTGCGTTATTTTCAAAATGATGATTCTTGTTTTACATCAACCTCATCTTTATCCAAAATGCTCTGTAAACGGTTGTTTGGGGCTCTTCTCTTCTGCAAGAAACCTTGCAGTATAATCTTTTCAGAAAACTGGGGGATAATCTGCTTCATTCAAGAGCTAGGTTTGCTTCAGCGCTCTGTTTTTCTACTTTGCCAAAACCCATGTGTGAATGATTATCGCATGATACTCTAAAGCCTTCTAATGTTGCATGTACACATATATGCTATTAGCTGCAGCAATGACATTTTTATGACCTTTAGGTGAGGTAGTTTGTATCTTCACAGATTTGGGAAAACAGTAATGATGCTTTTCTTTCACTTGGCTTAACTACCTTTTTAACTGTGAGCCGTCAGCACATTCACTGAATTATGGCAGTAGAAAAGTATGCAGAACTTTGATCCTGGACTAGACAGTAATTGAGAAAAGCTAAAAGAGCTCTTCTGCAGCCGCAGGGGTATTTTTAAGAAAGGATGCATTCATGCCTGTCTTTCCTAGAACCAAGTATGAAGATGAAATAGAGCACTGTGGGCTTTCGGGAAAATAAGCAAGCCTGATGTTTTATCATCTTTCTTGGGTTTAATACCTATCTCTACAAAGTCTGAGTCAAACATTTATTCTGACCTGGGTTTTAAATTCTCTGTTAGTGTAGAAATAGCAGATAGTACACACTAAAGTTCAAGACCCGCTGTTAAGCAGGTTTGATGCTTGAATGCTTCATGTAACCTTCAGGACATAGGTAATGTTTTAACACAAAAGTACTTTTGGGAATACAAAAGGAAAGAGAAAAGAAAGCTTATGAGTGTTATTTTTGAAGGGTGTTATTTTTTTATCAGTAGACTGTTTTCACTTAAAGGGTTATTTTTCAAAACGCCCAAATAGAAGATGCCTTTTTGTTTGTATCCTGCATTTTTTTGAGTAAGGCTCTAATTACCTTACAATCCAAGGTTTTGAATTTAGTTTCACGTAGCTGAATTTCCCTATGTCACAGATGAATCACAATTTTTATTGTTGAATTTGGTTACTACTCCTGTATTTTCCCTTCTAAAGTGTAAGAGATCCTTCTATTCTGAGACTTGTACAAACAATTGAGCTCTTTTTGTTTTAAATAATAATGAACAAATATTTTCTTAATTTTGATAACATTTACGTTTTATTGTCAGTTGTGTTTAAAGTTAATTCCATTTCCTTTTTTAATGCCATCTCTTATCTGGGCTTCATAAAAAGAAATGTGGCCAGCAGGTAGGGGTGATTCTTCCTCTACTCTGCTCATGCAAGATCCCATCCAGAGTACTGTGTTCAGCTCTGGAGTCCTCAGTACAGGTCCAGAGCAGAGGGCCACAAAAGTAATCACAGGGATGGAGCACCTCTGTTACGAGAAAAGGCTGCGAGAGTTGGGCTTGCTCAGCCTGGAGAAGAGAAGGCTCTGGGAACACTTTATTGCCCTTTTTCAGTACTTAAAGGGGGCTTATACAAAAGACAGAGGCTTTTTGATGAGCCTGAAGTGACAGGACAAGGGGCAATTTGTTTTTATCTGAAAGAGGGTAGGTTTAGATGGGATATAATGAAGATGGTTTTTACAAGGACCTACACACACCTTTTCACAAGGTGTTACAAGGTTTTTTCACAAGGTTTTTTTTTTTACAAGGTTTTACACACACGCACACCTTTTTACAAGGGTGGTAAGAAACTTGGAAAGGTTTCCCAAAAAGCTGTTGATGCCCCATCTTTGGAAGTGTTCAGGGTCAGGTTGGATGAGCTTTGCACAACCTGACCTAGTGAAATGGTAAGCTCGTGGTAAGAAGGTTGGACTAGATGATCTTTAAAAGCCCCTTCAAACACAAATCGTTCTTTGAGTCTACAATTTTGGTTGTTTTTTTTTTTTAAATATAAAATTATGACCTTTTTTTTTAGAAGATTAGTAAGGTGAAATCCCCCCTGCTTTAAATCTGGAAATCTGTAGGTGAAGTTGTCACCTCAGGTCACTTTATACTCAAAGAAGGCAACACATGTCTTTTTGGCTCTGATTCATAGATTTTATTTTGATATCTGTATAAAGTCAGTCTGCTTGGTTTGTTGGTTTTTTTTTTTAGGTATCTAAATAAGAAAGTGGGCAAAAAAGAACGATTGCACTGCCATGGAGTCTGGTGGAATCCCAGAATCACACAGTGGCTGAGGTCGGACGGGAGCTCTGAAGGAAGTCTTGTCCAATCATAGACTTTGTTTTTATTAATTTTATCTGATTTCACTGAACCATACCCAGCCAGCTTTAGAGGATCCGAGGATGGTTTCCACAACGCCTCTGGGCAACCTGCAGCAGTCCTCAGTCACCCTCACGTTACAGAAGTGTTTCCTTTTCTTCAAATGGAGCCGGTGAGATTATTACCTTGTAAAAATACTCACTTTAAGTAGATCCTGACTAGTGATTGCCTATTTAACACATGAATGTATTCTAGAGTCTGTCATTGTTACAGCAAATCTATTGTAATAATTTCTGAAAGATTAAATAACATGCAGAGTTAAAAGCTGAAGTATCACCTTGGCAAAACATTTAAGAAAACTTCAAACGTTACCTGCAGGTTGTTACTTGTTTGAAATTGCATGGGGTTTGTGAAGAATTTGATCAAAATTTAAATATAAAAGCAAGATCACAAAGGTTTACTTTTTAAAGGTTATGTGCACTGGAAATTCATTAGCTTTTTTTTTTTTTAAATCCGGAGTTAAAATAGGTAAGGATGTATTTATAGTACAGTGTGTGGCTGAAGTTAAACACGTACTTCAGGGATCTGCTGGACTTTCACCTAAATCTGTAATCAGATTTGTGAAAAAGAATAGTTAAAAACCAGCTAGTTACAATTGTCAATTTCAGGGGGCTATTTTATTACTGTTGAGTAATGTCTTCCTCATACTATTCGCACTATTCCCTTTGCTTAATAAAAACCACGTGTTCATGTTATTAACATTCAAAGCCCTCTTCTGCAGAACTTTTCCCAAACACAACAGCAGACAAATCAAGATACGGACAGCTCTGTAAGAAGCTGAAAAAGTATCCTAATGTCAAATGAGAAATTGTCTGAGAAAAGAGGCTGGGTTGACAATATTAGTAGTGCCTGTATCTACGTCATCTGGTTCTAGCAATATCGCTTGGTACTCAAGGAACGGAGAGGGAGACAGCCAGTGCCCCCCTTTGTTCCAGCAGCGCAGATATGGGATGTGATACCAGGACGGTCATCTTTTGTCCCATGGTACATCTTTGAGCTTCCTGGATATTTAGGACTATGGCTGCTACGGCCCGTAAGCATCCAGGCCATCCTTTGCTTACTTCATCTAGTTGCTTTGAGAAGTAAGCTAGAGCCCTTTTCTGGGGTCCTGCATTTTGAGCTAGGACTGCGAGGGCTACGCCTTGTCTCTCATGTGAAAATAACCCAAAAAGGGTTTGGTGACATGTGGCAGTCCGAGGGCTGGGGCCCCCTAGTAATTCCTTCTTTAATTCATTAAATGCCTGTTTTGCTTCCCCAGTCCACTGTAATTCCCTTGTTTGTGCTTGCCGCAATTGGTATAGGGGTTTTCCTACTGTACCCTAATTCTAGATCCAGAGTCGACACAAACGTGTCATGCCGAGAAATGTCCCAAGTTCCTTAGGTGTCTTGGGCTGAGGGGTTTGGCAGATCGTTTCTTTGCGTTCTTGTCCTAATCTCTGCTGCCCCCTGAGACCTCATAGCCCAGGTAGGTGACTTCTTGCTTCATTATTCGTGCCTTCTGCTGAGACGCCTTATATCCTTTAAGTCCCAGAAAATTTAACAGGCATACTGTCCATTCCTCACAGCTGTTTGAGGTTTCGGTGGCTATCACACCTCGTCCACATATTGGAGCAAAAGTCCTTCTGCAGTGGGTGCCGTCCAGTCCTCAAGGTCTTTTGCCCATTCATTTCCAAATAAGGTTGGGCTATTTTTGAAGCCTTGGGGTAACACAGTGCAGGTGAGTTGGGGTTTCCGACCTGACTCTGCATTTTCCCATTCAAAAGCAAACAATTTTTGGCTCTTCTGGGCAGGCAGAAGAAGGTATCTTTTAAGTCTAAAACAGTAAACCAAACAAGATTCTCTCTTAGTTTTGTTAACAAAGTATAAGGGTTGGCCCCTGCAGGATAAAGGTCTTCTGTTATTTTATTGGTAGCTCTTAGGTCTTGTACTAATCCCTACCTTTTCCCATCCGGTTTGTGGATTGGCAAAACGGGGGTGTTACATTCAGGTTCCCATTCTACTGAAAGGCCAAGTTTGAGAAAGGAATCTATTACAGGTTTAATTCCTTTCCGGTCCCCTAGTTTGAGGGGGTATTGTTTGATTCTTACCAGTTGTGCCTGGGGCTTCAGCCTGACTTGGATCGGTTTGGCGTGCTTTGCCTTACCTGGTATTCCGTCGGCCCGCACTCCTGGGTAGACGTGATCCAGGATGTCCCAGGGGACCTGTTTTGTTACCTGTGGCTGGATTAGAGCTAAACATTTCGATGAAGTGATCGTCTCTACTTTGTATTTCACCATTTTTAAACTTGATCTCTGCTTCCAATTTTTCTAATAGATCCCTTCCTAAGAATGATTTTGGGGCATTTGGCATATATAAAAATGCATGCGTTCCTATCATTTTACCCATTTTATACCGGCGCGGTTGCATGTGTGGTACCTTCTGTGGCTGGCCTGTCGCCCCAATCCCATTTAAAGATTCGTTATCAATCAAAGCTAATTCTTGATTTAACACAGCAAACGTAGCTCCGGTGTCTACTAGAAATGCTACGTTTGTGTCTTCTTTTCCCAGCTTCATTATAAGCAGGGGGTTGGCCGGGGTTCGACCCTCTGGTCCCCCCTATTCTATTTCTGATTCAGCAGGGCGTGGGAGGTGTCCCTCCTCCCTCCTCAGTCTGGGACACTGGCTTTTCCAGTGCCCTGCCTGTTTACAAAAAGCAGACTGATTAGGCCGTACCCTATTATTAGGAGCCCTCATTCTACGACCCCAAAAGCGATCTTCCCATGTGCCTTGAGTTTTCCCATTTCCCTGATAGTTTCTTTACCTTAAGGCCGCAGTGGTCGCATGAGTAATTGCTTGACTTAGCTTTTTCCTTTCATTACCTCGGTTGCGGTACACCCTCCGTGCTTCCTCAGTAAGCCTTTCAATATCTTTCTGGTGCTCTGCTCTAAGGTTTTCTAGTTTCTTTCTAATATCATCTGAGGATTGTCCTCGAAAGACGGGTATCAGCTGCTGCCTTCCCAGGGCTCCGGAGGGGTCCAGGGTAGCTCATTTTTGCATTGCCTCCCGTAATCTATCCAGAAATTCCGTAGGAGTTTCACCTGTGTTTTGTTTGACAGCATATAAAGCTCCCCAATTCACAGACAGACTTAGGAATTGCTTGCTCCAATCTAAATGCAATCCGTGTTCGATATCTTGTGAGAAGTTGATAATGGTTGGGGTTATTCTAATCCCATTGTGGTTTAACTGCAGGGTCAGAATCGTCTGCCTTTCCTTGCAATGCCTGTGCAGCGATTAATGCCTGAACATGAGTTCTGGTGGCTTTAAGTATTAGTTCCTTTTCCGTGTCTGTGAGTGCCCTGATGTCATAGGTGTTGGGGATGGTGTCCTCATTGTCTGCCAGCCCTGCCACCGCTGCTGGATCCTTGGGGGCAGCCACCGTCCGCGATGTTCTCAGACAAGTCAGGAAGCGCATTGAGCAAAGCACTGATATCATAGATGCTGGGGACAGTGTCCTCATTGTTCCCCACTACCAGTGCTGGCTGCCTGTGGCAGCCACCCTCCACCACAGACTTGGACAGGTCAGGGAGAGCACTGAGCAAAGCAGACAAATCATAGACAGCAGGGATGGTGTCCCTATTGTCTGCCAGCCCTGCCACCGCTGCTGGCTCCTTGCGGCAGCCACCTTCCACCATGTTCTCTGACACATCAGGGGGAGCACTGAACAAGGCACTCATACCATGGGTGTTGGGGATGATGTCCTTGTTCCCCATCCCTGCCATGGCTGCTGGCCCCTTGGAGCTGTTGCCCTTCACCACTTTCTCAAACCCATCTGGGAGAGCACTGAGCAAGGCATTCATCCTATGGGTGCTGAGGATGCTGTTCTGACTATTCCCCAGCCCTGCCACAGCTGCTGGTTCCTTGCAGCAGGTGCTCTCCACCGTGTTCTCAGTCAGGTCAGGGAGAGCACTGAGCAAGGCAGACAAATCATAGACAGCAGGGATGGTGTCCCTATTGTCTGCCAGCCCTGCCACCGCTGCTGGCTCCTTGCGGCAGCTGCCTTCCCCCACGTTCTCAGGCACATCAGGGGAGCACTGAGCAAGGCACTCATACCATGGGTGTTGGGGATGGTGTCCTCATGGTTCCCCAGCCCTGCCACCGCTGCTGGCTCCTTGTGGCAGCTGCCCTCCACTGCGTTCTCAGTCAGGTCAGGGAGAGCACCGAGCAAGGCAGACAAGTCATAGACCCTAGGGACGGTGTCCTCATTGTTCCGCAGCCCTGCCATTGCTACTGGTTCCTTGTGGCAGCCGCTCTCCACTACATTTTCAGGAACATCAGGGAGAGCACTGGGCAAGGCACTCCTATCGTGGGTGTTGGGGATGGTGTCTGCATTGTTCCCCAGCCCTGCCACGGCTGCTGGCTCTTTGGAGCTGCCACCCTTCACCGCTCTCTCAGGCACATCAGGGAGAGCACTGAACAAGGCACTCCTCTCATGGGTGCTGAGGATGCTGTTCGGACTATTCCCCAGCCCTGCCATGGCCGCTCGCTCCTTGGGGCAGCTGCTCTCCACCGCGTTCTCAGGTCAGGGAGAGCATAGAACAAGGCAGACAAATCGTAGACCGCAGGGACGATGTCCCCATTGTCTGCCAGCCCTGCCACCGCCGCTGGCTCCTTGCGGCAGCCGCCCTCCGCCGCATTCTCAGTCGGGTCAGGGAGTGCACCGAGTAAGTCAGTCAAATCGTAGACATCAGGGACATTGTCCTCGCTGTTCTCCAGCGCCGCCGCCGCTGCTGCTGGCTCCTTGGGGAGCTGCTGGACTTGGGCAGGCTCAGCAGAGACTGGCAGCCCCGGGCCAGAGGGCAGCACACAGGCACGCACAGGAGGCGGCATGGCCGGAGCGGTGAAGCTCACGCCGGGTACCTCCGATGCCGTGGGCAGCTGGAGAGGGAGCCTCTCTGTTGGGAGAAGCAGAGAGGTGCTGGGGTGAGAGTTTGGCAGGCAGAGCCGGCTGGGGTTTACCTGTAGGGCAGGAGCACCAGGAGGAGCGGGAGCTGCTGCTGTACCTGCCCCGGCAGTTGGTCAGTGCCGGTTGGGCGGGGGCCAACTGCCCCCTCCCTCGGGTTCCGCCCCAGTTCCACGAGTCCTGGCTGCTTCAGCAGCCTCGCGGGGCTTTGCTTTGTCAGCCCCAGCAGCTGCCCCTCGCAATGCTTTCCTGCCCTGCTGGTGATCTCCTGGCCTAAACGAGGCTTTCCCGTGCCGGCTGGGGTTTGGGGGAGGTGAATTTCATGTGCGAGGGGAAGGGATGGGGCCGACACCGCCGGCCCTGGGATGCTGATGTGCGTGTTTCCCAATCTTCCCCAGTGGTGGAAGTGGGAAGGGGGCTTGTGGCACTTCTGGGTTGTTTTTTCCTGCCCGCTCTCAGGAGACTGATCCCCCTGGGATGGCATCTTTGCTGCCTCTCGCCACCCTGTCACTGGCGTGTGGGACCCACAAGGCATGTTATGAAAATTCTCTTCCCCCTATCTACTAGATCAACCAGTCTTTAAAGTATTAATAAATAGCTCTTTTATTTATATATGTCTCCATATATTTCTATGTACACTGTAAAGTGATGAGGTAGTGGATTTTCCCTGGAAGCCTCAGCCCCGCCCTGGAACTAGGACTTTTCTTTGGGGTATCTTAGAGCTGTCTGTGAAGGAGAAGAGGTATTGCAGCACAGCAGAAACAATGTCAGAATCCCAGCCCCTCCAGCATGTCTTTGAAACCCTCCCACTGTCCCGCACACCATTCATCAGTGTCTCTTGCAGGACTGGCTCCAGGGGCATCTGCATCAATAGCCAAGAGCAGGAGTGCAGCAGAAGTAGCGTGAGCGCCTGGCAGAGTTTGACCAGGACTGGTCATTGGTAGTGAGGGCGCTGGTCTTTGTCCAAATGTGTGGTACGTGAGCGTTTGAAGGGCGTGAGAACCCTGTGTAAAACCACATTTGGGGTTCCCCGTGTGACCGGGACACCCTTGTAATTCTGTGCTTTGCATCCCAGGCTCTGGGCGCAGTGGGCACGGGCCACTTGTGGATTGTGGTGGCAGTTTGTCAAGGCAGAGGGGACAGAGCCGACTGCCTGAGACAGCATCTCCCCAGAACGTGGGCCCGATGATCCGCACTGCGGGCTGGGGGCGAGTTCACCTCCAGATACTGGGATATCAGAGCAGGAGGATCTCCAGAGCTGTGCTCTGCTGTGCTGTGCTGTGCTGTGCTCTACTGTTCTGTGCCATGCTGTGCTGTGCTGTGCTAAGCTGTGAGGCAGTCTGAGGTGCTGTGCTGTTCCCTTTTAATCTGTGCACTGACCATTATTGAAATAATGATGAGCCTGTTATTTGCCTGAAATGTCAGAGGTTTTTTCAGATCGGTGATAATTTTTAAGGACTCACAATGGTTCCATGTGGAAAAAGATTTAATTTCAATTATTTTTTTTGTTTGTTTCATATCACCTTAGGAAAATATTCCTCATATCCAGGCTAGGGAGAGAGTCGCAGACTCTTGCCCAGAGAAGCTGTGGCTGCCCCATCCCTGGCATCTCTGACTCCTCTCTGGCCCATCTATGACCATTCATTGACCCCTATTTGACTCCTCTATGACCCCTCTCTGACTCCCCTATGACTCCTCTATGACACTCTGACACCTCTGTGACTGCTCTATGACCCCTGTGTGGTTCCTCTATGAGTTTTGGGGCTGTTTTGGCCTGGTTTTCAGGGTGCTTTGGGTGTTTTGGGCTCTTTTAGGGGTGTTTTGGAATGTTTTCTGGTGTTTTGAGGGTGCTTGGGGTTGTTTCAGGGTGCTTTGGGGGTGTTAAACTGTTGTGGAGGGGGTTTGGGCTGTTTTTGGGGTGTTTTGAGCTGTTTCAGGGGTGTTTTGGGGTGGTTTTGGAGTGGTTTGGGGTGTTTGAGACTGCTTTGTGGGTGTTTTGGGATGTTTTGGGCTGTTTTGCAGATATTTTTGGCTGGTCTGGGGGTGTTTTGGACTGCTTTGGGGTGTTGTAGGGGTGTCTTGGAATGTTTTGGGGTGTTTTGGGATGGTTTTGGGGATATTTTGGGCTGGTTTGGGTGTATTTTGGGCTGGTTTGGGTGTATTTTGGCTGGTTTTGGCTGGTTTTGTGGTATTTTGGCTGTTTTGGGCTGGTTTTGTGGTATTTTGGCTGTTTAGGGCTGGTTTTGGGGTATTTTAGGCTGGTTTGGTCTGTTTTTAGGGTGCTGACGTGCCACCCCCCAGTGCAAAGGGCCGTGTCCGTTCTCTCTTACGGATCCGGTGCTGAGCCCCGACCCCCCCCTACCCCTGGAGAGGCCGTGGGGGGGCACCCCCCCCATCAGGTCCAGGGACCCCCCTATATGGAGACCCCCCTCATGTCCCCCTTGTATGTGGGGCTGGGACCCCCCTCCAATATGGGGACACACTGGTGCCACCCCCCATTCCCCTTTGCCTTCCCCACACCCCCCCCCAGCCTTGGACCTACCCCAGAAGGTGTCGCAGCTCGAGGCCAGGCTAAAGCAGCTCCACAGCGACGTCCAGAAGGTTCCATTTTGGGGGGGGTTGGGGTGATTTGGGGCTGTTTTGGGTTCTCACTGGGTGCCACCCATAGGAAAAGCAGGACAAGGTGGCCTTGGGGTGGTTTGGGAGTGTTTTGGGAGTGGTTTTGGGTGTTTTAGGGTGGTTTTCACCGGTTTTCTGCCTGTTTTGGGGCTCTGACCCCGTGTCCCATAGGAGAAGCAGGACAGGGTGATTTTGGGGTTGTTTGGGGGTGGTTTGGGGGTGGCTTTGAATGGTTTGGGGTTGTTTTTGTCCTGTTCTAGGGCTGTTTTGGGGCTCTGACCCTGTGTCCCACAGGAGAAGCAGGACAAGGTGGTTTTCGGGTTGTTTGGGGGTGTTTTGGGGCTGGCTTGGGGTTCTGACCCTGTATCTCATAGGAGAAGCAGGACAAGGTGGTTTTGGGGTGGTTTTCTCCTGTTTTGTTTTTTTTGGGGGGTCTTTTTGGGGGCTTTGACCCTGTATCCCATAGGAGAAGCAGGATAAGGTGGTTTTGATGTGGTTTGGGGGGGTGGTTTGGGAGTGGTTTTGTGTGTTTTAGGTTGTTTTTGTCCTGTTTTGGGGCTGTTTTGGGGATTTTGGACTGTTTTTGTCCTGTTTTGAAGCTGTTTTTGGGCTCTGACGGTGTATCCCATAGCAGAAGCAGGACAAGGTGGTTTTGGGCTGTTTTGGGGCTGTTTTGGTTTGGTTTTGGCCTGTTTTGAGTCTGTTTAGGGGCTCTGTCCCTGTACCCCACAGGAAAAGCAGGACAAGATAATTTTGGGGTGGTTTTGGCCTGTTTTGGGGGTTGTTTTGGGTGTTTTGGCCTGCTTTTGGCTTGGTTTTGTCCTGTTTTGGGGCTGTTTTGGGGCTCTGACCCTGTATCCCATAGGAGAAGCAGGAGAAAGTGATTTTGGGGTGTTTTTAGGGTGGTTTGGCCTTGTTTTTGCCTGGTTTTGGCCTGTTTTTGGTCTGTTTTGGGGCTATTTTGGGCCTCTTACCCTGTATCACATAGGAGAAGCAGGACAAGGTGGTTTTGGGGTGTTTTGGGTTGTTTTTGTCCTGGTTTAGGGCTGTTTTGGGGCTCTGACCCTGTGTCCCATAGGAGAGGTAGGACAAGGTTGCCTTGGGGTGGTTTTTGGGGTGTTTTGGGTCTGTTTTGGGTCTGTTTTGGGGCTCTGATCCTGTATCCCACAGCAGAAGCAGTTCAAGGTGGTTTTGGGTTGTTTTTTTCCTGTTTTGGGGCTCTGACCTGTGTCCCATAGGAGAAGCAGGACAGGGTGATTTTTGGGTGTTTTGGCCTGTTTTGGGGGTTGTTTTGGGTGTTTTGGCCTGCTTTTGGCTTGTTTTTGTCCTGTTTTGGGGATGTTTTGGGGGTCTGACCCTGTATGCCATAGGAGAAGCAGGACAAGGTGTTTTTGGGGTGGTTTTGGCCTGTTTTTGTCCTTTTTTTGGCGTGTTTTGGGGCTCTGAGCCTGTATCCCGCAGGAGAAGCAGGACAAGGTGTTTTTTCTGGTGGTTTTAGGGTGGTTTCGGGTTATTTTGGGGGTGATTTTGAATAGTTTTTCGTTGTTTTTGTACTTTTTTGAGCTTGTTTTGGGGTTCTGAACTTGTGTCCCACAGGAGAAACAGGACAAGGTGGTTCTGGGGTGGTTTTGGGGTGGTTTTCTCCTGTTTTGGGGCTCTGACCTGTGTCCCATTGGAGAAGCAGGACAAGGTAATTTTGAGGTGGTTTTGTCCCATTTTGGGGGTGGTTTGGGGTGTTTTGGCCTGCTTTTCTTCTGTTTTTGTCCTGCTTTGGGGCTCTGACCCTGTATCCCATAGCAGAAGCAGTTCAAGGTGTTTTTTGGCTGGTTTTGCGGGTGGTTTCGGTTTGTTTTTGGCCTGTTTTGGGGATTCTGACCCTGTATCCTACAGCAGAATCGGGAAAAGGTGGTTTTGGGGTGGTTTGGGGAGTTTTGGATGTTTTGGCGTTCTTTTGTCCTGTTTGGGGGCTCTGACGCTGTATCCCAAAGGAGAAGCAGGATAAGGTGTTTTGGGGGTGGCTTTGTCCTGTTTTGTGTCTGTTTTGGGGCTCTGACCCTGTATCCTAAAGGAGAAGCAGGACAAGGTCATTTTGGGCCGGTTTTTGGGGTGTTTTGGGGCTGGTTTTGTCAAGTTTTTTGGCTCTGACCCTGTATCCCCAGCAGAAGCAGGACAGGATGGTTTCGGGGTCATTTGGTTGTGATTTGTGGGTGGTTTGGGGGTGTTTTTGTCCTGTTTTGGGGCTGTTTTTGGTCTCTGACCTGTGTCCCATAGGAGAAGCAGGACAAGGTGATTTTTGGGGTGGTTTTAGGGTGTTTTGGGGGTTGTTTTGGTTGTTTTGGCCTGGTTTTAGCCTGTTTTTGTCTTGTTTTGAGGCTGTTTTGGGGCTCAGACCGTGAATGCCATAGGAGAAGCTGGAGAAGTTGGTTTTGGGGTGGTTTTGTTTTTTTTCGGGGCTGTTTTGGGGTGGTTTTTCGTTGTTTTTTGCCTGTTTTGGGGCTCTGACCCTGTATCCCATAGAAGAAGTAGGACAAGGCGGTTTTGGCCTCTTTTTTGGGGTGGTTTTTGGGCTGTTTTGTGTCTTTTGGGGGGCTCTGACCCTGTATCCCACAGGAGAAGCAGGACAAGGTGGTTTTGGGGGTGTTTTGGGGGTGGTTTTGGGGACTTTTGGGGTGTTTTTGTCCTTTTTGGGGACTGTTTTGGGGCTCTGACCCTGTATCCCATAAGAGAAGCAGGACATGTTGTTTTTGGGGTGGTTTGGGGGTCGTTTGGTGGTGCTTTGTGGGTGGTTTTGGGTGTTTTTGCCCTGTTTTGGCCTGTTCTGGCTCTCTTTTGGGGCTCCTACTCTGTATCCCACAGGAGAAGCAGGACAAGGTGGTTTGGGGGGTCGTTTTGGGGGTGTTTTGCATTGTTTTTGCCCTGTTTTTGTCCTGTTTTGGGGCTCTGACCCTGTATCCCATAGGAGAAGCAGGGCAAGGTGGTTTTGGGGTGGTTTGGGGTGGTTTTTGTTTGTTTATGTCCTGTTTTGGGGTTCTGACCTTGTGTCCCATAGGAGAAGCAGGACAAGGGTTTTGGTGTGTTTTGGGGCGTTTTTGTCCTCTTTGGGGGCTATTTTGGGGCTCTGTATTGCATAGGAGAAGCAGGACAAGGTGGTTTTGGGGGTGGTTTTAGGGTGTTTTGGGGTGTATTTGGGGTATTTGTGGCCTCTTTTGGGGCTAGTTTGGGGCTCTGACCCTGTATCCCCTAGGAGAAGCAGGACAGGGTGGTTTTGGGGTCCTTCTGGGGTGTTTCTGTCCTGCTTTTGGGCTGTTTGGGCTCCGCTGTTGGCAGTGGGGACACATGCCATGCCAGACCTTGATGTGAAGGATGGCCTCCCCTGTTACCAGAGAGCCATACAGCAGAAAAAAGGGGCAGGCCCAGCAGCCTGTAGTTGGCATATATTGGAGATATGATCTAGGGCAAATCCCTGCTCAAGTAGGGTCACCCAAAACATATATAAAACAAAAAGGGGAGATGTGGAGGCAGTGTTCTCACAGGAGAGTGGATAATTGGTACATAAATTCTGAATAATCCTGAAAGATGCAGCAAGGCCGTGAGAGGCCCGAGGAAGCCTGAACAAGCAAGATAAGAAGAAGCTGGAATTCACTGAGGTAATGAGAACTGTGGACTGTTGGCAAGCTTTGGAGGTCAAGTTCTCACACCTGTGCTTAACCAATTCTATGTTAGTTACAAAGGGTCTTTGAGACATGTCTCCAATCATAATATGCCAAATCAAGACATTGTCCTGGGTTCAGCAGTAGCAGTCATGTTTTTTCCTTTGTGTTAACTGGTGCAGTGCTGTGTTTTGACTTCTAGGTTGAGAACAGCGTTGGTGAAGCCGATGTTTTCGGTTGTTGCTGTGATGTTTACCCTGACCAAGGACTCTGTGAGGCTCATGCTCTGCCAGGGAGGAGGGGAAGCTGTGAGGAAGCAGAGGCGGGGCGCCTGACCCGGGCTAGCCGGGGAGGTATTCCATACCACAGCACGTCATGCCCGGGGTGGGGGGTAACTGGGAGTTACCCGGAAGGACAGGGGCTTCCGGGTGGAACTCGTTTTCTTGGCCGGTGGTATCGTATTCTCTTCCCTTGTTATTTTCCCTAATCATTGTTTTAGCTGATAGTAGCGGTGGTGATTTGTTGCTGGACTGTTCTTGTCTCAACCCGTGGGAGTTGCATTCTTTTCGATTCTCCTCTCTGTCCCTCCGGGAGCAGGGGGAGGGCAAGAAAGGGGGGGAAGTGAGCGAAAGAATTACCTGACTGGGTTTAAACCACAACAGACATGTATCCAATCATAATATGCCAAATCACTGTAAGTGCATGTAAGAAATAGTATATAAGGAGTTACGGCTTTGTAATAAACGGCTTTTGTCTGATCATATTGATCTCTGACTGAGTCCATGTATTTTCTGCGGCACGGAGTTATTGGGGGGGGGGGGAGGAAGTGAGACCGGTCCCTGCCAGGCAGGAGGCAGCAGGCGGGCACTAGGACCCTGATTCCGGCGCTAGAGGGGGCGGGCACTGGGACCGGCTCCTGACAGGGAGGAGGCAGCGGGCGGGCACTAGGACCCCGATACGGGAGCTATATAGTGCTGAGGGTGGTGAGGGTTCTGTGGGTGCTGGGGTTTCTATAGGTGCTGGGCTGACTGGGTGCACTGGAGCTGTTGTGGTTGCTGGCAGTGGTGGGGGTGGTATGGGTGCAATGCATGCTATGGGTGCTGGGGGTGCACTGGGTGCTGTGAGCCCTGGCCCCAGTCCCTGCTCCAGGCACTGGGGACCCCAGTGCTGGCATCTGGGAGAGGTCCAAAGAGTGCTGGGATGGGTGTTGGGAGCTGGGATGGATACAACCTTGAAGCTTGTGAGGTCCTAAGGGAAGATCCCAAGCCTGGAAGCAGGATGCTCCAGCTGGATGCAGGGATGAAGTGGGATGCTCCAGCTGGATGCAGGGATGAAGCAGAACCATGGAAGTTTGGGTTCTCCTTCATCATTTGGGTGTGGAGAGGAGCCTTCAGCATGGATTGGAGCCATAGAACAAGGGGTGATGGGTTCCAACTGGAACAGCGAAGTTCAGGTTGGAGATAAGGAAGTGAGGGTGCTGGGACACTGGGATGGGTGGGATGGAGAAGAATGGATGGGCTTGGAGCAACCTGGTCTAATGGAAGCTGTCCCACCTGCCTCTTCATGCCATGCTTTAATGGTGGGGCAATGATTGGACTTGATGCTCCTGAAAGTCTTTCACAAACTGGTTGATTCCCTGATGCCCAGCTCCCGCTTCCCACTGTTCCCTGCCCTCCATCCCTCATCCCCATCCCCGCGCACGGACCAGAAGAGGTGGGCACGCAAAGCATCCTCTCTATGGGAAAATAAGGCAACTGTATTGAAGCTGAAGCCAACTTCAAGCGACGCCGCTCCTCAAGGCTTCTTCCCCCTTAGAGCCTGCAGCAGCTCCTGCACCCGACTGACAAATTCCACGAGCACCCGGTATGGGAAGGAGCAGATGTCACTGGTGCTCGAGGCCGTCGGAGCCGGCATCGTCTGCTGGATGGGCGCATGCGAGCCGTGCTGGTGGCTCCATGTCGGGGGCGTCGCGGAGGCTCCCGCGGAGCGGAACGTCCACAGCTGGTGGAGGATCCACTCATGGAAGTGCCTTGTTGAGGTGTAGACCCCCGGTTGCTTGGCCCTGGCGCAGCCGCGGCCCCAGCTCGTCAGCCCCACAACCCAGAAAAAGTTGGCATGGTTGTCCCGGCACATGAGGGGACCGCCACTGTCACCCTATGGAGGAGAAACAGAGAGGGGATGAGGATGGGGATGGGTGGCCATGGCAACGCCTGAGGGGACCACTGCTGCTACCCTTTGGAGGAGAACGGGAGAGGATGGGGAGGGGTGGCCATGGCAACGCAGAGGGGACAACTGCTGCCACCCTATGGAGGAGAACGGGAGAGGATGAGGATGGGGATAGGTCGCCATGGCAAAGCAGAGGGGACGACTGCTGCCACCCTATGGAGGAGAACGGGAGAGGATGAGGATGGGGATGGGTCGCTATGGCAATGCCGGAGGGGACCACTGCTGTTACCCTATGTGGATGGAAGGGTTCTCCTTCATCATTTGGGTGTGGAGAGGGACCTTCAGCATGGATTGGAGCCATAGGACGAGGGGTGATGGGTTCCCACTGGAACGAGGGACTATGGGTTGGAGATAAGGAGAAATTGTTCCCTATGAGGGCGGTGGGACACTGGGATGGGTTGGATGGAGAAGGATGGATGGGGCTTGGAGCAACCTGGTCTAATGGAAGGCATCCTTGCCCCTTGCTTAGAACTGGATGCTTTAAGCTCCTTCCCAACCTAACCCATTCCATGAATCCATGCTCACGACATGGTTTAGTGGTGGAATCTCAATGCTCTTAAAGCTCCAACCTCTATGGTCCCTGCGCAGGGATGATGGAGCAGGAGCTGCATGCGCTTCCAAAGCTGGGATAAAGGGGGATGCAGAGCAAGGCCCTGCAGATGGGAGAGGAGAAGGGAGCCCCAGTGGCACATCCTTACCTGGCAGGCGTCGATGCCACCCTGCGGGTACCCAGCACACAGGTTGTGGCTCTTGATGGCCCCTCGGTACCATAGGCTGCTGTTGCAGAGCTTGGCATCGATGAGGCGGACCTTGGCCTCCTGCAGGGCAGATGGGGACGATGCCCCTGCTGTGGGGACACAAAGGGGGTCAGGACTGGGGGGAGAAGGAACGGATATGGGGGTATTTGGGGCTGAAAAGATCAATGGGAGCCATCAACACCGTCCCATGGCATGGGCTGCATCCCCTTTGTTCTGCATCCTCAACATAAGGAGGACATGGAGGGACCTTCAGCGATGGGACAAGGGGTGATGGGTTCCAACTGAACCAGGGATGCTCAAGTTGGAGAGAAGGAAGTGGTGGGAGACTGGGATGGGTTGCATGGAGAAGGTCGGGATGCTCCATCCCCAGTCGGAGCAACATCCAATAGACCTGGATGAGCTTTACCCTCCCTTCCATCCCATTCCATGAATCCATGACCCGGCATCCCAAGGCCAACGGGGCCGTCGGGCACTCACTTCTGGCCTCCCTCGCGCCCCATCCGCTGATGAAGCACTCGGAGAGCTGGGACACCCTGAGCGTCGCATCGGGCAGGCAGGCGAGCTGCACGTGGTACCCGCACTGCACCGGCTGGTCCAGCTCCACCAAGGCAATGTCGAAGCCGCCGGAGACGTTAGTGTAATATTCATGGACCACGACCCTCTGGATCCAACGTTTCTGGGTCTCGGAATTGGCCCAAGCCAGGTCTGTGATTCCGACCATCACGTACCAATCCGTGGTGAAGCTGGGAGGGAGTGGAAGAGCAGGGATTGGAGCCATAGGACAAGGGGTGATGGGTTCTGACTGGGAATTGCAGGTTGGAGATAAGGAAGGGATTCCCTATGAGGGCACTGGGATGGGATGGATGGAGAAGGTTTGGATGCTCCATCCCTGGTAGTGCTCAAGGCCAGCTTGGAGCAAGCTGCTCTATGGAAGGCATCCCTGCCCATGGCAAGGGCTTGGAACTGGATGATCCCAAGCTCCTTTCCCACCCAACCCATTCCATGATCCATTCCATTCCATCCCATCCCATCCCATTCTATGGAGGGGTGGAAAGGAGCCACATTCCTGCTGCTGCCCAAAGGAAAGCACTGCCCTAGCTCGCCTTAGGCTCAAGGGCTGTCAAGCTGGAAGCAGCCTTCTCCTGAGCGCTCCTCCAAGTGCATCCAGGATGGGGAAGAGGACAGGACGGGAGCTGCTCCTTGGTTATTCCCTATGGCTGGAATCCCTTCTCCCCCTTACTTTTGCCCAACGAAGCAGTGAGCGGCCGTGAGGACCCATTGTGGGGTGATGAGGGACCCCCCACAGATGTGCGAGAAGCCGGTGGCCGTGGGGAACTGGATGCTGACCATCCATGGCCAGGCGCCCTGGTGCGCATCCACGCCTCCGACGATGCGCGACACCCCATAGGAATCAGCCATGGGACGGGTACCGCAGGTCCCTCTGGAAGCAGAAGCCCAACACTGGATGGTTAGGGATGAAGGGCGGGCATCATCCCGCCCCACTGGGTGACGCAGGGACAAGGGACCCTATGGGGTGCCCCATAGCTGTGCTGTGCCACCGCATGGGGTGATGGCGAGGAAGTGGGGCTCTCCCAGTCCCACCACCCCACTGGTGTGACCATGGTTGGGAGCAGCAGCATCTCCCTATGGAATACCAGGAGCCCCGGAGCCTGGTGCCACTCACCCACAGCTGTCCCAGGAGCCATGCACCAGCCAGGCCAATGCCAGCAGGATGAAGACATGGAGCAAAGCCATCGCTGTCATCACCGCTGAGGGTGACCGCAAGGTGCCACCAAGGTGCTGCCACCACCACTGAGGGTGACACCAAGGAGCTGCCACCAAGGAGCTGCTACCAAGGAGTTGCAACCAAGGAGGTGCTACCAAGGAGCTGCAACCAAGGAGCTGCCACCAAGGAGCTGCCACCAAGGAGCTGCCACCAAGGAGCTGCTACCACCACTGCGCCCAAAGCGCAACTGCCCCAGGGATACGGGTGCTGCATACAGGTCCCTTGGTGCTGCGGCTGATGTCATAGAGAGGCAGCTTTCATGGGGGGGGGGGGCATGGGGGATTCCATGGGGGGTTCCATGGGGAGATGGAGGGGGTCTGATGGGCTTGGGATGATCTGAATCCCTATGGGATGCTCTGGAGCTCTGTGGGATGCAAAAAATGGAAGCAAATGGGGGGCACCCAAAAATGGATGGGGGCACGCCAAAGGGCAATGGAAGCAGATGGGGGCACCCAAAGGCTCAAACAAGCACATGGGAGCCCGCCAAAAGGACCAGGAAGGTGCCCAAGGAACCGCAAGGATGAGGGATGCAGGGGGCAGAAGCAGCATCCCCATGGAGCAAGGTCCCTGGTGAGGATTTATCCCACATTGATCCCAAAACCACCACTGTTTGCCCCTCAAAAGCACCCAAAATCCTGGGATTTGGTGGGCAAGGAGTGGTGAAGGGGTTGTCCTTGTATCCCAGAGCCTGGAAGCGGGATCTGGCAGCAGGAGCCTCCGTGCCCGGATCCAAGGACATGGCTGCTGCCCCAGAAGCAGCTTCCCAGCTTCTTCTTTGGGCCAAAAAGAGGTGGAATGGGGCCCAGGTTCTTGTTAAAAGCCACTTTGGGGGGGGTGGGGGGGAGTTCAAATGGTGCCAAATCCAGGGAATTTGCCCAGGAGGGGGAGGGGGAGGATGGGGAAAAGAAGGGATTGGAAAGGGATTGGTGCAGAAGGAATGGGGTTTGTGTGGTATTCCTGGAAGTGGGCATGGTTGGATGGGGCTTGGAGCATCCCGCTCCATGGAAGGTGTCCTTGCCCATGGCAGGGGGTGGAGCTGGATGAGCTTTAAGGTGCCTTCAACCCAACCCATTCCGTGATTCCATGACTCCATGATCCCACACCTCTGTGCTGCAGTGTGGATGTTCCCTGGTGTAGGGACCTTAGGGAGGAGCTGGTGGCACAAGGGAGCTCCAGAGCATGCCACAAGCAGAGCATCCCACAGGGATTCACAGCATCCCATAGGGATTCACAGCATCCCACAAGCAGAGCATCCCGCAGGTGTTCAGAGCATCCCACAAGCAGGGCATCTGTCTTGGGTTCAGCAGAAGCAGTCATTTTTTCTCCCTCTTGGTACCTGGTGCAGGCTGAGTTTTTGACTTTCAGCCTGGGAACAGTGCTGATAACACCGATGCTTTTCGTTGCTGCTCAAACGTTCAGTCTGACCAAGGACTTTGTGAGCCTCATGCTCTGCCATGGAGGGAGGAGGAAGGGAAGCCGGGAGGAAGCAGAGACAGGACACCTGACCCAAACCAGCCAAAGAGGTATTCCACAGCACAGCACGTCATGCCCGGGAGGTAACAGGGAGTTACCCAGAAGGGCACTCACTGTTCGGTCGGGCTCGGTCGGCGGGTGGTATTGTATTCTCTTCCCTTGTTATTTCCCTTATTGTTATTATTATTGGTGTAGCAGCAGTGGTTTGTGTTACACCTTAGTTACTGGGCTGTTCTTATCCAACCCGGGGGAGGTACATTCTTTCGATTCTCCTCCCCATCCCTCCAGGAGCGGGGGCAAGGGAAGAAGGGGCAGGGGGGAGGTGAGCGAGCGAGACTGCGTGGCTGACTGGGTTTTAAACCACGACTAAAGCTGAGATTGCGATTGCATGGGAACCTAGATACTCCTCTACCACACAACAGCAACATTTCACAGAGTAAACTTAGGCAAGAAGCAAACTCCACACAGAAAAATTACCTTCAGCAACCAAATTGCTGTCATCCATCAGGTCCTACTTTGTTCCTCATCTGCACAGAGCTGTTTCAGGTCTCGGTTTCCTCCTGATTTGTTAGGCTAGTCGGCCACAGCACATTTTTTTAGCACTAATGCATACCTTGAACGCAGTACCTGTTGAAATAAAAGCCACTAATTGTCCTATTTTATAAGAGACAGCTGAATATTGTTTTCAGAAACCTTAAAGAATCTTCAGCTTACCTAAAAATTGTGGTTTACTTTAATCTGTATCCGAATAATAAGCTTGTACCTTAAAGCAGAATCCATGGTTTGTTGGTGCTCCAGAAATCTTTTTGCCTGTCAAAGACATGTACGTATCACTAAGGCTGAATTCACAGAAAAACTGCAGATGCCTTGGCTCCTAAAAAGAAGAGCAATGTACTATAGTTAGACTATTTTTAGCCAGCCCCTCCAGAGAAGAAACTCAGGAGATGTAGTGGTTATCCTGGTCCAAAATAGTCTTAACATACTGTACGTTTAACTCCGACATTGTGAAATCTAGAAAGAGACAACTCAGCATCAATTTCATAATGCAGAGAAAAACCACATCAAACTAGTCAAAGAGCTCATTCTGTCAGAGAGGGAGAAAAACCGAAGTACAAGTGATGACACTTCTGGGAAAGCATCCGCTAAATTCAAGCCACAATAATATTACAGTAGGAGTCACGTTTTGAGAGCTGTATGCATTTCAAACATCAAAATAAAAGGTACTTTCATAACCTGAAAACTGTCCACTCCTCTTTCTAACCATTCTCTCCATCCTCTAAGATGAACCAAGTTAAGGAAGAAAACAAAAGAGGTTTGCTGAAGGATACAAAAGCAGCTCAATGATTACTCTGGCAGTTAGCACAGAAAATTCACAACAAGAAAAATCTTTAAGTGCTTTACGTAAAAGGTGTCTCAACTCCAGTGTATCCTGTTTAACATTATCAGGTTTCAAGAACCGCCACCAAAAAGTTGAAGTAGTAAAATGGAAAACTGTACAGTGACAGAACGTGAGAACTCGCAAAATCTTCCTGTAAAATCCCTTTATACACAGGGGTTTTTTATTTTACAGCATGAAGTAAGACAACCCCTTTTCAAAGCACCTACTTACACTTCAGCATTTTAACTACCAGCTGAAAATTGATTTTAAAAGAGTACGCTGTTATCTGACTGGAAAAATATTGATCAGAATGAAGCAAAGTTAGGCAAAAGGAAATTACTCTAAGACAATACTTTTCCAAGTTTATATCGCTCTACATTTTATCTAGAATAATTTTTTTTTCCTTTTTATCAGTGGAAGTTGAAATTCATTTTTTCTTATTAGAACAGATTTTAAATACATACACCTTTGCTCTAACTTCGTTATGTTATTATGTTCTCCCTTTTTTATTTTCCCTTACCTCAGATGTACCTTCAGTGGAAAAATAAAGGCCAGATCTTCTCAAAAGAAAGTACAGTTCTGTCCGGGATTTTTCCCCCTGCTCCTTTGCAATGCAAATAACTGTGAATCTCAGGGGATGTGCTGGAGCTTAGGAACACCTGAAAGAAAACATCAGATATGCGTTTCTCCTTCCACCTGAAACCAGCTTTCTATTTCACTAACATACTCAGACAGAACTAAGGGGAATAAACCCCTAAATCCAGTATCACACCACAGGAATTCAATTATGATTGCATCTAATCCCATTAAGAGTACTTCTGACTTAAGATGTGTAGAATGTTACACAGCTCCAAGGTATGCTAAGCAAGTTACATATTTATATAGAACGTATGGTTTGAAATGAGAGCATTAGCTATGCAATATGTTGACTTCAGCAACAAAACCAGTGTTAAGAAGTTCTGATCCCATGCCTCAGACCCTACGTATAGAAAACTGCAAATGAACGCTACCAACAGATGAAGAAGAAACAAAACAAAGCTACCTCTCCTTCCTCCTGTGTTACAAACCAGGTAAAGGAACCGATCTGAGCTAAAATTAATTCAGCAAAGAACTCACAAAAACTGCATCACAAACCCATGCAGGTCAGGTAGATGTTACCATTTTCAAAAGGAGGAGACAAAGGAGCCACCTGAAGGGGTGCCTGAGCAGGAGCTTTAGGAGCCAAAAGCAGAAGCTGGGCCAATCATCGAGACAGCTGCTCGAGATATTCAATGGCTTTGCTTTAGCCATTTCAACCAGACATTGTCAGAGCGCAACACGATTGTTACCTAGCAAGACACTGTTATCTTAGCAAAGAGCAAGTACACAGTTCTACTCAGTCTGCAGGACAAAACTGCAGAAGTACCCATTAAAAGCTGGCAACCACATTAACTTTATGCTCATTCCATGAAATGCATTATTCACTTTTATTCCTCTTCTTCCAATAAAACTGCTCAGAACAATGACTCACATCTAAGCATACTAACCTAGAATCCTTCAATTTCCAGATACGCAAAGGAACCAACCTCATTACTAAGCTCTTAAAGGAAAATTGCTCTGTACTATTATCAATTCTATCCAGACTTCTACAGAGATAGGCAACAAAGGCTTTTCGGGTTGATAGCTGCAGTTGCCACTGCTGCATTTTCCTCCTGTCCACTGCCACTTCCAGAAAATCGGATTTGAGGACACAAAGCAAAAGTTGAGCAGGCAAGAGACAGAATGGACACTACAGGACTGCAGGAAAATAATGAAATGAATGTGATTTTGGAAGCACACCAGGTTTTTCAGACACTAAATAATGCAGTTCAACCAAGAAACACAAGGTTGCTTTCGCTTCTACTGCTCTCCTGTCCTGCAGTCTAAATTCAGCTGGTGTGAATGCAGTAACATGGGCAGGCTTCACTTGACAGGGGAGCGTCCTAGCTCACAACAAAGAATGCATTATGCATAGCTTCACCGCTGTTCACCTGAACAGTTACGTTACAGTAAGACTAGGTACATCTGTCTACAGCGCTGCTGGCACACAGCTGGGTGCAAATGCAGTTTAAGCTATTTCAGCCACACTGAAGCAGAAGGGGAGGTTCTGGTAGGTGTTCCAGCCTGTTCATCTCCCCATTTGCCACCAATGAACAGGTTCACTGGTAGCAAACATAAAGGCTGAGTTGAAGAAGTATTTTAACTCCATAAACAACGTCAAATGGAAGCTTTAGGAAAATCTAAACGAGTCAATCAATGTAAAAAAAGAACAGCATCTTTTTGGGTTTTAGTATCTCTGCTTAACACGAAAGGAGTGCTTGGCTCGCAGCCTGCACAAGTGTCTTTCCCAGGATTTCTGCCATAAGAGCTTCAAACCAGAAGTGCTGTCATGAAAAACGCTTTTCTTACTCAGCAGACCAAAGTGGAATACAAAATACAAAGCTCAGCTTCAACAGTCATTGTTGTGCCCATGCTATCAATTAAAATAAAGGAGCAATAATGCTAGGAAAAACGCAATCCCAGATCCATCTTTTTCTTTCTAAGACAGCTGAGGACTGTGTGAGAAAGTACAACCTGAGCAAGCTGAAGTTAAACTAGTAAACGTCAGAAGGAATGCGCAGTAAAAATATTTCAGAGTCAGAACTGAATGCAGTAAACACCTAGAACTAAGGATAGGAGAAAAGATCCCTTCTTCGGGATTTTTGTTCTGGCTTGGTTTTGGAAGGGTTTTCTGTTGTTGTTTTGGTTGTTCGTTGGTTGGTTGTTTTTATTTAACGGAGGTATGTGCAAATTTACGACTGGGGGAATGGATCCCTCTTCAAACAGATAACCAATATATGCCTAATATCAGAAAAATAAGTCCTTAATACAGGAAGATGAATTGCAGAGTTAAATGATGGTATGCTGCAGGCAGGGATTACCAGTCACACGGTACGCAGAAACAAACTTGCACCCTCTCTCCCATGCAGTGAAATATATAACATGATTTGTAGGCTGGTGGCAAACGTCACCATGTCTTTCCGAGAGTAGCGTATGACAGCACCAAGGACTCAATGATGATTTGCTTAACTGCAAAGCCAACCCATTGAAAACCAATCTGAACAAAAACCAAAGCAAAATAAATGCCTTTTGTTGGTAAAATAACAAATCAATCAACAGGTGAGAAAACAGAACAGGAAAAAAACATTGCACTGTCTCAGATTAATACAACAAAAATCAGAAACTCTAGATGTCTCTAAATGCAATGAAGTTTGAGAGCCATACTCGTAACTAGAAACCTTATCTGTCTGCACCTGCAACATTTTGAATGAAAGACTGGCTGCAGTAGCATGGAAAATATTTGCTAAGGTGGACGCTTCTCAAGCATTACACACTATTTCTGACAGTCAAAGAAGCCAACATTTTCCCAAGGCTCTGTGAATCCAGTTTGAATTTGATGACTGATTTCTTCAAAGATGTGACGACAGTTGGCAGTGATCCAGCCCAATGCTGCTGGGAATGAGCAGGATTTTGCCCTGAACCTGCTGACAAATTCTAGGGCCCCAAGCAGTGCCAGTGAAGAGCTGTTACTGACTCTCAGTATTGTCTCCTGTTGACTTCAGTCAGTCTGAGAGCTTTAGACTGGCAGAAAGGCCAGAAAAACCTAGAAGGGAAAATGAGGAAAGGCAGACTGGACATGCCGAGGAGATTGACAAGAGACTGAAGTTCTGTGCACGGCTATTTCAGCCTGAAATCTGGAACAGAATCAGATGGGAAACTGGTCAGGGACAGAGAGACTTTCTGTGGCAGAATGGTTAGAGAAAGAAAGCTTAACTCTGAAATCTGTGAAGGCAGAGAATGAGAACAACTCAGAACATGGGGGAGTGGGGCAAGAGATGGCAATGGGGAAGGCCAAAAGGAAAAGTCACTACCAGGAATTCTACCTTTCACAAAAGGATGAGTGCCTGTCTTGGTAAGCCCGCTGTGTCTTTAACTTAATTTTTGCATATATAAAATTTATTTTGTTATGCTTATTTAGGAAAGGCATGTGCTCTCTTCTTTAATACATCCTACATCAGGTGCAAGGTTCTTTTTATTCCTCTGGAAGACAGGTTGGACATGTGCTGTCTACAATAGGTTTTTCTAATGTATTCACATCACATGTAAAAAGCTATTAGAAAGAAGCTGCGAAATTGGCCAACAGAACTCTGAACTTCAAGTCTACCGACCAAACCTGAATATCAGTTGCATCTATTAAACAGTGGGCAGTGGGAGGGGAATAGGTTTATTCTTAAAAACAAAACCAGAAAGAACTGTAATTACCCAAGTAATTTCAATCTTCTGTTTTTGAAGGTGTCACTGTTAAATTTAAAACACTGACACACTGCATAGTGAAAAAAGATCATTTACAAATACAATTAAATATAAAACCTCCAACATTAAAAATTGGAGAAATGTTATTCACAGACAAAAAAACAAGCCAAACCAAACCAAAAAAAAAAGAAAAAAAAAAGGGGGGGGGGGGAAAGAAATCTAGGATAAAATTTTGACCCTTCAAAGGAATTTAAAAAAAAAACCCACCAACACCTTATTGACTTCAGTGAGGGTAGGATATCACCTACTAACGACTCAGTTCTGTCAACACTCTAGGCTGTGCAGTCTATTCATTGGAAATGCTGACATGAGTAAAGAGAGGCCTCAGATAAAGAGCTTCATGCTACCTTCCTTCTTGAAATGCTTTTAAGCATCCGATTTGCTTAAATAGCCTACAGCAAGACTTCCAGATTATTCACACTGCCTACCACTAGACATGTACATACAGTGTTGTCTCAGAGAAACCATATTCTAATAAATATGGCTTCTAATTCTAATAGTGACACACTTTATTTTTAGGCTATAGGTCAAACCTCTCTTCGGTACACACAGACATCTGGTGTAGGTCAGACCTAGTAATTTCACTTAGCACATGCTAAATGGATAGCAGGCAGTTAACTGGTTTTTGTTCTGAGGCTATTCAGATGTTCTGACTTAATGCCATCAGCCAAAATACTCACTTTCAATGAAAGTCAAGAAAAACATACTTGAAAAATATTTTACTCGCTCACTGCTCAATCCACAAAAAACTATAAAAGTATCAGAAGTGATTTTTTAATCACTTGTAAGCACTGAGTTGGTAAAACTAATGTCTCTCTTGCTACTTGACTGAGCACATCACAAAGAATAACCAAGACCGTTAACTTGTCTTAATGAAAGTTTCCAAGGATATAGCGACTGGCTGTGAACAACTGACCCAACAGCTTCTGCTGAAACGGGCGTGAGGACTGCACAGTTCACAAAGGTGTTCTCTGCCTCATGCCTCCTAAGTTTTATTGAACAAAATACAATTAAACAGACAATACACCATAAAACAGCAACAGAGGAGCGTTCACAACAGATTTTTCCATCTATCAAAATGGGGTGTAACCATCACCTCTTTAGAATGATTCTTAATCTTACCCACAAGCTCTGCACATTCGCTGTATATCGTATATGGGCAAGAGCATCCAAATCAAATGTTTATGTTACACTGCAAAATCTACTTGATATTTGGGTAGCAAAAGTGAACCAATTTTCATTGGATATGCAGCATCTGTAGAAATTAATTCTTTTTATTTAGGTTTGTAAAAATTATTTACAGAATCTACTTCTGTATGTGTCAATTATATTTAATTTGAAACATTTTTAATCCATTGGGGGTTAGCTTAACCTCCTGACTAAACATCCATTTTTATAAGGATATAACTTTTTAATGCAGAAGAATGTTTTGAGAATTATTTATTTAATGTTTTTCCTTTACTGGTGGATGCTAGAGTAGAATTTATTATATAATTAAAAAAAAAACTCAACAACCTAGCTTTAATATTTCTTTTAGTTTTACCTTTCAAATCCTGTGTTCTTATGTTGCCTTTCCAACCAGTCTTTATCCCCAAAACTCACACATAGGCTTGTTGTCTTAAGACCACTGAAAGTTCTTCTATTAATTAATTTTTCTAGTGACAAGCAAGCAAGAGTGATGAGTATGTTTCCACCTTTAGTACTCATTTTTCCCCTCTTTGGGAAGTAAGACCATGATCCCTGATATGGTCATTCCGTGAATCTATTCCCACTGTAAGTTAAAATCTTGTGTCAACTTAAAGATGACTAACACTGAGTGACCTACCTTGTTTTTCCCCAAAGGCTACAGTAGCCTTCCAGCTAACAAATCATACTAGTCACTCTGAATTTTCTACTCATTAAGTTTAACCTTTTAAGCCTTTTTTTTTAGCGGGTTGTATCACATTCCCATTTCCTCATTATCCTACCAATGCCTGCTGTTAAGTATGTGCCAAGTACTGCAGCACTCCACCTTTTTAAGGAAACAGGGTCTTTCACCTGAAATACCCAAGAAAGGCATTAACCATTTTTACTTCATCTTCTGTTTTGACACTCCGAAAGAATGCCTAAGTTTCCAAGTGCGGTCATACAGTAACTGTCTGGCAGGGACACACCACTTCATACCTCATATGGAAAAAAAGTAGTAACCATATTTTGAGGTATTCATAACCTAGGAACAGATCCAACAGTGGCAAAGAATTATGCTCACAAAAAAACAGGCAATGGGAAATTCTAAGCTATGCTGGCTCATCTTCATTCAAAGATTACACACCTGTAATATCCCAGAGTGGCTTACAGCTGCATGGGGCTCACTTGGAAAAAGGTATCATATGATCCGGAAAAAAGCTCTGGAACAATAACAATTTGTATCAAAGTTCAAGAAAAATAAATATAAAACTTCCTATCCCTTTTGGATGCAAAATTAAAGTTCTCCATGCCCTGCAAGAAACTGCAGGTTCTCTGATCCAGGAATTCACATTTACCTTACTATCATTCCTCAATTTGTGGTATCTGATATATTATTTGCTGGAAACCTTAAAAACTTTGAGAAAACATCACCAGTTTCTGGAATCAAGAGGGTTTCCTACACCACTACTTGGCTCTTAGTGCTGTTTTTCTAGTAGTAATTTCTATTGCTATTGACGTTTAAGAGTTGCCTGGGGGTTCAACGTGCTGCAAAGTAGGGGCAACATATGCCAACAGTGTTTTCTACTGCTTTCCTTACACTAGAAACCCAGCAAACCTTTTTTGGAAAAACTGCCAGTAATAGAGAATAAGTGCTCTCAGTTTTTATCTAACTATCCACTTTGTGTACGAATATCAGTTAGATCTGACAACATCAATATGGTATGGTTAAAAAGTCCACATTTAAAGTGTTGATTTCATTATCAAGGAAAGCTCAAGGGGTAATTTATGGATAGACCTGCAGCTGGGGAGTTCAGTACACTCATGCAAATATGAACCAGCCAAGAATTTGATCACTACTTAGGAAGTAAAGGCACAGCTACAGGTTGGGCAGAGAAGAGATTCAGAGCAGCCCTGTGGAGAAGGACCTGGGGGTGCTGGTCGATGAGAAAATGAACATGAGCCGACTTCAGTGTGCACTCCCAGCCCAGAAAGCCAACCGTATCCTGGGCTGCATCAAAAGGAGCGTGACCAGCAGGGCAAAGGAGGTGATCCTGCCCCTCTACTCTGCTCTTGTGAGACCTCACCTGGAGCATTGTGTGCAGTTCTGGTGTCCTCAACATAAAAAGGACATGGAACTGTTGGAACAAGTCCAGAGGAGGCCATGAGGATGATCAGGGGACTGGAGCACCTCCCGTATGAAGATTGGCTGAGAAAGTTGGGGCTGTTCAGCCTGGAGAAGAGAAGGCTGCATGGAGACCTCATAGCAGCCTTCCAGTATCTGAAGGAGGCCTATAGGGATGCTGGGGAGGGACTCTTCAGGAGGCATTGTAATGATAGGACAAGGGGTAACGGGTTCAAACTTAAACAGAGGAAGTTTAGACTGGATATAGGGAAGAAATTCCAGGTGAGGCACTGGAATGGGTTGCCCAGGGAGGCTGTGAATGCTCCATCCCTGGCGGTGTTCAAGGCCAGGTTGGACGAAGCCTTGGGTGGAATGGTTTAGTGGGAGGTGTCCCTGCCCATGGTAGGGGGGTTGGAACTTGATGATGTTAATGTCCTTTCCAACCCTAACTATTCTATGATTCTAAGTTTTCCCAAGGTCTGAACAAGTTTGAAGCTAATATTCCCTTGACCATCAAATGTCCAGTGACCTTCATTTTTAATAAAACTGAACTACTGGTAGGGTTGATTCATATCAACAGAGCATCCCTGCTACACCTGGGTTCACAGTACCCAGAAGAATGACTCAGCAGAAACAGTAAACTCTCTGATCAACCACAGTTGCTTATGCTAGTCATACCTGCATGTCTGCCACACTCCACAGCTGGTTCCAAGCACTGGCTAACCAACACACTTCTTTGAAAGCTTCTCAACTAACCATTGACTTTCTCAAGCTTAGGATTTTTCACTGGTGCAATGACACCTCTAGATTGGGGAGTACATGATTTGCCCAGAGAAACACAGGTGGAGAAAGAAAAAGCCTCAGATCTCTTGGATCTTTTGTTACCTTAATATTTACCTTTTCATCTTTTTCACAGGTAGATAATTTGAGTTCCCTGCCACTGTTCACCTTTCAAGTCCTCATACATTTCTATTTCTCCCTTTGACATCTGAAACAAGCTGGCTTTACAAAAGACGGCATTACCAGTGACCCAAATACACCATGCATTTGAGCAACCAGAGGGTGAACTCCTCCAGCTGAGCCAGGACTGCTTCCACGGCCTTTGTCATCAGCCACAGCCTGAATTAGCAACATTAACCTTTGGCAATACCCTTGAATTAGGAGTTGTCTCTGCTCTCCTTCCATTCCTTACATACACTAACTCTGGCTTCACTTCCACTTGCTCCTAACAGGCTACAGCTGCTCACAGCCCTTTGTGTCAGCTGTCATGTAGCTGCAGCTGTGAGAAGCTGCCACAGGGCACCACTGGCCCAGAACATCCAATTTTCACTTAAACAATAAAATCCATCTTTGCTACAGATGCCCCTCCTCACACTGCTTCATTTTATGTTTTGTTGTCACTCGATGGAAACTTCACTCAATCTCAATCACTTTATTTTGTTGCAGGTCTATGTGCAAACTTCAATAAAGTTAAGCCCATGCCTGCATGATGTTTATAGCTGAGACTAATTAACAGCTGAGCTAGTGGAGAGGCAAAGATATGTTGCTTGGCCTCCCTCTGCTCAGCTTTGGGCCAAGGCAGGGGAGCAGGCCTGCTGTCCTGTCGCTGGTCACTCCACTAAGGTGGTCGTGTGTTCTCAGAAGCCCCAACAGAAGGTGGGGATGCTCAAAGGCTGGTAGTTGCGAAGCAGAGGAGGAGAGGTGGGCAGGCTGCCTTACCTTGCCTGGGCGGCAGTCTGCTGGCCCTCCCTTCGCTGTTTTGTCTCCTCCAAGGCTGCTTTTGGTTCCATCCTGTACATGGTAGGTCCTTTTCCGTAGACGTCAAGTTCCACCTTGGGGAAAGCAGCAGGACCTGGTGTCTGTAAGAGAGGCAGGGAGGTTGCTGGGTACACAAGTGTTCTGCTGACAGGAAGGGTACTCAACAAAGTGATCACACACTCGCTGTACAACACGCACAGTGGATTAAACCAGCACACTAAAGCAAACAAGCACAGTAAAGCGAACTGGGAATCAACTCTCAGCGAGGTTCCCATCCGTTACAGTCACAGCCAAATCCAAGCACAGGAGCGGTATGCACATAGAGATGGAGACGAAAATGGAGATAAGAAAAAGAATGTAAAAGAATATTTTATTTTCACAAAATAATGGAAAACAACCAAACTTGTCTTCCTGATACAGACACTCAAGTTTTCTACTGCAATTGAAAACAATCTGAACAAAACAAAACTCTCTTGGAGCCAAGACTACCCATTTTCTAAGAGCCTTCTCAGCTTTCACAGTGGCACACACAGTCCTGACTTCCACAGGAGGAACTCAAAGGTACGCTTCTGTTGAGCTGGACATTTGTGATGGAGGTTCTGTGGGAGTATGGGCCCTGAATACCCCATGAGGGAGGCCATCTCTGCTTTTATAACAGGGACACAGGGCTATGACTTCAGTTTTCCAGAGAAAAAGAATGTTGTGCTTTGATTTGATTAACCCAGCTGTGATTGATGCAAGAAGCCTCAGCGTCTGTGTTTCAGGCAGCCTGCTTGCACAAGTCACACAGTGTTTATGGTGAAGATTTCACGTGCCACACGCCTGACAAATTACTTTGCCCTTTTAAGTAAAGAATGCATTTCACATGGTATCTGCAAACTGTGAACAGCCACTGCACTCACACAAAGCAGCAAGACCACTGTCTGCAAGGAAAATGATTCATATCCCCATGAGGGTGCCCGAGCACAGTCACTGTATCTCACAAGCCAGATTCCACCAGAGCTGAGAATCATGAGTCTGCTATTTTGATGGTTGCCACCAAATAGTTCAGGACTGCCTTTGCACCTGCATCAGGACTGCCAGAAAACACCCAGTCTGCGGCAGTGCCTATAATCTACCAGTTGTGGACATGCTGTATCAGCTCACTCCTTCTCACACCCTTTCCCCTGACTGCAAGGCTGAAGGACAGCCACTACCTGGGTCCCAATACCCTTGGGTAAGGAGCATTCTGGAGGGTAGATTTTGTCTAGTTAAGCCCACCAGCACTTTTGGATCACTGACTACTGCGGCGCTTGAGCCTTTTGGGCATCTCCCCACTGCCCCAGTCCTGCCAGCCCATCTGTGCCAAGCACTTACAATCAACTGAGGGAAGCAGAGTAATGAGGACGCATTTAATGAAATGCTCAGTACTACTAAGGCCATAAATGACAGAATCACAGAATACCTCCCTACTGAACACAAGTGCACGTGTCCTGTCTTTCACACAACTGCCTCCTGTGCTCTTCAAGATGCCTTCCTCAGCTTATGTGGTTTACCTTTAATGCTTATTTCTATTCAAGGTGGTTTGAATCCTATTAACCCTTAAAGCTCTCACAATGTACCCAATCTGGATCAAACTATTTTTACAGAAGTCACCTGTTAGAAACAGGCATGCCAGGAGGTAAATTGCTCTTTTGTTAGATTTCTTCTCAATTCCCTTTATGCAGATGTTGCTTTGGGGCTGCACCTGTGGAGCTATTGGTGACTCCCATCCAATGCAAGTGGGTGTAGTCACTGGCAGCAGATGTCTGCATTCAAGACATGGTGCCACCTGAAGAACAAGCCACATCACATCATGTCATGAAGGCTATCAAGAGGTTTTCAGTGTTTTCCTGGTTAGAGTCTGCAGCAGCAAAGTCACTAGAAACACTGAAGCTGACAGCCACAGCTGCTGGGACGGATCCTTACAGATCAAAGGCTACTGAGAAAATAGGAAGACAACTGGAAAGAGTGACTTTACTGACAACTAAAACTAGGCCAGAAAGGTACTAAGTTAGTTCTCAGTAAAATTAAAAAGCCAGAGAGAAGATAGAGGCATCACTGTAAAAACTTGGTGCTCTTACATATATGCCCACACCTGGCACCATTTAAGGTTTGAGGCATGATGGATCTTCTGTAGCTATGACACAAGCAGTAGTTACTAACTAACTGCACTACTTAGCACTGGAACAAGATGCATGCACAGGTCCTGAAGATGCGGTGGTTGTTGATGCAGCATGAAGAGGAACCTGAATTTGGTCATGTTTCCTGACACTGGTGAAGAAAACACAATTTACTTTTCCAGTCTTACCCCTACTAACATAACTGGCACTGGAAGGAATCTGTGGTTCATTTTGCCCATTATTTAAGAATTACATCCTGTGCTAAAGGTATGGAACAAAATCACAGAATCTCAGAATCCCAGTCTGGTTTGGGTTGGCTCCTTAATGAAATGTGCCCTCATAAAAATCATGAAATGCAAACAAAAGTCTCAAGGCTCAAAGTTTCACATGAACACGTAAGGAAGGTTTTATAATTATAGAATATATATAATTATATAAAAATATACATAATTAAAATTATCCATAATAATAATAGAAATGCTTATATATCTCTCTTACCATTATAAATCATACAGTCTAAGAGAAATGCTTTTCAGCCCTCTGGGCTCATGACACCTCAGACCATAGGTGCACACGTGTGTGTGCGCGTGCTGCGGGGGCGGCAGTCGGGTCGGGGGGGCTGCAGCATCTGCAGAATGGCTTCCCTACATGTAAAACCTGCACTTGCTGGATATGTGACAGGGCTCACGTCCAGCCCCACAGTCTCACCGCATTGCTTGTTCCAATGAAGAGTGGCCATAGTGGAACATCAGCTGGTTTGCCAGAGGCCCAGGAACAAGAGGCAAAGGCACCAGCAAGGGTCCGTGGACCCAGTGCAACTGCAAAGTTCACCAGCCAGAGAAAGACAAAGGCATCGGCTACCTGGAAGATGAAGAGGTACTCAGGTACGGGCTTTCTCCTCCGTAAAAAGCAAAAGTACGCTGAGCACCTGCACACAGTTCAGTCACCTTGGTTGTGCTAAAAGCCTGTCCGGGAAGAGAAATCAACACCACAATGATAAACACTGAATCCTGTGTCCACAGGCTCTGAAATTTAGCAGCTTCATACAAATCACATCATTCTGCTTGATGTCTCATTAGATCATTCAACACTGCACTCCAGTACTATGTAACCTGCTTGCATATATAAGGACTCATGTCCTATGCAGGTGTTTAACTTTAAACTATACGGTTGGCAAACAGGGCTGCTTACCACACGACTGAAACCTAGAGATATGGAATCTGAATGTCAGAAATATACTTTTAAGATACACAAACGCTTCCGTTTCATTAAAGAAAAGCTGCTCACATAAAAAGCAATAATGAGGAAATAAGAACAATTGAAAACCAGAGGGTAAGTCAAAACCAGAGGCTTGTGCAAATCAGCACAACAGACCTGAAATCAACTGAGCTGAGCCATTCTGTACAAGCTGCCACAGCTTCCCTTACCCATCTCACGGTATTAAAACAGGAGCAGTCTTTACATGAAATTACTCTTCCTTACTTCTGTTGTTCAATTCATGCGTTTGCTCAGTTTGGGCGTTAAATAAAACCAGTCAGTTCCTAATCCCTTTTTTTTAGTGTTCGGGTATCAGGATGTTGGGGAATTGTCTGGGATGTACCTAACCACAGCAGTGCATTGACATTTAAACACCTGAAAATAACCTTGCTATAACATTTGATAAATAATTCTAGTTTTCAAGAAACACTTCAATTCAACCCCACACTCAAGTCAAAAGACAAGTATTTCTGGAGCTCCATAAAGGTCATCACTGTGCAAAAGCAGCCAAGCCTCTGCTTTGAAACCTGGCTGCTCTTTGGGCAAGTCTGAGGCACAGCTTTCAAATTCTTCCACTGCCTTTTGAGAACCACAAAACCAGAAATCCTCATGAATTCAGGAACACTTTTCCAAATAAACCTCTATTTCTGCGTCTTCTTTTCTTACCCAGAAAATGAGGCTGGTTGATACTCACCTGCTAACAGGACACTGCAGAAAGAAAATGCTTCATAGCTCTAAACTGCTTTGAACAAAGGAGTCTTAGCTGAACACGAAGCACTATTTTCAGATTTAACATGAGGAATCATTACTTAAGGTACGCACATTTTCTCACATTGCATTTAACAGCGATTAAGAAATACAATTAGGATAGCTCTCACAGCAGGGAAGTATTTGTAACACCTCCCTCTGGGTCACAAGTCAGCTTTGCATACTTGCATGGTGTTGGATTAGCCATTACTTTATACACAGGTTCTCCTGATGTAGCCAGAAAACTGAATGAGGTTTTTGAAGGAGGAATCCCAGAGCTGTGGGCTTTGAGCAACTCAGGAGTCTGCAGGGGGTAACCACAAGCTCTAAAACACTTGTGCCGCTCACAGAAAAACGCTCTTGCTATGCAGAGATGGGTACGAAGGGCCACAGACAAGACTGAATACTTTCAGTACTTACAGAACTCAGCAGACTTCATCCCAGAGCTGTATGCCATGGCCCTCTTTGCATGACAAAGAACAATTTGTTTGCAAAACCTGACTGTCCCCTTTCTGACACTTTACCAAAGCCTTGCCTTTCCAGGGACAGACAATGGCTGCTGTCAGGCAATTCAGAGGACTCCGGGCGCTCTGTGTTCTCTCACTCCTTCCCTACATTATTCTGTACAAAACACACGTGGAGCCCACCCAAGCTAACTAAGCGACCATTAACATCAGGTTCACAGAGCATACAGCCAAGGAAGGGCATAGTCACTCTTTGCTGAGGTTCCTTTTTCACCCCTTGAAGCCAGCCTTATGTAGTATAAAAGACCTTGCATGATCCTCTACCTTGGCATGGGTTTTAGTCCAGTTCTTTCTAATGACATTGAATTCACTATCCAGTTGGTACATCACACGCAAATGGCCACTGAGGAGGAGTGCACCTGTGCAGCAAGTGCCAAGTGACCAAATAGCCCTTTTAACACTGGTTTGGCTAAGGTGAAAGCAGAGACTTATCCGGTCTTGTAGACCAGAAGACTGTTCCTCCAGAGAGGTACACAGATAGAAGGATACACAGCTGTCACAGCCTCATAGGAAATACAAACTGCAATGAGTATGAAGGTGACGATTGGCTAGAACAACACAGACATTATATAGCCAGCAGTCCTGTGAAAGAAACAAAACATGTCAGTAAGCTGCAGCAATTTAAGAAAGAAGCTTTTTTTTTCAGTCCTCTTCTAGCATCATCCTTTTGACTCTGAGCTACTCATTGATAGTGGCAGCATAATCTAGAGCTGGGATCTCAGAATACTGCAGGCTCTTTCTTCAGATGTCTTTACATCTTCACTTTGCCATTTCTACCACTCCGCTTTTATCAGCAGCACTACAATCAACATTATCAATTTGCCATGTGCAAACCCTCATGTGCAATCAGGAGCTGAAGAGCAACACATCCATTTCTGTCTGAGTCTGGAAATGCAGAAGTCCAGTAGGGGTACACAGCAGAAACAGTCACTACGTACTAGCAGCGTGCAGCAGGTCACGATAGGCCCCTTGGTTTCCACAGACACCATGGATGGAGTAACGACTGTTAACTGTTTGCCCCTATGGATTTCAAGACAATTGCAGTAGTTTTGAAAGAGGAGTTAAAAGGCATTGAAAAATGCAATTTGATTTCCAGTCATTAGCAGCTTGGTTTGCACCTTCCCGAACACAGGGCATGGGCTGTTAGGTTTCCAGGAATTGCACACAGAGCTTCACCTCATGCATTACGCAGGAGAGTAAAACCATCACCCTCAAGTGACCTTTCCCTGCTGCTGAAAAACTACAGAATGTTAGCACTTCCCAGCAGGAAGTTTATGAACTTCCTGAAATCCTTCTACCTGTCAAGGTTGTGAAGAAAAGTGCTTCAGAGCGTTAACAGTGTTCCTGTATTGTCATGAACAGGAACTGAAGAGGATAATTCAGTCCTGCCAAAATTAATTGCAATGCTTTGACTGCACAGTAGCGTAAGACAGGAAACAGGTACCTGGCTGAAGGCAGAACCTCAGCATTTCCCAATCCCATTACAAAAATCCTAAACCCTGACTCCTGAGAACCATAACACCAACAGAGAGGGCAGAAAACTACAAGCAAGTGCACACAGATAAACTCAGAGCTAACTCCATGTGCTCTAAAAGAGCCTTACTTCCGAGGCCCTCAAGGCCTTAGCTTATTTGCAATTAAATCCAAGGGCGTGTTAAGTCCATTTCTCCTTTCTTATATTCCCATTAAAACAAACCCAAACCAAACTCAAACCACAACTAAGAGTTGGCACTGGATAAACCAGGAACCACTGTGAATAAAGCCTATCCAGATTTCAGAAAACACAAAATGAAGAGGCCTCCCACATCTTATGTGACTTATGCATTTCCAGAAAAAAAGGTCTTTCCTAAATTAAAAGCCCCAGCCAAAACAACACCACTCCTCTACCACTAGTATATGTCTCTCTGGAGACAATTCAATGACAGAGCAAAGCTGGCAGCTGTAGCTCTTAGGCTCCTATTAACAGTGCCCCACACTGGGCACACACCTCCTTGCACCCAGGATACATGGGGCCGCTAACAGCGTCTGTACTCTTAAGGCAGGGAGCTGGGAGATAAGAAATGTCTTACTGCAAATGAGAAAGCTCTTATAAGCACAATGCAATGGCGATCAGGATCCCATTCCTTAGGAAGATCAGCATCAGTATGATTATGACCTCAGCACCACAAAGTATTACCACTGGAAACACACAAAAGTGAGGTTTATGAAGAACCGAACCAACAGGCTGCCTCTGTAATTCCCCCCTCTCCCCACCCCTTGTGTTTTGCACTATTGTTCATGAACTCCATAGAATTCCCTGCTGGAGCAGCTCTTTCCTTCTCTCACTGCAGCTGCCAATCATCAACCCCATTTCATAGCTTTGGGGGGGGAAATTCTACATGCCCACAGTTTGTCAGAATGGGCACGACCCTGCCAGTTCACCCCTAACAAATTCTGCTTTTCATAACAAGCATTTTGCACATTTATACTCTAATGCTGCTCATCTGTAGTATTTAGATACAACAAATAAAAAGGAGATGAAGAGTCAACTTTGCCTGAAGAGTGCAGTTTTCTGATACATACTCCTTTAACATTTACGTGTACTTAAATCAACAGGCTCGTCTGAGCGTTAGCTTGGCGTGAGCTCCTTTCCCCTCATTCCTGTCAAAAAAACCAAAGAGGCTTTGTGAAGCACTTCTGAAAACAAAGGGGCTTTGGTTTTTTTTTTGTCCAGTTTTGGTCAAATGATTTTCACCTTCCAGCTGTGATGCTGGAATCACACAAACTTGCTCTAAGGTTAGAGAGCTGAGAGCACCATGTCCCGAAACATTTCCTCTCTTAGTTGTGAGCAGTGTTTGATTCATAACCCAGATCTTGTTTAAAGAGTTGGCTTCTCTCTGATTTCTATTTGTGTCACTTCAAATCCTACTGCTGCAATAGGAAGCAAAAGAATTCTCTGGACTCCACCTCGAGAAGGCAGAGTCTTAAATGCCTGAAGCACACCTCCTCTCACCCTGAGACACATCCCTTAATTCTGGGTGCCTCAGAGGGTTAGACAACAATTAAACCAGCCCAGCAGTGGTGGATGGTTACACACAGCAGGCCCTGTCTCCTCCAGCTGAAACCAAGAGTTCTGTGGAGGGAGAGGAGGACAAAGGGAAGGTATCCCTCAGCCGTGGAGTCTGGAGGTTTGCACAGGGACAGGGGAATTGGCTTCAGGTCCCACAGCTTTGACACAGCCTCAGAATCCAGACCCAGATAGTCAGAGATGATGTTCAGTTGCAATCCCGAGTACTGATAGCAGTACCCCTAGCCATCAGAACTGCACGTGGCAAGTGACCCCTGGGGTGCTCAGAGCCACAGACTTTCTTCAGAACAAAGGTTTTGTTCCACACATTTCAGCACCTATTTTTGATATGGTTCTCCATGAAGGAATACATAGGCAGGCTGCTTTGCAGTTGGTCTCAGGCCAGTTCAGATCTCTTAAGTTAACGTAGCTTGTCCCCATTAGTAGTACCTCAATTCACTCATCTGAAAGTGACACTGACCTCTGGATAAACTGTACATTGGCTGCTAAGAATCAGGCAGGGGAGTTACACGGAAAGATGGAATAAAATCCTAATATTCTCTAGGGCCAGCATGCTAAAAAGCTCTGCCTCAACAATATGCAAAGATGCTCCTGAGCTCAATCATCCAACACAGTTACTTGAAGACACAAAGCAGAGAAAGCAGACTAAAGGAGTAAACTACTGCTCCATTCATTTAGCTACCAATAGGGAGAAGCAGTGCTTTAGGCTATGTGCCATTCATCATCAGTTAGTGCCTGCAGGCCTGCCAATAGAGTAGTAACAGCAGCACAAATAGTATTTGACAGATATTTGTTCTCTCTTGTGCCCCTCCTTGTCTTGTTCCATTAGGATTGTTTTAAATACACTGCCCTTGTAAGAGAAAGCAGTGAAGCACTTCTGAAAACCAGAAGTGATGACATTTGTGATGGTTCATTACACAGCCTCAGGACAACCTCCAAGAAAATGCAGTGACCTGAATGTAAACAGGTCTACAAAAGATGCACAGAGTTATTCGTCTCATTTCTGGGGCCCTCCAGGAGGGGGCATAAACAGACTGAGAGACAAAAATGCCCCTCCTCATCTTCATCGGGACTTAGTTCTTGCCTTCTGCTTCCCCATTGTGAAGACTGAACACACGGGAAGTAGAATGCTAGGAACACAAGCCTTTTTCACTCTCATCACTAGTGCGACTGCATTCTGGCCCCTTACACATACGCTAGTCGCTTTGCGGAAAAGGTAGATTTTTGTACTGTACAAAGAAAGTGAATTCTGATTACTTCTATGAGCAACATATGCAGAGGAGGAGATTTAACAAGGCAGAAACTGTAGCAAGACAGCGACTGAATCTTCTGAACATCCCTTAACGGATACCAAGTTTAAAGGGCACTTACTAAATGCTAACCATGTTTGCCTCAGCTGCAGGTGCACTCTCAAGTCTGTCTGGAATCCAGCACCAGAAACAGTGAGCTCAGATCCAGGTATTCCTTTAAGATGGTCGTACTCCCAGCGACAATGCCAGATGCCTGTTAAAAATCAATCAATATCAAATGAGCGTTTTTGAAGAGTGCCAAGACAAGGTTGGGGTTATTTAAATATTTGACAAGTGAAGCGTTTTGTCCTCAGCATGTCGGGGAAGCAAAACTAAACACGCGTTACTGCGAGACTAGCCAGCTGTAACATCACATCTACAGATAAGAAAGATCAGTACAAGTCAAAGTGGACTAAGTACACTGGGGGTAAATAGTTCAGGTTACTACATCTGGGGCTAAGTATCAGCACAGCTGGATTCTTACGAAATTTTGCTGCCATTTAGGCCCTTCTCATTTAATTGAGTCTAAACCTAGGCACTAGTTCTCCCACCTACAGCATTTAACTGATGTAATCACTTGCTTTCCTTGCCCAAAATCATGCAATAAGGAAAAACAGCCTCAGAGGCTGGAGGATTACACCTACCATAACCTATAATTCCAGTCACGCCAAAGATGAAAATCCAGAAGAGAATCCCAGCTGTGAACCTCAATGACACAAGGAAGAGCAGGCTCACAATCATTGCAACGAACAGCCCACTAGAAAGACAAGAAACAGAAACCCAGGGAGAACAAGTGTGAGCATCTTTCTTGCACGCCTCTTACTCCAAATGAGGGTCCCTTCGTCTCGTGTAGGAGAATGGTTTGCAAAAATGTATTTCAAAATCTTCCTTATGAAATATTTCCTCATGGCTCTCTGCTGTTAGAAACAGACAGATTATATATGAAGATCTGGACACAGCCAGAATTGTCTGCGTACACCGAGTTCTCAGGGTGCCTGAATGGGACCAGCACACGTCTGGTTTGGTCATTTACACTGGCTGACCAACTCACTGCCTTTTCCAGGCCATGGCCTAGTCTACAGCACACAAACTTAAATGGGAGAAATACCTGGGTGTGGGGAGGTTACTGGTTTATGTCCTCCATTTAAAATCCCTGCTTGCACAGAAACAATATTAGGAAAGTAACATTTGAGGAGCTTTCCTAGAAAAAAAAAGAATTCATTTTAGGAGGAAAACCAGTGATCCTTTCTACCCATCGGAGAAGAAAATGATCAGGGCATAGTGATGCATAAAAAGAACCTGTTCAGAGCCATCAGTGGGACCCCTAGGATGGACATCTCCAGTGTCTTTATCAAGTCTGTGCTAAGGAAACATTTGCTTTCATTTCACACCCAGAAAGCAAGTCAGAAAGGAAAGAATGACTGCAAAAGGCCTTTACTCAGCAGGTTTCTTCTAAAGCAATGCAAATAAAGCAGTGTGAACAATGGTTCCATCCAACAAAGATCCAGCTTAGACGCTTCACAGAACATTTCATTTCTCTAGAACTTTGAGGTGTTACATCAGAATTTTGTGTTAGAACAGCCACAAAAGAAATGAAACCCTTTTCTTCCCTGTGGTCAGGAACTTCTCTTCTGAACGTTCCCAATTTATTTAGCCAGTGACTAAAGATAACAAACGGGTCAGCCTGACCACAAACAATCAAAACCGGATGTTTCGGGCAAACTAAGCCAGACAGGCAGAGGGACAAGAAAAAGAACATCAGTTTATTTAGTTAAACCTTTGTAAACTGGGCTTAAGTCCTAGCCCCTTAGAGGCTTCCCAGCATGATGCGTGTTCCCTTTCTGAATGGCTTGTTTGAAATTCAGAATGTATTCCTCAAAAAAGCACTGTCATTTTGGAGTTCCTGACTCTCTTCTTCAAGGCAGTAAGATACCTTTATCTACGGTGAGCTTCAGATTTGCTCTAGTAACACCAAAACTGAATGAATACATGGTAACAACTGTCATTAATAGAGTGCTTCCCTTAAACTGAGCCTTGAAAGCAGCAGTTCTTTGGGAGTAGGATAAAAAGAACAGAGCAATTCCATATTAGATTTTTAATCCCACCTCCTTTCACCATCAGGCCTTCACTCTCATCACCCAAACTCTGGCACTTTCATATGTTTGCCCAGAAATCACTGGATGCATGCTGTCATTTGGTGAAAAGTGTGAGGAAAATTCTACCCAAATACTTTAAAAGTAACAACAATCCCTTATAAAAGCATCCTATTTGAAATGGGGAAACTGGCTTCAGTATGGAGAAAGTCTGCTCAGAAAATGGTCAATTCTCTCTCCAGCCCATCTGTCGAGCAGCATCTCCTTTGAGAGAATCTTCACTGTAAGTCTGATTTCAGTAACAGATCGAGAGAGAATGGCCATTTAGGCATATATACTCACAGATCTGCTGCAGCAAAATAGCTACTTCTTTTGTTTTGGTGCTGCATTTTTACTAATTGCTCGTTATTGAGTAATAATTGCAAGATAAAGCTAACTCTGTTCAGTAGTTTTTGTTCTTTAAGTTGCTTTGCCTGCTGCACTGGATTTGTTTATTACAATAAATTTAACTACATATTGCTAGTTTCAATTTGGAAATTGGGATGTGTTTTATATAGATATTCATGACATTTAGCAACTGCAATTGGTTTGAAAGTCTCTTAATCAAGAATTTTTAGGTTTGGAATTACCAGGCAGATGGGTCCTGCAGCAGAAGACAGCAGCACCTCTTGGCTTTCTGCCTGGTAAGATATTAAAAAGCTACTCCAGACCATACTGTATGCATGTATGCTGGGCTATCCTTACCTCACATACAGAACCATAACAACTTTACGGCAAAGCTTAAAAGTAGGTTTGGTAACAAACACGTATGTGATCAATTCTTCAATTCCCTACACATTCCATAGTGAGTTTGGAAAAAACATAAAATTATCCATTAGAATCTTACATTAAAATCCAGTACCAAGAAATAGCATAGTCTTCAAAACTTTTTACTCTAATTGATCTTGCATCCAGGATATTACTGATGCTGCTGAGAAAAGACAAGACTGCTAATAGCAGAGAAGCAGAAAACTGCTCAGTGAAGCAAAAGGAGGACTTCTTGGAGTTGTTTTCCTAGCCTGCAAAGTGCTTGCCCATATTAACGTTTCCTAAGAAGAAATGAAGAATCATCTTGTCAAAGAACAAACAATGTAGTTGTAGATGCCAGAAGAAGGAAACTTCCTAAGGTGCGGGTGCTAGCACTGCTGGGAAGGTGCTAGAATGCAGCAGCCTCAGATCCAGAGGTAAGAAAAGGTACCCCTGTGCTCCAGACTGCCTGAGGATGGAGAGTAGCAGGTTGCTACCCAGCACTGGAGATGCTTGCTGTCCATCTGCAAGGGAGGTGCTGTCTGGCATCAGAGCCCAGGACGTTGCCTTTTGACCTTCAGATGTGTGCTAAAAACAGGAGCGTGCTGATGAGGTGAGATGCAAAAGTACTAGGACAATCCACAGTACTAGGAAGGCTGCTGTAGGAAGGAAGAGCTGAGGCCATCACTGGCTGGCCCGAGTCCTGCTGCATGAAGACTTCAATTTGAACCTCCTTTAACTTTCCTTGCTATTAATTTTGGCTAGGAAAACCAAGTGGAATGTTTTCAAAACTGACAGTCATTCTGAGGAACACTAAAGCTTTTGGCTCCTTGCTCATTTCTGCATACCACAGTGCTGGGTTTCCCTACTGGAACTTTGCAAGTGCTCAGGCACAGAAACCATCTACCAGGAAGTCTCGTCTGGGTACCCTCAGCCATTTGATACAACAGATTCTGATCTTTGTTTTTCAATTCCTAAATTATTTCACAGTCTCAGAATCCAACACACAAGCACTTAAGAAAGGTAAAACCTACTTTGTAGTTCCCCTGAGGTCAGTTACGTTTCTTGTTTTCCCTCTTCCATCTTTGAAGGTAGTCTGATTTGCCACAGCTAGCACACCACTCTTCATGGAGAAGTCCAGGAAGCATCTCTTAAGAACTATTCAAAATACCAAAAGAAAGCAGGAATGGAAAGCAATGGAAAAAAAGACAGAAACTATGGGTAAGACAGAGAGAGGAGGAGTTTATAAAAGAGAGAGATAAGGACAGACGTTCACATACTCATTTATGTTGCCCTGCTCTTTGCTGCACCAAATCCTTGGTTTCATTCCAAAGGGAAGAGTAGGTCAGTCCTCCTACACAGCTGTACGTCACCTTTATCTACTGGTTCTGCACCTTCCTTTAGGTTTAGAGATGGGAGAAATCACACAGTACATTTGAGTCCAAAATCAGTTCCACGAAAGACAGACTTCTTTGCCTAGCTAAATTACTGAGGAGCTCTACACAACAGGAGCCTTAAGAACTGCTTTGAGACACTCTGCTCCACTGCTGCGGGGTACTTAAGTACTAAAGGATACTTCTCACAGTACCGCAACCACATGGGTAGCTGCAGATACTCTTTAAGGAAACAGTAATCACTGAAAGAGTTAGGGATGGGATGTGCATACAAGACCTTCATCCCTGACCAAATCACTGCCAAAGCGTATGCATGGGACAACTCCTTATACGGTGAGATCAGAATAATTCAAAGCTTTGCTGGAGCTCAGTAAAATCATGCTTATTACGCATTGCTTAAAGAAACAAAATGTATTCCATCTCCTCCTGATACACACAGACCTTGTGAGGACTCTTAAAACCAGGTCTGCAGAACTGCTTCAAGTAATTCCACTTAACTCTCACAATTCAGGATTTAAAACCACTGGGAAACAGAGATAAGCAAAGCAAGCCGCTCGGCAGGTATCCCAGGAAGGTGTGCTTACAGCTGCCTGCTCCCAGACCTCTCAGTCTCCTCTCTACTGCCACTGCCTAAACACCAGAAATAAAACCCCAAGAGCTTCTCCTTCGGGTCTTTTCTGTTACTTGGTGCATGTTGAGAACAACTAAGAACCAGGCAGCAATGCTTTAGGACTACTCTTGCTCCAAGGTGGATGAAAGAATTAATGATCCAAACTTGGGTACTTAGAAGCTGTGCCATTAGCGATGCCATCTGTAAGCTGCGCTGATCCTTTACCAAAAAGATTCTCTGAATGATGAAAACAACTGCATTTACTGGGAGGGTGGGGAGGCCCTGGAACAGGTTGCCCAGAGAGGCTGTGGATGCTCCATCCCTGGCAGTGTTTAAGGCCAGGCTGGACGGAGTCTTGGACGACACGGTCTAGCGTGTGGTGTCCCAGCCTGCGGCAGGGGAATTGGAAGTGGATGATCTTAAGGTCCTTTCCAACCCAAACCATTCTATGATTCTGTGAAAAGAAAATGACAGGCTCCCTAAGGGGAAAAATCACACATGAGAGAGAAACACTGTTGGGTTTGCACATTTGGGATGAGGCTTTGCAATATTAAGGTTTAAGGTTTTGTAATACTAAGACTTTGCAATATTGGGACTGGGGCTAAGCCGGTGCAAACTGCTGCTGTAGTTAAGCAGTAAGTTGGGGTACCATGTGCCTGCCAGAGAGTTATGAAATCAAACCCTAAAAGGAGAGAAAGAAAGAAGTAAGAGGAAGGGGTGTACGAAACTGAGTAAGGGGAGGTGTAACCAGAGGCAGGACAGTTAGCATGTGTTATGATGCTGTGTAATACTGAATTCCGTGATCGCTTCCATGGTGGCTGAACACCCATCACTGTGTGGGACACCTCGCGGCCCATGTCCCCACCGCTGTGGGTCTGAAGATCTGAACCTGACTGCCTTGATCACCATTAATGAAGAATGGACTTTGATCAAACCGGACAAGTGTCGCAGTGATGGAATCGGAACTGGCTTCAGCATCCAACAACCCAACACCACACACCATCCATCTTTCCTGCCTGGAGACACTGCTATGGCAGATGGAGCCCCAAGTCATGACAGTGGGAAGTGTGAGGCCTGGCATGACATAAATGGTATGGAATAAGGGGTGGATACTGTCCTGGTTGTGGCTGGGACAGTGCTCCTTTGCTTTCTAGTACCTGGTGCTCTGCTGCCTTTTGGCTTTATTCCGAGAGCAATGCTGACAACACACTGACGTTTTAGTTGTACATAAACTGGGGGGAGTTCTTTGGAAGGGAAGGATCACTGCTCGGGTCGGGCTGGGTATCACTCAGTGGGTGCTGAGCAATTGTATGGGGCATCACTTGTGTTTATTGGGGTGGCTTTTTTCTCTCTTCTTGTTATGTCCCTTATCATCATTATCACTATTATCAGCACTAGTACATTGTGCTTCGGTTATTAAACTGTTCTTATCTCCACCCTCGGGTTTTTCATCCTTCCCTTCCTGCTCCCCATCCCGCTCCAGGAGCCAAAACCCGCCCCAGAGTCACCGACACCTCTGCACACCCCCTCCCCCCCCGGGTGCCGGGGATCGGCTGCCCCAGCAGCACCTCCCCCCCGGGGGGAAACAGCCCCCAGGGCCCCCCACAACAGCCCCGCTCCATCCCCAGGGCCGGAAAGCTGCGGGACCCCCACAGCTCCCAGCCCCCCATGCCCCGGCTTCGCAGCACCCCACACTCCCAGCCATCTCGCAGCCCCACTGCCCAGCGCTCGCACCCGCCCCCCGCATTCCCCCGCAGCGCCCGGCCCCACTGCCCAGAGCCTCGGGGGGCCGCAGACCCCCAGCCCCGCTCCCCGGGCTCTGCAGCGCCCCCCAGACCCGCGCCGCGCCCGCTCACCCTCACCTCCTCCCGCTCGGCCGCCGCCATTGCCGGCTGCAGCTCCGCCTCACGCCCTGGGCCCGCCTCCGACGCAGCCAATCAGCGCACGGCTCCCCCGCGCGGGGCACGCTGGGACCTGTAGTCCGGCCTCCGGCACATGCGCACGGGGCAGTGGGCGGGGAAGGGGGGGGCAGCGGGACCCCCGTGAGGGGCGGGGCCTTTCCTCATGGAGGAGCCGCCCCCCATGGGATCCCAGAGGCACCGGATGGGCTGGGGTGAAGGGACCTTAAAGCTCCTCCAGCTCCAAGCCCTGCCACGGGCAGGGACACCTTCCACATGGAAGGAGCAGCTTGCTCCGAGCCCCTGTGTCCAACCCGGCCTCCAACGCTGCCAGGGATGGGGCAGCCACAGCTCCTCTGGGCACCCTGCGCCAGCGCCTCAGCACCCTCACAGGGAAGAGCTTCCTGAGAGCTTGTGAAATACGAACTCACTCCTCTAAACGAGGTAACGAGGGTTTAGTGAGGGACAAAGTCAAGAAAGCAAAAGCGACAGCGCTGGGCGCCTGACCGCAGCCAGAGGCGCAAGGGATTAGCATTTGGTACAGGTTTATATACTTTCAGTGTTACATTAGTTACATGCATATTCATAATTCCCGCATATAGGCGGGGGATATTATAACTAGCTTCAAGAATTTATTATCACAAGTCTCCTCCTCTTGGCGCCTGTGCACTGCTCTGTGGTGATTGTGAGCAGGGAGCTTGAGGATGAAGTAAACAGTCTTCCTCTTGTGAGCAGGGGTCTTCAAGATGAAGTAAGCAGTCTTCCTCACGGTGTACTTTTCACCTCTGGCACAGTTGGACCCCCCAGGAACCACACAACCAGCTATATCTGTAATTATTCTGAGAAATAGCAAGGATTTAAAACAGTGTGACCTTCCTGCAAAATTTGTTGCAGGATGGGCAGACAAGGAGTATCCCAAGCTAGCAGAGCCTTGGGAGGCTCTGTCTGAAACTAACTGATAAGGATGGTGTGAAATAACCCATTCATGTTTAGTGGGGCCACTAAAGCCTGTTATCTCACCACAGACTTACAACACAAACATTGCTCTTTAAAACTACTTTAGAAGACTAGCCTGAAACAATTAACTCATGTTTAGTGGGGCCACTACATCCCACCGACTTACAACATAAACACTGTTCTCTTTCTACAGCCTAAGTTAAGCTAAACAGTACTTTAACCCTATGTTTTCCAGGCACCAGCTTTCCTTATACCAAGCTTCACCCCCCACCTTCTTTAACCTTTACAAATTCTTTTGCTATGTGACTCCATTTAGATCAAGAGATCTGAACCTTTTTAACTTGGTGTCTGGTCTGGTATCTTTAGCGTGTTTTGTTTCTGTTATTGTAAACTCGTACAGTTATATCCTGCACGTGAGCACACCTATGATTTGAGAAAGCCAATACATTTATGTGTTCATCACAATCTCACCTCAATCCACCTCTGTGGAAAGGAAAAAGGGGATAAAATAAGCAGTAAATTGCAGCCTCCTTGTGACTTCCCAAAGCCTCCGGTTTCAGTTCTAAAGCCTCGTTCGCAGGGTCCCAAGGCTCAGGTTCAGTTTCCAAAGGCTCGGCCGCGGGGATGCTGCTGCCGGGCGGGGGGCGCACGAGCCCGGCCGCGGGGCTGGGCAGGGCCCGCTCCGCCGTTCCCCGGGCTCCCGCGGCCGCGAGACCCCCCCCGCCGGCCGCTCCGCCCGGTGGCAGCGGGCGCCCGGGCCGCGCGTGGACAGAGCCGTTGACAGCGAGGCTGCGGCGGCGGCGGCAGCAGCGGCTTCTGAGCGGCTTCTGAGCGGCTTTTGAGCAGCAGCGACTTCGGCAGCGGCTTCTGAGCGGCAGCGGCTTCGGTAGGAGCAGCAGCAGGGGCAGCAGCACCAGGTGAGGCGGCGGCGGCAGCTCTCGGCGGTCCGGAGCCCGCCCTCCGCCGCTCCCCGCGATGGTGCCTCCCCCGTCCCCCCAGCGTCCCCCCGCAGGGGCTCGCGGCACCGCTCCCCTCTCCCGGTACTGGCAGTGGCGGCGCTGGGCGAGCCGCCGCCGCTGGGTCTGGGTCTGGCGAGGCAGCGCCGGCCCCTGGCGCTCCCCGGCCCGCCCCCAGGCCCCGCCCCGCCTGGGGCCGGCCGGGGGCCGCCACCATCCACAGGTGCCCGGCGGAGCGCGGACCGGCGGCGGAGCGCGGACCGGCGGCGGAGCGCGGACCGGCGGCGGAGCGCGGACCGGCGGCGGAGCGCGGACCGGCGGCGGAGCGCGGACCGGCGGCGGAGCGCCCGCTCCCTCCCCGCCCCGCAGCCTCCCGGCAGCCGCGACCCCCGAGACCCCGGAGCGCGGTGCTGCTGCGGGGGTGCCGTCACCGGCAGCGCGGTCGGGCAAGGTGCCCGTGCTCCTCCTGACCCGCATTGACCCGTCGGCCTATCTGCGCTCCGGGACCGGCGGGGAGCGGCGCGCCGCGGAGCCTCGGCCGGGAAAGGCCGGGAATGATGCGGCTCCGCTCGGCCCGGAGCGCCCGGTGGGGGCCGGCGGGGACCCCGCGCGCAGCGACAGCGGCCGCGTCTGTCGCACGGGGCACGACAAGGAGAGCTTCGAGCGGCTTTACCGCGTGGGACCGCTGCTGGGGAGAGGCGGCTTCGCGTCCGTGTACTCGGGGCTCCGCCTGTGTGACAACAGCCCGGTAAGGGCGGGCCCGGCGGCGGGCCGGGGAGGCGTCGGGGCTCAGCTCAGCTCAGCTCAGCTCAGCTCAGCTCAGCCCAGCGCTGCCCTTGGCTCGCAGGTGGCGATCAAACAAGTGGCTCGGGAGCGCATCTCCTCGTGGGGCGAGCGGGTGAGTGCGCGGGGCCACCGGGACAGTGCGGGGCAGAGCGGGTGGGGGTGAGCCGGTGGGGCCGGCGGGGGGGAAAGTGGGACAGGGAGAGGGGAGTGGGTGTGGAATCACCAGGGGACACGGGCCGGGTAGGGGTGCACCAGAGCATCCCTGGGGATTGCGGGGGGCACCTGCAGGAGGGCATCAGAGCATCCCAGGCAGGGAGGCACAGGAGCCCCGGGCCAGCATCGGCCCTGCTGACAGTGCCGTGGTCCCCCTGCAGCCCAGCGGCACTCGCATTCCCTTGGAGATAGCCATGTTGAGGAAGGTGCGCTCCGGCTGCAGTGCCATCATCCAGCTCCTCCATTGGTTTGAGCTGCCCCACTCCTTTGTGCTGGTTCTGGAGCGTCCGGAGCCATCGCAGGACCTCTCCGACTTCATCAAAAAATGGAGGTTCCTGCCCGAGGATCTGGCGCGGGGCATTTTCCTCCAGGTGCTGGTGGCTGTGCGGCACTGCCACAGCCGCGGTGTCCTGCACAGGGATATCAAGCCCCAGAACATCATCATCAACTTGGCCACCAGAGAGGTCAAGCTAATTGACTTTGGTTGCAGCACCCTCCTCAGGGACACGGTCTACACCAAATTTAGCGGTGAGCCCACAGCCCAGGGTGCTTCCCGTACCGAGCAGTTTGTGAACAAGAGTCACGTGCTGATGACGAGGTGGCGGGTCACACCGAGTGTGCGTCCCCACGTCCGTGGCGCCGCCGGTGCAGCCCCTGCATCCCTGGGGATCCGCGGGCGAGAATCCAGGAGCAGGCGGCATCTGCCTAATGAGGTGCGCCCGTATCCTGTTGTAGGAACACCTTTGTACTACCCGCCGGAGTGGTTCCGCTGGCACTGCTACCACGGCCGTCCGGCGGCGATCTGGTCCCTGGGCGTGCTGCTGTATGAGATGGTGTGCGGGGTCCTCCCCTTCCGGTGCTGCGAGGACATCGTCAGCGGGCAGCTCTTCTTCCAGCGCCGGATCTCTGTCGGTAGGTACCTGGCTTCGCAGCAGCAGGGGAAGGTTGGGGTTTAGGGGGTGGCAGCTGATCTCCCTTGGTCAGCTGGAGGAGGTGGCCCATGTCCTGCCATCCTGCTCTCCTCCAAACCGAGTCATGGAGCAGGAGGTCTGGGTGCAGCTCTGAGCGCACCCAGGCCTGGGCGCTGCGGACGGTGGCACGAGGTAGGCAGGAGCCTCCTGCAACTGAGCGGCAGTTCCCGGATTCTCCCCAGAATGCCAGCACCTCATCAGGTGGTGCTTGTCCATGAGAGCTCGCGACAGGCCATCCCTGGACGATGTGTTCAACCACCCTTGGCTGCAAACATCCACTGCCCCAGGAGACAGCCGCCCTGCACCCTCACAGCCTGAGCCAGCAGCTGGGCAAGTGAGCTGGGGGTGCCTCTTGGGGGGAGCGTGGAGTTTGGGGTTTTTGGCAGGTTGGGTATTTTGGTGGGGATTTGGGCTCTTGGGAGGTTGGGATGGAGTTTGGGGGCCTGTGGGGATTTTTTGGAGACTTTGAGGTTTTGGGGGTTGTTTTTGGGGAGGGACTTTGTGGGTTTTCCGAAGAGCTGGTGGTTTTGGGTGTTTGGGTGTTTTGGGAGTTTGGTGAGGTTGGGTGTTTTGGGGGGTGTTTGGGGATTGGGTGTTTTGGGGGGACTTTTGCAGTTATTGTGGGGCTTGTGGGGATTGGTTTCTGGGTTCTTTGGATAGCAATAGGTGTCACAGGGACACCTCATAAGAGTTAATTCTCCTCCTTGTAGCTGGGGCAGTGGTGAGGTTGGGCTTTAGTCTGAGGATAACGCTGGTAACACACCGATTGTATAGTGGTTTCTGATTAGCACTTACCCTGAGCAATGCTGATTCAGTCTCTCATGCTCTGCAGTGAGGAGAGACAAGACCTAACAGCAAAGCAACAGACAATGTGGCTACTCCAACACCAGCCACGAGCACTGCAGCTACTCCAACACCAGCCACAACCACTGCGGTGACACCAACAATGGACACAGGCACCGTGGCTACTCCAATGGCAAGGACTGTCACTACAGCTACAACTCCAGCAACATGCACTGCTGCTATTCCAACCAGGGCAAAACCAGAAGTGTGGCTACTCCAGACTCAGTGACAAGCAGTGAGGCTTCTCAAAACCAAGCCACAAGCACTGCAGGTGCTACAAGTACAGTGACAGACACATCGGCCACTCAAACGCCAAGGACAGGCACTGTGGCTGGTGCAACCCAATTCACCATGCCCTGCAGTTAATCCAGCCCCAGGCACAAGGACTGCAGTTACTCCACCACCAGTTTTAAGCTCTGCAGCTACTCTATCTCTGGGAAGGAGCAATGGCTCTACTCTAAGGCCTGCCATGTATACAGTGGCTACGTCAACCCCAGCCACAAACACTGCAGCTACTCCAGTGCAAGCCACAACCACTGCAGCCTCTCCAACGCCAGTGACACACACTGCTGCTCCTGCAGCCCCATCAACAAGCAGTGAGGCTTCTCCAATCCAAGCCCTAAGAACTGTGCCTACTGCAACCATGGCAGCAGGCACATGGGCTACTCCAATGCCAGGGACAGTTGCTGTGGCTGCTACAACTCCAGTGATGGGCACTGCAGGTGTTCCAACCACATCAACAACCAGTGAGGCTTCTCCAGTGCGAGCCACAAGCCCTGCGGCTACTGCAACCCCAGTGACTGGGACAGAGGCTACTACATGGCAACAATAGGCATAAACACTGCAGCTATTCCAGCCACTGCAACAAGAACAGCAGCTACTGCAGTGCCAGCCACAGCAACGGGGCTACTCCAATGCCTGAGACAGACACTGCTGCTACTGCAACCTCATTGATGAGCAGTGAGGCTTCTCCAAACCAAGCCTCATGCTCTGCGGGTACTCAAAGTACTGTGACAGACACATCAGCCACTCGAATGCAAAGGACAGGCACTGTGGCTACTCCAGCCACATCAACAAGCACTGTGACTAATCCAGCCCCAGCCACAAGCACTTCAGTTGCTCCACCACCGGTTTTAAGCTCTGCAGCTATTCCGACTCTAGGAAGATGCAATGGGGCTACTCTAAGGCCTGCAACATACGCAGTGCCTAGATCAACCCTACCCAGAAGCACTGTGGCTTCTCCAACGCCACTGACAAACACTGCTGCTCCTGCAACGAGATCGACAAGCAGTGAGGCTCCTCCAATCCAAGCCCTAAGAACTGTGCCTACTGCAACCATGGCAGCAGGCACATGGGTTACTCCAATGCCATAGACAGATGCTGTGGCTGCTACAACTCCAGTGATGGGCACTGCAGGTATTCCAACCACATCAACAAGCAGTGAGGCTTCTCCAGTGCGAGCCACAAGCACTGCGGCTTCTCACTGTCATCCACAAGCCCTGCGGCTACTGTAATTCCTGTGACTGGGACAGTGGCTACTACATGGCAACGATAGGGATAAACACTGCAGCTATTCCAGCCACTGCAACAAGCACAGCAGCTGCTGCAGTGCCAGCCACAGCAACAGGGCTACTCCAATGCCTGAGGCAGACACTGCCGCTACTGCAACCTCATTGACGAGCAGTGAGGATTCTCCAAACCAAGCCTCATGCTCTGCGGGTACTCCCCATACCCACAACTGCCCCCCAGGTGACCCTCAAGTAACATCCTACACCCAAAACTGCTCCCAGGCGACCCCCTAGTGACCCCCAGGCACACAACAGTTCCCCAAGTGTCCCCCACATGAAATCCCAGACCCACAACTGCCCTCCAGTCATCCCCCAGACCAACAACAGCCCCACAACTGCCCCCCAAGTGACCACTCAGCCCCACAACTGCCCCGCAAGTGACCTCCCAGACCCACAACTGCCCCCAACTCCCCCCAAGTGACCACTCAGACCCACAACTGCCCCCCAAGAGAGCCCGCATACCTACCTCTGCCCCCCAAGTGTTCACCCAGTGACCCCCAGAGCCGTAACTGCCCCCAGATGATCCCCTCAGCCCTACAATTGCCCCCCTAGTGGCCCCCTGGACCCACAAGTGCCTCCCAGATGACCCCCCAGTGATTCCCCAGACCCAAACCTGCCTCCCAAATGACCCCCAAGTGACTCCCCAGACCCACAACTTCCCCACAAAGTGATCTCCCTGACCTACAACTGCCCCTCAAGTGACACCCCAGTGAGCCCCAGACCCACAGTGGTTCCTCAAGTGACCCCTAAATTAATTCCCAGACCCACAACTGCCCCATGTGCCCCCCAAGTGATCCCCAACACCCACAACTGCCCCTCAAGTGACTCACAAGTAAATTCCTAGACCCCAAACGGCCCCCCAAGTGATCCCCCAGACCCACAACTGCCCTCCACTGACCCCCAGACCCACAACTGCACTCCAGGTGACCACTCAGACCCACAACTGACACCCCTCCTGACACACCAGATCCACAACTACCCAGCATGTGGCCCCCTGGACCCACAACGGCACCACAAGTGACCCCCAGCTGAACCCTCAGACCCACAACTGCCCTTCAAGTTACCACCATCGAGCCACAAGTACCCCCAAAGTGCCCTCCTAATGACTCCCCAGACCAACAGCTGTCCACCAAGTGATGCCCCCAGAACCAACACCGCCTCACCAGTCACGCCCCAAACCCACAACTGCCCCCCAAGTGAAGCACACAACTGCCCTCCAAGTTATCCCCAAGTGATTCCCCAAAACCACAACTGCCCTCCAACTGCCCCCAAGTGACCCCTCAGATCCAAAACTGGCTCCTGGTGACTCCCCATTCCTACAACTGCCCCCCAAGTGACCCCCCTGTGACTGCACAGACCCACAACTGCCCTCCAAGTGATCCCCAACTGAGCCCCCATACCCACAACTGCCCCACAAGTGACCACCCTGACCCACAACTGCCCCCCAAGTGAACCCCCATACCCACAACTGCCCTTCAAGTTGCCTCCATCGAGCCACAACTACCCCCAAAGTGCCCTCCTAATGACTCCCCAGACCCACAACTGCCCACTAAATGATGTCCCCAGAACCAACACTGCCTCGCCAGTCACCCCCCAGACCCACAACTGCCCCCCAAGTGACCTGAAAGACACCACTCAGGCCATACTGCTCAGGCACCAGATTTGCAGCTGCTTTGCTGGGTTAGGAAACTGCAGTGCCTTTTGCCTAGCCAGAAGGATGGGTTGGTTTAGTTTGCCTCTTGGATCAGTCTGAAGTCAAGATCCTCGCCTCTGTGTGTGCAGAGACAGAGCTTTGCACTCTGCAGAAGTGAGGATTCTGATGAGGTGAGGGGGTAAAAGGTAGATGCTCCTTCCTTAACAGACTTAATGCTTCGTAAGCATAAATGGAATGAAACAGAAATGGAATCGTAGGAAGGACTCCAAGGCACTCAGATTTATTCCACAAGAAGGCTTCCTGTGCAAACACGGCTCAGAATGAATCTGATCGCCAGCCTTTAAGTGCTGCTTCCAAAAAAAACAGGGGAAAATGGGCAAGAAGATTTTCAGAATTATTTCTTTTCCTCATCTCGAGCGAAGCAAAAGACCCAGCTTGTTGCTGAGCTGTTAAACCCAAATGAACAGATCAGCTGTGTAACAGAAAGAGGTGCAGGGACACAGGGCTAGGACTTCAGTTTTCCAGAGAAAAAGAGTGCTGTGCTTTGATTTGATTAAACCTGCTGTGATTGATGCAAGAAGCCTCAGCGTCTGTATTTCAGGCAGCTTGCTTGCACAAGTCACACAGTGTTTATGGTGAAGATTTCACGTGCCACATGCCTGACAAATTACTTTGCCCTTTTAAATAGAGAAAGAATGCGTTTCACATGGTATCTGCAAACTGTAAACAGCACTAACAAGAAGAGGACTTGATCTTAGAACGTGCTGTGCTTATTCAGCCCTGCAGATAGAAGAGATCCTTCAAGCCTGTGCTGTGGGCTTCAGGTTTTAGATAGGCCATAGTGCCTGCCCATCACAAATCCATGGATCTTGGGGACAAGTCATTTTCAACTCACAATCAACTGAGGGAAGCAGGGTAATGAGGACCTATTTAATAAACTTCAAATGCTCAGTAACACTAAGGCCATAGACAATAGAATCACAGAATATCTCCTTACTGAACACAAGTGTACTTTCCTGTCTTTCACACTGCTACCTCCCATGCCCTTCAAGATGCCTTCCTCAGCTTAAGTGGTTTACCTTTAATGCTTATTTCTATTCAAGCTGGTTTGAATCCTACTGACCCTTAAAGCTTTCACAATGTTATTAGAGAAACCCAAGCTGGATCAAACTGTTTTAATGAAGTCACCTGTTAGAAACAGGCATGTCAGGAGGTAAATTGCTCTTTTGTTAGATTTCTTCTCAATTCCCTTTATGCAGAGGTTGCTTTGGGGCTGCACCTGTGGAGCTATTGGTGACTCCTATCCAATGCAAGTGGGTGTAGTCACTGGCAGCAGATGTCTGCATTCAAGACATGGTGCCACCTGAAGAACAAGCCACATCACATCATGTCATGAAGGCTATCAAGAGGTTTTCAGTGTTTTCCTCCTTAGAGTCTGCAGCAGCAAAGTCACCAGAAACATTGAAGCTGACAGCCACAGCTGCTGGGACGGGTCCTTACAGATCAAAGGCTACTGAAGAAATATGAAGGCAACTGGAAAGAGTGACTTTACTGACAACTAAAACTAGGCCAGAATGGCACTAAGTTAGCTTTCAGTAAAATTAAAAAGCTGCTGTAAATTGTAGGTGTTGAAATCCTCCTGATTATGAACCCAGTCTAAGTTTTACCAATTTATCTCAAATGTCATCGAATGACTTCTGTCGACAGTTCTTTGTCTTTCCTGTCCTTATTACATTACCACTCAGGAAGTCAGAGGAATACATTTTCTATGAAAAATATTTTTACTCATGTAGTAGCAAAAAAAACATTGGCCATTTTTCAGAAGATCTAAGGTAACGTGCCCTTTTAATCATGAAATACAATCCCTTCCCAAGCAAAGTATCATGTAAAACCCAGAAGCTGCTAAATACAGCAAAATACAAGTAAATAAATTATACACACACGTGTTGGATATGAACAGTAGCCACAAAATCCCTACCTACTTAAAGGAACACCATCACCTCTACCCCCCAAAAAGCCAAACACACACACCCCAAAGCAAACAAACCAACCCACTGTTCCTTCCATTCCAACCCAAGCTCTTGTCGCTTCTCAGCTCCTCAGTTATTGTTAACTTTTTGCCCTCTTCCCATGCTCTTTGTGGTGGGATTTCTCATTGCAGATCCTCATTTAAAATTATTATCCCAGCTTCTGAATACCATCTTATCCCCCCCCACACAGCGCAGACCAAGTGCTTCATTCCTCCTCCTCCCTCCCACACTGACAAGAAAATAAGCCTGAGATCATGCCTGGCTGTGGCTTGTTCCTCAGAATCTCCATCTACAGGCAGACTACTCAAGTCTCTTTGTGCCAAAAAAAGTTTGTTCTTTCAGTTGTCTGTATCACTTACAGGCTGCTGTCTCTGTCAGCTTTTTTATTCTGTTTGTGCTTTGCAGTTTGCTGAAGGTAGATGTATATTCTGAAAATAAACTTGAATCTGTTAAAGTGGCTAACATACAGTGATGTTTCTGTTTTGTAAATCCAGTTCAGGCACAGGCTATCTATCTGTTTGGCAGCAGCGGAGGTGCCTTTTTGCTTGAATTTGACTGTTTAAGCTTTTAGAGTTGCTTTTGAAGGTGGAAGAGGGGTCAGGGTAGCATCAGATTCACACATTACTGTCTCTACTGAATCGATAGAAATGACCTCCTTTGGAGATTGAAGAATGTGGCACGAGCATGCATAAAGCCTCTCAGACTTTCAGGAGTGTGATCTTTTGTCTTTTGTGCATGATCTTCTAGTTGGCTATTGATATGTTTTGCTATTCAGGGATGACTACTTTAGATACATTTGCTTAAAGAAAGAAATCAAAAATCAATAACCTCCTTAGTGTCAGTGCACCTCTGCTGAAGTCTCTCTGATATTGCTAGAATTACTGTGAGGTTAAGTAGGTAGTTTTGTTTTGTTGTGTTTTGGCTGTGTTACCTAGCTCTGGAACCGGGCCAGCCTACACTGATTACTGCCTTTTTCCAATCTGGCTAGGTTTCATCCTTCAGCAGGGAGTATAGATGCTCATTCAGAAAAGCTTATCCAATAGGTGACAGCATAATTCATAAATATTTTCTTCTTTTCGCTAAGAATTGTAATCATGCATTCATGCATTAAAAAGCACTGATGGTCCCTCCCTCAGTTGGGAGACACACTGCCTTCCTGCAGTGTCACTTCTCAGCTGAGAGACAGAGCTTGATCTAAACAACAAGATTTTGTAGAATCATGGAATCATTTATGTGGGAAAGGACCCTTAAGATTGAGTCCAACAATTAACCAAACACTGTCAAGTCCAGCACTGTGCCATGTCCAGAAGTGCCAAATCTACATGTCTTTTAAATACTTCCAGGGAAGGTGACACATCAATACCTGTGGGCAGCCTGTTCCTTGTCCCCTCATCAGACAGGACAACCAGGCCAGGACAGGCTGGGATCTCCTTTACCCCTGCTGAAGGAAGGGATTCAGCCAGGTCAGTTGAGGCATCTCCTCCTAGGATTGTAGCCATGGGGCTGGAAGGGGACTCAGCTCCCTCCCATGACCATTACAAACCCACGGGTCTCACTTCCTCAGAAGGTGAAAATGTACCATTATGTAGATGATGTCTTAATCAGTGGAGATTGCCCCAAAGAACTGCAGCAACAGCAGTGTGGCAAGCGCTCCGTGGTGCAGAGGTTGACGTTCCACCAAAGGAATGTCAGAAACCAAGCAGAAACCAGTCAAATCGGAGGGTACTTGGTGGATAGCAGCAGTGCAGTGATTGCTGCAGACACCTTCAGAAAAACAGAACAAGGGCAGATGCCCCAGTCTGGGAAGGAATTACAACAGCTTATGGGTCATCAAGGATACTGGAGGAAACATGGCCCTGGATTCTCTATCATTTCTTGCCCACTGTACTCACCGTTATGAAAGGGAAAACCATGGGAATGGAATCCAGAGCACGAGGAAGCAGGAAATACCTAATACAGGAATTAAAACCATACGTGTTCCTGGGGCCTGTACACTCCCACCGCTGTCTCATAGTAGAATGGGATTTTGCTGAGCATGGCTTTTCCTGTGATCCGTTCAGACTGGCCCTGATGAACCAAAAAAGAACTTTAATGTTCAAGTCGCCTCTTTCAAAGACACTGAACCGACATATTCTGAGTGGGAAAAGGGACTCCTGTCTTTAGTCCCAGCAGTAAACCAAACTGAGAACACTGATCAAGAACAATCGGTACAAGCCATCCATTCAATCCATTCAATTGACTGGACAGTATCCCAAAGGGAGCTGCTCCTCAGGATGGACTTGCACAAACCCACTGGCAGAAAATGGCATGCCTACCTACCGGGGGTTGCAGAGGAACTGAAATTACCTGAAGGACAGACTGAAGTTTCCAGACTACTGCCGATGCTTGCAAATGCAGAGCCATCAGAGTTACAACAAACTTTCAAACCCTCACCAAGTTTAGAAGCACATCCCTTTACTGAGGGAACACCAGCAGAAAATACCTGGTTCACTGGTGCCTCAGCAAAAAGGATCACAGAATCATAGAATCAACCAGGTTGGAAAAGACCTTTAAGCTCATCCAGTCTAACCCTTACCCCAGCACTGCTGAGGCCACCACTAACCCATGGCACTGAGGGCCTCGTCTCCACGCTGGGTGAACACTTGCAGGGATGGTGACTGCAGCCCTGCCCTGGGCAGCCTGTTCCAATGCCTGAGCACCCTCTGGGGAAGGAATTGTTCCTCAGCTCCATCTAAACCTGCCCTGGTGCAGCTTGAGGCCGTCTCCTCTTGTCCCATCCCTTGTTCCTTGGCAGCAGAGCCCAGCCCCTCTTGGCTCCATCCTCCTCTCAGGCAGTTGTAGGGAGCAATCAGGTCCCCCCTGAGCCTTCTCCAGACTGAACCCCTCAGGTTCCTCAGCCCTTCCCCATCACCCCTGTGCTCCAGGCCCTGCACCAGCTCCGCTGCCCTTCTCTGCCCCCCTCCAGCACCTCAATGTCTCTCTTGTAGTGAAGGACCCAGAATTGAACCCAGGAGTCGAGGTGCGGCCTCAGCAGTGCTCAGTGCAGGGGCACAACCACTGCCCCGGCCCTGCTGCCGCACTGGTGCTGATCCAGGCCAGGATGCTGGGAGCTTCCTGGCTGCCTGGGCACAAGCTGCTCATGTTCAGCTCCATCAATCAGCACCCCCAGCTCCTTTCCCATGAGCAGTTTTCAGCCCCTCTTCCCCAAACCTGGAGCGTTGCAGGGGGTTGTTGTGGCCCAAGTGCAAGACTGGGGCCCACGTTCTGGGGAGATGCTGTCTCAGGCAGTCGGCTGTGTCCCCTCTGCCTTGACAAACTGCCACCACAATCCACAAGTGGCCCGTGCCCACTGCGCCCAGAGCCTGGGATGCAAAGCACAGAATTACAAGGGTGTCCCGGTCACACGGGGAACCCCAAATGTGGTTTTACACAGGGTTCTCACGCCCTTCAAACGCTCACGTACCACACATTTGGACAAAGACCAGCGCCCTCACTACCAATGACCAGTCCTGGTCAAACTCTGCCAGGCGCTCACGCTACTTCTGCTGCAGTCCTGCTCTTGGCTATTGATGCAGATGCCCCTGGAGCCAGTCCTGCAAGAGATACTGATGAATGGTGTGCGGGACAGTGGGAGGGTTTCAAAGACATGCTGGAGGGGCTGGGATTCTGACATTGTTTCTGCTGGGCTGCAATACCTCTTCTCCTTCACAGACAGCTCTAAGATACCCCAAAGAAAAGTCCTAGTTCCAGGGCGGGGCTGAAGCTTGCAGGAAAAATCCACTACCTCATCACATTACAGTGTACATAGAAATATATGGAGACATATATAAATAAAAGAGCTATTCATACTTTAAAGACTGGTTGATCTAGTAGCTAGGGGGAAGAGAATTTTCAGAACATGCCTTGTGGGTCCCACTGACCAGGGTCCCAAATGCCAGTGACAGCGTGAGGAGAGGCAGCAAAGATGCCATCCTAGGGGGATCGCTCTCCTGAGACAGGAGAGGAAAAAACCAACCCAAGTGAAACAGCCCGAAGCAAACCCTGATGTTCCCTCCCTCAGCTGGCAGACACACTGCCTTTCTGCAGTGTCATTTCTCTGATGAGAGACAGAGTTAAGGCAAAAAATCAACTTTTCTCAGCATCACAGAATCATTTCATTTGAAAAGACCCTTGAGAACATTGAGTCCAACCATTAACCTGTCCCAAACAAGTCCTCACACTGACCATGACAACATCCTTGTGGGATACCCTGTCTGGATGGTCACCAACAGCAACTGGAACCAAGCTGAATTTTACAATCTACCATATTTTCACTCATTTCTATTCTGTTCTGTTTCTTGTTAAATATTCTGCTCTACATTAGAGCATGGAAATCAGCTGGACAAGTTGCGTTATTGCAGAAACCTCCTTGCAGAGATCATGGGATTTAAACACATTTAAGAAACTGTTTACAACTGAGTAAACCAACCATTTCCCTCACTTTATAACTGGAATTCAGCACTACTCTGTTTGCAAGCATAGAGGCAAGAGATGACCACACCACTTTGTGAGAAGGATGGATTGAGGGAGACCCTTGTTGCTCTTTCTCCAAGAACACAGTGGAGTAGAAAATGAAATATTATCTTTAATAACACAAATACATTCCTATTACCATTGAAGATCTGGAACAAGATGCTAAAGCCCAACAGGTTGTAACAGGAAGAACAACAATTAACTAAGAATTCCCTCCTGTGCTCTTTCCTTTCCCAGCCCATAGATAGTTTCCTCAATAACTGACAAGTGCACATGACACAGCAAGAGATCTGTGCGTCTGCTGCACGTGAAGGGGAACAATTCCTTTTGGTGTTAGAACTGCAGAGTCAGATTTATCTCCAAAGCAACTCAACCATGTACCAAGGAAACAGGCAGGCAATTTTCAGCTGTACCTGCAGTGCCCTGCTAGCAACTGCACAGCTGGGGACTCCAGAAATAGCTGGGACCTCTTCTCCCAAGGAACCCACCAGTGACAGGAAGGAAACACACGCTCTTCTCTGTGACACCAGGGGTCACTGCTTCAGCTGAGCTCTAATCCCTGTTCAGAATCACACCAACCCACTGTGCATTCAGCACACCAGTAGCTTTTATCAAAACCTGACCTCCCTAGAACACTTCAGTTGTAGAGGCACTAAGTATTTATGTACAGGGGTGGAAGGGACCTTAGAGCTCATCCAGCTCCAACCTCTGCCACGGGCAGGGACACCTTTCACTAGAGCAGCTTGCTCCAAGCCCCTGTGTCCAACCCGGCCTTGAACACTGCCAGGGATGGGGCAGCCACAGCTCCTCTGGGCACCCTGTGCCAGCGCCTCAGCACCCTCACAGGAAAGAGCTTCTGCCTAAGAGCTCATCTCAGTCTCCCCTCTTTCAGGTTAAAGCCATTCCCCTTGTCCTGCCCCTACAGGCCCTTGTAAAAAGCCCCTCTCCAGATTTCTTGTAGGCCCTGTTTAGGTATGGCCTTAGTAAGGTCTCCCTGGAGCCTTCTCTTCTCCAGGCTGAACACCCCCAGCTCAAAGACAATGACAGATCCCCACTGACACAAAGTCTGTGGGTCAGACAAGGTGGGCAGATACTGAAGTAGCAGGGGATGAAAACTAACATGTCATTGAAGACAGCAACATCACAAGTGGAAAAGAAAAACAGCTGTAAAGCAGCAAAGACAGACATGGTCTGTCATGATCTACAGTAGGATCCCTTTGCAGAGGACAGCAGGCAGCGTATGGCTGCTGAAGCACATCCAGTCACCAGCTAACTCAGAGCAGCCTTGGGCTCCCTGGGCCCCAGGTGAACCCCATGGGGAACAGTCTGAAGCAAGCACTGATGCTCCCTCCCTCAGATGGCAAACACACTGCCTCCCTGCAGTGTCATTTCTCTGATGAGACAGCTTGGTCTAAACAACAAGATTTTGTAGAATCATGGAATCATTTAGGTTGGAAAAGACCCTTAAGAACATCAAGTTCACCATTAACAGAACACTGGCAAGTCAACACATTAACCATGTCCCTTAGAACGTGTTTTGAATACCTCCAGGGGTGGTGACACAACCACTTCAGCAGGCAGCCTGTTTCTTGTCCCCTCATCAGACGGGACAGGCAGACCAGGACAGGCTGGGATCTCCTTTACCCCTGCTGAAGGAAGGGATTCAGCCTGGTCAGTTGGGGCATCTCATCCTGGGATTGTAGCCCTGGGGCTGGAAGGGGACTCAGCTCCCTCTCATGAGCACCACAAACCCACACAAGGTCTCACTTCCTCACAAGGTGGAAATGTACCATTACGTAGATGATGTCTTCATCAGAGGAGATTCCCCACAGAGGCAGGGGAAGCAGCACCAGCAGTGTGGGAAGCACTACATGATGTCAAAGTTCCATCTGAGCACTGTCAGAAACCAAGCAGAAACCAGCAGATCAACACTCACACCCAGCTTGGGGTTCTCCGCAAATTCACACATCCCGGTATGGAGCAGTACAGACCAGTCTGCACCAGTACAGACCAATACAGGCCACTATGGCCCTGATACTGCTGGGGTTTCAATATCCCAGTGCTCCCAGTCCCTGCCACACATCTTCCCGCTTGAGGCTGTGCCCAACTCCCAATCCCTCCCAGTGCTCCCACTCCCTGCTGCAGGTGCTCCCAGTCCCTCTCAGTCCTTCACAGCCCCTCACAGAGCTTCCAGTACCTGCTGCAGGTGCTCCTGCTCATCCCCCACGTGACCTACTTGGGGGTGGTCTTTTGGGGGGGACACCCCAAATTAGGCACCCTGCTACTCTGGGGCCACCCTCCCCCCCAGCTCCCTGATGCCAGAGGGGGAGGTGGGGTTGGGGTGCCCCACAAGGTGTGGTTTGGGGGCAACAAAGAACAATTTGGGGCTGGGTGGCTTTGGGGGGGGGAGCAGATTTTTGGGGCACTCACAGTTCGGGGCAGGGTTGTTTGGTGAGGGACTTCCAGGATTTTGGGTCCCTGGGTTCATTTGGGGGGGCCTCTGGTGATGGCAGAGTGCAGTTCACTTTGGGGGTGCTACAGGCCCCCCATTTGGGGGTCCTGCCTGCTAGTCTTTTGCTTCAGGAAGATTTGGGGCTACCCCCAGATTTTGGGGGCACCACGACTGCTTTGTGTTCAGTAGTGAATTCAGTGGGCCAGAGGGAGTGGACCCTCCAAAAGTGTCACCCCAATAAAGGGGCACCCCAAAACCACACTGCCCCTCGCCAAAGGGCCCTGGAAACATCCAAAGCAATGTTGGGGTCCCCCCAGTGTATTTGAGGTCTCAGAGCATTTTGGGGAACCCCAGGGCAGGTGCTGGGGGGACCCCACTTTTCAGAGCACCCCTTTCTCAGGAGGCTTCTGGCCGCTGCACTGAGCCGGGGTGGATTTGGAGCTGCAGGGTTTGGGTTTGGGGGATTTGGGGCTCCCTGCTGGGATTTTGGGGTGCAGGAGGTGCCAGATTCGGGGGTGCCGGGTTCTGGGGTCCCACCTGGCTGCCAGGTGCTTGTGCAGAGCCAAGAGGCTCTGGGGGTGCTTCTGGCGCAGCTCCTTCAGGTCCCAGCGCTGCTGCTGCAGCAGCTTCACGTTGGCCTCGTGCTGCCGCAGCTCCTGCAGTGACTGCGGGGACACCTCTGCGGGGGGGTGCAGGGGCCAAAGCTCCCAGGGGGCAGGAATCTGGGGGACCCCCATGTCCCTCAGTACCCTGAGTCTCGCCAGATGCCCTGTGCTTCCCCATGGCAGTAAGTGCAGGGAATTTGAGGGTTCAGAGGAAGATTTGGGGATTCAGGGGAGTTTTGGGGTTCAGGGAGGTCCCCAAGACTCTCCCGGGGATGCATAGATTTGGGGTACCCCCCGTCTCCTGAAAATGGAGGGTATATCTGTCCCAGGCTGCCTGGGGCATCACTGGATGCCCCATGTGGTCCCTTTGCATAAATGGGAGGAATTTGGGGCTTCAGAGGGATTTAGGGGTTCATGGGAGATTTCAGGGTTCATGGGTGGGTCTCCAAAATTCCCCATAGCGAGCACAGTAATTTGGGAGACCCCCCATGTTCCACAACATGGTGGTGTACATCCATCCCAGGGCACCCCGAGTCTCTCCTCGGTGCCCCATGTTCCCCAATGATGGAGATGTGTTGGAGGAAGAGAGCCTGGGTGTTCAGAAGGGATTTGGAGGCTCAGGGGGGATTCTGGGCTTCAGGAATCTCCCCAAAACTCCCCAGGGGGGTGAAGGGATTTGGGGGACCCCTCCATGTCCCAAAATAGGGGTACATCTGTCCCAGGGCACCCTGTGTCTCTCTTTGGTGCCCCATGTTGGCCAATGGAGGTGAATGGGAGGAATTTGGGTGCTCATGGGGAACTCCCCAAACTCCGGGGGGGGGGGGGGGGGGGGGAAGTAATTTGGAGACCACCAGAGCCCTCAAACAGGGGCTATAGCCACCAGAAACCACCCTACAGATCACCGGGGAAGGGGAACTGGAGATCTGGGGGGACCCATAATAATAATACCAATAATAGTAATAATAATACTAACGATAATAATTACTATTTGTGTTGTTGGTATTATTATTACTATTACAATATTGTACTTGATTTCAGTTCCTGATCTGTTCTCATCTCCATCGCAGGTTTTACGTTGTTCCCATTCTCCTCCCCTCTCCAGCCTGACCCAATCCCATCCCTTCTGGGTGACTCCCTGTAGTTTCTATACTGGACATGACGTGCTGTGGGATGGAATACCCCTTTGGCTAGTCTGGGTCAGGTGTCCTGTCTGCTTCCTCCCAGCTTCTTGTGCGCCTCCTCACTGCAGAGCATGAGAGACTGAAAAGTCCTTGATCAGGGTAAGTGCTGCTGAGCAACAACTGAACCATCAGTGTGTTACCAGTGTTAATTGCCACAATAAAGCCAGAACACAGCACTGCACCAGATACAGGGTAGAGAATTAATTCTATCCCAGCCAAAACACCACCCAGGGGGCTGGGAGCTCAACCCCGAGGCCAGCACCAGCCCTGCTGCCTGACCAGGGGATGGGAGCTCAGCCCTGAGGCCAGCACCAGCCCTGCTGCCTGACCAGGGGATAGGAGCTCAGCCCTGAGGCCAGCACCAGCCCTGCTGCCTGACCAGGGGATGGGAGCTCAGCCCTGAGGCCAGCACCAGCCCTGCTGCCTGACCAGGGGATGGGAGCTCAGCCCTGAGGCCAGCACCAGCCCTGCTGCCTGACCAGGGGATAGGAGCTCAGCCCTGAGGCCAGCACCAGCCCTGCTGCCAGGCAGAGGTTGGAAGCTCCCCACAAACCCTGGAGCCATCATGCAGGGCTGATGCAGGGGTTCTGTGGCCTTCACCCTTAACATGGGGTGTTCCAGAATCAGCCACCCCTGTGGTCCCCATGTCGTCATGGTCACTGTGATGTCTGTGTCCCCCTGGTCTCCATTTGACCCACCATGTCCCTACGGTCACCATGTCCCCAGCGTGTCCTTCTGGTCACTGCGTTGTAACCTTAAATCTTACACTAACAACAGTGTGTGTGCCTTTAGCATAGGAGAATAGGCCAAATTGTTCTACCTTACTAACATGTAGAGAGAAAGGAAGGTTTGGCTGATGGGGGAAGGAACATCATGGGACTGGTAACACCTAAGGAGACAGCAAATAAGACCACGGATGCCAGCCTTCAAGACAGCAGAGCGGTGCCCAGCGTGGGGCGAGGCTGGAACAGAGCAGAAGCAAGGACATAGCAACTGCTAACTGGGCACTAGGACCTTGCGAGCTTGAGCAAGCACTGAGGTCATTCAGTAAACACAGTGAGGAAGACTATCGGTGCCCACCAAAGACCCCACTCAGCAAGAAAGCGCATGCGTAATTAGGATGCAAATATTAGAACCAGTTGTTGGAAAAGCTGTGAATATGCATGAGTATGTTAAACATAGAGATGCTGTCGGCAAGTACCAGGTGTGCTCACCCTTGTGAAAGGATTCATGTGTGCGCCCAGCGCTGCAATAAAGAATGCTGCTTTCTGAAAGTCCAAATTGAGCCTTAGAGAGTTTCTCTGACCGACTTTTAGGGTAACAATTTGGCGCCTGAACAGGGACACTCAGCCGTGTTTCCCATGGATCCGGGGAGTCCCTGGGACCTTCACGCTGGCATCGGGGGAGTTTGCCTGAAGGACCAACGCGGGACCTCGGGGAGACCCCGATTTAATGTCTTTAAAAAGGCATTCTTTTTGGCCCCTTTCCACGTAAGGCAGAGAGGGACGCCCTGCGCGGTGGGTAAAAGGCAGTTTAGTTTTGGTTGTCTGGACTTTGGTATTTGGTGGAGGTCAGGATCATGGGTACCACTGCCTCCAAAGGGGGGTTTGAAGAAATCCCCACTGGGTTGCATTTCACAACACTGGAAACAAATCGGTGAACCCCTGCGTAGTTCAGTCACTCGGGAGACCGGAACAAAGCGGTGGACCCCCGAGGGGTTCGGTTACTCAGGAGACTCTGGTAAAATCCTGTCACATGTTATTCTTGAGACGAGAAGGAAAGTGGGATGAAGTAGCTTATGCAGAAATGTTTTCTACTTTGAGATATCATCTGGAACAGCAAAAGGATTGCAGTTTTCATTTTGCGCTCCAGGACCTGTCAGTATTGTCCTTGGAGAAGGACACTAAAATTTGCTTAAATGCTATTGGTCTTTGTGCACCACAGGGCAGTTATGCACTAAACATCTGAGGAATGTGGAGGAGGATTTGGATTTGATGGTAGGCCCCTGGAGAAGGGGTATTGTGAATAATGGGGCTGAAGGTGCTGACAATGAGGATCAAGCACAAGCACCAGCACAGGCACCTGAGATATAGGGGGGTCGGGCTGAAGGATTTTGCCTTACAGCAAGGCAAACTAGGGGAAAATGAGGGGAAACTGTGATTGCACCTTTAAGACAAGCTGTGCGTAATGATGGTCTGCTCATGATGAAGATTCCCTTTACCATTGTAGATTTGAAGAGTTGGAAACAAGTGGCTGGTAATTACACATCATGCTTTCGAGAGTGTTGACAGAAATACGATTATTTGTACGGCTCGGACCCCAGTAGAGCAACAAATAATAGCAGGCACAGCGATAGGCACAGTGAATCTTCACATTCCTAACCCCAATCCTAACTGGGACAGGCAAGCTTTGAAACAATATCGGAGGTAGATTTTAGTCAGTACTAGGAATGCGGTCCCCAAGGCAGTGAGCTGGTCTAAGCTACATGAAATAAAGCGAGATGTAAATGAATCAACTGCTGGATTCATGGGAAGATTAAAAGAGGTGATGTCTAAATATACTAATATTGATCCCGAATCAGAGGAAAGAAGGAAAGAGTTAGGCCAGTTAACAAAAAGTCAATCCATGGAAAACATAAGGAAAAAGGTACAAAAGCTTAAGGGGGAGGACCAATGTGATTTGGTAAAAATAATGGATGTGGCTTTGGAGACTTATCACAATCGGACCAATATTGCTCTGGTGCAAGTTCTCTGCAATGGTTCAAATGGTTCAATGGTACTGGGGAGGGCTTTCAGTCCCTGATTATTAATATATATATTATTGATAGAATTAATATAATTATTAATATAATACAATATTGCGTTTTGTGGGTTATAGTGTGTCAGGTTTCAACTAGGAATTTGTTAATATATATGCGGGAGCATAAGATAAGCTCCAGAGTAAAACTGGAATCTTTAGGGGAAAGAAGAGAGAGAAAAATTGCTGCCTGTAGCTATCCCCCAAGAAAGGGAGGGGAGGAAACAAGGATTACATGGAAAGCTTTGTGAACAGACTCCACAGGTTGCACTCAAAGGGAAAATGCCCTCAGAATCAAAATAAACACCAGAGATTTAGTGGAACGTCAGGACAGGCAGAGAGAATTATTACTTTAGAGGAAGAGTGAGGAGGAGCGGGGGAAGATTTGAATCCCAGCCCAGCAGAGCCCCTGGCTACAGTTAGGTTGGGGAATGAGAAGGTAAAAGTTCTTGTAGAAACAGAAACTACTTATTCTGTTATAAATACTTGTAAAGGGCAATTAAGCAAACAAACAGCTTCAGGCACTGGTGCCACAGGCGGACAGGAACCCGGCCTTCCTTTACATTTGAGAAACTGGCAAACAGATGTTGACCCATAAATTCCTTTGCATGCCTGAGTGCCCTGTGCTGCTATTGGATAACAGCACACTGAGTAAATTACATGCAGCAATTAGGGTTAAAGAAAGAAAATTCAGGTACATGTTCCTGATGAAAAGGCTGTGGAGGCCCGAGTTTTTATGTTACAGAAACCAGGTACTGAGCCGGATATCCCAGAGGAAGCGGGTGTATCTGCAAATATGGGCTGCCAGAGCACCAGGACAATCACGAGATGCAGCAGCAGTAACTATTCTTCTAAAACCAAACATCACACTGCTAAGACAGAAACAGTATCCTATAAAACTGGAAGCAAGAAAAGAACTAGAGCCTCTAACAGAAAAATGTATTGAATACATTGGGACAAAAATGGTCTGTATTTGTACTTCACATGCTAATAACCATTCTGGAACAGAAAAGTAGTCAGTGGCTTTCCCCAGGCAGGCTGCGCTTCTATGACAAGAGGACGTAGAGCTGAAAGTATCAAACCTTTAGAACCAGCAGTGGTTTTGACAACAGATCCAGAAGCAGGAGAGCTGACTCACAACTGTTTACAGACCATAACATAATAGAGCTAAACCAAACATAAGAGACACTAAAGCCCTGCATTCCTCCTCCCCCAACACATCAGCACAGAAAGCTGAGCTGGTGGTGCTACTGAGACTTCTGAAAGTGTCAGAAAGTCAAAATTTGCTTTTAAGGCACATCAGTTTGATAACACTCCAGTGAATATCGGTAATCACATTGCTGACAAAGCAGCCAAAGAAGCTGTGGGTGGGGACCTTTCATTAATATTGCCTCATCAGTATCAGAGCTTGGATAATGAAGTTCCAAGTTATCAAACAGAGGATGGAAAATTACCTAGTCTTAGGAGCCAAGAAACACGATGAAGGATGGTGGGTTACACCAAACAGGCAAGTAATAGTTGCCCAACCTCTTATGAGAAGAAAACCACCAGGCAACACAAGGGGGAACAAAATCAATGACTGAGGCTTTAAAGCTCCAAGTTCTGAGTATGCAAATGACTGGAATTATAAAAGTGTTATAAAGAAGTGTGAACTTCGTTTACGATGCTCAGAGGCCCCCCACCTGGAACAACAAAGGCAATTGTCCACAAGACTGCTGGCAAGTGGACTTTACAGAACTGCCACAGCATTACAGGCTCAGACATATATATGTGTGTGTGTGTGTGTGTGTGTATGTGTCTTAGTTTTTCTGAATGACTTTAACGGTAACATATGTATTGTCATTAAAAATTATACACACTAATATAAATGCTTTTAAGCCCGGTGGGCCCTGACACCTTCTCATCTCCTCTGACACCAGCAGCTCCTGCACACAGACGGCTCCTGCTTTGCACCCACAATGTGTTTCAAGCCAACACTAAAACAGGATTGCAAAGTCAAAGAACACGTACCTGGATGCGCAGGGCAGCCACGGGAGATGCAGCCTCCTGAGAGAGGGGTCTCTTCTGCAAGGCTCTCGCTCCTTAAAGAGCCCACGCTCACCGTGGGGGCCCTGTCACAACGGGCAAATCCACAGCGACCGCCATGGCTTGGTGATGGCGGCAGCATCGTGCCCATGGCCACTGGGCACCCAGGGGTTGGGACTGGGTGAGCTTTAAGGTCCCTTCCACCCCAAACCAGGCTGTGACTGCGTGCCTGCAAAACACGATCCCCATTTGGCTGCAGAAGAGCTCTCAGCACCGAGTCAGGCCCAGGATCAGGGGCAGACATTTGTGCAGAACATCCTGTCTCTGCTGCTGGCCTCGGCAGAGGCCCCTGCAGCCCCCTGAGGGCAGGTCAGGCCTGGAGAACAGCCAGGATCGAGGGCAGCACCGCCACCTCCTCTGAAGGAAGCCCAAGGGCTGAGGCTCTGCAGTCTCTCCTTCCCTTCCCTTTCCTTTCCTTTCTCCTTTCCTTTCCTTTCCTTTCCCTGCAGCACCCTTGGCTTTCAGCCCCACAGCAGAGCCCTTCTGCAGCCGCTTCTCAGCTCTCGTTGCTCGCTGGCAGCTTCCCGAGGCAGTTGTGCCTCTGCCGGAGCCAGAGCAACGGCCCAGCCCGTGCTGCGCTGTGTGGGGCGCTCCGATGGCACCATCGAGTGAGTGCAGGGCTCGGCAGCGCTGGCAGGAGCAGAGCTGTGGGGCCTGACCCTGCTCCCGGGGCAGACGCGGGTGAGCTCCAGCCCTCGACAGGATCCTCCGCCTGCACCGCCCCCATGACAGCGGGCGGCGCGGGGGGATGACGTCAGAGCCGGCGCCACGGAGGGGACGGCGGGAAGGGGCCGGGCGCGCCGAGACTGGGGGGAGCGGAGGGGGGCGGGGCGGGGGGGGGGAATGTGGAAAGGAAAACGTGGGATGGGAGGGGGATGGGAACGAGATGGGAGCGGGATGGGAGCGGGATGGGAACGGGATGGAGCGGGATGGGAACGGGATGGGAGAGGGATGGGAACGGGATGGGAGCGGGATGGGAGCGGGATGGGAGAGGGATGGTGATGCGCGGATAAACTCCACAACTCGTTAAAAGTTGTAAAGTAGGTATGCTTTTATTCAGCGCTGAGACGCACGGGGATAATTCCTCAAAGTCATGCGTACCTCAGTGTTGTTTCCCTCTACATTTATCCTCTAAAGTTATACATATTCATAAGGTTGCACAACATGCCTATACATATTCATATCCTATCCCCGCTCGTATTATAACGAGCCAGAAGGTCCTCTGCGCCTGCGCGTCGCCCCCTCTGGTCATGGGCAGGGGTCTCAAGATGAAGTAAATGAGTCTTCCTCTCCTTGCACTTCTCACCTTTCAGTCTTCACATATGGCCTCAGGGTTTGGCCCGGTATCCCAGCCATAAACCATCTGCTTCTCCCCTTGTTAGTAGATTCAGGCGTCTGCTTTTCCTTATCAATAGCTGCTTATCAATAGGACCAAGTGTCTGCTTTTCCTTATCAATAGCTGCTTACCAATAGGACCAGGTGTCTGCTTTTGCTTATCAATAGGACCAGGTGCCTTTGTTCTGCTTAGCAGGCATTTACAACAGACAATACTTTTGTTTAAGCAAGCAAATTCCTCTAACCCCCTTGTACAACCCCCCTGTACAACCCCCTTGTACAATATCCCTGTACTACCCCCCTGTACATTGGTCAACCCTCTGTATCAATGGGAACGGGATGGGAGCGGGATGGGAACGGGATGGGAGAGGGATGGGAACAGGATGGGAGCGGGATGGGAACGAGATGGAGCGGGATGGGAACGAGATGGGAGTGGGATGGGAATGGGATGGGAGCGGGATGGGAACAGGATGGAGCCGGGATGGGAGCAGGATGGGAAAGGGATGGGGCCGGGATGGGAACAGGATGGAGCGGGATGGGAACGGGATGGGAGCGGGATGGGAGCGGGATGGGAACATGATGGAGCCGGGATGGGAGCAGGATGGGAAAGGGATGGGGCCGGGATGGGAACAGGATGGAGCGGGATGGGAACGGGATGGGAGCGGGATGGGAGTGGGATGGGAACATGATGGAGCCGGGATGGGAGCAGGATGGGAAAGGGATGGGGCCGGGATGGGAACAGGATGGAGCGGGATGGGAATGGGATGGGAGCGGGATGGGAACGGGATGCAGCGGGATGGGAGCGAGATGGAGCCGGGATGGGAGCGGGATGGGAACGGGATGGGAGCGGGATGGGAGGGGGATGGGGCCGGGATGGAGCAGGATGGGAATGGGATGGGAGCGGGATGGGAGCGGGATGGGGCCGGGATGGGAACGGGATGGAGCAGGATGGGAGCGGGATGGAGCCGGGATGGGAACGGGATGGGAGCGGGATGGGAGGGGGATGGGAGCGGGATGGGGCCGGGATGGAGCGGGATGGGAACGGGATGGGAGCGGGATGGAGCGGGATGGGAGCGGGGTGGGAACGGGGTGGGAGCGGGATGGGAATGGGATGGGAACGGGATGGGAGCGGGATGGAGCTGGGATGGGAGCGGGGTGGGAGTGGGATGGAGCCCGGATGGGAGCGGGATGGGAACGGGATGAGAGCGGGATGGAGCCGGGATGGGAGCAGGATGGGAACGGGATGGCAGCGGGATGGGAACGGGATGGAGTCAGGATGGGAATGGGATGGGAGCCGAGATGGGAGCGGGATGGGAGCGGGATGGGAACGGGATGGAGCGGGATGGGAACGAGATGGGAGCGGGATGGGAGTGGGATGGGAACGGGACGGGAGCGGGATTGGAACGGGATGGAGCCGGGATGGGAGCAGGATGGGAACGGGATGGGGCCGGGATTGGAACGCGATGGGAACGGGATGGGAGCGGGATGGGGCTGGGATGGGAATGGGATGGAGCGGGATGGGAGCGGGAAGGAGCCGGGATGGGAGCGGGATGGGAACGGGATGGGAGCGGGATGGGAGCGGGATGGGGCCGGGATGGGAGCGGGGTGGGAACGGGGTGGGAGCGGGATGGGAACGGGATGGGAACGGGATGGGAGCGGAATGGGAGCGGGATGGGAGCGGGATGGAGCCGGGATGGGAGCGGGGTGGGAACGGGATGGGAGCGGGATGAGAACGGGATGGAGCCGGGATGTTAGCAGGATGGGAACAGGATGGAGCCGGGATGGGAATGGGATGGGAGCGGGATGGGGCCGGGATGGGAACGGGATGGAGCGGGATGGGAGCGGGATGGAGCCGGGATGGGAGTGTGATGGGAACGGGATGGGAGCGGGATGGGAGCGGGATGGGAGCGGGATGAGGCCGGGATGGGAACAGGATGGAGCGGGATGGGAGCGGGGTGGGAAGGGGGTGGGAGCGGGGTAGGAGCGGGATGGGAGCGGGATGGGAACGGGATGGGAGCGGGATGGGAGCGGGATGGAGCTGGGATGGGAACGGGATGGAGCGGGATGGAGCCGGATGGGAGCGGGATGGAGCCAGGATAGGAACAGGATGGGAACGAGATGGAGCGGGATGGGAACGGGATGGAGCAGGACGGGAACGGGATGGGAGCGGGATGGAGTTGGGATGGGAACGGGATAGCAATGGGATGGCAACGGGATGGGAGCAGGGTGGGAGCGGGATGGGAGCGGGGTAGGAGCGGGATTGCAACGGGATGGGAGCAGGATGGGAACGCGATGGGAAAGGGATGGAGCGGGATGGAGCGGCGGGATGGGAACGGGATGGGAGCGGCATGGAAGCGGGATGGGAGCTGGATGGGAGTGGGATGGGAACGGGATGGAGCAGGATGGGACCGGGATGGGACCGGGATGGAGCCGGGATGGGAGCAGGATGGGAACGGGATGGGAATGGGATGGAGCCGGGATGGGAGAGGGATGGGAACAGGATGGAGCTGGGATGGGAGTGGGATGGGAGCGGGGTGGGAATGGGATGGGAACGGGATGGGAGCGGGGCACTGAGGGGTAGTTGTGGGTGTTGGGAAACACTTGGGGAACACATGGGGCAGTTGTGGGTCTGGGGCAGACTGGGGTGTCAGCTGGGAAACAGTTGTAGGTCAGGGAGATCTCTTGTGGGGACGTTGTGGGTCTGGGGAGTCATTTGGGGGTCACTTGGGAGGCAGGTGTGGGTCTGGGGAGTCACTTGGGGGTTACTTTGGAGGCAGGTGTGGGTCTGGGGAGTCACTTGGGGGTCACTTGGGAGGCAGGTTTGGGTCTGGGGAATCACTGGGGGTCAGTTGGGAGGCAGTTGTGTGTCCGGGAGGCCACTAGGGGGGCAATTTTAGGGCTGAGGGGATCATTTGGGGGCAGTTATGGCTCTGGGGGTCGCTGGGTAAACACTTGGGGGGCAGAGGTAGGTCTGCGAGCTCTCTTGGCGGGCAGGTGTGTGTCTGGGGGGTCACTTGGGGGCAGTTGTGTGTCTGGGCGGTCACTTGGGGGCAGTTGTGGGTCTGGGGGGTCACTTGGGGGCAGTTGTGGGTCTGGGGGGTCACTTGGGGGCAGTTGTGGGTCTGAGTGGTCACTCGGGGGGCAGTTGTGGGACTGTTGTAGGTCTGGGAGATAACTGGAGGGCAGCTCTGGGTCTTTGGGGTCACTTGGAGGGCACTTGTGGGTCTGGGATTTCATTTGGGGGACACTTGGGGAACTGTTTTTGGTCTGGGGGTCACTAGGGGGTCACTTGGGAGCAGTTTTGGGTGTAGGAGGTTACTTGAGGGTCACCTGGGGGGAGTTGTGGGTATGGGGAGTACCCACAGAGCATGAGGCTTGGTTTAGAGAAGCCTCACTGCTCATCAATGAGGTTGCAGTAGCGGCAGTGTCTGTCTCAGGCATTGGAGTAGCCCTGTTGCTGTGGCTGGCACTGCAGCAGCTGCTGTGCTTGTTGCAGTGGCTGGAATAGCTGCAGTGTTTATGCCTGTTGTTGCCATGTAGTAGCCACAGTCCCAGTCGCAGGGATTGCAGTAGATGCAGGGCTTGTGGCTGGCAATGAGAAGACGCAGGTCTTGTGCCTGGCAGTGAGAAGCCACAGTGCTTGTGGCTCGCACTGGAGAAGCCTCACTGCTTGTTGATGTGGTTGGAATACCTGCAGTGCCCATCACTGGAGTTGTAGCAGCCACAGCACCTGTCCTTGGCATTGGAGTAACCCATGTGCCTGCTGCCATGGTTGCAGTAGGCACAGTTCTTAGGGCTTGGGTTGGAGAAGCCTCACTGCTTGTCGATGGCGTTGGAGGAGCAGCAGTGTTTGTCAGTGGCGTTGGAGAAGGCACAGTGCTTCTGGGTAGGGTTGATCTAGGAACTGCGTATGTTGCAGGCCTTAGAGTAGCCCCATTGCTCCTTCCTAGAGTTGGAATAGCTGCAGAGCTTAAAACTGGTGGTGGAGCAACTGCAGTGCTTGTGCCTGGGGTTGGATTAGTCACAGTGCTTGTTGATGTGGCTGGAGTAGCCACAGTGCCTGTCCTTTGCATTCGAGTGGCTGATGTTTCTGTCACAGTACTTTGAGTACCCGCAGAGCATGAGGCTTGGTTTGGAGAATCCTCACTGCTCATCAATGAGGTTGCAGTAGCGGCAGTGTCTGTCTCAGGCATTGGAGTAGCCCCATTGTTCTGGCTGGCACTGCAGTAGCTGCTGTGCTTGTTGCAGTGGCTGGAATAGCTGCAGTGTTTATGCCTATCGTTGCCATGTAGTAGCCGCTGTCCCAGTCACTGGGGTTGCAGTAGCCGCAGGGCTTGTGGATGGCAGTGAGAAGCCGCAGTGCTTGTGGCTCGCACTGGAGAAGCCTCGCTGCTTGTTGATGGGGCTCCAGGAGCAGCAGTGTGTGTCACTGGCGTTGGAGAAGCTGCAGTGGTTGTGGCTTGCACTGGAGTAGCTGCAGTGTTTGTGGCTGGGGTTGTCGTAGCCACTGTATACATAGCAGGCCTTACAGTAGCGCCATTGCTCCTTCCCAGAGATAGAGTAGCTGCAGAGCTTAAAACTGGTGGTGGAGTAACTGCAGTCCTTGTGCCTGGGGCTGGATTAACTGCAGGGCATGTTGAATTGGGTTGCACCAGCCACAGTGCCTGTCCTCGGCGTTTGAGTGGCCGATGTGTCTGTCGCTGTACTTGTAGTTGCTGCAGTGCTTGTGGCTTGGGTTTGAGAAGCCTCACTGCTTGTTGATGGGTCACAGGTGTTGGAGAGGCTGCAGTGGTTGTGGCTGGCACTGGAGTAGCTGTAGTGCTTCTGGTAGGATTTGCAGTAGCCACAGTGGTTGTGCCTGGGGTTGATCTAGCCACTGCAAACATTGCAGGCCTTAAGAGTAGCAACAGTGCTCCCTCCTAGAGTTGGAATAGCTGCATAGCTGGAAACTGGTGGTGGAGCAACTGCAGTGCTTGTGCCTGGGGTTGGATTGTCCAAAGTGCTTCTTGATGGGGCTGGAGTAGCCACAGTGCTTTTCCTTTGCATTCGAGTGGCTGATGTGTCTGTTACGGTACTTTGAGTACCCGCAGTGCATGTGGCTTGGTTTGGAGAAGCCTCACTGCTCGTCAATGAGGTTGCAGTAGCAGCAGTGTCTATCTCAGGCATTGGAGTAGCCCCGTTGCTGTGGCTGGCACTGCAGCAGCTGCTGTTCTTGTTGCAGTGGCTGGAATAGCTGCAGTGTTTATGTCTATGGTTGCCATGTAGTAGCCACTGTCCCACTCACTGGGGTTGCAGCAGCCGCAGGGCTTCTGGCTGGCAATGAGAAGCTGCAGTGCTTGTGCTTGCACTGGAGAAGCCTCACTGCTTGTCGATGGCATTGGAGGAGCAGCAGTGTTTGTCAGTGGCGCTGGAGAAGCCACAGTGTTTGTGCCTGGGGTTGATCTAGCCACTGCAAACGTTGCAGGCCTTAAGAGTAGCGGCAGTGCTCCCTCCTAGAGTTGGAATAGCTGCATAGCTGGAAACTGGTGGTGGAGCAGCTGCAGTGCTTGTGCCTGGGGTTGGGTTGTCCAAAGTGCTTCTTGACAAGGCTGGAGTAGCCACAGGTCCTGTCCTTTGCATTCGAGTGGCTGATGTGTTTGTCACGGTACTTTGAGTACCCGCAGTGCATGGTTTGGAGAAGCCTCACTGCTCGTCAATGAGGTTGCAGTAGCGGAAGTGTCTGTGTCAGGCATTAGAGTAGCCCCATTGCTGTGGCTGGCACTGCAGCAGCTGCTGTGCTTGTTGCAGTGGCTGGAATAGCTGCAGTGTTTATGCCTATTGTTGACATGTAGTAGCCACTGTCCCAGTCACTGGGGTTGCAGTAGCCGCAGGGCTTGTGGATGGCAGTGAGAAGCCGCAGTGCTTGTGGCTCGCACTGGAGAAGCCTCACTGCTTGTTGATGTGGCTGGAATACCTGCAGTGCCCATCACTGGAGTTGTAGCAGCCACAGCAACTGTCCCTGGCATTGGAGTAGCCCATGTGCCTGCTGCCATGGTTGCAGTAGGCACAGTTCTTAGGGCTTGGATTGGAGAAGCCTCACTGCTTGTTGATGGGGCTGCAGGAGCAGCAGTGTGTGTCACTGGCGTTGGAGAGGCTGCAGTGGTTGTGGCTTGCACTGGAGTAGCTGCAGTGTTTGTGGCTGGGGTTGACGTAGCCACTGTATACATGGCAGGCCTTAGAGTAGCGCCATTGCTCCTTCCCAGAGATAGAGTAGCTGCAGAGCTTAAAACTGGTGGTGGAGTAACTGCAGTCCTTGTGCCTGGGGCTGGATTAACTGCAGGGCATGTTGAATTGGGTTGCACCAGCCACAGTGCCTGTCCTCGGCGTTTGAGTGGCTGTTGTGTCTGTCGCTGTATTTGTAGTACCTGCAGTGCTTGTGGCTTGGGTTTGAGAAGCCTCACTGCTTGTCACTGAGTCTGGAGTAGCCACACTGCTTTTTTTGCCCTGGTTGGAATAGCAGCAGTGCATGTTGCTGGAGTTGTAGCTGTAGTGACAGTCCTTGCCATTGGAGTAGCCACGGTGCCTGTGTCCATTGTTGGTGTCACCGTAGTGGTTGTGGCTGGTGCTGGAGTAGCTGCAGTGCTCGTGGCTGGTGTTGGAGTAGCCGCTTTGTCTGTTGCTTTGCTGTCAGATCTTGTCTCTCCTCACTGCAGAGCATGAGAGACTGAATCAGCATTGCTCGGGGTAAGTGCTAATCAGAAACCACTATACAATCGGTGTGTTACCAGCGTTATCCTCAGACTAAAGCCCAACCTCACCACTGCCCCAGCTACAAGGAGGAGTATTAACTCGTATGAGGTGTCCCTGTGACACCTATTGCTCTCCAAAGAACCCAGAAACCAATCCCCACAAGCCCCCCAATAACTGCAAAAGTCCCCCCAAAACACCCAACCTCACCAAACTCCCAAATCCCCCAAACCCCCAAAACCACCCGCTCTCCGCAAAACCCAACCTGCCAAAAACCCCAAACCCCACACTCCCCCCAAGAGGCACCCCCAGCTTACTTTCCCAGCTGCTGGCTCAGGCTGTGAGGGTGGAGGGCGGCTGTCTCCTGGGGCAGTGGATGTTTGCAGCCAAGGGTGGTTGAACACATCGTCCAGGGATGGCCTGTCGCGAGCTCTCATGGACAAGCACCACCTGATGAGGTGCTGGCATTCTGGGGAGAATCCAGGAACTGCCGCTCAGTTGCAGGAGGCTCCTGCCTACCTCGTGCCACCGTCCGCAGCGCCCAGGCCTGGGTGCGCTCAGAGCTGCACCCAGACCTCCTGCTCCATGACTCGGTTTGGAGGAGAGCAGGATGGCAGGACATGGGCCACCTCCTCCAGCTGACCAAGGGAGATCAGCTGCCACCCCTAAACCCCGACCTTCCCCTGCTGCTGCGAAGCCAGGTACCTACCGACAGAGATCCGGCGCTGGAAGAAGAGCTGCCCACTGACGATGTCCTCGCAGCACCGGAAGGGGAGGACCCCGCACACCATCTCATACAGCAGCATGCCCAGGGACCAGATCGCCGCCGGACGGCCGTGGTAGCAGTGCCAGCGGAACCACTCCGGCGGGTAGTACAAAGGTGTTCCTACAACAGGATACGGGCGCACCTCATTAGGCAGATGCCGCCTGCTCCTGGATTCTCGCCCGCGGATCCCCAGGGATGCAGGGGCTGCACCGGTGGCGCCACGGACGTGGGGACGCACACTCGGTGTGACCCGCCACCTCGTCATCAGCACGTGACTCTTGTTCACAAACTGCCCGGTACGGGAAGCACCCTGGGCTGTGGGCTCACCGCTAAATTTGGTGTAGACCGTGTCCCTGAGGAGGGTGCTGCAACCAAAGTCAATTAGCTTGACCTCTCTGGTGGCCAAGTTGATGATGATGTTCTGGGGCTTGATATCCCTGTGCAGGACACCGCGGCTGTGGCAGTGCCGCACAGCCACCAGCACCTGGAGGAAAATGCCCCGCGCCAGATCCTCGGACAGGAACCTCCATTTTTTGATGAAGTCGGAGAGGTCCTGCGATGGCTCCGGACGCTCCAGAACCAGCACAAAGGAGTGGGGCAGCTCAAACCAATGGAGGAGCTGGATGATGGCACTGCAGCCGGAGCGCACCTTCCTCAACATGGCTATCTCCAAGGGAATGCGAGTGCCGCTGGGCTGCAGGGGGACCACGGCACTGTCAGCAGGGCCGATGCTGGCCCGGGACTCCTGTGCCTCCCTGCCTGGGATGCTCTGATGCCCTCCTGCAGGTGCCCCCCGCAATCCCCAGGGATGCTCTGGTGCACCCCTACCCGGCCCGTGTCCCCTGGTGACTCCACACCCACTCCCCTCTCCCTGTCCCACTTTCCCCCCCGCCGGCCCCACCGGCTCACCCCCACCCGCTCTGCCCCGCACTGTCCCGGTGGCCCCGCGCACTCACCCGCTCGCCCCACGAGGAGATGCGCTCCCGAGCCACTTGTTTGATCGCCACCTGCGAGCCAAGGGCAGCGCTGGGCTGAGCTGAGCTGAGCTGAGCTGAGCTGAGCTGAGCCCCGCCGCCTCCCCGGCCCGCCGCCGGGCCCGCCCTTACCGGGCTGTTGTCACACAGGCGGAGCCCCGAGTACACGGACGCGAAGCCGCCTCTCCCCAGCAGCGGTCCCACGCGGTAAAGCCGCTCGAAGCTCTCCTTGTCGTGCCCCGTGCGACAGACGCGGCCGCTGTCGCTGCGCGCGGGGTCCCCGCCGGCCCCCACCGGGCGCTCCGGGCCGAGCGGAGCCGCATCATTCCCGGCCTTTCCCGGCCGAGGCTCCGCGGCGCGCCGCTCCCCGCCGGTCCCGGAGCGCAGATAGGCCGACGGGTCAATGCGGGTCAGGAGGAGCACGGGCACCTTGCCCGACCGCGCTGCCGGTGACGGCACCCCCGCAGCAGCACCGCGCTCCGGGGTCTCGGGGGTCGCGGCTGCCGGGAGGCTGCGGGGCGGGGAGGGAGCGGGCGCTCCGCCGCCGGTCCGCGCTCCGCCGCCGGTCCGCGCTCCGCCGCCGGTCCGCGCTCCGCCGCCGGTCCGCGCTCCGCCGCCGGTCCGCGCTCCGCCGCCGGTCCGCGCTCCGCCGCCGGTCCGCGCTCCGCCGGGCACCTGTGGATGGTGGCGGCCCCCGGCCGGCCCCAGGCGGGGCGGGGCCTGGGGGCGGGCCGGGGAGCGCCAGGGGCCGGCGCTGCCTCGCCAGACCCAGACCCAGCGGCGGCGGCTCGCCCAGCGCCGCCACTGCCAGTACCGGGAGAGGGGAGCGGTGCCGCGAGCCCCTGCGGGGGGACGCTGGGGGGACGGGGGAGGCACCATCGCGGGGAGCGGCGGAGGGCGGGCTCCGGACCGCCGAGAGCTGCCGCCGCCGCCTCACCTGGTGCTGCTGCCCCTGCTGCTGCTCCTACCGAAGCCGCTGCCGCTCAGAAGCCGCTGCCGAAGTCGCTGCTGCTCAAAAGCCGCTCAGAAGCCGCTCAGAAGCCGCTGCTGCCGCCGCCGCCGCAGCCTCGCTGTCAACGGCTCTGTCCACGCGCGGCCCGGGCGCCCGCTGCCACCGGGCGGAGCGGCCGGCGGGGGGGGTCTCGCGGCCGCGGGAGCCCGGGGAACGGCGGAGCGGGCCCTGCCCAGCCCCGCGGCCGGGCTCGTGCGCCCCCCGCCCGGCAGCAGCATCCCCGCGGCCGAGCCTTTGGAAACTGAACCTGAGCCTTGGGACCCTGCGAACGAGGCTTTAGAACTGAAACCGGAGGCTTTGGGAAGTCACAAGGAGGCTGCAATTTACTGCTTATTTTATCCCCTTTTTCCTTTCCACAGAGGTGGATTGAGGTGAGATTGTGATGAACACATAAATGTATTGGCTTTCTCAAATCATAGGTGTGCTCACGTGCAGGATATAACTGTACGAGTTTACAATAACAGAAACAAAACACGCTAAAGATACCAGACCAGACACCAAGTTAAAAAGGTTCAGATCTCTTGATCTAAATGGAGTCACATAGCAAAAGAATTTGTAAAGGTTAAAGAAGGTGGGGGGTGAAGCTTGGTATAAGGAAAGCTAGTGCCTGGAAAACATAGGGTTAAAGTACTTTTTAGCTTAACTTAGGCTGTTGAAAGAGAACAGTGTTTATGTTGTAAGTCTGTGGGATGTAGTGGCCCCACTTAAACATGAGTTAATTGTTTCACGCTGGTCTCCTAAAGTAGTTTTAAAGAGCAATGTTTGTGTTGTAAGTCTGTGGTGAGATAACAGGCTTTAGTGACCCCACTAAAAACAAATGAGTTATTTCACACCATCCTTATCAGTTAGTTTCCAGACAGAGCCTCCCAAGGCTCTGCTAGCTTGGGATACTCCTTGTCTGCCCATCCTGCAACAAATTTTGCAGGAAGGTCACACTGTTTTAAATCCTTGCTATTTCTCAGAATAATTACAGATATAGCTGGTTGTGTGGTTGCTGGGGTGTCCAACTGTGCCAGAGGTGAAAAGTACACCGTGAGGAAGACTGCTTACTTCATCTTGAAGACCCCTGCTCACAAGAGGAAGACTGTTTACTTCATCCTCAAGCCCCCTGCTCACAATCACCACAGAGCAGTGCGCAGACGCCAAGAGGAGGAGACTTGTGAGAATAAATTCTTGAAGCTCGTTATAATATCCCCCGCCTATATGCGGGAATTATGAATATGCATGTAACTAATGTAACACTGAAAGTATATAAACCTGTACCAAATGCTAATCCCTTGCGCCTCTGGCTGCGGTCAGGCGCCCAGCGCTGTCGCTTTTGCTTTCTTGACTTTGTCCCTCACTAAACCCTCGTTACCTCGTTTAGAGGAGTGAGTTCGTATTTCACAAGCTCTCAGGAAGCTCTTCCCTGTGAGGGTGCTGAGGCGCTGGCGCAGGGTGCCCAGAGGAGCTGTGGCTGCCCCATCCCTGGCAGCGTTGGAGGCCGGGTTGGACACAGGGGCTCGGAGCAAGCTGCTCCTTCCATGTGGAAGGTGTCCCTGCCCGTGGCAGGGCTTGGAGCTGGAGGAGCTTTAAGGTCCCTTCACCCCAGCCCATCCGGTGCCTCTGGGATCCCATGAGGGGCGGCTCCTCCATGAGGAAAGGCCCCGCCCCTCACGGGGGTCCCGCTGCCTCCCCCCTTTCCCGCCCACTGCCCCGTGCGCATGTGCCGGAGGCCGGACTACAGGTCCCAGCGTGCCCCGCGCGGGGGAGCCGTGCGCTGATTGGCTGCGTCGGAGGCGGGCCCAGGGCGTGAGGCGGAGCTGGAGCCGGCAATGGCGGCGGCCGAGCGGGAGGAGGTGAGGGTGAGCGGGCGCGGCGCGGGTCTGGGGGGCGCTGCAGAGCCCGGGGAGCGGGGCTGGGGGTCTGCGGCCCCCCGAGGCTCTGGGCAGTGGGGCCGGGCGCTGCGGGGGAATGCGGGGGGCGGGTGCGAGCTCTGGGCAGTGGGGCTGCGAGATGGCTGGGAGTGTGGGGTGCTGCGAAGCCGGGGCATGGGGGGCTGGGAGCTGTGGGGGTCCCGCAGCTTTCCGGCCCTGGGGATGGAGCGGGGCTGTTGTGGGGGGCCCTGGGGGCTGTTTCCCCCCGGGGGGGAAGTGCTGCTGGGGCAGCCGATCCCCGGCACCCGGGGGGGGGTGTGCAGAGGTGTCGGTGACTCTGGGGCGGGTTTTGGCTCCTGGAGCGGGATGGGGAGCAGGAAGGGAAGGATGAAAAACCCGAGGGTGGAGATAAGAACAGTTTAATAACCGAAGCACAATGTACTAGTGCTGGTAATAGTGATAATAATTACAAGGGACATAACAAGAAGAGAGAAAAAAAAAAAAAGTAAAAGGAAAAAAAAACACCCCAGTAAACACAAGTGATGCCCAATGCAATTGCTCAGCACCCACTGAGTGATACCCAGCCCGACCCGAGCAGTGATCCTTCCCTTCCAAAGAACTCCCCCCAGTTTATGTACAACTAAAACGTCAGTGTGTTGTCAGCATTGCTCTCGGAATAAAGCCAAAAGGCAGCAGAGCACCAGGTACTAGAAAGCAAAGGAGCACTGTCCCAGCCACAACCAGGACAGTATCCACCCCTTATTCCATACCATTTATGTCATGCCAGGCCTCACACTTCCCACTGTCATGACTTGGGGCTCCATCTGCCATAGCAGTGTCTCCAGGCAGGAAAGATGGATGGTGTGTGGTGTTGGGTTGTTGGATGCTGAAGCCAGTTCCGATTCCATCGCTGCGACACTTGTCCGGTTTGATCAAAGTCCATTCTTCATTAATGGTGATCAAGGGAGTCAGGTTCAGATCTTCAGACCCACGGCGGTGGGGACAGGGGCCGCGAGGTGTCCCACGCAGTGATGGGTGTTCAGCCACCATGGAAGCGATCACGGAATTCAGTATTACACAGCATCATAACACATGCTAACTGTCCTGCCTCTGGTTACACCTCCGCTTACTCAGTTTCGTACACCCCTTCCTCTTACTTCTTTCTTTCTCTCCTTTTAGGGTTTGATTTCATAACTCTCTGGCAGGCACATGGTACCCCAACTTACTGCTTAACTACAGCAGCAGTTTGCACCGGCTTAGCCCCAGTCCCAATATTGCAAAGTCTTAGTATTATAAAACCTTAATATTGCAAAGCCTCATCCCAAATGTGCAAACCCAACAGTGTTTCTCTCTCATGCGTGATTTTTCCCCGTAGGGAGCCTGTCATTTTCTTTTCACAGAATCATAGAATGGTTTGGGTTGGAAAGGACCTTAAGATCATCCACTTCCAATTCCCCTGCCGCAGGCTGGGACACCACACGCTAGACCGTGTCGTCCAAGACTCCGTCCAGCCTGGCCTTAAACACTGCCAGGGATGGAGCATCCACAGCCTCTCTGGGCAACCTGTTCCAGGGCCTCCCCACCCTCCCAGTAAATGCAGTTGTTTTCATCATTCAGAGAATCTTTTTGGTAAAGGATCAGCGCAGCTTACAGATGGCATCGCTAATGGCACAGCTTCTAAGTACCCAAGTTTGGATCATTAATTCTTTCATCCACCTTGGAGCAAGAGTAGTCCTAAAGCATTGCTGCCTGGTTCTTAGTTGTTCTCAACATGCACCAAGTAACAGAAAAGACCCGAAGGAGAAGCTCTTGGGGTTTTATTTCTGGTGTTTAGGCAGTGGCAGTAGAGAGGAGACTGAGAGGTCTGGGAGCAGGCAGCTGTAAGCACACCTTCCTGGGATACCTGCCGAGCGGCTTGCTTTGCTTATCTCTGTTTCCCAGTGGTTTTAAATCCTGAATTGTGAGAGTTAAGTGGAATTACTTGAAGCAGTTCTGCAGACCTGGTTTTAAGAGTCCTCACAAGGTCTGTGTGTATCAGGAGGAGATGGAATACATTTTGTTTCTTTAAGCAATGCGTAATAAGCATGATTTTACTGAGCTCCAGCAAAGCTTTGAATTATTCTGATCTCACCGTATAAGGAGTTGTCCCATGCATACGCTTTGGCAGTGATTTGGTCAGGGATGAAGGTCTTGTATGCACATCCCATCCCTAACTCTTTCAGTGATTACTGTTTCCTTAAAGAGTATCTGCAGCTACCCATGTGGTTGCGGTACTGTGAGAAGTATCCTTTAGTACTTAAGTACCCCGCAGGAGTCGAGCAGAGTGTCTCAAAGCAGTTCTTAAGGCTCCTGTTGTGTAGAGCTCCTCAGTAATTTAGCTAGGCAAAGAAGTCTGTCTTTCGTGGAACTGATTTTGGACTCAAATGTACTGTGTGATTTCTCCCATCTCTAAACCTAAAGGAAGGTGCAGAACCAGTAGATAAAGGTGACGTACAGCTGTGTAGGAGGACTGACCTACTCTTCCCTTTGGAATGAAACCAAGGATTTGGTGCAGCAAAGAGCAGGGCAACATAAATGAGTATGTGAACGTCTGTCCTTATCTCTCTCTTTTATAAACTCCTCCTCTCTCTGTCTTACCCATAGTTTCTGTCTTTTTTTCCATTGCTTTCCATTCCTGCTTTCTTTTGGTATTTTGAATAGTTCTGAAGAGATGCTTCCTGGACTTCTCCATGAAGAGTGGTGTGCTAGCTGTGGCAAATCAGACTACCTTCAAAGATGGAAGAGGGAAAACAAGAAACGTAACTGACCTCAGGGGAACTACAAAGTAGGTTTTACCTTTCTTAAGTGCTTGTGTGTTGGATTCTGAGACTGTGAAATAATTTAGGAATTGAAAAACAAAGATCAGAATCTGTTGTATCAAATGGCTGAGGGTACCCAGACGAGACTTCCTGGTAGATGGTTTCTGTGCCTGAGCACTTGCAAAGTTCCAGTAGGGAAACCCAGCACTGTGGTATGCAGAAATGAGCAAGGAGCCAAAAGCTTTAGTGTTCCTCAGAATGACTGTCAGTTTTGAAAACATTCCACTTGGTTTTCCTAGCCAAAATTAATAGCAAGGAAAGTTAAAGGAGGTTCAAATTGAAGTCTTCATGCAGCAGGACTCGGGCCAGCCAGTGATGGCCTCAGCTCTTCCTTCCTACAGCAGCCTTCCTAGTACTGTGGATTGTCCTAGTACTTTTGCATCTCACCTCATCAGCACGCTCCTGTTTTTAGCACACGTCTGAAGGTCAAAAGGCAACGTCCTGGGCTCTGATGCCAGACAGCACCTCCCTTGCAGATGGACAGCAAGCATCTCCAATGCTGGGTAGCAACCTGCTACTCTCCATCCTCAGGCAGTCTGGAGCACAGGGGTACCTTTTCTTACCTCTGGATCTGAGGCTGCCACATTCTAGCACCTTCCCAGCAGTGCTAGCACCCGCACCTTAGGAAGTTTCCTTCTTCTGGCATCTACAACTACATTGTTTGTTCTTTGACAAGATGATTCTTCATTTCTTCTTAGGAAACGTTAATATGGGCAAGCACTTTGCAGGCTAGGAAAACAACTCCAAGAAGTCCTCCTTTTGCTTCACTGAGCTGTTTTCTGCTTCTCTGCTATTAGCAGTCTTGTCTTTTCTCAGCAGCATCAGTAATATCCTGGATGCAAGATCAATTGGACTAAAAATTTTGAAGACTATGCTATTTCTTGGTACTGGATTTTAATGTAAGATTCTAATGGGTAATTTTATGTTTTTCCAAACTTACTATGGAATGTGTAGGGAATTGAAGAATTGATCACGTACGTGTTTGTTACCAAACCTACTTTTAAGCTTTGCCATAATGTTGTTATGGTTCTGTATGTGAGGTAAGGATAGCACAGCATACATGCATACAGTATGGTCTGGAGTAGCTTTTGAATATCCTACCAGGCAGAAACCCAAGAGGTGCTGCTGTCTTCTGTTGCAGGACCCATCTGCCAGGTAATTCCAAACCTAAAAATTCTTGATTACGAGACTTTCAAACCAATTGCAGTTGCTAAATGTCGTGAGTATCTATATAAAACACATCCCAATTTCCAAACTGATACTAGCAATATGTAGTTAAATTCATTGTAATACACAAATCCAGTGCAGCAGGAAAAGCAACTCAAAGAACAAAAACTACTGAACAGAGTTAGCTTTATCTTGCAATTATTACTCAATAACGAGCAATTAGTAAAAATGCAGCACCAAAACAAAAGAAGTAGCTATTTTGCTGCAGCAGATCTGTGAGTATATATGCCTAAATGGCCATTCTCTCTAGATCTGTTATTGAAATCAGACTTACAGTGAAGATTCTCTCAAAGGAGATGCTGCTCAACAGATGGGCTGGAGAGAGACTTGACCATTTTCTGAAGAGACTTTCTCCATACTGAAGCCAGTTTCCCCATTTCAAATAGGATACTTTTAGAAGGGATTGTTGTTACTTTTAAAGTAGTTGGGTAGAACTGCTGCTTTCAAGGCTCAGTTTAAGGGAAGCACTCTATTAATGACAGTTGTTACCATGTATTCATTCAGTTTTGGTGTTACTAGAGCAAATCTGAAGCTCACCGTAGATAAAGGTATCTTACTGCCTTGAAGAAGAGAGTCAGGAACTCCAAAATGACAGTGCTTTTTTGAGGAATACATTCTGAATTTCAAACAAGCCATTCAGAAGGGGAACACGCATCATGCTGGGAAGCCTCTAAGGGGCTAGGACTTAAGACCAGTTTACAAAGGCTTAACTAAATAAACTGATGTTCTTTTTCTTGTCCCTCTGCCCGTCTGGCTTAGTTTGCCCAAGACATCCGGTTTTGATTGTTTGTGGTCAGGCTGACCCGTTTGTTATCTTTAGTCACTGGCTAAATAAACTGGGAACGTTCAGAAGAGAAGTTCCTGACCACAGGGAAGAAAAGGGTTTCATTTCTTTTGAGTCTGTTCTAACACAAAATTCTGATGTAACACCTCAAAGTTCTAGAGAAATGAAATGTTCTGTGAAGCGTCTAAGCTGGATCTTTGTTGGATGGAACCGTTGTTCACACTGCTTTATTTGCATTGCTTTAGAAGAAACCCGCTGAGTAAAGGCCTTTTGCAGTCATTCTTTCCTTTCTGACTTGCTTTCTGGGTGTGAAATGAAAGCAAATGTTTCCTTAGCACAGACTTGATAAAGACACTGGAGATGTCCATCCTAGGGGTCCCACTGATGGCTCTGAACAGGTTCTTTTTATGCATCACTATGCCCTGATCATTTTCTTCTCCGATGGGTAGAAAGGATCACTGGTTTTCCTCCTAAAATGAATTCTTTTTTTTCTAGGAAAGCTCCTCAAATGTTACTTTCGTAATACTGTTTCTGTGCAAGCAGGGATTTTAAATGGAGGACATAAACCAGTAACCTCCCCACACCCAGGTATTTCTCCCATTTAAGTTTGTGTGCTGTAGACTAGGCCATGGCCTGGAAAAGGCAGTGAGTTGGTCAGCCAGTGTAAATGACCAAACCAGACGTGTGCTGGTCCCATTCAGGCACCCTGAGAACTCGGTGTACGCAGACAATTCTGGCTGTGTCCAGATCTTCATATATAATCTGTCTGTTTCTAACAGCAGAGAGCCATGAGGAAATATTTCATAAGGAAGATTTTGAAATACATTTTTGCAAACCGTTCTCCTACACGAGACGAAGGCACCCTCATTTGGAGTAAGAGGTGAGCAAGAAAGATGCTCACACTTGTTCTCCCTGGGTTTCTGTTTCTTGTCTTTCTAGTGGGCTGTTCGTTGCAATGATTGTGAGTCTGCTCTTCCTTGTGTTATTGAGGTTCACAGCTGGGATTCTCTTCTGGATTTTCATCTTTGGCGTGACTGGAATTACAGGTTATGGTAGGTGTAATCCTCCAGCCTCTGAGGCTGTTTTTCCTTATTGCATGATTTTGGGCAAGGAAAGCAATTGATTACATCAGTTAAATGCTGTAGTTGGGAGAACTAGTGCCTAGGTTTAGACTCAATTAAATGAGAAGGGCCTAAATGGCAGCAAAATTTAGTAAGAATCCAGCTGTGCTGATACTTAGCCCCAGATGTAGTAACCAGAACTATTTACCCCCAGTGTACTTAGTCCGCTTTCACTTGTTCTGATCTTTCTTATCTGTAGATGTGATGTTACAGCTGGCTAGTCTCGCAGTAACGCGTGTTTAATTTTGCTTCCCTGACATGCTGAGGACAAAACGCTTCACTTGTCAAAGATTTAAATAACCCCAGCCTTGTCTTTGCACTCTTCAAAAACGCTCATTTGATATTGATTGATTTTTAACAGGCATCTGGCATTATCGCTGGGAGTACGACCATCTTAAAGGAATACCTGGATCTGAGCTCACTGTTTCTGGTGCTGGATTCCAGACAGACTTGAGAGTGCACCTGCAGCTGAGGCAAACATGGTTAGCATTTAGTAAGTGCCCTTTAAACTTGGTATCCGTTAAGGGATGTTCAGAAGATTCAGTCGCTGTCTTGCTACAGTTTCTGCCTTGTTAAATCTCCTCCTCTGCATATGTTGCTCATAGAAGTAATCAGAATTCACTTTCTTTGTACAGTACAAAAATCTACCTTTTCTGCAAAGCGACTACGTATGTGTAAGGGGCCAGAATGCAGTCGCACTAGTGATGAGAGTGAAAAAGGCTTGTGTTCCTAGCATTCTACTTCCCGTGTGTTCAGTCTTCACAATGGGGAAGCAGAAGGCAAGAACTAAGTCCCGATGAAGATAAGGAGGGGCATTTTTGTCTCTCAGTCTGTTTATGCCCCCTCCTGGAGGGCCCCAGAAATGAGACGAATAACTGTGCATCTTTTGTAGACCTGTTTACATTCAGGTCACTGCATTTTCTTGGAGGTTGTCCTGAGGCTGTGTAATGAACCATCACAAATGTCATCACTTCTGGTTTTCAGAAGTGCTTCACTGCTTTCTCTTACAAGGCCAGTGTATTTAAAACAATCCTAATGGAACAAGACAAGGAGGGGCAGAAGAGAGAACAAATATCTGTCAAATACTATTTGTGCTGCTGTTACTACTCTATTGGCAGGCCTGCAGGCACTAACTGATGATGAATGGCACATAGCCTAAAGCACTGCTTCTCCCTATTGGTAGCTAAATGAATGGAGCAGTAGTTTACTCCTTTAGTCTGCTTTCTCTGCTTTGTGTCTTCAAGTAACTGTGTTGGATCATTGAGCTCAGGAGCATCTTTGCATATTGTTGAGGCAGAGCTTTTTAGCATGCTGGCCCTAGAGAATATTAGGATTTTATTCCATCTTTCCGTGTAACTCCCCTGCCTGATTCTTAGCAGCCAATGTACAGTTTATCCAGAGGTCAGTGTCACTTTCAGATGAGTGAATTGAGGTACTACTAATGGGGACAAGCTACGTTAACTTAAGAGATCTGAACTGGCCTGAGACCAACTGCAAAGCAGCCTGCCTATGTATTCCTTCATGGAGAACCATATCAAAAATAGGTGCTGAAATGTGTGTAACAAAACCTTTGTTCTGAAGAAAGTCTGTGGCTCTGAGCACCCCAGGGGTCACTTGCCACGTGCAGTTCTGATGGCTAGGGGTACTGCTATCAGTACTCGGGATTGCAACTGAACATCATCTCTGACTATCTGGGTCTGGATTCTGAGGCTGTGTCAAAGCTGTGGGACCTGAAGCCAATTCCCCTGTCCCTGTGCAAACCTCCAGACTCCACGGCTGAGGGATACCTTCCCTTTGTCCTCCTCTCCCTCCACAGAACTCTTGGTTTCAGCTGGAGGAGACAGGGCCTGCTGTGTGTAACCATCCACCACTGCTGGGCTGGTTTAATTGTTGTCTAACCCTCTGAGGCACCCAGAATTAAGGGATGTGTCTCAGGGTGAGAGGAGGTGTGCTTCAGGCATTTAAGACTCTGCCTTCTCGAGGTGGAGTCCAGAGAATTCTTTTGCTTCCTATTGCAGCAGTAGGATTTGAAGTGACACAAATAGAAATCAGAGAGAAGCCAACTCTTTAAACAAGATCTGGGTTATGAATCAAACACTGCTCACAACTAAGAGAGGAAATGTTTCGGGACATGGTGCTCTCAGCTCTCTAACCTTAGAGCAAGTTTGTGTGATTCCAGCATCACAGCTGGAAGGTGAAAATCATTTGACCAAAACTGGACAAAAAAAAAACCAAAGCCCCTTTGTTTTCAGAAGTGCTTCACAAAGCCTCTTTGGTTTTTTTGACAGGAATGAGGGGAAAGGAGCTCACGCCAAGCTAACGCTCAGACGAGCCTGTTGATTTAAGTACACGTAAATGTTAAAGGAGTATGTATCAGAAAACTGCACTCTTCAGGCAAAGTTGACTCTTCATCTCCTTTTTATTTGTTGTATCTAAATACTACAGATGAGCAGCATTAGAGTATAAATGTGCAAAATGCTTGTTATGAAAAGCAGAATTTGTTAGGGGTGAACTGGCAGGGTCGTGCCCATTCTGACAAACTCTGGGCATGTAGAATTTCCCCCCCCAAAGCTATGAAATGGGGTTGATGATTGGCAGCTGCAGTGAGAGAAGGAAAGAGCTGCTCCAGCAGGGAATTCTATGGAGTTCATGAACAATAGTGCAAAACACAAGGGGTGGGGAGAGGGGGGAATTACAGAGGCAGCCTGTTGGTTCGGTTCTTCATAAACCTAACTTTTGTGTGTTTCCAGTGGTAATACTTTGTGGTGCTGAGGTCATAATCATACTGATGCTGATCTTCCTAAGGAATGGGATCCTGATCACCATTGCATTGTGCTTATAAGAGCTTTCTCATTTGCAGTAAGACATTTCTTATCTCCCAGCTCCCTGCCTTAAGAGTACAGACGCTGTTAGCGGCCCCATGTATCCTGGGTGCAAGGAGGTGTGTGCCCAGTGTGGGGCACTGTTAATAGGAGCCTAAGAGCTACAGCTGCCAGCTTTGCTCTGTCATTGAATTGTCTCCAGAGAGACATATACTAGTGGTAGAGGAGTGGTGTTGTTTTGGCTGGGGCTTTTAATTTAGGAAAGACCTTTTTTTCTGGAAATGCATAAGTCACATAAGATGTGGGAGGCCTCTTCATTTTGTGTTTTCTGAAATCTGGATAGGCTTTATTCACAGTGGTTCCTGGTTTATCCAGTGCCAACTCTTAGTTGTGGTTTGAGTTTGGTTTGGGTTTGTTTTAATGGGAATATAAGAAAGGAGAAATGGACTTAACACGCCCTTGGATTTAATTGCAAATAAGCTAAGGCCTTGAGGGCCTCGGAAGTAAGGCTCTTTTAGAGCACATGGAGTTAGCTCTGAGTTTATCTGTGTGCACTTGCTTGTAGTTTTCTGCCCTCTCTGTTGGTGTTATGGTTCTCAGGAGTCAGGGTTTAGGATTTTTGTAATGGGATTGGGAAATGCTGAGGTTCTGCCTTCAGCCAGGTACCTGTTTCCTGTCTTACGCTACTGTGCAGTCAAAGCATTGCAATTAATTTTGGCAGGACTGAATTATCCTCTTCAGTTCCTGTTCATGACAATACAGGAACACTGTTAACGCTCTGAAGCACTTTTGTTCACAACCTTGACAGGTAGAAGGATTTCAGGAAGTTCATAAACTTCCTGCTGGGAAGTGCTAACATTCTGTAGTTTTTCAGCAGCAGGGAAAGGTCACTTGAGGGTGATGGTTTTACTCTCCTGCGTAATGCATGAGGTGAAGCTCTGTGTGCAATTCCTGGAAACCTAACAGCCCATGCCCTGTGTTCGGGAAGGTGCAAACCAAGCTGCTAATGACTGGAAATCAAATTGCATTTTTCAATGCCTTTTAACTCCTCTTTCAAAACTACTGCAATTGTCTTGAAATCCATAGGGGCAAACAGTTAACAGTCGTTACTCCATCCATGGTGTCTGTGGAAACCAAGGGGCCTATCGTGACCTGCTGCACGCTGCTAGTACGTAGTGACTGTTTCTGCTGTGTACCCCTACTGGACTTCTGCATTTCCAGACTCAGACAGAAATGGATGTGTTGCTCTTCAGCTCCTGATTGCACATGAGGGTTTGCACATGGCAAATTGATAATGTTGATTGTAGTGCTGCTGATAAAAGCGGAGTGGTAGAAATGGCAAAGTGAAGATGTAAAGACATCTGAAGAAAGAGCCTGCAGTATTCTGAGATCCCAGCTCTAGATTATGCTGCCACTATCAATGAGTAGCTCAGAGTCAAAAGGATGATGCTAGAAGAGGACTGAAAAAAAAAGCTTCTTTCTTAAATTGCTGCAGCTTACTGACATGTTTTGTTTCTTTCACAGGACTGCTGGCTATATAATGTCTGTGTTGTTCTAGCCAATCGTCACCTTCATACTCATTGCAGTTTGTATTTCCTATGAGGCTGTGACAGCTGTGTATCCTTCTATCTGTGTACCTCTCTGGAGGAACAGTCTTATGGTCTACAAGACCGGTTAAGTCTCTGCTTTCACCTTAGCCAAACCAGTGTTAAAAGGGCTATTTGGTCACTTGGCACTTGCTGCACAGGTGCACTCCTCCTCAGTGGCCATTTGCGTGTGATGTACCAACTGGATAGTGAATTCAATGTCATTAGAAAGAACTGGACTAAAACCCATGCCAAGGTAGAGGATCATACAAGGTCTTTTATACTACATAAGGCTGGCTTCAAGGGGTGAAAAAGGAACCTGAGCAAAGAGTGACTATGCCCTTTCTTGGCTGTATGCTCTGTGAACCTGATGTTAATGGTCGCTTAGTTAGCTTGGGTGGGCTCCACGTGTGTTTTGTACAGAATAATGTAGGGAAGGAGTGAGAGAACACAGAGCGCCCGGAGTCCTCTGAATTGCCTGACAGCAGCCATTGTCTGTCCCTGGAAAGGCAAGGCTTTGGTAAAGTGTCAGAAAGGGGACAGTCAGGTTTTGCAAACAAATTGTTCTTTGTCATGCAAAGAGGGCCATGGCATACAGCTCTGGGATGAAGTCTGCTGAGTTCTGTAAGTACTGAAAGTATTCAGTCTTGTCTGTGGCCCTTCATACACATCTCTGCATAGCAAGAGCGTTTTTCTGTGAGCGGCACAAGTGTTTTAGAGCTTGTGGTTACCCCCTGCAGACTCCTGAGTTGCTCAAAGCCCACAGCTCTGGGATTCCTCCTTCAAAAACCTCATTCAGTTTTCTGGCTACATCAGGAGAACCTGTGTATAAAGTAATGGCTAATCAAACACCATGCAAGTATGCAAAGCTGACTTGTGACCCAGAGGGAGGTGTTACAAATACTTCCCTGCTGTGAGAGCTATCCTAATTGTATTTCTTAATCGCTGTTAAATGCAATGTGAGAAAATGTGCGTACCTTAAGTAATGATTCCTCATGTTAAATCTGAAAATAGTGCTTCGTGTTCAGCTAAGACTCCTTTGTTCAAAGCAGTTTAGAGCTATGAAGCATTTTCTTTCTGCAGTGTCCTGTTAGCAGGTGAGTATCAACCAGCCTCATTTTCTGGGTAAGAAAAGAAGACGCAGAAATAGAGGTTTATTTGGAAAAGTGTTCCTGAATTCATGAGGATTTCTGGTTTTGTGGTTCTCAAAAGGCAGTGGAAGAATTTGAAAGCTGTGCCTCAGACTTGCCCAAAGAGCAGCCAGGTTTCAAAGCAGAGGCTTGGCTGCTTTTGCACAGTGATGACCTTTATGGAGCTCCAGAAATACTTGTCTTTTGACTTGAGTGTGGGGTTGAATTGAAGTGTTTCTTGAAAACTAGAATTATTTATCAAATATTATAGCAAGGTTATTTTCAGGTGTTTAAATGTCAATGCACTGCTGTGGTTAGGTACATCCCAGACAATTCCCCAACATCCTGATACCCGAACACTAAAAAAAAGGGATTAGGAACTGACTGGTTTTATTTAACGCCCAAACTGAGCAAACGCATGAATTGAACAACAGAAGTAAGGAAGAGTAATTTCATGTAAAGACTGCTCCTGTTTTAATACCATGAGATGGGTAAGGGAAGCTGTGGCAGCTTGTACAGAATGGCTCAGCTCAGTTGATTTCAGCTCGGTTGTGCTGATTTGCACAGGCCTCTGGTTTTCAATTGTTCTTATTTCCTCATTGTTGCTTTTTATGTGAGCAGCTTTTCTTTAATGAAACGGAAGCGTTTGTGTATCTTAAAAGTATATTTCTGACATTCAGATTCCATATCTCTAGGTTTCAGTCGTGTGGTAAGCAGCCCTGTTTGCCAACCGTATAGTTAAAATTAAACACCTGCATAGGACATGAGTCCTTATATATGCAAGCAGGTTACATAGTACTGGAGTGCAGTGTTGAATGATCTAATGAGACATCAAGCAGAATGATGTGATTTGTATGAAGCTGCTAAATTTCAGAGCCTGTGAACACAGGATTCAGTGCTTATCATTGTGGTGTTGATTTCTCTTCCCGGACAGGCTTTTAGCACAACCAAGGTGACTGAACTGTGTGCAGGTGCTCAGCGTACTTTTGCTTTTTACGGAGGAGAAAGCCCGTACCTGAGTACCTCTTCATCTTCCAGGTAGCAGATGCCTTTGTCTTTCTCTGGCTGGTGAACTTTGCAGTTGCACTGGGTCCACAGACCCTTGCTGGTGCCTTTGCCTCTTGTTCCTGGGCCTCTGGAAAACCAGCTGATGTTCCACTATGGCCACTCTTCATTGGAACAAGCAATGCGGTGAGACTGTGGGGCTGGACGTGAGCCCTGTCACATATCCAGCAAGTGCAGGTTTTACATGTAGGGAAGCCATTCTGCAGATGCTGCAGCCCCCCCAACCCGACTGCCGCCCCCGCAGCACGCGCACACACACGTGTGCACCTATGGTCTGAGGTGTCATGAGCCCAGAGGGCTGAAAAGCATTTCTCTTAGACTGTATGATTTATAATGGTAAGAGAGATATATAAGCATTTCTATTATTATTGTGGATAATTTTAATTATGTATATTTTTATATAATTATATATATTCTATAATTATAAAACCTTACTTACGTGTTCATGTGAAACTTTGAGCCTTGAGACTTTTGTTTGCATTTCATGATTTTTATGAGGGCACATTTCATTAAGGAGCCAACCCAAACCAGCCTGGGATTCTGAGATTCTGTGATTTTGTTCCATACCTTTAGCACAGGATGTAATTCTTAAATAATGGGCAAAATGAACCACAGATTCCTTCCAGTGCCAGTTATGTTAGTAGGGGTAAGACTGGAAAAGTAAATTGTGTTTTCTTCACCAGTGTCAGGAAACATGACCAAATTCAGGTTCCTCTTCATGCTGCATCAACAACCACCGCATCTTCAGGACCTGTGCATGCATCTTGTTCCAGTGCTAAGTAGTGCAGTTAGTTAGTAACTACTGCTTGTGTCATAGCTACAGAAGATCCATCATGCCTCAAACCTTAAATGGTGGCAGGTGTGGGCATATATGTAAGAGCACCAAGTTTTTACAGTGATGCCTCTATCTTCTCTCTGGCTTTTTAATTTTACTGAGAACTAACTTAGTACCTTTCTGGCCTAGTTTTACTTGTCAGTAAAGTCACTCTTTCCAGTTGTCTTCCTATTTTCTCAGTAGCCTTTGATCTGTAAGGATCCGTCCCAGCAGCTGTGGCTGTCAGCTTCAGTGTTTCTAGTGACTTTGCTGCTGCAGACTCTAACCAGGAAAACACTGAAAACCTCTTGATAGCCTTCATGACATGATGTGATGTGGCTTGTTCTTCAGGTGGCACCATGTCTTGAATGCAGACATCTGCTGCCAGTGACTACACCCACTTGCATTGGATGGGAGTCACCAATAGCTCCACAGATGCAGCCCCAAACCAACATCTGCATAAAGGTAATGGAGAATAAATCTAACAAAAGAGCAATTTACCTCCTGGCATGCCTGTTTCTAACAGGTGACTTCTGTAAAAATAGTTTGATCCAGCTTGGGTACATTGTGAGAGCTTTAAGTGTTAATAGGATTCAAACCACCTTGAATAGAAATAAGCATTAAAGGTAAACCACGTAAGCTGAGGAAGGCATCTTGAAGAGCACAGGAGGCAGTTGTGTGAAAGACAGGACACGTGCACTTGTGTTCAGTAGGGAGGTATTCTGTGATTCTGTCATTTATGGCCTTAGTAGTACTGAGCATTTCATTAAATGCGTCCTCATTACTCTGCTTCCCTCAGTTGATTGTAAGTGCTTGGCACAGATGGGCTGGCAGGACTGGGGCAGTGGGGAGATGCCCAAAAGGCTCAAGCGCCGCAGTAGTCAGTGATCCAAAAGTGCTGGTGGGCTTAACTAGACAAAATCTACCCTCCAGAATGCTCCTTACCCAAGGGTATTGGTGGAAAGTGTTTGTCCTTCAGCCTTGCAGTCAGGGGAAAGGGTGTGAGAAGGAGTGAACTGATACAGCATGTCCACAACTGGTAGATTATAGGCACTGCCACAGACTGGGTGTTTTCTGGCAGTCCTGATGCAGGTGCAAAGGCAGTCCTGAACTATTTGGTGGCAACCATCAAAATAGCAGACTCATGATTCTCAGCTCTGGTGGAATCTGGCTTGTGAGATACAGTGACTGTGCTCGGGCACCCTCATGGGGATATGAATCATTTTCCTTGCAGACAGTGGTCTTGCTGCTTTGTGTGAGTGCAGTGGCTGTTCACAGTTTGCAGATACCATGTGAAATGCATTCTTTCTCTACTTAAAAGGGCAAAGTAATTTGTCAGGCGTGTGGCACGTGAAATCTTCACCATAAACACTGTGTGACTTGTGCAAGCAGGCTGCCTGAAATACAGACGCTGAGGCTTCTTGCATCAATCACAGCTGGGTTAATCAAATCAAAGCACAACATTCTTTTTCTCTGGAAAACTGAAGTCATAGCCCTGTGTCCCTGTTGTAAAAGCAGAGATGCCCTCCCTCATGGGGAATTCAGGGCCCATACTCCCACAGATCATCCATCACAAATGTCCAGCTCAACAGAAGCGTACCTTTGAGTTCCTCCTGTGGAAGTCAGGACTGTGTGTGCCACTGTGAAAGCTGAGAAGGCTCTTAGAAAATGGGTAGTCTTGGCTCCAAGAGAGTTTTGTTTTGTTCAGATTGTTTTCAATTGCAGTAGAAAACTTGAGTGTCTGTATCAGGAAGACAATTTTGGTTGTTTTCCATTATTTTGTGAAAATAAAATATTCTTTTACATTATTTTTCTTATCTCCATTTTCGTCTCCATCTCTATGTGCATACCGCTCCTGTGCTTGGATTTGGCTGTGACTGTAACAGATGGGAACCTCGCTGAGAGTTGATTCCCTCTCCTGACTGAGAGACAACCCAGTGTGGGTTTTTCACAGTGTATTTGGCAGAGTCCATGTGTGTATGTTCATGGTGAGTGTTTGTCGGAAAGAGGCAGGAAACCATGAGGGTGCAGCTGTTCCGTGAGCTTCCTGCTTGGGCACGCTGGGCCACCTGGCCAATGCTGTCAGTGTGACCAACACTGAGATGATGAGGAACTGCACGGGCCCACGAGTAAAGAGTGGCAGAGCTGGCATAAAGCCCCTTGTGTTTCTAAGGGTACAAAAGCAGGAGCCTCTTGTAGCTGACTCCGAGGCCTCACCTATGTGTGGATGGACCTCGTAGGAACTTTCCTGATTACCTGAGTCTCCCGGCAATGGCTGCAATGGGGCTTCCCAGCTGAAGTGTGGGCCTGGAGGATGGTTTGATGATGGCTGGTGATGTCTTTCTTCTAAGTCTCTGGTCTCTCTCTGCAGTATTGATTCGATGCACTGCTAATTGTCATCTGTACTTTACTTATATACATGTACACAATTTGTTTTACTGTACTTACTTACTGTATGGAAATATCCACCCAGTTCGCTTTACTGTGCTTGTTTGCTTTAGTGTGCTGGTTTAATCCACTGTGCATGTTGTACAGCGAGTGTGTGATCACTTTGTTGAGTACCCTTCCTGTCAGCAGAACACTTGTGTACCCAGCAACCTCCCTGCCTCTCTTACAGACACCAGGTCCTGCTGCTTTCCCCAAGGTGGAACTGGACGTCTACGGAAAAGGACCTACCATGTACAGGATGGAACCAAAAGCAGCCTTGGAGGAGACAAAACAGCGAAGGGAGGGCCAGCAGACTGCCGCCCAGGCAAGGTAAGGCAGCCTGCCCACCTCTCCTCCTCTGCTTCGCAACTACCAGCCTTTGAGCATCCCCACCTTCTGTTGGGGCTTCTGAGAACACATGACCACCTTAGTGGAGTGACCAGCGACAGGACAGCAGGCCTGCTCCCCTGCCTTGGCCCAAAGCTGAGCAGAGGGAGGCCAAGCAACATATCTTTGCCTCTCCACTAGCTCAGCTGTTAATTAGTCTCAGCTATAAACATCATGCAGGCATGGGCTTAACTTTATTGAAGTTTGCACATAGACCTGCAACAAAATAAAGTGATTGAGATTGAGTGAAGTTTCCATCGAGTGACAACAAAACATAAAATGAAGCAGTGTGAGGAGGGGCATCTGTAGCAAGGATGGATTTTATTGTTTAAGTGAAAATTGGATGTTCTGGGCCAGTGGTGCCCTGTGGCAGCTTCTCACAGCTGCAGCTACATGACAGCTGACACAAAGGGCTGTGAGCAGCTGTAGCCTGTTAGGAGCAAGTGGAAGTGAAGCCAGAGTTAGTGTATGTAAGGAATGGAAGGAGAGCAGAGACAACTCCTAATTCAAGGGTATTGCCAAAGGTTAATGTTGCTAATTCAGGCTGTGGCTGATGGCAAAGGCCGTGGAAGCAGTCCTGGCTCAGCTGGAGGAGCTCACCCTCTGGTTGCTCAAATGCATGGTGTATTTGGGTCACTGGTAATGCCGTCTTTTGTAAAGCCAGCTTGTTTCAGATGTCAAAGGGAGAAATAGAAATGTATGAGGACTTGAAAGGTGAACAGTGGCAGGGAACTCAAATTATCTACCTGTGAAAAAGATGAAAAGGTAAATATTAAGGTAACAAAAGATCCAAGAGATCTGAGGCTTTTTCTTTCTCCACCTGTGTTTCTCTGGGCAAATCATGTACTCCCCAATCTAGAGGTGTCATTGCACCAGTGAAAAGTCCTAAGCTTGAGACAGTCAATGGTTAGTTGAGAAGCTTTCAAAGAAGTGTGTTGGTTAGCCAGTGCTTGGAACCAGCTGTGGAGTGTGGCAGACATGCAGGTATGACTAGCATAAGCAACTGTGGTTGATCAGAGAGTTTACTGTTTCTGCTTGAGTCATTCTTTTGGGTACTGTGAACCCAGGTGTAGCAGGGATGCTCTGTTGATATGAATCAACCCTACCAGTAGTTCAGTTTTATTAAAACTGAAGGTCACTGGACATTTGATGGTCAAGGGAATATTAGCTTCAAACTTGTCCAGACCTTGGGAAAACTTAGAATCATAGAATAGTTAGGGTTGGAAAGGACGTTAACATCATCAAGTTCCAACCCCCCTACCATGGGCAGGGACACCTCCCACTAAACCATTCCACCCAAGGCTTCGTCCAACCTGGCCTTGAACACCGCCAGGGATGGAGCATTCACAGCCTCCCTGGGCAACCCATTCCAGTGCCTCACCTGGAATTTCTTCCCTATATCCAGTCTAAACTTCCTCTGTTTAAGTTTGAACCCGTTACCCCTTGTCCTGTCATTACAATTCCTACTGAAGAGTCCCCCCCCAGCATCCCTATAGGCCTCCTTCAGATACTGGAAGGCTGCTATGAGGTCTCCACGCAGCCTTCTCCAGGCTGAACAGCCCCAACTTTCCCAGCCAATCTTCATACGGGAGGTGCTCCAGTCCCCTGATCACCCTCTTGTCCCTCCTCTGGACTTGTTCCAACAGTTCCATGTCCTTTTTATGTTGAGGACACCAGAACTGCACACAGTGCTCCAGGTGAGGTCTCACAAAAGCAGAGTAGAGTGGCAGGATCACCTCCTTTGCCCTGCTGGTCACGCTCCTTTTGATGCAGCCCAGGATACGGTTGGCTTTCTGGGCTGGGAGTGCACACTGAAGTCGGCTCATGTTCATTTTCTCATCGACCAGCACCCCCAGGTCCTTCTCCACAGGGCTGCTCTGAATCTCTTCTCTGCCCAACCTGTAGCTGTGCCTTTACTTCATAAGTAGTGATCAAATTCTTGGCTGGTTCATATTTGCATGAGTGTACTGAACTCCCCAGCTGCAGGTCTATCCATAAATTACCCCTTGAGCTTTCCTTGATAATGAAATCAACACTTTAAATGTGGACTTTTTAACCATACCATATTGATGTTGTCAGATCTAACTGATATTCGTACACAAAGTGGATAGTTAGATAAAAACTGAGAGGACTTATTCTCTATTACTGGCAGTTTTTCCAAAAAAGGTTTGCTGGGTTTCTAGTGTAAGGAAAGCAGTAGAAAACACTGTTGGCATATGTTGCCCCTACTTTGCAGCACGTTGAACCCCCAGGCAACTCTTAAACATCAATAGCAATAGAAATTACTACTAGAAAAACAGCACTAAGAGCCAAGTAGTGGTGTAGGAAACCCTCTTGATTCCAGAAACTGGTGATGTTTTCTCAAAGTTTTTAAGGTTTTCAGCAAATAATATATCAGATACCACAAATTGAGGAATGATAGTAAGGTAAATGTGAATTCCTGGATCAGAGAACCTGCAGTTTCTTGCAGGGCATGGAGAACTTTAATTTTGCATCCAAAAGGGATAGGAAGTTTTATATTTATTTTTCTTGAACTTTGATGCAAATTGTTACTGTTCCAGAGCTTTTTTCCGGATCATATGATACCTTTTCCAAGTGAGCCCCATGCAGCTGTAAGCCACTCTGGGATATTACAGGTGTGTAATCTTTGAATGAAGATGAGCCAGCATAGCTTAGAATTTCCCATTGCCTGTTTTTTTGTGAGCATAATTCTTTGCCACTGTTGGATCTGTTCCTAGGTTATGAATACCTCAAAATATGGTTACTACTTTTTTCCATATGAGGTATGAAGTGGTGTGTCCCTGCCAGACAGTTACTGTATGACCGCACTTGGAAACTTAGGCATTCTTTCGGAGTGTCAAAACAGAAGATGAAGTAAAAATGGTTAATGCCTTTCTTGGGTATTTCAGGTGAAAGACCCTGTTTCCTTAAAAAGGTGGAGTGCTGCAGTACTTGGCACATACTTAACAGCAGGCATTGGTAGGATAATGAGGAAATGGGAATGTGATACAACCCCCTAAAAAAAAAGGCTTAAAAGGTTAAACTTAATGAGTAGAAAATTCAGAGTGACTAGTATGATTTGTTAGCTGGAAGGCTACTGTAGCCTTTGGGGAAAAACAAGGTAGGTCACTCAGTGTTAGTCATCTTTAAGTGGACACAAGATTTTAACTTACAGTGGGAATAGATTCACAGAATGACCATATCAGGGATCATGGTCTTACTTCCCACAGAGGGGAAAAATGAGTACTAAAGGTGGAAACATACTCATCACTCTTGCTTGCTTGTCACTAGAAAAATTAATTAATAGAAGAACTTTCAGTGGTCTTAAGACAACAAGCCTATGTGTGAGTTTTGGGGATAAAGACTGGTTGGAAAGGCAACATAAGAACACAGGATTTTAAAGGTAAAACTAAAAGAAATATTAAAGCTAGGTTGTTGAGGGTTTTTTTTTAATTATATAATAAATTCTACTCTAGCATCCACCAGTAAAGGAAAAACATTAAATAAATAATTCTCAAAACATTCTTCTGTATTAAAAAGTTATATCCTTATAAAAATGGATGTTTAGTCAGGAGGTTAAGCTAACCCCCAATGGATAAAAAATGTTTCAAATTAAATATAATTGACACATACAGAACTAGATTCTGTAAATAATTTTTACAAACCTAAATAAAAAGAATTAATTTCTACAGATGCTGCATATCCAATGAAAATTGGTTCACTTTTGCTACCCAAATATCAAGTAGATTTTGCAGTGTAACATAAACATTTGATTTGGATGCTCTTGCCCATATACGATATACAGCGAATGTGCAGAGCTTGTGGGTAAGATTAAGAATCATTCTAAAGAGGTAATGGTTACACCCCATTTTGATAGATGGAAAAATCTGTTGTGAACGCTCCTCTGTTGCTGTTTTATGGTGTATTGTCTGTTTAATTGTATTTTGTTCAATAAAACTTAGGAGGCATGAGGCAGAGAACACCTTTGTGAACTGTGCAGTCCTCACGCACGTTTCAGCAGAAGCTGTTGGGTCAGTTGTTCACAGCCAGTCCCTATATCCTTGGAAACTTTCATTAAGACAAGTTGACGGTCTTGGTTGTTACTTGTGATGTGCTTGGTCAAGTAGCAAGAGAGACATTAGTTTTACCAACTCAGTGCTTACAAGTGATTAAAAAATCACTTCTGATACTTTTATAGTTTTTTGTGGATTGAGCAGTGAGCGAGTAAAATATTTTTCAAGTATGTTTTTCTTGACTTTCATTGAAAGTGAGTATTTTGGCTGATGGCATTAAGTCAGAACATCTGAATAGCCTCAGAACAAAAACCAGTTAACTGCCTGCTATCCATTTAGCATGTGCTAAGTGAAATTACTAGGTCTGACCTACACCAGATGTCTGTGTGTACCGAAGAGAGGTTTGACCTATAGCCTAAAAATAAAGTGTGTCACTATTAGAATTAGAAGCCATATTTATTAGAATATGGTTTCTCTGAGACAACACTGTATGTACATGTCTAGTGGTAGGCAGTGTGAATAATCTGGAAGTCTTGCTGTAGGCTATTTAAGCAAATCGGATGCTTAAAAGCATTTCAAGAAGGAAGGTAGCATGAAGCTCTTTATCTGAGGCCTCTCTTTACTCATGACAGCATTTCCAATGAATAGACTGCACAGCCTAGAGTGTTGACAGAACTGAGTCGTTAGTAGGTGATATCCTACCCTCACTGAAGTCAATAAGGTGGTGTTTTTTTTTTTTAAATTCCTTTGAAGGGTCAAAATTCAAAATTTTATCCTAGATTTCTTTCTTCCCCCCCCCCCCCCCCTTTTTTTCTTTTTTTTTGTTTTGGTTTGGCTTGTTTTTTTGTCTGTGAATAACATTTCTGCAATTTTTTATGTTGGAGTTTTTTATATTTAATTGTATTTTTAACAGAACTTTTTTCACTATGCAGTATGTCAGTGTTTTAAATTTAACAGTGACACCTTCAAAAACAGAAGATTGAAATTACTTGGGTAATTACAGTTCTTTCTGGTTTTGTTTTTAAGAATAAACCTATTCCCCTCCCACTGCCCACTGTTTAATAGATGCAACTGATACTCAGGTTTGGTCGGTAGACTTGAAGTTCAGAGTTCTGTTGGCCAATTTCGCAGCTTCTTTCTAATAGCTTTTTACATGTGATGTGAATACATTAGAAAAACCTATGGTAGACAGCACATGTCCAGCCTGTCTTCCAGAGGAATAAAAAGAACCTTGCACCTGATGTAGGATATGTTAAAGAAGAGAGCACATGCCTTTCCTAAATAAGCATAACAAAATAAATTTTATATATGCAAAAATTAAGTTAAAGACACAGCGGGCTTACCAAGACAGGCACTCATCCTTTTGTGAAAGGTAGAATTCCTGGTAGTGACTTTTCCTTTTGGCCTTCCCCATTGCCATCTCTTGCCCCACTCCCCCATGTTCTGAGTTGTTCTCATTCTCTGCCTTCACAGATTTCAGAGTTAAGCTTTCTTTCTCTAACCATTCTGCCACAGAAAGTCTCTCTGTCCCTGACCAGTTTCCCGTCCGATTCTGTTCCAGATTTCAGGCTGAAATAGCCGTGCACAGAACTTCAGTCTCTTGTCAATCTCCTCGGCATGTCCAGTCTGCCTTTCCTCATTTTCCCTTCTAGGTTTTTCTGGCCTTTCTGCCAGTCTAAAGCTCTCAGACTGACTGAAGTCAACAGGAGACAATACTGAGAGTCAGTAACAGCTCTTCACTGGCACTGCTTGGGGCCCTAGAATTTGTCAGCAGGTTCAGGGCAAAATCCTGCTCATTCCCAGCAGCATTGGGCTGGATCACTGCCAACTGTCGTCACATCTTTGAAGAAATCAGTCATCAAATTCAAACTGGATTCACAGAGCCTTGGGAAAATGTTGGCTTCTTTGACTGTCAGAAATAGTGTGTAATGCTTGAGAAGCGTCCACCTTAGCAAATATTTTCCATGCTACTGCAGCCAGTCTTTCATTCAAAATGTTGCAGGTGCAGACAGATAAGGTTTCTAGTTACGAGTATGGCTCTCAAACTTCATTGCATTTAGTGACATCTAGAGTTTCTGATTTTTGTTGTATTAATCTGAGACAGTGCAATGTTTTTTTCCTGTTGTTTTCTCACCTGTTGATTGATTTGTTTTTTTACCAACAAAAGGCATTTATTTTGCTTTGGTTTTTGTTCAGATTGGTTTTCAATGGGTTGGCTTTGCAGTTAAGCAAATCATCATTGAGTCCTCGGTGCTGTCATACGCTACTCTCGGAAAGACATGGTGACGTTTGCCACCAGCCTACAAATCATGTTATATATTTCACTGCATGGGAGAGAGGGTGCAAGTTTGTTTCTGCGTACCGTGTGACTGGTAATCCCTGCCTGCAGCATACCATCATTTAACTCTGCAATTCATCTTCCTGTATTAAGGACTTATTTTTCTGATATTAGGCATATATTGGTTATCTGTTTGAAGAGGGATCCATTCCCCCAGTAGTAAATTTGCACATACCTCCGTTAAATAAAAACAACCAACCAACGAACAACCAAAACAACAACAGAAAACCCTTCCAAAACCAAGCCAGAACAAAAATCCCGAAGAAGGGATCTTTTCTCCTATCCTTAGTTCTAGGTGTTTACTGCATTCAGTTCTGACTCTGAAATATTTTTACTGCGCATTCCTTCTGACGTTTACTAGTTTAACTTCAGCTTGCTCAGGTTTTACTTTCTCACACAGTCCTCAGCTGTCTTAGAAAGAAAAAGATGGATCTGGGATTGCGTTTTTCCTAGCATTATTGCTCCTTTATTTTAATTGATAGCATGGGCACAACGATGACTGTTGAAGCTGAGCTTTGTATTTTGTATTCCACTTTGGTCTGCTGAGTAAGAAAAGCGTTTTTCATGACAGCACTTCTGGTTTGAAGCTCTTATGGCAGAAATCCTGGGAAAGACACTTGTGCAGGCTGTGAGCCAAGCACTCCTTTCGTGTTAAGCAGAGATACTAAAACCCAAAAAGATGCTGTTCTTTTTTTACATTGATTGACTCGTTTAGATTTTCCTAAAGCTTCCATTTGACGTTGTTTATGGAGTTGAAATACTTCTTCAACTCAGCCTTTATGTTTGCTAGCAGTGAACCTGTTAATTGGTGGCAAATGGGGAGATGAACAGGCTGGAACACCTACCAGAACCTCCCCTTCTGCTTCAGTGTGGCTGAAATAGCTTAAACTGCATTTGCACCCAGCTGTGTGCCAGCAGCGCTGTAGACAGATGTACCTAGTCTTACTGTAACGTAACTGTTCAGGTGAACAGCGGTGAAGCTATGCATAATGCATTCTTTGTTGTGAGCTAGGACGCTCCCCTGTCAAGTGAAGCCTGCCCATGTTACTGCATTCACACCAGCTCAATTTAGACTGCAGGACAGGAGAACAATAGAAGCGAAAGCAACCTTGTGTTTCTTGGTTGAACTGCATTATTTAGTGTCTGAAGAACCTGGTGTGCTTCCAAAATCACATTCATTTCATTATTTTCCTGCAGTCCTGTAGTGTCCATTCTGTCTCTTGCCTGCTCAACTTTTGCTTTGTGTCCTCAAATCCGATTTTCTGGAAGTGGCAGTGGACAGGAGGAAAATGCAGCAGTGGAAACTGCAGGTATCAACCCGAAAAGCCTTTGTTGCCTATCTCTGTAGAAGTCTGGATAGAATTGATAATAGTACAGACCAGCCTGGGGCAATTTTCCTTTAAGAGCTTGGTTCATCTTAGAGGATGGAGAGAATGGTTAGAAAGAGGAGTAGACAGTTTTCAGGTTATGAAAGTACCTTTTATTTTGATGTTTGAAATGCATACAGCTCTCAAAACGTGACTCCTCCTGTAATATTATTGTGGCTTGAATTTAGCGGATGCTTTCCCAGAAGTGTCATCACTTGTACTTCGGTTTTTCTCCCTCTCTGACAGAATGAGCTCTTTGACTAGTTTGATGTGGTTTTTCTCTGCATTATGAAATTGATGCTGAGTTGTCTCTTTCTAGATTTCACAATGTCGGAGTTAAACGTACAGTATGTTAAGACTATTTTGGACCAGGATAACCACTACATCTCCTGAGTTTCTTCTCTGGAGGGGCTGGCTAAAAATAGTCTAACTATAGTACATTGCTCTTCTTTTTAGGAGCCAAGGCATCTGCAGTTTTTCTGTGAATTCAGCCTTAGTGATACGTACATGTCTTTGACAGGCAAAAAGATTTCTGGAGCACCAACAAACCATGGATTCTGCTTTAAGGTACAAGCTTATTATTCGGATACAGATTAAAGTAAACCACAATTTTTAGGTAAGCTGAAGATTCTTTAAGGTTTCTGAAAACAATATTCAGCTGTCTCTTATAAAATAGGACAATTAGTGGCTTTTATTTCAACAGGTACTGCGTTCAAGGTATGCATTAGTGCTAAAAAAATGTGCTGTGGCCGACTAGCCTAACAAATCAGGAGGAAACCGAGACCTGAAACAGCTCTGTGCAGATGAGGAACAAAGTAGGACCTGATGGATGACAGCAATTTGGTTGCTGAAGGTAATTTTTCTGTGCGGAGTTAGCTTCTTGCCTAAGTTTACTCTGTGAAATGTTGCTGTTGTGTGGTAGAGGAGTATCTAGGTTCCCATGCAATCGCAATCTCAGCTTTAGTCGTGGTTTAAAACCCAGTCAGCCACGCAGTCTCGCTCGCTCACATCCCCCCCCCCTTCTTCCCTTGCCCCCGCTCCTGGAGGGATGGGGAGGAGAATCGAAAGAATGTACCTCCCCCGGGTTGGATAAGAACAGCCCAGTAACTAAGGTGTAACACAAACCACTGCTGCTACACCAATAATAATAACAATAAGGGAAATAACAAGGGAAGAGAATACAATACCACCCGCCGACCGAGCCCGACCGAGCAGTGAGTGCCCTTCTGGGTAACTCCCTGTTACATCCCGGGCATGACGTGCTGTGGTATGGAATACCTCTTTGGCTGGTTTGGGTCAGGTGTCCTGTCTCTGCTTCCTCCCGGCTTCCCTTCCTCCTCCCTCCATGGCAGAGCATGAGGCTCACAAAGTCCTTGGTCAGACTGAACGTTTGAGCAGCAACGAAAAGCATCGGTGTTATCAGCACTGTTCCCAGGCTGAAAGTCAAAAACTCAGCCTGCACCAGGTACCAAGAGGGAGAAAAAATGACTGCTGCTGCTGAACCCAAGATAGATGCCCTGCTTGTGGGATGCTCTGAACACCTGTGGGATGCTCTGCTTGTGGGATGCTGTGAATCCCTATGGGATGCTGTGAATCCCTATGGGATGCTCTGCTTGTGGCATGCTCTGGAGCTCCCTTGTGCCACCAGCTCCTCCCTAAGGTCCCTACACCAGGGAACATCCACACTGCAGCACAGAGGTGTGGGATCATGGAGTCATGGAATCACGGAATGGGTTGGGTTGAAGGCACCTTAAAGCTCATCCAGCTCCACCCCCTGCCATGGGCAAGGACACCTTCCATGGAGCGGGATGCTCCAAGCCCCATCCAACCATGCCCACTTCCAGGAATACCACACAAACCCCATTCCTTCTGCACCAATCCCTTTCCAATCCCTTCTTTTCCCCCCCCTCCCCCTCCCCCTCCTGGGCAAATTCCCTGGATTTGGCACCATTTGAACTCCCCCCCACCCCCCCAAAGTGGCTTTTAACAAGAACCTGGGCCCCATTCCACCTCTTTTTGGCCCAAAGAAGCAGCTGGGAAGCTGCTTCTGGGGCAGCAGCCATGTCCTTGGATCCGGGCCTGCACGGAGGCTCCTGCTGCCAGATCCCGATTCTAGGCTCTGGGATACAAGGACAACCCCTTCACCACTCCTTGCCCACCAAATCCCAGGATTTTGGGTGCTTTTGAGGGGCAAACAGTGGTGGTTTTGGGATCAATGTGGGATAAATCCTCACCAGGGACCTTGCTCCATGGGGATGCTGCTTCTGCCCCCTGCATCCCTCATCCTTGCAGTTCCTTGGGCACCTTCCTGGTCCTTTTGGCGGGCTCCCATGTGCTTGTTTGAGCCTTTGGGTGCCCCCATCTGCTTCCATTGCCCTTTGGCGTGCCCCCATCCATTTTTGGGTGCCCCCCATTTGCTTCCATTTTTTGCATCCCACAGAGCTCCAGAGCATCCCATAGGGATTCAGATCATCCCAAGCCCATCAGACCCCCTCCATCTCCCCATGGAACCCCCCATGGAATCCCCCATGCCCCCCCCCCCCCCCCCCCCCCCCATGAAACCTGCCTCTCTATGACATCAGCCGCAGCACCAAGGGACCTGTATGCAGCACCCGTGTCCCTGGGGCAGTTGCGCTTTGGGCGCAGTGGTGGTAGCAGCTCCTTGGTGGCAGCTCCTTGGTGGCATCTCCTTGGTGGTAGCTCCTTGGTTGCAGCTCCTTGGTGGCAGCTGCTTGGTGGCAGCTCCTTGGTAGCAGCTCCTTGGTTGCAGCTGCTTGGTTGCAACTCCTTGGTGGCAGCTCCTTGGTTGCAGCCCGCTGGTAGCACCTCTTTGGTTGCAGCTCCTTGGTTGCAGCTCCTTGGTGGCAGCTCCTTGGTGGCAGCTCCTTGGTGGCAGCTCCTTGGTGGCACCCTCAGTGGTGGTGGCAGCACCTTGGTGGCACCTTGGGGTCACCCTCAGCGGTGATGACAGCGATGGCTTTGCTCCATGTCTTCATCCTGCTGGCATTGGCCTGGCTGGTGCATGGCTCCTGGGACAGCTGTGGGTGAGTGGCACCAGGCTCCGGGGCTCCTGGTATTCCATAGGGAGATGCTGCTGCTCCCAACTATGGTCACACCAGTGGGGTGGTGGGACTGGGAGAGCCCCGCTTCCTCACCATCACCCCATGCGGTGGCACAGCACAGCTATGGGGCACCCCATAGGGTCCCTTGTCCCTGCGTCACCCAGTGGGGCGGGATGATGCCCGCCCTTCATCCCTAACCATCCAGTGTTGGGCTTCTGCTTCCAGAGGGACCTGCGGTACCCGTCCCATGGCTGATTCCTATGGGGTGTCGCGCATCGTCGGAGGCGTGGATGCGCACCAGGGCGCCTGGCCATGGATGGTCAGCATCCAGTTCCCCACGGCCACCGGCTTCTCGCACATCTGTGGGGGGTCCCTCATCACCCCACAATGGGTCCTCACGGCCGCTCACTGCTTCGTCGGGCAAAAGTAAGGGGGAGAAGGGATTCCAGCCATAGGGAATAGCCAAGGAGCAGCTCCCGTCCTGTCCCCTTCCCCATCCTGGATGCACTTGGAGGAGCGCTCAGGAGAAGGCTGCTTCCAGCTTGACAGCCCTTGAGCCTAAGGCGAGCTGGGGCAGTGCTTTCCTTTGGGCAGCAGCAGGAATGTGGCTCCTTCCCACCCCTCCATAGAATGGGATGGGATGGGATGGAATGGAATGGATCATGGAATGGGTTGGGTGGGAAAGGAGCTTGGGATCATCCAGTTCCAAGCCCTTGCCATGGGCAGGGATGCCTTCCATAGAGCAGCTTGCTCCAAGCTGGCCTTGAGCACTACCAGGGATGGAGCATCCAAACCTTCTCCATCCATCCCATCCCAGTGCCCTCATAGGGAATCCCTTCCTTATCTCCAACCTGCAATTCCCAGTCAGAACCCATCACCCCTTGTCCTATGGCTCCAATCCCTGCTCTTCCACTCCCTCCCAGCTTCACCACGGATTGGTACGTGATGGTCGGAATCACAGACCTGGCTTGGGCCAATTCCGAGACCCAGAAACGTTGGATCCAGAGGGTCGTGGTCCATGAATATTACACTAACGTCTCCGGCGGCTTCGACATTGCCTTGGTGGAGCTGGACCAGCCGGTGCAGTGCGGGTACCACGTGCAGCTCGCCTGCCTGCCCGATGCGACGCTCAGGGTGTCCCAGCTCTCCGAGTGCTTCATCAGCGGATGGGGCGCGAGGGAGGCCAGAAGTGAGTGCCCGACGGCCCCGTTGGCCTTGGGATGCCGGGTCATGGATTCATGGAATGGGATGGAAGGGAGGGTAAAGCTCATCCAGGTCTATTGGATGTTGCTCCGACTGGAGATGGAGCATCCCGACCTTCTCCATGCAACCCATCCCAGTCTCCCACCACTTCCTTCTCTCCAACTTGAGCATCCCTGGTTCAGTTGGAACCCATCACCCCTTGTCCCATCGCTGAAGGTCCCTCCATGTCCTCCTTATGTTGAGGATGCAGAACAAAGGGGATGCAGCCCATGCCATGGGACGGTGTTGATGGCTCCCATTGATCTTTTCAGCCCCAAATACCTCCATATCCGTTCCTTCTCCCCCCAGTCCTGACCCCCTTTGTGTCCCCACAGCAGGGGCATCGTCCCCATCTGCCCTGCAGGAGGCCAAGGTCCGCCTCATCGATGCCAAGCTCTGCAACAGCAGCCTATGGTACCGAGGGGCCATCAAGAGCCACAACCTGTGTGCTGGGTACCCGCAGGGTGGCATCGATGCCTGCCAGGTAGGGATGTGCCACTGGGGCTCCCTTCTCCTCTCCCATCTGCAGGGCCTTGCTCTGCATCCCCCTTTATCCCAGCTTTGGAAGCGCATCCAGCTCCTGCTCCATCATCCCTGTGCAGGGACCATAGAGGTTGGAGCTTTCAGAGCACTGATATTCCACTACTAAACCATGTCGTGAGCATGGATTCATGGAATGGGTTAGGTTGGGAAGGAGCTTAAAGCATCCAGTTCTAAGCAAGGGGCAAGGATTCCTTCCATTAGACCAGGTTGCTCCAAGCCCCATCCATCCTTCTCCATCCAACCCATCCCAGTGTCCCACCGCCCTCATAGGGAACAATTTCTCCTTATCTCCAACCCACAGTCCCTCGTTCCAGTGGGAACCCATCACCCCTCGTCCTATGGCTCCAATCCATGCTGAAGGTCCCTCTCCACACCCAAATGATGAAGGAGAACCCTTCCATCCACGTAGGGTAACAGCAGTGGTCCCCTCCGGCATTGCCATAGCGACCCATCCCCATCCTCATCCTCTCCCGTTCTCCTCCATAGGGTGGCAGCAGTCGTCCCCTCTGCTTTGCCATGGCGACCTATCCCCATCCTCATCCTCTCCCGTTCTCCTCCATAGGGTGGCAGCAGTTGTCCCCTCTGCGTTGCCATGGCCACCCCTCCCCATCCTCTCCCGTTCTCCTCCAAAGGGTAGCAGCAGTGGTCCCCTCAGGCGTTGCCATGGCCACCCATCCCCATCCTCATCCCCTCTCTGTTTCTCCTCCATAGGGTGACAGTGGCGGTCCCCTCATGTGCCGGGACAACCATGCCAACTTTTTCTGGGTTGTGGGGCTGACGAGCTGGGGCCGCGGCTGCGCCAGGGCCAAGCAACCGGGGGTCTACACCTCAACAAGGCACTTCCATGAGTGGATCCTCCACCAGCTGGGGACGTTCGGCTCCGCGGGAGCCTCAGCGACGCCCCCGACATGGAGCCACCAGCACGGCTCGCATGCGCCCATCCAGCAGACGATGCCGGCTCCGACGGCCTCGAGCACCAGTGACATCTGCTCCTTCCCATACCGGGTGCTCGTGGAATTTGTCAGTCGGGTGCAGGAGCTGCTGCAGGCTCTAAGGGGGAAGAAGCCTTGAGGAGCGGCGTCGCTTGAAGTTGGCTTCAGCTTCAATACAGTTGCCTTATTTTCCCATAGAGAGGATGCTTTGCGTGCCCACCTCTTCTGGTCCGTGCGCGGGGATGGGGATGAGGGATGGAGGGCAGGGAACAGTGGGAAGCGGGAGCTGGGAATGAGGGAATCAACCAGTTTGTGAAAGACTTTCAGGAGCATCAAGTCCAATCATTGCCCCACCATTAAAGCATGGCATGAAGAGGCAGGTGGGACAGCTTCCATTAGACCAGGTTGCTCCAAGCCCATCCATTCTTCTCCATCCCACCCATCCCAGTGTCCCAGCACCCTCACTTCCTTATCTCCAACCTGAACTTCGCTGTTCCAGTTGGAACCCATCACCCCTTGTTCTATGGCTCCAATCCATGCTGAAGGCTCCTCTCCACACCCAAATGATGAAGGAGAACCCAAACTTCCATGGTTCTGCTTCATCCCTGCATCCAGCTGGAGCATCCCACTTCATCCCTGCATCCAGCTGGAACATCCTGCTTCCAGGCTTGGGATCTTCCCTTAGGACCTCACAAGCTTCAAGGTTGTATCCATCCCAGCTGCCAACACCCATCCCAGCACTCTTTGGACCTCTCCCAGATGCCAGCACTGGGGTCCCCAGTGCCTGGAGCAGGGACTGGGGCCAGGGCTCACAGCACCCAGTGCACCCCCAGCACCCATAGCATGCATTGCACCCATACCACCCCCACCACTGCCAGCAACCACAACAGCTCCAGTGCACCCAGTCAGCCCAGCACCTATAGAAACCCCAGCACCCACAGAACCCCCAGCACCCTCAGCACTATATAGCTCCGGTATCGGGGTCCTAGTGCCCGCCCGCTGCCTCCTCCCTGTCAGGAGCCGGTCCCAGTGCCCGCCCCCTCTAGCGCCGGAATCAGGGTCCTAGTGCCCGCCTGCTGCCTCCTGCCTGGCAGGGACCGGTCTCACTTCCTCCCCCCCCCCCCAATAACTCCGTGCCGCAGAAAATACATGGACTCAGTCAGAGATCAATATGATCAGACAAAAGCCGTTTATTACAAAGCCGTAACTCCTTATATACTATTTCTTACATGCACTTACAGTGATTTGGCATATTATGATTGGAGACATGTCTTGATTTGGCATATTATGATTGGAGACATGTCTCAAAGACCCTTTGTAACTAACATAGAATTGGTTAAGCACAGGTGTGAGAACTTGACCTCCAAAGCTTGCCAACAGTCCACAGTTCTCATTACCTCAGTGAATTCCAGCTTCTTCTTATCTTGCTTGTTCAGGCTTCCTCGGGCCTCTCACGGCCTTGCTGCATCTTTCAGGATTATTCAGAATTTATGTACCAATTATCCACTCTCCTGTGAGAACACTGCCTCCACATCTCCCCCTTTTTGTTTTATATATGTTTTGGGTGACCCTACTTGAGCAGGGATTTGGTCTAGATCATATCTCCAATATATGCCAACTACAGGCTGCTGGGCCTGCCCCTTTTTTCTGCTGTATGGCTCTCTGGTAACAGGGGAGGCCATCCTTCACATCAAGGTCTGGCATGGCATGTGTCCCCACTGCCAACAGCGGAGCCCAAACAGCCCAAAAGCAGGACAGAAACACCCCAGAAGGACCCCAAAACCACCCTGTCCTGCTTCTCCTAGGGGATACAGGGTCAGAGCCCCAAACTAGCCCCAAAAGAGGCCACAAATACCCCAAATACACCCCAAAACACCCTAAAACCACCCCCAAAACCACCTTGTCCTGCTTCTCCTAGGGGATACAGGGTCAGAGCCCCAAACTAGCCCCAAAAGAGGCCACAAATACACCAAATCCACCCCCAAAACCACCTTCACAGTATCACAGTATGCTAGAGATTGGAAGGGACCTCGAAAGATCATCTAGTCCAATCCCCCTGCCGGAGCAGGAACACCTAGATAATGTTACACAGGAATGCGTCCAGGCGGGTTTTGAATGTCTCCAGGGAAGGAGACTCCACAACCTCCCTGGGCAGCCTGTTCCAGTGTTCCGTCACCCTCACCGAGAAGAAGTTTCTTCTCAAGTTTAAGTGGAACCTCTTGTGTTCCAGTTTGTACCCATTACCCCTTGTCCTATCATTGTTTGCCACCGAGTAGAGCCTGGCTCCGTCCACGTGACACTCCCCCTTTATATATTTATAGACACTTATAAGCTCATCCCTCAGTCTCCTCCAAACTACAGAGACCCAGCTCCCTCAGTCTTTCCTCATAAGGGAGATGCTCCACTCCCTTAATCATCTTCGTTGCCCTGCGCTGGACTCTCTCCAGCAGCTCCCTGTCCTTCTTGAACTGAGGGGCCCAGAACTGGACACAATATTCCAGATGGGATCTCACCAGGGCAGAGTAGAGGGGAAGGAGGACCTCTCTCGACCTACTAACCACTGCCCTTCTAATACACCCCAGGATGCCATTGGCCTTCTTGGCCACAAGGGCACAGTGTTGGCTCATGGTCATCCTGTCGTCCACTAGGACCTTGTCCTGCTTCTCCTATGCAATACAGAGTCAGAGCCCCAAAACAGCCCCAAAACAGAACAAAAACACCCAAAACCACCTTGTCCTCCTTCTCCTACGCGACACAAGGTCAGAATCCCAAAACAGGACATAAACCAAAACCACCCTAAAACCACCCCAAAAAAACCTTGCCCTGATTCTCCTATGGGATATGGGGTCAGAGACACAAAACAGGACAAAACCAGGGCAAAAACAATGCAAAACATCCCCAAAACCACCCCCCAAACCACCTTGTCCTGCTTCTCCTATGGGATACAGGGTAGGAGACCCAAAAGAGACCCAGAACAGAACAAAAACACCCCAAAACACCCAAAACCACTCCCAAAACACCCCCAAACCACCCAAAAACCACCTTGCCCTCCTTCTCCTAAGGGACACAGGGTCAGACCCCCAAAAAGCCCCAATCCAGGCCAAAACCAATGAAAAACCAACTCGAAACACCCAAAACAGCCCCAAAACAACCCAAAACCACCCCAAAACCACCTTGTCCTGCTTCTCCTTTGGGATACAGCGTCAGAGCCCAAAAACAGGACAAAAGAATGCCAAAACATCCAAAACTCCCCAAACCACCCCAAAACCACCTTGTCCTGCTTATTCTGTAGGATACAGGGTCAGAGTCCCAAAAAGCACCCAAAACAGGCCAAAACCAAACCAAAGCCAGCCGCAAAACCAGCCAAAAAACACCTTGTCCTGCTTCTGCTATGGGATACAGGGTCAGAGTTCCCAAACAGCCCCAAAACAGGACAAATCACTCCAAAACCCCCAAATCACCCCAAAACCACCTTGTCCTGCTTCTCCAATGGCATACAGGGTCAGAGCCCCAAAACAGGACAAAACAGGAGAAAAGCAGGCCAAAACACCCCAAACAACCCCCAAAATGGGCCAAAACCAACCCCAAAATCACCTTGTCCTGCTTCTTCTATGGGACACAGGTCAGAGCCCCAAAACCACCCCAAAACCACCTTGTCCTGTTTCTCCTGTGGGACACAATTTCTGAACCCCAAAACAGGCTCAAAAAAGTACAAAAACAACAAAAACTATTCAAACCCACCCCCAAAACAACCCCAAACCACCCTAAACCCACCAAAAAAACCCTTGTCCTGCTTCTCCTGTGGGACACAGGGTCAGAGCCCCAAAACAGACCCAAAACAGGCCAAAAAGAGAAAAAAAACACCCCAAACCAGCCCTAAAACAGCCCAAGCCAACCCCAAAACCACCTGGTCATGCTTCTCCTATGGGACACAGAGTCAGAGCCCCAAAACAGCCCGAAAACAGGACAAAAACAACCCAAAACACCCCAAAACCACCTTGTCCTGTTTCTCCTACGTGATACAGGGTAAGAGGCCCAAAATAGCCACAAAACAGACCAAAACAAGGTGAAAACCAGACCAAAACACCCAAAGCAAACCCCAAAACATGCCAAACCACCCCAAAACCCCTTTGTCCTCCTTCTCCTAAGGGACACAGGGTCAGAGCCCCCAAACAGACCCCAAATAGCCCCAAAACAGGCCAAAAACAGGCGAAAACAAGGCCAAAACACCCAAAGCAAACCCCAAAACAACCCCAAACAACCCCAAAACCACCTTCTCTTCCTTCACCTATGGGATACAGGGTCAGAGCCCAAAAAAAACCCAAAACAGGCCAAAAACAACCCAAAACCCCCCAAAACCACCTTGTCCTGCTGCTTCTAGGGGATACAGGGTAAGAGGCCCAAAACAGACCCAAAACAGGCCAAAACCAGGCCAAAACACCCAAAGCAAACCCCAAAACACCCCCAAACCACCCCAAAACCACCTTGTCCTGCTTCTCCAATGGCATACAGGGTCAGAGCCACAAAACAGGAAAAAACAGGAGAAAAGCAGGCCAAAACACACCAAACAACCCCCAAAATGGGCCAAAAACACCCCAAAATCACCTTGTCCTGTTTCTCCTGTGGGACACAAGTTCAGAACCCCAAAACAGGCTCAAAAAAGCACAAAAACAACCAAAAACTATTCAAAACCACCCCCAAAACAACCCCAAACCACCCTAAACCCACCAAAAAAACACCTTGTCCTGCTTCTCCTGTGGGACACAGGCTCAGAGCCCCAAAACACACCAGAAAGAGGAAAAAACCACATCAAAACACACATAAACCACCCCTAAAACAGCCCAAGCCAACCCCGAAGCACCGGCTCGTGCTGCAGCTCTGCCTCATTCCAGAGCCTTGGATCATCTGGGAGCACGGGATCCCATTGGCATCACAGCTCCTGGTGCTTGGGAGCAGATCCTATGGGATCTGCATCCAGATCCGGATGCTCCACACATGGACACGGATCCAGGTCCGGATCCGATTGTAGGGGGGAGCGCGGACACGGAATTCCATGGGGCTGGAAGAGCAGAACTGGGCTCCCGGACGGGGGGCTCTGGGGTGGGGGGGAGAGACACCATTGCCCACCATTGTCTCCATTGACCCTATTGGCCCCCATTACCCCCTTTGCCCTCCCCATTACCCCCAATGCCCCCATTACCCCCATTGCCCCCCATTGCCCATGTTACCCCATTGCCCCCCCATTACCCCCCATTACCCCCATTGCCACCCGTTACCCCCATTCCCAACTCACTTCCCACTGCTCCGCACTGGATCCAAAGATGGGGCTGGGGATGCCCCGGTCCCGCCGCACATCCGGTTGCGGCTCCCATTGAGGCTCCAGGGGCCGCCGGTTCGAGCCCCGAGCTCCCGGGTTCGGGTCCCGGTGCCCCCGGAGCAGCGGCGAGAGCCGGGGGGGGGGAAGCCCCGGTGCCCCCCCCACGGAGCAGCGCCCCCAGCACCGAGCGGCGCCGCTCCCGTAGCAGCACCGGGGCCCGGTGCAACAGCGCCCCCAAGCGGGCGGCCAGGACCCGCGCTATGGGGTGTTGGGGGGCGGGCACTGGGACCCCCAAGTTATGGGGCGCCCCCTTTGTGCCCCCAAGTTATGGGGCGGGGTCTGGGGGTCCCAGTTTGTGCCCTCCCCCAAGTTATGGGGCACCCCCTTTGTGGCCCCCAAGGTATGGGGCAGGCTCTGGAAGTCCCCTATGGAGCCCCCCAAGTTATGGGGCACCCCCTCTGTGCCCCCCTCAAAATTATGGGGCACCCCTATAGTGCGGGGGTGCCGAGGCCCCGCCCCACGTGACCCGAGGTGACCGGGAGGGCGAAGAGCCCGCGGGGGTGGGGCAGGAGGCGGTGCCGGGTGATGACCACGTGACGCGGAGGGGGGGGAGGGGGCTGCGGAGGGCGCGCAGGGGCCAGGATCGGGCCCGGGCCCCTCCCCCCCCGCGCCCGCCCCAGTTTGGTCCCGTCCGGTTCCCGCCAATTTCGCCCATCATGGCGGAGCTGGAGCTCCCCTCCGATCCCGACCTGCGCAGGTTGGAGCCCGCGGGACCCCCCAGTGGGGGCTTTTGGGGTCCTGGGGGGGTTGGGGTGCTCCTGACCCCCTCTCTTTGTCTCCCCCCCACCTCCAGGCTGTGCACGGGGCCCTGTGCCCCCATCCGGGAGTACATCATGGGCCACGTGCGGCACCGCGGTGAGGGGGGAGCTGCAACATCTGGGGGGGAGGAACTGCAACATCTGGAGGGACCCCAAACCTCGGATCGGTCCCTAAAATACATGGCGGGGGGGGGGGGGTGTTCCTGTAGGAATGTGAGGAAGATCAAAGGGAACCTGCTGTGGTATCCGCTGCACCCCAAAGTGGGGGGGGACACCCAAGCTCATATGGGGAGCCTCCAAAACCCCTCAGGACCCCCCCAAACGCCTTTGCCTGTTATAACACCCCCAAAATTGCATTGGGATCCCAAGGACCCCCCAGCACCCCCAATTCCCCCTTGTGACCCCCCCCCCAACCCCTTTTCTTCACCCAGATCTATGCACAGGAGCCCAAATTCCTTTAGGACCCCTCCAAATCCCATTGGGATCCGCAGGAACCCCCAGTTCCCTCCCATGATCCTCCCCGACCCCCCCCTAACCCTTCCTTTAACCCCCCCCAGGTTTCCTCCTTAACTCGGGGCTCAGGTACCAGCACCTCAAGGAGATTCAGGTTTGGGGGCGGGGTGGGGAGCGTTAGAGGGTTTTGGGGGGGCTCTGTGGGGTTTTGGGGGATCCCACAGGGACCAAAACACACCTCTGCACCCCAAAACCATCCCCCCTGCATCCGAAAACACCCCCTCTGCACTCCCAAACCATCCCCCCTGGACCTCAAAACAACCCCGTGCATCCCAAAACGCCACCCCCGCACCCCAAAACAGCCCCCTGCACCCCAAAAGCACCCACTGTGCACCCCAAAACACCCCCTCTGCACCCCAAAACCACCCTATGGATTCCCCCATGCACTCAAAACCCTCTCAAGGACCCCCCCCGAATCCATCCTGCAGCCCGGTTTCCCCCCTTGCAACCCAAAACTGCCCTGGGCCCTCCCCCATGATCTTTTCCTCCCCACTCCTGAACCCCAGAACCCTTTAGGGTTCTCTGTACTTTAAACCCCCCTGGGTTTCCTTGTGAAGTGGGTGCTGGGCTCATAGGGGTCCTTAAAGCCCCCCTCCCTAAACCCAGTACTGACACCTTTCGGGGTCCCCCCCCCCCCCCAACCTCCATGGTCCCTGCAGCCCTTTTGGGGTCCCCAAAATGGGATCTGGACCCCTTTGGCCCCCCAGACTCCCCTCAACGTTTGGCTTTTGGGCCCCCCTTGCCACCAGGTTGATGCTGGAGGCCACGGGGCTCTCAGGGGCTCAGGGGGCCCAGATCCAGCAGGGCCCAGAGCTACGGGGCAGCCCCATGGACTCCCCAGAAACTGCCCTGGGGCCACTGAGGAGGCAGCTGCAGGAGGGGAAGCAGCGGCTGGTGGGTGCCAACGGGGGAATGTGGGGATTTGGGGGGGTCCTGATGGGCCTGGGGGGGTCTGGGAAGTGGAATTTGATGGTTATGGGGAGGGGTTGGGGTCTCTAAAGGGCCCCAGCGCCGCTTTTTGGGAGGGATGAGGGATATGTGGGGGTCCTGGAGGGGATTTTGGGTCTATAGGGGATGACATGGGGGAGTTTGGGGCTTTAGGGGGAATTTTGGGGGTGCTGGGAGGGGGATCTGGGGGTTATGGATGGGTTTGGGGTTAAGGGAGAGGCTTGTGGGGAAATATGGGGCGATATTTAAGGCGTTTGGGGGTCTTGGGGGGTATTTGGGTCCCTCCCATGGCTTTGGGGTCCCTCATTTCCTTGTGTCCCCCCCTCCACCCCTTCCAGTCCCGTCGCTGGATCCAGCTCCGGGCTCTGGCCGCATCCAATGGGAAGCTCCAGGCGCAGCTGCGCCCCCTGCAGGCCCAGGTGAGCAAAGACGGGGAGATCGAGGGAGGGGCGGGGGGGGGGCGTGTCCTCACCCCTTTGGCCACGCCCCTTTCAGACCCTAGGGAGAAGGGCGGGGGCTGCTGGAAGCGCTGAGCATGCTGGACTAAAAGGACACAAATTAAGTAGGCCCTACATTAATAACATGTAAATAAGGAAGTAACGTGTAAATAAGGTCAGCCCTACATGAACTGCGTGTGAATAAAGCAGGTCCTACGCTAATTGCATGTAAATAAGGGGGGGGTAACGATGGTGGGATGAGAAATGGGGAGGGCTGGAGAGAGAGGGGGAGAAATGGCAGGAATGTGGGGAATGGGGGTGGGAAAAAGGGGGAGGGGGAATGGGGGGCATAAGGGGGGGAGGGGAGAAAATGGGTATGCGGTGGGGGAGGGGAAGAGGGGACAAATGAGGGGGAGGGGCGAGGAAAGGCCCCATATTCAGCCCCATGGGCCGTAGCCTGGCAACGCGCAGGAAGCGGTACGCGGAGACCCCGTTGCTAGGCAACAGAGGCAACAAACCCGGAAGTGCGGAGAGCATCGCGGAACGGGGATGGGGAAAGGCCGAAACACGTGGGGGAGAGGGGGCCTCGATTTCCTGTGAAATCTTTATTTATTGGTTAAGTTTCCTTTTTATACATTCTTAAGGTGACCCCTCCCCTCTCCCCTCCCCCCCCCCCCGCTATTTCCATCGGTGTCACTAAGGCTTCGGATAGACCCCCCCCCATCCCCCCCTTTACCCTCCCCTTTCCCATCCGGGGTATAAAGAGGGGGGGAGGTGCCACCCCCCCGGGTGGGGGATGGGAGGTTGTGTCCATTGGGTACCCTCCCCCAGCCCCTCGTTTTGGGGTGCTGGGGGGGAGGTGAGGCCCATCGCCCCCCTCCCCCACAGACAGCTCATCAGCAGGCACTTAATGATCCCCCCCCCACCTTCCCCACCCCCGTTTTTGGTTACATGAAGCCCCGAGGGAGGGGAGGGCTCTCCTCTGCACCGGTTACTGCAGGGCTCTCCCTCCTTAAAGAGCCCACGCTCACCGTGGGGGCCCCGTCACAATGGGCAAATCCAGAGCGACCGCCACGGCTTTGGGATGGCGGCAGCATCGTGCCCATGGCCACTGGGCACCCAGGGGTGCTCCGGGAGTGGCTGCGGGGGGACCAGCCTCTGCCCAGCCGGCTCGGGGAGGTCCCTCACGGGCTGCTCTTCCTCAGTGCCTTTGGTCCGGAGGTGGAGCATGCGAGGGGTCACAGCTCAACGTGGGCCATGGAACAGGGCGTCACGGCCACCTACGAGGAGTGGAGAGGGACCGACGTTGGCACAGCAGAGAATCATGGAATCCCAGAGTGGGCTGGAAGGGACCTTAAAGCTCACCCAGCTCCAACCCCCAAAGGCACGGGCAGGGAGACCTTCCACTAGAGCAGCTTGCTCCACGGCCCTGTGTCTCTGTGCACTCCCAGGGCATCCTGGGGATACCCCCAGAGAATGCCTGCAGCACCTCCAGAGCTCCCCATGGACCCAGTCAGAGCTCATGCATCACAATGACCTTGGGGACATGGAGACCACAGGGGTGGCTGATTCTGGAACTCCCCGTGTTCAGGTGTGTGAGGTCACAGAACCCCACAGAACCCTCCAGCAGAGGCACCGGGAGACGACAGCTGCCCCACGGAACACAAGCTACCGGTGGAGGAGGCAAGAGCAGCTCCTCTGGTGGTTCCCGTCTTGGTGTCTCGGAGCCGGTGCCGCCTGTGGACGCAGGAGCGTGGAAGGAGGTGGGTGGCGATGGCGATCTTGGGGTGCTGTAGGAGTTGCCAGAACACCTCAAGAGACTTCCCCAGAGTGGCTGCTTTGGACTCGGTGTGTGAGTTGGGCTGGCTGAGCCGGCAGCGGAGCGCTGCGGCTTCCGAGGGATGATCCTGGGATCTGCCCTCATTTCTTGTGGGGAGAGCAAGGGCCTGTGGGGATGGGCCAAGGGGGAACGATTTTAACGTGACAGAGAGGGGAGATTGAGATGAGATCTTAGAAGTTGTTCCCTGTGAGGGTGGTGGGACAGTGGCACAGGGTGCCCAGAGAAGCTGTGGCTGCCCCATGGCTGGCAGTGTTCAAGACAGAGCTGAAAATGCCCTGACTCTTTCCTTGGTACATGATTGAGTTGCAGGTTTTATTGCATTTTTGGCTAAATCTGAACTATTTATGGAAGTTTCTAGGCTATTTTAAGCTTTTCCTAGCTATTTCTTAACTGGTTCAGGCTGTTTCGAACCCTTTTTTCCCCAATTCTAAAACTTTTTGAACCATTTTGACCTTTTCCAAACGTTTTTTGTCCATTTCTTACTAATTTCTTGCCATTTCTAACCCATTTTTGCTCTTTCCTGACTCGGTTTGAGCCATTTTTGGCCATTCCTAACCCAGTGTTGCCAATTTCTAACCCATTTTAAGTCTGGCTATTTCTAAAAGAATTATGGCCATTTGTATCCTAATTTTGGTCATTTCTTACCAGTTTTAAGCTTTTTTTTGGCTATTCCTAGTCCATTCTTGCCTGCTTGTCCCCTGTTTGAAGCATTTTTTACCACTTCTAAACAATTGATGACCATTTCTATCTTATTTTTGCCCATGTCTTACCAGTTTTAAGCCATTTTTGGCAATTCCTAAAGAATTCATGGCCATTTCTAGCCTGGTTTCAGCTTTTCTTAGCTATTTCTTAACTGGCTTGAGCTATTTCTTGGCCCAGTTCTAACTCTTTTTAAGCCATTATGGCCATTTCCAAACTGTTCTTGTCCTGTACTTACCAATTTCTTTCTACCCACTTTTTTGGCCTTCCCTAACTTGGTTTAACCCATTTTTGGACCTTTCTGACCCACTTTAACTTTTTTTGGCTATTTCTAAAGAATGGGTGGTCATTCTCACCTTATTTTTGCCCATTTCCTTCCTGGTTTATGCCATTTTAATGCTAAATGCTTCAATTTTTTATGGGCATTGCTAGCCTGGTTTAAGCTTTTCTCACCTATTTCTAAACTGGCTTGAGCTATTTCTAACCCTTTTTTTGCACAATACTGACTCTTTAACGTCATTTTGGCCATTCCCAAACCATTTCTGTGCAGTTCTTAGCAATTTTTTTTCTGTTCCTAACACAGCTTTTGCCCTTTCCTGACTTGGTTTAAACCATTTTTGGCTTTTTCTAACCCATTTTAAGTCTTTTTTGGCTATTTCTAAACAATTGCTGGTCATTCTTATCTTATTTTTGCCCATTTCTTGCCAGTTTTAAGCCATTTTATGGCAATTTCTGAACTATTTATGGAAGTTCTAGCCTGGTTTAAGCTTTTCTTAGCTATTTCTAAACTGGCTTGAGCTATATCTAACCCGTTTTTGCGCAATACTGACTCTTTTTAAGTCATTTTGGCCATTCCCAACCCATTTCTCAACATTTCTTACCAATTTATTTCTATTTCTAACCTGGTTTTGCTCTTTCCTGACTTGGTTTAAACCATTTTTGGTTCTTTCTAACCCATTTTAAGTCTTTTTTGGCTATTTCTAAGCAATTCCTGGTCATTCTTGTCTTCTTTTTGGCCATTTCTTGCAGGTTTTATTCCATTTTTGGCTAAATCTGAACTATTTATGGAAGTTTCTAGCCTGGTTTAAGCTTTTCTTACCTATTGCTGAACTGGCTTGAGCTATATCTAACCCTTTTTTTTGCACAATACTGACTCTTTTTAAGCCATTTTGGCCATTCCGAAACCACTTCTGTCAGGTTGTTACCAATTTCTTCCTATTTGTAACCTGGTTTTGCCCTTTCCTGACTTGGTTTAAACCATTTTTGGCCCTTTCTAATGCATTTTAAGTCTTTTTTTGGCTATTTCTAAACAATTGCTGGTCGTTCTTACCTTATTTTTGCCCATTTTTTGTAGGTTTTGTTCCTTTTTTTGGCTAAATCTGAACTATTTATGGAAGTTTCTAGCCTGGTTTAAGCTTTTCTTACCTATTGCTGAACTGGCTTGAGCTATATCTAACCCTTTTTTTTGCACAATACTGACTCTTTTTAAGCCATTTTGGCCATTCCGAAACCACTTCTGTCAGGTTGTTACCAATTTCTTCCTATTTGTAACCTGGTTTTGCCCTTTCCTGACTTGGTTTAAACCATTTTTGGCCCTTTCTAATGCATTTTAAGTCTTTTTTTGGCTATTTCTAAACAATTGCTGGTCGTTCTTACCTTATTTTTGCCCATTTTTGTAGGTTTTGTTCCTTTTTTGGCTAAATCTGAACTATTTATGGAAGTTTCTAGCCTGGTTTAAGCTTTTCTTACCTATTTCTAGACTGGCTTGAGCTATATCTAAGCCTTTTTTGCGCAATACTGACTCTTTTTAAGCCCTTTTGGCCATTCCCAAACCCTTTCTGTCCAGGTCTTACCAATGTCTTTCTATTTCTAACCTGGTTTTGCCTTTCCTCCCTTGGTTTAAACCATTTTTGGCCCTTTCTAACCCATTTTAAGTCTTTTTTGGCTATTTCTAAACAATTGCTGGTCATTCTTATCTTATTTTTGCCAATTTCTTACCCGTTTTATGACATTTTTGACTAAGTCTGAACAGTTTCTTGCCATTTCTAGTTTGGTTTAATCTTCTCGTAGCTATTTCTAAACTGGTTTAGACTAGTTCTAACTCTTTTTTGCCCAGTTCTATCTCTTTTTAAGTCATTTTGGCCATTTCCAAACCATTTCTGTCCATTTCTTGCTAATTTCCTGTCATTTCTAACCCATTTTTGCCCTTTCCTGACTTGGTTTAAACCATTTTTGGCTTTTTCTAACCCATTTTAAGTCTTTTTTTTTGGCTATTTCTAAGCAACTGCTGGTCATTCTTGTCTTATTTTTGGCCATTTCTTGCAGGTTTTATTCCATTTTTGGCAATTTCTGAAGAATTTATGGAAGTTTCTAGCCTGGTTTAAGCTTTTCTCACCTATTTCTAAACTGGCTTGAGCTATTTCTAACCCTTTTTTTGCACAATACTGACTCTTTAACGTCATTTTGGCCATTCCCAAACCATTTCTGTGCAGTTCTTAGCAATTTTTTTTCTGTTCCTAACACAGCTTTTGCCCTTTCCTGACTTGGTTTAAACCATTTTTGGCTTTTTCTAACCCATTTTAAGTCTTTTTTGGCTATTTCTAAACAATTGCTGGTCATTCTTATCTTATTTTTGCCCATTTCTTGCCAGTTTTAAGCCATTTTATGGCAATTTCTGAACTATTTATGGAAGTTCTAGCCTGGTTTAAGCTTTTCTTAGCTATTTCTAAACTGGCTTGAGCTACATCTAACCCGTTTTTGCGCAATACTGACTCTTTTTAAGTCATTTTGGCCATTCCCAACCCATTTCTCAACATTTCTTACCAATTTATTTCTATTTCTAACCTGGTTTTGCTCTTTCCTGACTTGGTTTAAACCATTTTTGGTTCTTTCTAACCCATTTTAAGTCTTTTTTGGCTATTTCTAAGCAATTCCTGGTCATTCTTGTCTTCTTTTTGGCCATTTCTTGCAGGTTTTATTCCATTTTTGGCTAAATCTGAACTATTTATGGAAGTTTCTAGCCTGGTTTAAGCTTTTCTTACCTATTGCTGAACTGGCTTGAGCTATATCTAACCCTTTTTTTTGCACAATACTGACTCTTTTTAAGCCATTTTGGCCATTCCGAAACCACTTCTGTCAGGTTGTTACCAATTTCTTCCTATTTGTAACCTGGTTTTGCCCTTTCCTGACTTGGTTTAAACCATTTTTGGCCCTTTCTAATGCATTTTAAGTCTTTTTTTGGCTATTTCTAAACAATTGCTGGTCGTTCTTACCTTATTTTTGCCCATTTTTTGTAGGTTTTGTTCCTTTTTTTGGCTAAATCTAAACTATTTATGGAAGTTTCTAGCCTGGTTTAAGCTTTTCTTACCTATTTCTAGACTGGCTTGAGCTATATCTAAGCCTTTTTTGCGCAATACTGACTCTTTTTAAGCCCTTTTGGCCATTCCCAAACCCTTTCTGTCCAGGTCTTACCAATGTCTTTCTATTTCTAACCTGGTTTTGCCTTTCCTCCCTTGGTTTAAACCATTTTTGGCCCTTTCTAACCCATTTTAAGTCTTTTTTGGCTATTTCTAAACAATTGCTGGTCATTCTTATCTTATTTTTGCCAATTTCTTACCCGTTTTATGACATTTTTGACTAAGTCTGAACAGTTTCTTGCCATTTCTAGTTTGGTTTAATCTTCTCGTAGCTATTTCTAAACTGGTTTAGACTAGTTCTAACTCTTTTTTGCCCAGTTCTATCTCTTTTTAAGTCATTTTGGCCATTTCCAAACCATTTCTGTCCATTTCTTACTAATTTCCTGTCATTTCTAACCCATTTTTGCCCTTTCCTGACTTGGTTTAAACCATTTTTGGCTTTTTCTAACCCATTTTAAGTCTTTTTTTTTGGCTATTTCTAAGCAACTGCTGGTCATTCTTGTCTTATTTTTGGCCATTTCTTGCAGGTTTTATTCCATTTTTGGCTAAATCTGAACTATTTATGGAAGTTTCTAGCCTGGTTTAAGTCTTTTTTGGCTATTTCTAAACAATTGCTGCTCATTCTTATCTTATTTACCAATTTCTTACCAGTTTTATGCCTTTTTTGACTAAGTCTGAACAGTTTCTTGCCATTTCTAGTTTGGTTTAATCTTTTCGTAGCTATTTCTAAACTGGTTTAGACTAGTTCTGACCCTTTTTTGCCCAGTTCTATCTCTTTTTAAGTCATTTTGGCCATTTCCAAACCATTTCTGTCCATTTCTTACTAATTTCCTGTCATTTCTAACCCATTTTGCCCTTTCCTGACTTGGTTTAAACCATTTTTTGGCTTTTTCTAACCCATTTTAAGTCTTTTTTTGGCTATTTCTAAGCAACTGCTGGTCATTCTTGTCTTATTTTTGGCCATTTCTTGCAGGTTTTATTCCATTTTTGGCAATTTCTGAAGAATTTATGGAAGTTTCTAGCCTGGTTTAAGCTTTTCTCACCTATTTCTAAACTGGCTTGAGCTATTTCTAACCCTTTTTTTGCACAATACTGACTCTTTAACGTCATTTTGGCCATTCCCAAACCATTTCTGTGCAGTTCTTAGCAATTTTTTTTCTGTTCCTAACACAGCTTTTGCCCTTTCCTGACTTGGTTTAAACCATTTTTGGCTTTTTCTAACCCATTTTAAGTCTTTTTTGGCTATTTCTAAACAATTGCTGGTCATTCTTATCTTATTTTTGCCCATTTCTTGCCAGTTTTAAGCCATTTTATGGCAATTTCTGAACTATTTATGGAAGTTCTAGCCTGGTTTAAGCTTTTCTTAGCTATTTCTAAACTGGCTTGAGCTATATCTAACCCGTTTTTGCGCAATACTGACTCTTTTTAAGTCATTTTGGCCATTCCCAACCCATTTCTCAACATTTCTTACCAATTTATTTCTATTTCTAACCTGGTTTTGCTCTTTCCTGACTTGGTTTAAACCATTTTTGGTTCTTTCTAACCCATTTTAAGTCTTTTTTGGCTATTTCTAAGCAATTCCTGGTCATTCTTGTCTTCTTTTTGGCCATTTCTTGCAGGTTTTATTCCATTTTTGGCTAAATCTGAACTATTTATGGAAGTTTCTAGCCTGGTTTAAGCTTTTCTTACCTATTGCTGAACTGGCTTGAGCTATATCTAACCCTTTTTTTTGCACAATACTGACTCTTTTTAAGCCATTTTGGCCATTCCGAAACCACTTCTGTCAGGTTGTTACCAATTTCTTCCTATTTGTAACCTGGTTTTGCCCTTTCCTGACTTGGTTTAAACCATTTTTGGCCCTTTCTAATGCATTTTAAGTCTTTTTTTGGCTATTTCTAAACAATTGCTGGTCGTTCTTACCTTATTTTTGCCCATTTTTTGTAGGTTTTGTTCCTTTTTTTGGCTAAATCTGAACTATTTATGGAAGTTTCTAGCCTGGTTTAAGCTTTTCTTACCTATTTCTAGGCTGGCTTGAGCTATATCTAAGCCTTTTTTGCGCAATACTGACTCTTTTTAAGCCCTTTTGGCCATTCCCAAACCCTTTCTGTCCAGGTCTTACCAATGTCTTTCTATTTCTAACCTGGTTTTGCCTTTCCTCCCTTGGTTTAAACCATTTTTGGCCCTTTCTAACCCATTTTAAGTCTTTTTTGGCTATTTCTAAACAATTGCTGGTCATTCTTATCTTATTTTTGCCAATTTCTTACCCGTTTTATGACATTTTTGACTAAGTCTGAACAGTTTCTTGCCATTTCTAGTTTGGTTTAATCTTCTCGTAGCTATTTCTAAACTGGTTTAGACTAGTTCTAACTCTTTTTTGCCCAGTTCTATCTCTTTTTAAGTCATTTTGGCCATTTCCAAACCATTTCTGTCCATTTCTTACTAATTTCCTGTCATTTCTAACCCATTTTTGCCCTTTCCTGACTTGGTTTAAACCATTTTTGGCTTTTTCTAACCCATTTTAAGTCTTTTTTTTTGGCTATTTCTAAGCAACTGCTGGTCATTCTTGTCTTCTTTTTGGCCATTTCTTGCAGGTTTTATTCCATTTTTGGCTAAATCTGAACTATTTATGGAAGTTTCTAGCCTGGTTTAAGCTTTTCTTACCTATTGCTGAACTGGCTTGAGCTATATCTAACCCTTTTTTTTGCACAATACTGACTCTTTTTAAGCCATTTTGGCCATTCCGAAACCACTTCTGTCAGGTTGTTACCAATTTCTTCCTATTTGTAACCTGGTTTTGCCCTTTCCTGACTTGGTTTAAACCATTTTTGGCCCTTTCTAATGCATTTTAAGTCTTTTTTTGGCTATTTCTAAACAATTGCTGGTCGTTCTTACCTTATTTTTGCCCATTTTTTGTAGGTTTTGTTCCTTTTTTTGGCTAAATCTGAACTATTTATGGAAGTTTCTAGCCTGGTTTAAGCTTTTCTTACCTATTTCTAGGCTGGCTTGAGCTATATCTAAGCCTTTTTTGCGCAATACTGACTCTTTTTAAGCCCTTTTGGCCATTCCCAAACCCTTTCTGTCCAGGTCTTACCAATGTCTTTCTATTTCTAACCTGGTTTTGCCTTTCCTCCCTTGGTTTAAACCATTTTTGGCCCTTTCTAACCCATTTTAAGTCTTTTTTGGCTATTTCTAAACAATTGCTGGTCATTCTTATCTTATTTTTGCCAATTTCTTACCCGTTTTATGACATTTTTGACTAAGTCTGAACAGTTTCTTGCCATTTCTAGTTTGGTTTAATCTTCTCGTAGCTATTTCTAAACTGGTTTAGACTAGTTCTAACTCTTTTTTGCCCAGTTCTATCTCTTTTTAAGTCATTTTGGCCATTTCCAAACCATTTCTGTCCATTTCTTACTAATTTCCTGTCATTTCTAACCCATTTTTGCCCTTTCCTGACTTGGTTTAAACCATTTTTGGCTTTTTCTAACCCATTTTAAGTCTTTTTTTTTTGGCTATTTCTAAGCAACTGCTGGTCATTCTTGTCTTATTTTTGGCCATTTCTTGCAGGTTTTATTCCATTTTTGGCTAAATCTGAACTATTTATGGAAGTTTCTAGCCTGGTTTAAGTCTTTTTTGGCTATTTCTAAACAATTGCTGCTCATTCTTATCTTATTTACCAATTTCTTACCAGTTTTATGCCTTTTTTGACTAAGTCTGAACAGTTTCTTGCCATTTCTAGTTTGGTTTAATCTTTTCGTAGCTATTTCTAAACTGGTTTAGACTAGTTCTGACCCTTTTTTGCCCAGTTCTATCTCTTTTTAAGTCATTTTGGCCATTTCCAAACCATTTCTGTCCATTTCTTACTAATTTCCTGTCATTTCTAACCCATTTTGCCCTTTCCTGACTTGGTTTAAACCATTTTTTGGCTTTTTCTAACCCATTTTAAGTCTTTTTTTGGCTATTTCTAAGCAACTGCTGGTCATTCTTGTCTTATTTTTGGCCATTTCTTGCAGGTTTTATTCCATTTTTGGCAATTTCTGAAGAATTTATGGAAGTTTCTAGCCTGGTTTAAGCTTTTCTCACCTATTTCTAAACTGGCTTGAGCTATTTCTAACCCTTTTTTTGCACAATACTGACTCTTTAACGTCATTTTGGCCATTCCCAAACCATTTCTGTGCAGTTCTTAGCAATTTTTTTTCTGTTCCTAACACAGCTTTTGCCCTTTCCTGACTTGGTTTAAACCATTTTTGGCTTTTTCTAACCCATTTTAAGTCTTTTTTGGCTATTTCTAAACAATTGCTGGTCATTCTTATCTTATTTTTGCCCATTTCTTGCCAGTTTTAAGCCATTTTATGGCAATTTCTGAACTATTTATGGAAGTTCTAGCCTGGTTTAAGCTTTTCTTAGCTATTTCTAAACTGGCTTGAGCTATATCTAACCCGTTTTTGCGCAATACTGACTCTTTTTAAGTCATTTTGGCCATTCCCAACCCATTTCTCAACATTTCTTACCAATTTATTTCTATTTCTAACCTGGTTTTGCTCTTTCCTGACTTGGTTTAAACCATTTTTGGTTCTTTCTAACCCATTTTAAGTCTTTTTTGGCTATTTCTAAGCAATTCCTGGTCATTCTTGTCTTCTTTTTGGCCATTTCTTGCAGGTTTTATTCCATTTTTGGCTAAATCTGAACTATTTATGGAAGTTTCTAGCCTGGTTTAAGCTTTTCTTACCTATTGCTGAACTGGCTTGAGCTATATCTAACCCTTTTTTTTGCACAATACTGACTCTTTTTAAGCCATTTTGGCCATTCCGAAACCACTTCTGTCAGGTTGTTACCAATTTCTTCCTATTTGTAACCTGGTTTTGCCCTTTCCTGACTTGGTTTAAACCATTTTTGGCCCTTTCTAATGCATTTTAAGTCTTTTTTTGGCTATTTCTAAACAATTGCTGGTCGTTCTTACCTTATTTTTGACCATTTTTTGTAGGTTTTGTTCCTTTTTTTGGCTAAATCTGAACTATTTATGGAAGTTTCTAGCCTGGTTTAAGCTTTTCTTACCTATTTCTAGGCTGGCTTGAGCTATATCTAAGCCTTTTTTGCGCAATACTGACTCTTTTTAAGCCCTTTTGGCCATTCCCAAACCCTTTCTGTCCAGGTCTTACCAATGTCTTTCTATTTCTAACCTGGTTTTGCCTTTCCTCCCTTGGTTTAAACCATTTTTGGCCCTTTCTAACCCATTTTAAGTCTTTTTTGGCTATTTCTAAACAATTGCTGGTCATTCTTATCTTATTTTTGCCAATTTCTTACCCGTTTTATGACATTTTTGACTAAGTCTGAACAGTTTCTTGCCATTTCTAGTTTGGTTTAATCTTCTCGTAGCTATTTCTAAACTGGTTTAGACTAGTTCTAACTCTTTTTTGCCCAGTTCTATCTCTTTTTAAGTCATTTTGGCCATTTCCAAACCATTTCTGTCCATTTCTTACTAATTTCCTGTCATTTCTAACCCATTTTTGCCCTTTCCTGACTTGGTTTAAACCATTTTTGGCTTTTTCTAACCCATTTTAAGTCTTTTTTTTTGGCTATTTCTAAGCAACTGCTGGTCATTCTTGTCTTATTTTTGGCCATTTCTTGCAGGTTTTATTCCATTTTTGGCTAAATCTGAACTATTTATGGAAGTTTCTAGCCTGGTTTAAGTCTTTTTTGGCTATTTCTAAACAATTGCTGCTCATTCTTATCTTATTTACCAATTTCTTACCAGTTTTATGCCTTTTTTGACTAAGTCTGAACAGTTTCTTGCCATTTCTAGTTTGGTTTAATCTTTTCGTAGCTATTTCTAAACTGGTTTAGACTAGTTCTGACCCTTTTTTGCCCAGTTCTATCTCTTTTTAAGTCATTTTGGCCATTTCCAAACCATTTCTGTCCATTTCTTACTAATTTCCTGTCATTTCTAACCCATTTTGCCCTTTCCTGACTTGGTTTAAACCATTTTTTGGCTTTTTCTAACCCATTTTAAGTCTTTTTTTGGCTATTTCTAAGCAACTGCTGGTCATTCTTGTCTTATTTTTGGCCATTTCTTGCAGGTTTTATTCCATTTTTGGCAATTTCTGAAGAATTTATGGAAGTTTCTAGCCTGGTTTAAGCTTTTCTCACCTATTTCTAAACTGGCTTGAGCTATTTCTAACCCTTTTTTTGCACAATACTGACTCTTTAACGTCATTTTGGCCATTCCCAAACCATTTCTGTGCAGTTCTTAGCAATTTTTTTTCTGTTCCTAACACAGCTTTTGCCCTTTCCTGACTTGGTTTAAACCATTTTTGGCTTTTTCTAACCCATTTTAAGTCTTTTTTGGCTATTTCTAAACAATTGTTGGTCATTCTTATCTTATTTTTGCCCATTTCTTGCCAGTTTTAAGCCATTTTATGGCAATTTCTGAACTATTTATGGAAGTTCTAGCCTGGTTTAAGCTTTTCTTAGCTATTTCTAAACTGGCTTGAGCTATATCTAACCCGTTTTTGCGCAATACTGACTCTTTTTAAGTCATTTTGGCCATTCCCAACCCATTTCTCAACATTTCTTACCAATTTATTTCTATTTCTAACCTGGTTTTGCTCTTTCCTGACTTGGTTTAAACCATTTTTGGTTCTTTCTAACCCATTTTAAGTCTTTTTTGGCTATTTCTAAGCAATTCCTGGTCATTCTTGTCTTCTTTTTGGCCATTTCTTGCAGGTTTTATTCCATTTTTGGCTAAATCTGAACTATTTATGGAAGTTTCTAGCCTGGTTTAAGCTTTTCTTACCTATTGCTGAACTGGCTTGAGCTATATCTAACCCTTTTTTTTGCACAATACTGACTCTTTTTAAGCCATTTTGGCCATTCCGAAACCACTTCTGTCAGGTTGTTACCAATTTCTTCCTATTTGTAACCTGGTTTTGCCCTTTCCTGACTTGGTTTAAACCATTTTTGGCCCTTTCTAATGCATTTTAAGTCTTTTTTTGGCTATTTCTAAACAATTGCTGGTCGTTCTTACCTTATTTTTGCCCATTTTTTGTAGGTTTTGTTCCTTTTTTTGGCTAAATCTGAACTATTTATGGAAGTTTCTAGCCTGGTTTAAGCTTTTCTTACCTATTTCTAGGCTGGCTTGAGCTATATCTAAGCCTTTTTTGCGCAATACTGACTCTTTTTAAGCCCTTTTGGCCATTCCCAAACCCTTTCTGTCCAGGTCTTACCAATGTCTTTCTATTTCTAACCTGGTTTTGCCTTTCCTCCCTTGGTTTAAACCATTTTTGGCCCTTTCTAACCCATTTTAAGTCTTTTTTGGCTATTTCTAAACAATTGCTGGTCATTCTTATCTTATTTTTGCCAATTTCTTACCCGTTTTATGACATTTTTGACTAAGTCTGAACAGTTTCTTGCCATTTCTAGTTTGGTTTAATCTTCTCGTAGCTATTTCTAAACTGGTTTAGACTAGTTCTAACTCTTTTTTGCCCAGTTCTATCTCTTTTTAAGTCATTTTGGCCATTTCCAAACCATTTCTGTCCATTTCTTACTAATTTCCTGTCATTTCTAACCCATTTTTGCCCTTTCCTGACTTGGTTTAAACCATTTTTGGCTTTTTCTAACCCATTTTAAGTCTTTTTTTTTGGCTATTTCTAAGCAACTGCTGGTCATTCTTGTCTTATTTTTGGCCATTTCTTGCAGGTTTTATTCCATTTTTGGCAATTTCTGAAGAATTTATGGAAGTTTCTAGCCTGGTTTAAGCTTTTCTCACCTATTTCTAAACTGGCTTGAGCTATTTCTAACCCTTTTTTTGCACAATACTGACTCTTTAACGTCATTTTGGCCATTCCCAACCCATTTCTCAACATTTCTTACCAATTTATTTCTATTTCTAACCTGGTTTTGCTCTTTCCTGACTTGGTTTAAACCATTTTTGGTTCTTTCTAACCCATTTTAAGTCTTTTTTGGCTATTTCTAAGCAATTCCTGGTCATTCTTGTCTTCTTTTTGGCCATTTCTTGCAGGTTTTATTCCATTTTTGGCTAAATCTGAACTATTTATGGAAGTTTCTAGCCTGGTTTAAGCTTTTCTTACCTATTGCTGAACTGGCTTGAGCTATATCTAACCCTTTTTTTTGCACAATACTGACTCTTTTTAAGCCATTTTGGCCATTCCGAAACCACTTCTGTCAGGTTGTTACCAATTTCTTCCTATTTGTAACCTGGTTTTGCCCTTTCCTGACTTGGTTTAAACCATTTTTGGCCCTTTCTAATGCATTTTAAGTCTTTTTTTGGCTATTTCTAAACAATTGCTGGTCGTTCTTACCTTATTTTTGCCCATTTTTTGTAGGTTTTGTTCCTTTTTTTGGCTAAATCTGAACTATTTATGGAAGTTTCTAGCCTGGTTTAAGCTTTTCTTACCTATTTCTAGGCTGGCTTGAGCTATATCTAAGCCTTTTTTGCGCAATACTGACTCTTTTTAAGCCCTTTTGGCCATTCCCAAACCCTTTCTGTCCAGGTCTTACCAATGTCTTTCTATTTCTAACCTGGTTTTGCCTTTCCTCCCTTGGTTTAAACCATTTTTGGCCCTTTCTAACCCATTTTAAGTCTTTTTTGGCTATTTCTAAACAATTGCTGGTCATTCTTATCTTATTTTTGCCAATTTCTTACCCGTTTTATGACATTTTTGACTAAGTCTGAACAGTTTCTTGCCATTTCTAGTTTGGTTTAATCTTCTCGTAGCTATTTCTAAACTGGTTTAGACTAGTTCTAACTCTTTTTTGCCCAGTTCTATCTCTTTTTAAGTCATTTTGGCCATTTCCAAACCATTTCTGTCCATTTCTTACTAATTTCCTGTCATTTCTAACCCATTTTTGCCCTTTCCTGACTTGGTTTAAACCATTTTTGGCTTTTTCTAACCCATTTTAAGTCTTTTTTTTTGGCTATTTCTAAGCAACTGCTGGTCATTCTTGTCTTATTTTTGGCCATTTCTTGCAGGTTTTATTCCATTTTTGGCTAAATCTGAACTATTTATGGAAGTTTCTAGCCTGGTTTAAGTCTTTTTTGGCTATTTCTAAACAATTGCTGCTCATTCTTATCTTATTTACCAATTTCTTACCAGTTTTATGCCTTTTTTGACTAAGTCTGAACAGTTTCTTGCCATTTCTAGTTTGGTTTAATCTTTTCGTAGCTATTTCTAAACTGGTTTAGACTAGTTCTGACCCTTTTTTGCCCAGTTCTATCTCTTTTTAAGTCATTTTGGCCATTTCCAAACCATTTCTGTCCATTTCTTACTAATTTCCTGTCATTTCTAACCCATTTTGCCCTTTCCTGACTTGGTTTAAACCATTTTTTGGCTTTTTCTAACCCATTTTAAGTCTTTTTTTGGCTATTTCTAAGCAACTGCTGGTCATTCTTGTCTTATTTTTGGCCATTTCTTGCAGGTTTTATTCCATTTTTGGCAATTTCTGAAGAATTTATGGAAGTTTCTAGCCTGGTTTAAGCTTTTCTCACCTATTTCTAAACTGGCTTGAGCTATTTCTAACCCTTTTTTTGCACAATACTGACTCTTTAACGTCATTTTGGCCATTCCCAAACCATTTCTGTGCAGTTCTTAGCAATTTTTTTTCTGTTCCTAACACAGCTTTTGCCCTTTCCTGACTTGGTTTAAACCATTTTTGGCTTTTTCTAACCCATTTTAAGTCTTTTTTGGCTATTTCTAAACAATTGCTGGTCATTCTTATCTTATTTTTGCCCATTTCTTGCCAGTTTTAAGCCATTTTATGGCAATTTCTGAACTATTTATGGAAGTTCTAGCCTGGTTTAAGCTTTTCTTAGCTATTTCTAAACTGGCTTGAGCTATATCTAACCCGTTTTTGCGCAATACTGACTCTTTTTAAGTCATTTTGGCCATTCCCAACCCATTTCTCAACATTTCTTACCAATTTATTTCTATTTCTAACCTGGTTTTGCTCTTTCCTGACTTGGTTTAAACCATTTTTGGTTCTTTCTAACCCATTTTAAGTCTTTTTTGGCTATTTCTAAGCAATTCCTGGTCATTCTTGTCTTCTTTTTGGCCATTTCTTGCAGGTTTTATTCCATTTTTGGCTAAATCTGAACTATTTATGGAAGTTTCTAGCCTGGTTTAAGCTTTTCTTACCTATTGCTGAACTGGCTTGAGCTATATCTAACCCTTTTTTTTGCACAATACTGACTCTTTTTAAGCCATTTTGGCCATTCCGAAACCACTTCTGTCAGGTTGTTACCAATTTCTTCCTATTTGTAACCTGGTTTTGCCCTTTCCTGACTTGGTTTAAACCATTTTTGGCCCTTTCTAATGCATTTTAAGTCTTTTTTTGGCTATTTCTAAACAATTGCTGGTCGTTCTTACCTTATTTTTGCCCATTTTTTGTAGGTTTTGTTCCTTTTTTTGGCTAAATCTGAACTATTTATGGAAGTTTCTAGCCTGGTTTAAGCTTTTCTTACCTATTTCTAGACTGGCTTGAGCTATATCTAAGCCTTTTTTGCGCAATACTGACTCTTTTTAAGCCCTTTTGGCCATTCCCAAACCCTTTCTGTCCAGGTCTTACCAATGTCTTTCTATTTCTAACCTGGTTTTGCCTTTCCTCCCTTGGTTTAAACCATTTTTGGCCCTTTCTAACCCATTTTAAGTCTTTTTTGGCTATTTCTAAACAATTGCTGGTCATTCTTATCTTATTTTTGCCAATTTCTTACCCGTTTTATGACATTTTTGACTAAGTCTGAACAGTTTCTTGCCATTTCTAGTTTGGTTTAATCTTCTCGTAGCTATTTCTAAACTGGTTTAGACTAGTTCTAACTCTTTTTTGCCCAGTTCTATCTCTTTTTAAGTCATTTTGGCCATTTCCAAACCATTTCTGTCCATTTCTTGCTAATTTCCTGTCATTTCTAACCCATTTTTGCCCTTTCCTGACTTGGTTTAAACCATTTTTGGCTTTTTCTAACCCATTTTAAGTCTTTTTTTTTGGCTATTTCTAAGCAACTGCTGGTCATTCTTGTCTTATTTTTGGCCATTTCTTGCAGGTTTTATTCCATTTTTGGCTAAATCTGAACTATTTATGGAAGTTTCTAGCCTGGTTTAAGTCTTTTTTGGCTATTTCTAAACAATTGCTGCTCATTCTTATCTTATTTACCAATTTCTTACCAGTTTTATGCCTTTTTTGACTAAGTCTGAACAGTTTCTTGCCATTTCTAGTTTGGTTTAATCTTTTCGTAGCTATTTCTAAACTGGTTTAGACTAGTTCTGACCCTTTTTTGCCCAGTTCTATCTCTTTTTAAGTCATTTTGGCCATTTCCAAACCATTTCTGTCCATTTCTTACTAATTTCCTGTCATTTCTAACCCATTTTGCCCTTTCCTGACTTGGTTTAAACCATTTTTTGGCTTTTTCTAACCCATTTTAAGTCTTTTTTTGGCTATTTCTAAGCAACTGCTGGTCATTCTTGTCTTATTTTTGGCCATTTCTTGCAGGTTTTATTCCATTTTTGGCAATTTCTGAAGAATTTATGGAAGTTTCTAGCCTGGTTTAAGCTTTTCTCACCTATTTCTAAACTGGCTTGAGCTATTTCTAACCCTTTTTTTGCACAATACTGACTCTTTAACGTCATTTTGGCCATTCCCAAACCATTTCTGTGCAGTTCTTAGCAATTTTTTTTCTGTTCCTAACACAGCTTTTGCCCTTTCCTGACTTGGTTTAAACCATTTTTGGCTTTTTCTAACCCATTTTAAGTCTTTTTTGGCTATTTCTAAACAATTGCTGGTCATTCTTATCTTATTTTTGCCCATTTCTTGCCAGTTTTAAGCCATTTTATGGCAATTTCTGAACTATTTATGGAAGTTCTAGCCTGGTTTAAGCTTTTCTTAGCTATTTCTAAACTGGCTTGAGCTATATCTAACCCGTTTTTGCGCAATACTGACTCTTTTTAAGTCATTTTGGCCATTCCCAACCCATTTCTCAACATTTCTTACCAATTTATTTCTATTTCTAACCTGGTTTTGCTCTTTCCTGACTTGGTTTAAACCATTTTTGGTTCTTTCTAACCCATTTTAAGTCTTTTTTGGCTATTTCTAAGCAATTCCTGGTCATTCTTGTCTTCTTTTTGGCCATTTCTTGCAGGTTTTATTCCATTTTTGGCTAAATCTGAACTATTTATGGAAGTTTCTAGCCTGGTTTAAGCTTTTCTTACCTATTGCTGAACTGGCTTGAGCTATATCTAACCCTTTTTTTTGCACAATACTGACTCTTTTTAAGCCATTTTGGCCATTCCGAAACCACTTCTGTCAGGTTGTTACCAATTTCTTCCTATTTGTAACCTGGTTTTGCCCTTTCCTGACTTGGTTTAAACCATTTTTGGCCCTTTCTAATGCATTTTAAGTCTTTTTTTGGCTATTTCTAAACAATTGCTGGTCGTTCTTACCTTATTTTTGCCCATTTTTTGTAGGTTTTGTTCCTTTTTTTGGCTAAATCTGAACTATTTATGGAAGTTTCTAGCCTGGTTTAAGCTTTTCTTACCTATTTCTAGGCTGGCTTGAGCTATATCTAAGCCTTTTTTGCGCAATACTGACTCTTTTTAAGCCCTTTTGGCCATTCCCAAACCCTTTCTGTCCAGGTCTTACCAATGTCTTTCTATTTCTAACCTGGTTTTGCCTTTCCTCCCTTGGTTTAAACCATTTTTGGCCCTTTCTAACCCATTTTAAGTCTTTTTTGGCTATTTCTAAACAATTGCTGGTCATTCTTATCTTATTTTTGCCAATTTCTTACCCGTTTTATGACATTTTTGACTAAGTCTGAACAGTTTCTTGCCATTTCTAGTTTGGTTTAATCTTCTCGTAGCTATTTCTAAACTGGTTTAGACTAGTTCTAACTCTTTTTTGCCCAGTTCTATCTCTTTTTAAGTCATTTTGGCCATTTCCAAACCATTTCTGTCCATTTCTTACTAATTTCCTGTCATTTCTAACCCATTTTTGCCCTTTCCTGACTTGGTTTAAACCATTTTTGGCTTTTTCTAACCCATTTTAAGTCTTTTTTTTTGGCTATTTCTAAGCAACTGCTGGTCATTCTTGTCTTATTTTTGGCCATTTCTTGCAGGTTTTATTCCATTTTTGGCTAAATCTGAACTATTTATGGAAGTTTCTAGCCTGGTTTAAGTCTTTTTTGGCTATTTCTAAACAATTGCTGCTCATTCTTATCTTATTTACCAATTTCTTACCAGTTTTATGCCTTTTTTGACTAAGTCTGAACAGTTTCTTGCCATTTCTAGTTTGGTTTAATCTTTTCGTAGCTATTTCTAAACTGGTTTAGACTAGTTCTGACCCTTTTTTGCCCAGTTCTATCTCTTTTTAAGTCATTTTGGCCATTTCCAAACCATTTCTGTCCATTTCTTACTAATTTCCTGTCATTTCTAACCCATTTTGCCCTTTCCTGACTTGGTTTAAACCATTTTTTGGCTTTTTCTAACCCATTTTAAGTCTTTTTTTGGCTATTTCTAAGCAACTGCTGGTCATTCTTGTCTTATTTTTGGCCATTTCTTGCAGGTTTTATTCCATTTTTGGCAATTTCTGAAGAATTTATGGAAGTTTCTAGCCTGGTTTAAGCTTTTCTCACCTATTTCTAAACTGGCTTGAGCTATTTCTAACCCTTTTTTTGCACAATACTGACTCTTTAACGTCATTTTGGCCATTCCCAAACCATTTCTGTGCAGTTCTTAGCAATTTTTTTTCTGTTCCTAACACAGCTTTTGCCCTTTCCTGACTTGGTTTAAACCATTTTTGGCTTTTTCTAACCCATTTTAAGTCTTTTTTGGCTATTTCTAAACAATTGCTGGTCATTCTTATCTTATTTTTGCCCATTTCTTGCCAGTTTTAAGCCATTTTATGGCAATTTCTGAACTATTTATGGAAGTTCTAGCCTGGTTTAAGCTTTTCTTAGCTATTTCTAAACTGGCTTGAGCTATATCTAACCCGTTTTTGCGCAATACTGACTCTTTTTAAGTCATTTTGGCCATTCCCAACCCATTTCTCAACATTTCTTACCAATTTATTTCTATTTCTAACCTGGTTTTGCTCTTTCCTGACTTGGTTTAAACCATTTTTGGTTCTTTCTAACCCATTTTAAGTCTTTTTTGGCTATTTCTAAGCAATTCCTGGTCATTCTTGTCTTCTTTTTGGCCATTTCTTGCAGGTTTTATTCCATTTTTGGCTAAATCTGAACTATTTATGGAAGTTTCTAGCCTGGTTTAAGCTTTTCTTACCTATTGCTGAACTGGCTTGAGCTATATCTAACCCTTTTTTTTGCACAATACTGACTCTTTTTAAGCCATTTTGGCCATTCCGAAACCACTTCTGTCAGGTTGTTACCAATTTCTTCCTATTTGTAACCTGGTTTTGCCCTTTCCTGACTTGGTTTAAACCATTTTTGGCCCTTTCTAATGCATTTTAAGTCTTTTTTTGGCTATTTCTAAACAATTGCTGGTCGTTCTTACCTTATTTTTGCCCATTTTTTGTAGGTTTTGTTCCTTTTTTTGGCTAAATCTGAACTATTTATGGAAGTTTCTAGCCTGGTTTAAGCTTTTCTTACCTATTTCTAGACTGGCTTGAGCTATATCTAAGCCTTTTTTGCGCAATACTGACTCTTTTTAAGCCCTTTTGGCCATTCCCAAACCCTTTCTGTCCAGGTCTTACCAATGTCTTTCTATTTCTAACCTGGTTTTGCCTTTCCTCCCTTGGTTTAAACCATTTTTGGCCCTTTCTAACCCATTTTAAGTCTTTTTTGGCTATTTCTAAACAATTGCTGGTCATTCTTATCTTATTTTTGCCAATTTCTTACCCGTTTTATGACATTTTTGACTAAGTCTGAACAGTTTCTTGCCATTTCTAGTTTGGTTTAATCTTCTCGTAGCTATTTCTAAACTGGTTTAGACTAGTTCTAACTCTTTTTTGCCCAGTTCTATCTCTTTTTAAGTCATTTTGGCCATTTCCAAACCATTTCTGTCCATTTCTTGCTAATTTCCTGTCATTTCTAACCCATTTTTGCCCTTTCATGACTTGGTTTAAACCATTTTTGGCTTTTTCTAACCCATTTTAAGTCTTTTTTTTTGGCTATTTCTAAGCAACTGCTGGTCATTCTTGTCTTATTTTTGGCCATTTCTTGCAGGTTTTATTCCATTTTTGGCTAAATCTGAACTATTTATGGAAGTTTCTAGCCTGGTTTAAGTCTTTTTTGGCTATTTCTAAACAATTGCTGCTCATTCTTATCTTATTTACCAATTTCTTACCAGTTTTATGCCTTTTTTGACTAAGTCTGAACAGTTTCTTGCCATTTCTAGTTTGGTTTAATCTTTTCGTAGCTATTTCTAAACTGGTTTAGACTAGTTCTGACCCTTTTTTGCCCAGTTCTATCTCTTTTTAAGTCATTTTGGCCATTTCCAAACCATTTCTGTCCATTTCTTACTAATTTCCTGTCATTTCTAACCCATTTTGCCCTTTCCTGACTTGGTTTAAACCATTTTTTGGCTTTTTCTAACCCATTTTAAGTCTTTTTTTGGCTATTTCTAAGCAACTGCTGGTCATTCTTGTCTTATTTTTGGCCATTTCTTGCAGGTTTTATTCCATTTTTGGCAATTTCTGAAGAATTTATGGAAGTTTCTAGCCTGGTTTAAGCTTTTCTCACCTATTTCTAAACTGGCTTGAGCTATTTCTAACCCTTTTTTTGCACAATACTGACTCTTTAACGTCATTTTGGCCATTCCCAAACCATTTCTGTGCAGTTCTTAGCAATTTTTTTTCTGTTCCTAACACAGCTTTTGCCCTTTCCTGACTTGGTTTAAACCATTTTTGGCTTTTTCTAACCCATTTTAAGTCTTTTTTGGCTATTTCTAAACAATTGCTGGTCATTCTTATCTTATTTTTGCCCATTTCTTGCCAGTTTTAAGCCATTTTATGGCAATTTCTGAACTATTTATGGAAGTTCTAGCCTGGTTTAAGCTTTTCTTAGCTATTTCTAAACTGGCTTGAGCTATATCTAACCCGTTTTTGCGCAATACTGACTCTTTTTAAGTCATTTTGGCCATTCCCAACCCATTTCTCAACATTTCTTACCAATTTATTTCTATTTCTAACCTGGTTTTGCTCTTTCCTGACTTGGTTTAAACCATTTTTGGTTCTTTCTAACCCATTTTAAGTCTTTTTTGGCTATTTCTAAGCAATTCCTGGTCATTCTTGTCTTCTTTTTGGCCATTTCTTGCAGGTTTTATTCCATTTTTGGCTAAATCTGAACTATTTATGGAAGTTTCTAGCCTGGTTTAAGCTTTTCTTACCTATTGCTGAACTGGCTTGAGCTATATCTAACCCTTTTTTTTGCACAATACTGACTCTTTTTAAGCCATTTTGGCCATTCCGAAACCACTTCTGTCAGGTTGTTACCAATTTCTTCCTATTTGTAACCTGGTTTTGCCCTTTCCTGACTTGGTTTAAACCATTTTTGGCCCTTTCTAATGCATTTTAAGTCTTTTTTTGGCTATTTCTAAACAATTGCTGGTCGTTCTTACCTTATTTTTGCCCATTTTTTGTAGGTTTTGTTCCTTTTTTTGGCTAAATCTGAACTATTTATGGAAGTTTCTAGCCTGGTTTAAGCTTTTCTTACCTATTTCTAGGCTGGCTTGAGCTATATCTAAGCCTTTTTTGCGCAATACTGACTCTTTTTAAGCCCTTTTGGCCATTCCCAAACCCTTTCTGTCCAGGTCTTACCAATGTCTTTCTATTTCTAACCTGGTTTTGCCTTTCCTCCCTTGGTTTAAACCATTTTTGGCCCTTTCTAACCCATTTTAAGTCTTTTTTGGCTATTTCTAAACAATTGCTGGTCATTCTTATCTTATTTTTGCCAATTTCTTACCCGTTTTATGACATTTTTGACTAAGTCTGAACAGTTTCTTGCCATTTCTAGTTTGGTTTAATCTTCTCGTAGCTATTTCTAAACTGGTTTAGACTAGTTCTAACTCTTTTTTGCCCAGTTCTATCTCTTTTTAAGTCATTTTGGCCATTTCCAAACCATTTCTGTCCATTTCTTACTAATTTCCTGTCATTTCTAACCCATTTTTGCCCTTTCCTGACTTGGTTTAAACCATTTTTGGCTTTTTCTAACCCATTTTAAGTCTTTTTTTTTGGCTATTTCTAAGCAACTGCTGGTCATTCTTGTCTTATTTTTGGCCATTTCTTGCAGGTTTTATTCCATTTTTGGCTAAATCTGAACTATTTATGGAAGTTTCTAGCCTGGTTTAAGTCTTTTTTGGCTATTTCTAAACAATTGCTGCTCATTCTTATCTTATTTACCAATTTCTTACCAGTTTTATGCCTTTTTTGACTAAGTCTGAACAGTTTCTTGCCATTTCTAGTTTAGTTTAATCTTTTCGTAGCTATTTCTAAACTGGTTTAGACTAGTTCTGACCCTTTTTTGCCCAGTTCTATCTCTTTTTAAGTCATTTTGGCCATTTCCAAACCATTTCTGTCCATTTCTTACTAATTTCCTGTCATTTCTAACCCATTTTGCCCTTTCCTGACTTGGTTTAAACCATTTTTTGGCTTTTTCTAACCCATTTTAAGTCTTTTTTTGGCTATTTCTAAGCAACTGCTGGTCATTCTTGTCTTATTTTTGGCCATTTCTTGCAGGTTTTATTCCATTTTTGGCAATTTCTGAAGAATTTATGGAAGTTTCTAGCCTGGTTTAAGCTTTTCTCACCTATTTCTAAACTGGCTTGAGCTATTTCTAACCCTTTTTTTGCACAATACTGACTCTTTAACGTCATTTTGGCCATTCCCAAACCATTTCTGTGCAGTTCTTAGCAATTTTTTTTCTGTTCCTAACACAGCTTTTGCCCTTTCCTGACTTGGTTTAAACCATTTTTTGGCTTTTTCTAACCCATTTTAAGTCTTTTTTTGGCTATTTCTAAGCAACTGCTGGTCATTCTTGTCTTATTTTTGGCCATTTCTTGCAGGTTTTATTCCATTTTTGGCAATTTCTGAAGAATTTATGGAAGTTTCTAGCCTGGTTTAAGCTTTTCTCACCTATTTCTAAACTGGCTTGAGCTATTTCTAACCCTTTTTTTGCACAATACTGACTCTTTAACGTCATTTTGGCCATTCCCAAACCATTTCTGTGCAGTTCTTAGCAATTTTTTTTCTGTTCCTAACACAGCTTTTGCCCTTTCCTGACTTGGTTTAAACCATTTTTGGCTTTTTCTAACCCATTTTAAGTCTTTTTTGGCTATTTCTAAACAATTGCTGGTCATTCTTATCTTATTTTTGCCCATTTCTTGCCAGTTTTAAGCCATTTTATGGCAATTTCTGAACTATTTATGGAAGTTCTAGCCTGGTTTAAGCTTTTCTTAGCTATTTCTAAACTGGCTTGAGCTATATCTAACCCGTTTTTGCGCAATACTGACTCTTTTTAAGTCATTTTGGCCATTCCCAACCCATTTCTCAACATTTCTTACCAATTTATTTCTATTTCTAACCTGGTTTTGCTCTTTCCTGACTTGGTTTAAACCATTTTTGGTTCTTTCTAACCCATTTTAAGTCTTTTTTGGCTATTTCTAAGCAATTCCTGGTCATTCTTGTCTTCTTTTTGGCCATTTCTTGCAGGTTTTATTCCATTTTTGGCTAAATCTGAACTATTTATGGAAGTTTCTAGCCTGGTTTAAGCTTTTCTTACCTATTGCTGAACTGGCTTGAGCTATATCTAACCCTTTTTTTTGCACAATACTGACTCTTTTTAAGCCATTTTGGCCATTCCGAAACCACTTCTGTCAGGTTGTTACCAATTTCTTCCTATTTGTAACCTGGTTTTGCCCTTTCCTGACTTGGTTTAAACCATTTTTGGCCCTTTCTAATGCATTTTAAGTCTTTTTTTGGCTATTTCTAAACAATTGCTGGTCGTTCTTACCTTATTTTTGCCCATTTTTTGTAGGTTTTGTTCCTTTTTTTGGCTAAATCTGAACTATTTATGGAAGTTTCTAGCCTGGTTTAAGCTTTTCTTACCTATTTCTAGACTGGCTTGAGCTATATCTAAGCCTTTTTTGCGCAATACTGACTCTTTTTAAGCCCTTTTGGCCATTCCCAAACCCTTTCTGTCCAGGTCTTACCAATGTCTTTCTATTTCTAACCTGGTTTTGCCTTTCCTCCCTTGGTTTAAACCATTTTTGGCCCTTTCTAACCCATTTTAAGTCTTTTTTGGCTATTTCTAAACAATTGCTGGTCATTCTTATCTTATTTTTGCCAATTTCTTACCCGTTTTATGACATTTTTGACTAAGTCTGAACAGTTTCTTGCCATTTCTAGTTTGGTTTAATCTTCTCGTAGCTATTTCTAAACTGGTTTAGACTAGTTCTAACTCTTTTTTGCCCAGTTCTATCTCTTTTTAAGTCATTTTGGCCATTTCCAAACCATTTCTGTCCATTTCTTGCTAATTTCCTGTCATTTCTAACCCATTTTTGCCCTTTCCTGACTTGGTTTAAACCATTTTTGGCTTTTTCTAACCCATTTTAAGTCTTTTTTTTTGGCTATTTCTAAGCAACTGCTGGTCATTCTTGTCTTATTTTTGGCCATTTCTTGCAGGTTTTATTCCATTTTTGGCTAAATCTGAACTATTTATGGAAGTTTCTAGCCTGGTTTAAGTCTTTTTTGGCTATTTCTAAACAATTGCTGCTCATTCTTATCTTATTTACCAATTTCTTACCAGTTTTATGCCTTTTTTGACTAAGTCTGAACAGTTTCTTGCCATTTCTAGTTTGGTTTAATCTTTTCGTAGCTATTTCTAAACTGGTTTAGACTAGTTCTGACCCTTTTTTGCCCAGTTCTATCTCTTTTTAAGTCATTTTGGCCATTTCCAAACCATTTCTGTCCATTTCTTACTAATTTCCTGTCATTTCTAACCCATTTTGCCCTTTCCTGACTTGGTTTAAACCATTTTTTGGCTTTTTCTAACCCATTTTAAGTCTTTTTTTGGCTATTTCTAAGCAACTGCTGGTCATTCTTGTCTTATTTTTGGCCATTTCTTGCAGGTTTTATTCCATTTTTGGCAATTTCTGAAGAATTTATGGAAGTTTCTAGCCTGGTTTAAGCTTTTCTCACCTATTTCTAAACTGGCTTGAGCTATTTCTAACCCTTTTTTTGCACAATACTGACTCTTTAACGTCATTTTGGCCATTCCCAAACCATTTCTGTGCAGTTCTTAGCAATTTTTTTTCTGTTCCTAACACAGCTTTTGCCCTTTCCTGACTTGGTTTAAACCATTTTTGGCTTTTTCTAACCCATTTTAAGTCTTTTTTGGCTATTTCTAAACAATTGCTGGTCATTCTTATCTTATTTTTGCCCATTTCTTGCCAGTTTTAAGCCATTTTATGGCAATTTCTGAACTATTTATGGAAGTTCTAGCCTGGTTTAAGCTTTTCTTAGCTATTTCTAAACTGGCTTGAGCTATATCTAACCCGTTTTTGCGCAATACTGACTCTTTTTAAGTCATTTTGGCCATTCCCAACCCATTTCTCAACATTTCTTACCAATTTATTTCTATTTCTAACCTGGTTTTGCTCTTTCCTGACTTGGTTTAAACCATTTTTGGTTCTTTCTAACCCATTTTAAGTCTTTTTTGGCTATTTCTAAGCAATTCCTGGTCATTCTTGTCTTCTTTTTGGCCATTTCTTGCAGGTTTTATTCCATTTTTGGCTAAATCTGAACTATTTATGGAAGTTTCTAGCCTGGTTTAAGCTTTTCTTACCTATTGCTGAACTGGCTTGAGCTATATCTAACCCTTTTTTTTGCACAATACTGACTCTTTTTAAGCCATTTTGGCCATTCCGAAACCACTTCTGTCAGGTTGTTACCAATTTCTTCCTATTTGTAACCTGGTTTTGCCCTTTCCTGACTTGGTTTAAACCATTTTTGGCCCTTTCTAATGCATTTTAAGTCTTTTTTTGGCTATTTCTAAACAATTGCTGGTCGTTCTTACCTTATTTTTGCCCATTTTTTGTAGGTTTTGTTCCTTTTTTTGGCTAAATCTGAACTATTTATGGAAGTTTCTAGCCTGGTTTAAGCTTTTCTTACCTATTTCTAGACTGGCTTGAGCTATATCTAAGCCTTTTTTGCGCAATACTGACTCTTTTTAAGCCCTTTTGGCCATTCCCAAACCCTTTCTGTCCAGGTCTTACCAATGTCTTTCTATTTCTAACCTGGTTTTGCCTTTCCTCCCTTGGTTTAAACCATTTTTGGCCCTTTCTAACCCATTTTAAGTCTTTTTTGGCTATTTCTAAACAATTGCTGGTCATTCTTATCTTATTTTTGCCAATTTCTTACCCGTTTTATGACATTTTTGACTAAGTCTGAACAGTTTCTTGCCATTTCTAGTTTGGTTTAATCTTCTCGTAGCTATTTCTAAACTGGTTTAGACTAGTTCTAACTCTTTTTTGCCCAGTTCTATCTCTTTTTAAGTCATTTTGGCCATTTCCAAACCATTTCTGTCCATTTCTTACTAATTTCCTGTCATTTCTAACCCATTTTTGCCCTTTCCTGACTTGGTTTAAACCATTTTTGGCTTTTTCTAACCCATTTTAAGTCTTTTTTTTTTGGCTATTTCTAAGCAACTGCTGGTCATTCTTGTCTTATTTTTGGCCATTTCTTGCAGGTTTTATTCCATTTTTGGCTAAATCTGAACTATTTATGGAAGTTTCTAGCCTGGTTTAAGTCTTTTTTGGCTATTTCTAAACAATTGCTGCTCATTCTTATCTTATTTACCAATTTCTTACCAGTTTTATGCCTTTTTTGACTAAGTCTGAACAGTTTCTTGCCATTTCTAGTTTGGTTTAATCTTTTCGTAGCTATTTCTAAACTGGTTTAGACTAGTTCTGACCCTTTTTTGCCCAGTTCTATCTCTTTTTAAGTCATTTTGGCCATTTCCAAACCATTTCTGTCCATTTCTTACTAATTTCCTGTCATTTCTAACCCATTTTGCCCTTTCCTGACTTGGTTTAAACCATTTTTTGGCTTTTTCTAACCCATTTTAAGTCTTTTTTTGGCTATTTCTAAGCAACTGCTGGTCATTCTTGTCTTATTTTTGGCCATTTCTTGCAGGTTTTATTCCATTTTTGGCAATTTCTGAAGAATTTATGGAAGTTTCTAGCCTGGTTTAAGCTTTTCTCACCTATTTCTAAACTGGCTTGAGCTATTTCTAACCCTTTTTTTGCACAATACTGACTCTTTAACGTCATTTTGGCCATTCCCAAACCATTTCTGTGCAGTTCTTAGCAATTTTTTTTCTGTTCCTAACACAGCTTTTGCCCTTTCCTGACTTGGTTTAAACCATTTTTGGCTTTTTCTAACCCATTTTAAGTCTTTTTTGGCTATTTCTAAACAATTGCTGGTCATTCTTATCTTATTTTTGCCCATTTCTTGCCAGTTTTAAGCCATTTTATGGCAATTTCTGAACTATTTATGGAAGTTCTAGCCTGGTTTAAGCTTTTCTTAGCTATTTCTAAACTGGCTTGAGCTATATCTAACCCGTTTTTGCGCAATACTGACTCTTTTTAAGTCATTTTGGCCATTCCCAACCCATTTCTCAACATTTCTTACCAATTTATTTCTATTTCTAACCTGGTTTTGCTCTTTCCTGACTTGGTTTAAACCATTTTTGGTTCTTTCTAACCCATTTTAAGTCTTTTTTGGCTATTTCTAAGCAATTCCTGGTCATTCTTGTCTTCTTTTTGGCCATTTCTTGCAGGTTTTATTCCATTTTTGGCTAAATCTGAACTATTTATGGAAGTTTCTAGCCTGGTTTAAGCTTTTCTTACCTATTGCTGAACTGGCTTGAGCTATATCTAACCCTTTTTTTTGCACAATACTGACTCTTTTTAAGCCATTTTGGCCATTCCGAAACCACTTCTGTCAGGTTGTTACCAATTTCTTCCTATTTGTAACCTGGTTTTGCCCTTTCCTGACTTGGTTTAAACCATTTTTGGCCCTTTCTAATGCATTTTAAGTCTTTTTTTGGCTATTTCTAAACAATTGCTGGTCGTTCTTACCTTATTTTTGCCCATTTTTTGTAGGTTTTGTTCCTTTTTTTGGCTAAATCTGAACTATTTATGGAAGTTTCTAGCCTGGTTTAAGCTTTTCTTACCTATTTCTAGACTGGCTTGAGCTATATCTAAGCCTTTTTTGCGCAATACTGACTCTTTTTAAGCCCTTTTGGCCATTCCCAAACCCTTTCTGTCCAGGTCTTACCAATGTCTTTCTATTTCTAACCTGGTTTTGCCTTTCCTCCCTTGGTTTAAACCATTTTTGGCCCTTTCTAACCCATTTTAAGTCTTTTTTGGCTATTTCTAAACAATTGCTGGTCATTCTTATCTTATTTTTGCCAATTTCTTACCCGTTTTATGACATTTTTGACTAAGTCTGAACAGTTTCTTGCCATTTCTAGTTTGGTTTAATCTTCTCGTAGCTATTTCTAAACTGGTTTAGACTAGTTCTAACTCTTTTTTGCCCAGTTCTATCTCTTTTTAAGTCATTTTGGCCATTTCCAAACCATTTCTGTCCATTTCTTGCTAATTTCCTGTCATTTCTAACCCATTTTTGCCCTTTCCTGACTTGGTTTAAACCATTTTTGGCTTTTTCTAACCCATTTTAAGTCTTTTTTTTTGGCTATTTCTAAGCAACTGCTGGTCATTCTTGTCTTATTTTTGGCCATTTCTTGCAGGTTTTATTCCATTTTTGGCTAAATCTGAACTATTTATGGAAGTTTCTAGCCTGGTTTAAGTCTTTTTTGGCTATTTCTAAACAATTGCTGCTCATTCTTATCTTATTTACCAATTTCTTACCAGTTTTATGCCTTTTTTGACTAAGTCTGAACAGTTTCTTGCCATTTCTAGTTTGGTTTAATCTTTTCGTAGCTATTTCTAAACTGGTTTAGACTAGTTCTGACCCTTTTTTGCCCAGTTCTATCTCTTTTTAAGTCATTTTGGCCATTTCCAAACCATTTCTGTCCATTTCTTACTAATTTCCTGTCATTTCTAACCCATTTTGCCCTTTCCTGACTTGGTTTAAACCATTTTTTGGCTTTTTCTAACCCATTTTAAGTCTTTTTTTGGCTATTTCTAAGCAACTGCTGGTCATTCTTGTCTTATTTTTGGCCATTTCTTGCAGGTTTTATTCCATTTTTGGCAATTTCTGAAGAATTTATGGAAGTTTCTAGCCTGGTTTAAGCTTTTCTCACCTATTTCTAAACTGGCTTGAGCTATTTCTAACCCTTTTTTTGCACAATACTGACTCTTTAACGTCATTTTGGCCATTCCCAAACCATTTCTGTGCAGTTCTTAGCAATTTTTTTTCTGTTCCTAACACAGCTTTTGCCCTTTCCTGACTTGGTTTAAACCATTTTTGGCTTTTTCTAACCCATTTTAAGTCTTTTTTGGCTATTTCTAAACAATTGCTGGTCATTCTTATCTTATTTTTGCCCATTTCTTGCCAGTTTTAAGCCATTTTATGGCAATTTCTGAACTATTTATGGAAGTTCTAGCCTGGTTTAAGCTTTTCTTAGCTATTTCTAAACTGGCTTGAGCTATATCTAACCCGTTTTTGCGCAATACTGACTCTTTTTAAGTCATTTTGGCCATTCCCAACCCATTTCTCAACATTTCTTACCAATTTATTTCTATTTCTAACCTGGTTTTGCTCTTTCCTGACTTGGTTTAAACCATTTTTGGTTCTTTCTAACCCATTTTAAGTCTTTTTTGGCTATTTCTAAGCAATTCCTGGTCATTCTTGTCTTCTTTTTGGCCATTTCTTGCAGGTTTTATTCCATTTTTGGCTAAATCTGAACTATTTATGGAAGTTTCTAGCCTGGTTTAAGCTTTTCTTACCTATTGCTGAACTGGCTTGAGCTATATCTAACCCTTTTTTTTGCACAATACTGACTCTTTTTAAGCCATTTTGGCCATTCCGAAACCACTTCTGTCAGGTTGTTACCAATTTCTTCCTATTTGTAACCTGGTTTTGCCCTTTCCTGACTTGGTTTAAACCATTTTTGGCCCTTTCTAATGCATTTTAAGTCTTTTTTTGGCTATTTCTAAACAATTGCTGGTCGTTCTTACCTTATTTTTGCCCATTTTTTGTAGGTTTTGTTCCTTTTTTTGGCTAAATCTGAACTATTTATGGAAGTTTCTAGCCTGGTTTAAGCTTTTCTTACCTATTTCTAGGCTGGCTTGAGCTATATCTAAGCCTTTTTTGCGCAATACTGACTCTTTTTAAGCCCTTTTGGCCATTCCCAAACCCTTTCTGTCCAGGTCTTACCAATGTCTTTCTATTTCTAACCTGGTTTTGCCTTTCCTCCCTTGGTTTAAACCATTTTTGGCCCTTTCTAACCCATTTTAAGTCTTTTTTGGCTATTTCTAAACAATTGCTGGTCATTCTTATCTTATTTTTGCCAATTTCTTACCCGTTTTATGCCATTTTTGACTAAGTCTGAACAGTTTCTTGCCATTTCTAGTTTGGTTTAATCTTCTCGTAGCTATTTCTAAACTGGTTTAGACTAGTTCTAACTCTTTTTTGCCCAGTTCTATCTCTTTTTAAGTCATTTTGGCCATTTCCAAACCATTTCTGTCCATTTCTTACTAATTTCCTGTCATTTCTAACCCATTTTTGCCCTTTCCTGACTTGGTTTAAACCATTTTTGGCTTTTTCTAACCCATTTTAAGTCTTTTTTTTTGGCTATTTCTAAGCAACTGCTGGTCATTCTTGTCTTATTTTTGGCCATTTCTTGCAGGTTTTATTCCATTTTTGGCTAAATCTGAACTATTTATGGAAGTTTCTAGCCTGGTTTAAGTCTTTTTTGGCTATTTCTAAACAATTGCTGCTCATTCTTATCTTATTTACCAATTTCTTACCAGTTTTATGCCTTTTTTGACTAAGTCTGAACAGTTTCTTGCCATTTCTAGTTTGGTTTAATCTTTTCGTAGCTATTTCTAAACTGGTTTAGACTAGTTCTGACCCTTTTTTGCCCAGTTCTATCTCTTTTTAAGTCATTTTGGCCATTTCCAAACCATTTCTGTCCATTTCTTACTAATTTCCTGTCATTTCTAACCCATTTTGCCCTTTCCTGACTTGGTTTAAACCATTTTTTGGCTTTTTCTAACCCATTTTAAGTCTTTTTTTGGCTATTTCTAAGCAACTGCTGGTCATTCTTGTCTTATTTTTGGCCATTTCTTGCAGGTTTTATTCCATTTTTGGCAATTTCTGAAGAATTTATGGAAGTTTCTAGCCTGGTTTAAGCTTTTCTCACCTATTTCTAAACTGGCTTGAGCTATTTCTAACCCTTTTTTTGCACAATACTGACTCTTTAACGTCATTTTGGCCATTCCCAAACCATTTCTGTGCAGTTCTTAGCAATTTTTTTTCTGTTCCTAACACAGCTTTTGCCCTTTCCTGACTTGGTTTAAACCATTTTTTGGCTTTTTCTAACCCATTTTAAGTCTTTTTTTGGCTATTTCTAAGCAACTGCTGGTCATTCTTGTCTTATTTTTGGCCATTTCTTGCAGGTTTTATTCCATTTTTGGCAATTTCTGAAGAATTTATGGAAGTTTCTAGCCTGGTTTAAGCTTTTCTCACCTATTTCTAAACTGGCTTGAGCTATTTCTAACCCTTTTTTTGCACAATACTGACTCTTTAACGTCATTTTGGCCATTCCCAAACCATTTCTGTGCAGTTCTTAGCAATTTTTTTTCTGTTCCTAACACAGCTTTTGCCCTTTCCTGACTTGGTTTAAACCATTTTTGGCTTTTTCTAACCCATTTTAAGTCTTTTTTGGCTATTTCTAAACAATTGCTGGTCATTCTTATCTTATTTTTGCCCATTTCTTGCCAGTTTTAAGCCATTTTATGGCAATTTCTGAACTATTTATGGAAGTTCTAGCCTGGTTTAAGCTTTTCTTAGCTATTTCTAAACTGGCTTGAGCTATATCTAACCCGTTTTTGCGCAATACTGACTCTTTTTAAGTCATTTTGGCCATTCCCAACCCATTTCTCAACATTTCTTACCAATTTATTTCTATTTCTAACCTGGTTTTGCTCTTTCCTGACTTGGTTTAAACCATTTTTGGTTCTTTCTAACCCATTTTAAGTCTTTTTTGGCTATTTCTAAGCAATTCCTGGTCATTCTTGTCTTCTTTTTGGCCATTTCTTGCAGGTTTTATTCCATTTTTGGCTAAATCTGAACTATTTATGGAAGTTTCTAGCCTGGTTTAAGCTTTTCTTACCTATTGCTGAACTGGCTTGAGCTATATCCAACCCTTTTTTTTGCACAATACTGACTCTTTTTAAGCCATTTTGGCCATTCCGAAACCACTTCTGTCAGGTTGTTACCAATTTCTTCCTATTTGTAACCTGGTTTTGCCCTTTCCTGACTTGGTTTAAACCATTTTTGGCCCTTTCTAATGCATTTTAAGTCTTTTTTTGGCTATTTCTAAACAATTGCTGGTCGTTCTTACCTTATTTTTGCCCATTTTTTGTAGGTTTTGTTCCTTTTTTTGGCTAAATCTGAACTATTTATGGAAGTTTCTAGCCTGGTTTAAGCTTTTCTTACCTATTGCTGAACTGGCTTGAGCTATATCTAACCCTTTTTTTTGCACAATACTGACTCTTTTTAAGCCATTTTGGCCATTCCGAAACCACTTTCTGTCAGGTTGTTACCAATTCTAGGCTGGCTTGAGCTATATCTAAGCCTTTTTTGCGCAATACTGACTCTTTTTAAGCCCTTTTGGCCATTCCCAAACCCTTTCTGTCCAGGTCTTACCAATGTCTTTCTATTTCTAACCTGGTTTTGCCTTTCCTCCCTTGGTTTAAACCATTTTTGGCCCTTTCTAACCCATTTTAAGTCTTTTTTGGCTATTTCTAAACAATTGCTGGTCATTCTTATCTTATTTTTGCCAATTTCTTACCCGTTTTATGCCATTTTTGACTAAGTCTGAACAGTTTCTTGCCATTTCTAGTTTGGTTTAATCTTCTCGTAGCTATTTCTAAACTGGTTTAGACTAGTTCTAACTCTTTTTTGCCCAGTTCTATCTCTTTTTAAGTCATTTTGGCCATTTCCAAACCATTTCTGTCCATTTCTTACTAATTTCCTGTCATTTCTAACCCATTTTTGCCCTTTCCTGACTTGGTTTAAACCATTTTTGGCTTTTTCTAACCCATTTTAAGTCTTTTTTTTTGGCTATTTCTAAGCAACTGCTGGTCATTCTTGTCTTATTTTTGGCCATTTCTTGCAGGTTTTATTCCATTTTTGGCTAAATCTGAACTATTTATGGAAGTTTCTAGCCTGGTTTAAGTCTTTTTTGGCTATTTCTAAACAATTGCTGCTCATTCTTATCTTATTTACCAATTTCTTACCAGTTTTATGCCTTTTTTGACTAAGTCTGAACAGTTTCTTGCCATTTCTAGTTTGGTTTAATCTTTTCGTAGCTATTTCTAAACTGGTTTAGACTAGTTCTGACCCTTTTTTGCCCAGTTCTATCTCTTTTTAAGTCATTTTGGCCATTTCCAAACCATTTCTGTCCATTTCTTACTAATTTCCTGTCATTTCTAACCCATTTTGCCCTTTCCTGACTTGGTTTAAACCATTTTTTGGCTTTTTCTAACCCATTTTAAGTCTTTTTTTGGCTATTTCTAAGCAACTGCTGGTCATTCTTGTCTTATTTTTGGCCATTTCTTGCAGGTTTTATTCCATTTTTGGCAATTTCTGAAGAATTTATGGAAGTTTCTAGCCTGGTTTAAGCTTTTCTCACCTATTTCTAAACTGGCTTGAGCTATTTCTAACCCTTTTTTTGCACAATACTGACTCTTTAACGTCATTTTGGCCATTCCCAAACCATTTCTGTGCAGTTCTTAGCAATTTTTTTTCTGTTCCTAACACAGCTTTTGCCCTTTCCTGACTTGGTTTAAACCATTTTTTGGCTTTTTCTAACCCATTTTAAGTCTTTTTTTGGCTATTTCTAAGCAACTGCTGGTCATTCTTGTCTTATTTTTGGCCATTTCTTGCAGGTTTTATTCCATTTTTGGCAATTTCTGAAGAATTTATGGAAGTTTCTAGCCTGGTTTAAGCTTTTCTCACCTATTTCTAAACTGGCTTGAGCTATTTCTAACCCTTTTTTTGCACAATACTGACTCTTTAACGTCATTTTGGCCATTCCCAAACCATTTCTGTGCAGTTCTTAGCAATTTTTTTTCTGTTCCTAACACAGCTTTTGCCCTTTCCTGACTTGGTTTAAACCATTTTTGGCTTTTTCTAACCCATTTTAAGTCTTTTTTGGCTATTTCTAAACAATTGCTGGTCATTCTTATCTTATTTTTGCCCATTTCTTGCCAGTTTTAAGCCATTTTATGGCAATTTCTGAACTATTTATGGAAGTTCTAGCCTGGTTTAAGCTTTTCTTAGCTATTTCTAAACTGGCTTGAGCTATATCTAACCCGTTTTTGCGCAATACTGACTCTTTTTAAGTCATTTTGGCCATTCCCAACCCATTTCTCAACATTTCTTACCAATTTATTTCTATTTCTAACCTGGTTTTGCTCTTTCCTGACTTGGTTTAAACCATTTTTGGTTCTTTCTAACCCATTTTAAGTCTTTTTTGGCTATTTCTAAGCAATTCCTGGTCATTCTTGTCTTCTTTTTGGCCATTTCTTGCAGGTTTTATTCCATTTTTGGCTAAATCTGAACTATTTATGGAAGTTTCTAGCCTGGTTTAAGCTTTTCTTACCTATTGCTGAACTGGCTTGAGCTATATCCAACCCTTTTTTTTGCACAATACTGACTCTTTTTAAGCCATTTTGGCCATTCCGAAACCACTTCTGTCAGGTTGTTACCAATTTCTTCCTATTTGTAACCTGGTTTTGCCCTTTCCTGACTTGGTTTAAACCATTTTTGGCCCTTTCTAATGCATTTTAAGTCTTTTTTTGGCTATTTCTAAACAATTGCTGGTCGTTCTTACCTTATTTTTGCCCATTTTTTGTAGGTTTTGTTCCTTTTTTTGGCTAAATCTGAACTATTTATGGAAGTTTCTAGCCTGGTTTAAGCTTTTCTTACCTATTGCTGAACTGGCTTGAGCTATATCTAACCCTTTTTTTTGCACAATACTGACTCTTTTTAAGCCATTTTGGCCATTCCGAAACCACTTCTGTCAGGTTGTTACCAATTTCTTCCTATTTGTAACCTGGTTTTGCCCTTTCCTGACTTGGTTTAAACCATTTTTGGCCCTTTCTAATGCATTTTAAGTCTTTTTTTGGCTATTTCTAAACAATTGCTGGTCGTTCTTACCTTATTTTTGCCCATTTTTTGTAGGTTTTGTTCCTTTTTTTGGCTAAATCTGAACTATTTATGGAAGTTTCTAGCCTGGTTTAAGCTTTTCTTACCTATTTCTAGGCTGGCTTGAGCTATATCTAAGCCTTTTTTGCGCAATACTGACTCTTTTTAAGCCCTTTTGGCCATTCCCAAACCCTTTCTGTCCAGGTCTTACCAATGTCTTTCTATTTCTAACCTGGTTTTGCCTTTCCTCCCTTGGTTTAAACCATTTTTGGCCCTTTCTAACCCATTTTAAGTCTTTTTTGGCTATTTCTAAACAATTGCTGGTCATTCTTATCTTATTTTTGCCAATTTCTTACCCGTTTTATGACATTTTTGACTAAGTCTGAACAGTTTCTTGCCATTTCTAGTTTGGTTTAATCTTCTCGTAGCTATTTCTAAACTGGTTTAGACTAGTTCTAACTCTTTTTTGCCCAGTTCTATCTCTTTTTAAGTCATTTTGGCCATTTCCAAACCATTTCTGTCCATTTCTTACTAATTTCCTGTCATTTCTAACCCATTTTTGCCCTTTCCTGACTTGGTTTAAACCATTTTTGGCTTTTTCTAACCCATTTTAAGTCTTTTTTTTTGGCTATTTCTAAGCAACTGCTGGTCATTCTTGTCTTATTTTTGGCCATTTCTTGCAGGTTTTATTCCATTTTTGGCTAAATCTGAACTATTTATGGAAGTTTCTAGCCTGGTTTAAGTCTTTTTTGGCTATTTCTAAACAATTGCTGCTCATTCTTATCTTATTTACCAATTTCTTACCAGTTTTATGCCTTTTTTGACTAAGTCTGAACAGTTTCTTGCCATTTCTAGTTTGGTTTAATCTTTTCGTAGCTATTTCTAAACTGGTTTAGACTAGTTCTGACCCTTTTTTGCCCAGTTCTATCTCTTTTTAAGTCATTTTGGCCATTTCCAAACCATTTCTGTCCATTTCTTACTAATTTCCTGTCATTTCTAACCCATTTTGCCCTTTCCTGACTTGGTTTAAACCATTTTTTGGCTTTTTCTAACCCATTTTAAGTCTTTTTTTGGCTATTTCTAAGCAACTGCTGGTCATTCTTGTCTTATTTTTGGCCATTTCTTGCAGGTTTTATTCCATTTTTGGCAATTTCTGAAGAATTTATGGAAGTTTCTAGCCTGGTTTAAGCTTTTCTCACCTATTTCTAAACTGGCTTGAGCTATTTCTAACCCTTTTTTTGCACAATACTGACTCTTTAACGTCATTTTGGCCATTCCCAAACCATTTCTGTGCAGTTCTTAGCAATTTTTTTTCTGTTCCTAACACAGCTTTTGCCCTTTCCTGACTTGGTTTAAACCATTTTTTGGCTTTTTCTAACCCATTTTAAGTCTTTTTTTGGCTATTTCTAAGCAACTGCTGGTCATTCTTGTCTTATTTTTGGCCATTTCTTGCAGGTTTTATTCCATTTTTGGCAATTTCTGAAGAATTTATGGAAGTTTCTAGCCTGGTTTAAGCTTTTCTCACCTATTTCTAAACTGGCTTGAGCTATTTCTAACCCTTTTTTTGCACAATACTGACTCTTTAACGTCATTTTGGCCATTCCCAAACCATTTCTGTGCAGTTCTTAGCAATTTTTTTTCTGTTCCTAACACAGCTTTTGCCCTTTCCTGACTTGGTTTAAACCATTTTTGGCTTTTTCTAACCCATTTTAAGTCTTTTTTGGCTATTTCTAAACAATTGCTGGTCATTCTTATCTTATTTTTGCCCATTTCTTGCCAGTTTTAAGCCATTTTATGGCAATTTCTGAACTATTTATGGAAGTTCTAGCCTGGTTTAAGCTTTTCTTAGCTATTTCTAAACTGGCTTGAGCTATATCTAACCCGTTTTTGCGCAATACTGACTCTTTTTAAGTCATTTTGGCCATTCCCAACCCATTTCTCAACATTTCTTACCAATTTATTTCTATTTCTAACCTGGTTTTGCTCTTTCCTGACTTGGTTTAAACCATTTTTGGTTCTTTCTAACCCATTTTAAGTCTTTTTTGGCTATTTCTAAGCAATTCCTGGTCATTCTTGTCTTCTTTTTGGCCATTTCTTGCAGGTTTTATTCCATTTTTGGCTAAATCTGAACTATTTATGGAAGTTTCTAGCCTGGTTTAAGCTTTTCTTACCTATTGCTGAACTGGCTTGAGCTATATCCAACCCTTTTTTTTGCACAATACTGACTCTTTTTAAGCCATTTTGGCCATTCCGAAACCACTTCTGTCAGGTTGTTACCAATTTCTTCCTATTTGTAACCTGGTTTTGCCCTTTCCTGACTTGGTTTAAACCATTTTTGGCCCTTTCTAATGCATTTTAAGTCTTTTTTTGGCTATTTCTAAACAATTGCTGGTCGTTCTTACCTTATTTTTGCCCATTTTTTGTAGGTTTTGTTCCTTTTTTTGGCTAAATCTGAACTATTTATGGAAGTTTCTAGCCTGGTTTAAGCTTTTCTTACCTATTGCTGAACTGGCTTGAGCTATATCTAACCCTTTTTTTTGCACAATACTGACTCTTTTTAAGCCATTTTGGCCATTCCGAAACCACTTCTGTCAGGTTGTTACCAATTTCTTCCTATTTGTAACCTGGTTTTGCCCTTTCCTGACTTGGTTTAAACCATTTTTGGCCCTTTCTAATGCATTTTAAGTCTTTTTTTGGCTATTTCTAAACAATTGCTGGTCGTTCTTACCTTATTTTTGACCATTTTTTGTAGGTTTTGTTCCTTTTTTTGGCTAAATCTGAACTATTTATGGAAGTTTCTAGCCTGGTTTAAGCTTTTCTTACCTATTTCTAGACTGGCTTGAGCTATATCTAAGCCTTTTTTGCGCAATACTGACTCTTTTTAAGCCCTTTTGGCCATTCCCAAACCCTTTCTGTCCAGGTCTTACCAATGTCTTTCTATTTCTAACCTGGTTTTGCCTTTCCTCCCTTGGTTTAAACCATTTTTGGCCCTTTCTAACCCATTTTAAGTCTTTTTTGGCTATTTCTAAACAATTGCTGGTCATTCTTATCTTATTTTTGCCAATTTCTTACCCGTTTTATGACATTTTTGACTAAGTCTGAACAGTTTCTTGCCATTTCTAGTTTGGTTTAATCTTCTCGTAGCTATTTCTAAACTGGTTTAGACTAGTTCTAACTCTTTTTTGCCCAGTTCTATCTCTTTTTAAGTCATTTTGGCCATTTCCAAACCATTTCTGTCCATTTCTTACTAATTTCCTGTCATTTCTAACCCATTTTTGCCCTTTCCTGACTTGGTTTAAACCATTTTTGGCTTTTTCTAACCCATTTTAAGTCTTTTTTTTTGGCTATTTCTAAGCAACTGCTGGTCATTCTTGTCTTATTTTTGGCCATTTCTTGCAGGTTTTATTCCATTTTTGGCTAAATCTGAACTATTTATGGAAGTTTCTAGCCTGGTTTAAGTCTTTTTTGGCTATTTCTAAACAATTGCTGCTCATTCTTATCTTATTTACCAATTTCTTACCAGTTTTATGCCTTTTTTGACTAAGTCTGAACAGTTTCTTGCCATTTCTAGTTTGGTTTAATCTTTTCGTAGCTATTTCTAAACTGGTTTAGACTAGTTCTGACCCTTTTTTGCCCAGTTCTATCTCTTTTTAAGTCATTTTGGCCATTTCCAAACCATTTCTGTCCATTTCTTACTAATTTCCTGTCATTTCTAACCCATTTTGCCCTTTCCTGACTTGGTTTAAACCATTTTTTGGCTTTTTCTAACCCATTTTAAGTCTTTTTTTGGCTATTTCTAAGCAACTGCTGGTCATTCTTGTCTTATTTTTGGCCATTTCTTGCAGGTTTTATTCCATTTTTGGCAATTTCTGAAGAATTTATGGAAGTTTCTAGCCTGGTTTAAGCTTTTCTCACCTATTTCTAAACTGGCTTGAGCTATTTCTAACCCTTTTTTTGCACAATACTGACTCTTTAACGTCATTTTGGCCATTCCCAAACCATTTCTGTGCAGTTCTTAGCAATTTTTTTTCTGTTCCTAACACAGCTTTTGCCCTTTCCTGACTTGGTTTAAACCATTTTTGGCTTTTTCTAACCCATTTTAAGTCTTTTTTGGCTATTTCTAAACAATTGCTGGTCATTCTTATCTTATTTTTGCCCATTTCTTGCCAGTTTTAAGCCATTTTATGGCAATTTCTGAACTATTTATGGAAGTTTCTAGCCTGGTTTAAGCTTTTCTTAGCTATTTCTAAACTGGCTTGAGCTATATCTAACCCGTTTTTGCGCAATACTGACTCTTTTTAAGTCATTTTGGCCATTCCCAACCCATTTCTCAACATTTCTTACCAATTTATTTCTATTTCTAACCTGGTTTTGCTCTTTCCTGACTTGGTTTAAACCATTTTTGGTTCTTTCTAACCCATTTTAAGTCTTTTTTGGCTATTTCTAAGCAATTCCTGGTCATTCTTGTCTTCTTTTTGGCCATTTCTTGCAGGTTTTATTCCATTTTTGGCTAAATCTGAACTATTTATGGAAGTTTCTAGCCTGGTTTAAGCTTTTCTTACCTATTGCTGAACTGGCTTGAGCTAAATCCAACCCTTTTTTTTGCACAATACTGACTCTTTTTAAGCCATTTTGGCCATTCCGAAACCACTTCTGTCAGGTTGTTACCAATTTCTTCCTATTTGTAACCTGGTTTTGCCCTTTCCTGACTTGGTTTAAACCATTTTTGGCCCTTTCTAATGCATTTTAAGTCTTTTTTTGGCTATTTCTAAACAATTGCTGGTCGTTCTTACCTTATTTTTGCCCATTTTTTGTAGGTTTTGTTCCTTTTTTTGGCTAAATCTGAACTATTTATGGAAGTTTCTAGCCTGGTTTAAGCTTTTCTTACCTATTGCTGAACTGGCTTGAGCTATATCTAACCCTTTTTTTTGCACAATACTGACTCTTTTTAAGCCATTTTGGCCATTCCGAAACCACTTCTGTCAGGTTGTTACCAATTTCTTCCTATTTGTAACCTGGTTTTGCCCTTTCCTGACTTGGTTTAAACCATTTTTGGCCCTTTCTAATGCATTTTAAGTCTTTTTTTGGCTATTTCTAAACAATTGCTGGTCGTTCTTACCTTATTTTTGCCCATTTTTTGTAGGTTTTGTTCCTTTTTTTGGCTAAATCTGAACTATTTATGGAAGTTTCTAGCCTGGTTTAAGCTTTTCTTACCTATTTCTAGACTGGCTTGAGCTATATCTAAGCCTTTTTTGCGCAATACTGACTCTTTTTAAGCCCTTTTGGCCATTCCCAAACCCTTTCTGTCCAGGTCTTACCAATGTCTTTCTATTTCTAACCTGGTTTTGCCTTTCCTCCCTTGGTTTAAACCATTTTTGGCCCTTTCTAACCCATTTTAAGTCTTTTTTGGCTATTTCTAAACAATTGCTGGTCATTCTTATCTTATTTTTGCCAATTTCTTACCCGTTTTATGACATTTTTGACTAAGTCTGAACAGTTTCTTGCCATTTCTAGTTTGGTTTAATCTTCTCGTAGCTATTTCTAAACTGGTTTAGACTAGTTCTAACTCTTTTTTGCCCAGTTCTATCTCTTTTTAAGTCATTTTGGCCATTTCCAAACCATTTCTGTCCATTTCTTACTAATTTCCTGTCATTTCTAACCCATTTTTGCCCTTTCCTGACTTGGTTTAAACCATTTTTGGCTTTTTCTAACCCATTTTAAGTCTTTTTTTTTGGCTATTTCTAAGCAACTGCTGGTCATTCTTGTCTTATTTTTGGCCATTTCTTGCAGGTTTTATTCCATTTTTGGCTAAATCTGAACTATTTATGGAAGTTTCTAGCCTGGTTTAAGTCTTTTTTGGCTATTTCTAAACAATTGCTGCTCATTCTTATCTTATTTACCAATTTCTTACCAGTTTTATGCCTTTTTTGACTAAGTCTGAACAGTTTCTTGCCATTTCTAGTTTGGTTTAATCTTTTCGTAGCTATTTCTAAACTGGTTTAGACTAGTTCTGACCCTTTTTTGCCCAGTTCTATCTCTTTTTAAGTCATTTTGGCCATTTCCAAACCATTTCTGTCCATTTCTTACTAATTTCCTGTCATTTCTAACCCATTTTGCCCTTTCCTGACTTGGTTTAAACCATTTTTTGGCTTTTTCTAACCCATTTTAAGTCTTTTTTTGGCTATTTCTAAACAACTGCTGGTCATTCTTGTCTTATTTTTGGCCATTTCTTGCAGGTTTTATTCCATTTTTGGCAATTTCTGAAGAATTTATGGAAGTTTCTAGCCTGGTTTAAGCTTTTCTCACCTATTTCTAAACTGGCTTGAGCTATTTCTAACCCTTTTTTTGCACAATACTGACTCTTTAACGTCATTTTGGCCATTCCCAAACCATTTCTGTGCAGTTCTTAGCAATTTTTTTTCTGTTCCTAACACAGCTTTTGCCCTTTCCTGACTTGGTTTAAACCATTTTTGGCTTTTTCTAACCCATTTTAAGTCTTTTTTGGCTATTTCTAAACAATTGCTGGTCATTCTTATCTTATTTTTGCCCATTTCTTGCCAGTTTTAAGCCATTTTATGGCAATTTCTGAACTATTTATGGAAGTTTCTAGCCTGGTTTAAGCTTTTCTTAGCTATTTCTAAACTGGCTTGAGCTATATCTAACCCGTTTTTGCGCAATACTGACTCTTTTTAAGTCATTTTGGCCATTCCCAACCCATTTCTCAACATTTCTTACCAATTTATTTCTATTTCTAACCTGGTTTTGCTCTTTCCTGACTTGGTTTAAACCATTTTTGGTTCTTTCTAACCCATTTTAAGTCTTTTTTGGCTATTTCTAAGCAATTCCTGGTCATTCTTGTCTTCTTTTTGGCCATTTCTTGCAGGTTTTATTCCATTTTTGGCTAAATCTGAACTATTTATGGAAGTTTCTAGCCTGGTTTAAGCTTTTCTTACCTATTGCTGAACTGGCTTGAGCTATATCCAACCCTTTTTTTTGCACAATACTGACTCTTTTTAAGCCATTTTGGCCATTCCGAAACCACTTCTGTCAGGTTGTTACCAATTTCTTCCTATTTGTAACCTGGTTTTGCCCTTTCCTGACTTGGTTTAAACCATTTTTGGCCCTTTCTAACCCATTTTAAGTCTTTTTTTGGCTATTTCTAAACAATTGCTGGTCGTTCTTACCTTATTTTTGCCCATTTTTTGTAGGTTTTGTTCCTTTTTTTGGCTAAATCTGAACTATTTATGGAAGTTTCTAGCCTGGTTTAAGCTTTTCTTACCTATTGCTGAACTGGCTTGAGCTATATCTAACCCTTTTTTTTGCACAATACTGACTCTTTTTAAGCCATTTTGGCCATTCCGAAACCACTTCTGTCAGGTTGTTACCAATTTCTTCCTATTTGTAACCTGGTTTTGCCCTTTCCTGACTTGGTTTAAACCATTTTTGGCCCTTTCTAATGCATTTTAAGTCTTTTTTTGGCTATTTCTAAACAATTGCTGGTCGTTCTTACCTTATTTTTGCCCATTTTTTGTAGGTTTTGTTCCTTTTTTTGGCTAAATCTGAACTATTTATGGAAGTTTCTAGCCTGGTTTAAGCTTTTCTTACCTATTTCTAGACTGGCTTGAGCTATATCTAAGCCTTTTTTGCGCAATACTGACTCTTTTTAAGCCCTTTTGGCCATTCCCAAACCCTTTCTGTCCAGGTCTTACCAATGTCTTTCTATTTCTAACCTGGTTTTGCCTTTCCTCCCTTGGTTTAAACCATTTTTGGCCCTTTCTAACCCATTTTAAGTCTTTTTTGGCTATTTCTAAACAATTGCTGGTCATTCTTATCTTATTTTTGCCAATTTCTTACCCGTTTTATGACATTTTTGACTAAGTCTGAACAGTTTCTTGCCATTTCTAGTTTGGTTTAATCTTCTCGTAGCTATTTCTAAACTGGTTTAGACTAGTTCTAACTCTTTTTTGCCCAGTTCTATCTCTTTTTAAGTCATTTTGGCCATTTCCAAACCATTTCTGTCCATTTCTTACTAATTTCCTGTCATTTCTAACCCATTTTTGCCCTTTCCTGACTTGGTTTAAACCATTTTTGGCTTTTTCTAACCCATTTTAAGTCTTTTTTTTTGGCTATTTCTAAGCAACTGCTGGTCATTCTTGTCTTATTTTTGGCCATTTCTTGCAGGTTTTATTCCATTTTTGGCTAAATCTGAACTATTTATGGAAGTTTCTAGCCTGGTTTAAGTCTTTTTTGGCTATTTCTAAACAATTGCTGCTCATTCTTATCTTATTTACCAATTTCTTACCAGTTTTATGCCTTTTTTGACTAAGTCTGAACAGTTTCTTGCCATTTCTAGTTTGGTTTAATCTTTTCGTAGCTATTTCTAAACTGGTTTAGACTAGTTCTGACCCTTTTTTGCCCAGTTCTATCTCTTTTTAAGTCATTTTGGCCATTTCCAAACCATTTCTGTCCATTTCTTACTAATTTCCTGTCATTTCTAACCCATTTTGCCCTTTCCTGACTTGGTTTAAACCATTTTTTGGCTTTTTCTAACCCATTTTAAGTCTTTTTTTGGCTATTTCTAAGCAACTGCTGGTCATTCTTGTCTTATTTTTGGCCATTTCTTGCAGGTTTTATTCCATTTTTGGCAATTTCTGAAGAATTTATGGAAGTTTCTAGCCTGGTTTAAGCTTTTCTCACCTATTTCTAAACTGGCTTGAGCTATTTCTAACCCTTTTTTTGCACAATACTGACTCTTTAACGTCATTTTGGCCATTCCCAAACCATTTCTGTGCAGTTCTTAGCAATTTTTTTTCTGTTCCTAACACAGCTTTTGCCCTTTCCTGACTTGGTTTAAACCATTTTTGGCTTTTTCTAACCCATTTTAAGTCTTTTTTGGCTATTTCTAAACAATTGCTGGTCATTCTTATCTTATTTTTGCCCATTTCTTGCCAGTTTTAAGCCATTTTATGGCAATTTCTGAACTATTTATGGAAGTTCTAGCCTGGTTTAAGCTTTTCTTAGCTATTTCTAAACTGGCTTGAGCTATATCTAACCCGTTTTTGCGCAATACTGACTCTTTTTAAGTCATTTTGGCCATTCCCAACCCATTTCTCAACATTTCTTACCAATTTATTTCTATTTCTAACCTGGTTTTGCTCTTTCCTGACTTGGTTTAAACCATTTTTGGTTCTTTCTAACCCATTTTAAGTCTTTTTTGGCTATTTCTAAGCAATTCCTGGTCATTCTTGTCTTCTTTTTGGCCATTTCTTGCAGGTTTTATTCCATTTTTGGCTAAATCTGAACTATTTATGGAAGTTTCTAGCCTGGTTTAAGCTTTTCTTACCTATTGCTGAACTGGCTTGAGCTATATCTAACCCTTTTTTTTGCACAATACTGACTCTTTTTAAGCCATTTTGGCCATTCCGAAACCACTTCTGTCAGGTTGTTACCAATTTCTTCCTATTTGTAACCTGGTTTTGCCCTTTCCTGACTTGGTTTAAACCATTTTTGGCCCTTTCTAATGCATTTTAAGTCTTTTTTTGGCTATTTCTAAACAATTGCTGGTCGTTCTTACCTTATTTTTGCCCATTTTTTGTAGGTTTTGTTCCTTTTTTTGGCTAAATCTGAACTATTTATGGAAGTTTCTAGCCTGGTTTAAGCTTTTCTTACCTATTTCTAGACTGGCTTGAGCTATATCTAAGCCTTTTTTGCGCAATACTGACTCTTTTTAAGCCCTTTTGGCCATTCCCAAACCCTTTCTGTCCAGGTCTTACCAATGTCTTTCTATTTCTAACCTGGTTTTGCCTTTCCTCCCTTGGTTTAAACCATTTTTGGCCCTTTCTAACCCATTTTAAGTCTTTTTTGGCTATTTCTAAACAATTGCTGGTCATTCTTATCTTATTTTTGCCAATTTCTTACCCGTTTTATGACATTTTTGACTAAGTCTGAACAGTTTCTTGCCATTTCTAGTTTGGTTTAATCTTCTCGTAGCTATTTCTAAACTGGTTTAGACTAGTTCTAACTCTTTTTTGCCCAGTTCTATCTCTTTTTAAGTCATTTTGGCCATTTCCAAACCATTTCTGTCCATTTCTTGCTAATTTCCTGTCATTTCTAACCCATTTTTGCCCTTTCCTGACTTGGTTTAAACCATTTTTGGCTTTTTCTAACCCATTTTAAGTCTTTTTTTTTGGCTATTTCTAAGCAACTGCTGGTCATTCTTGTCTTATTTTTGGCCATTTCTTGCAGGTTTTATTCCATTTTTGGCTAAATCTGAACTATTTATGGAAGTTTCTAGCCTGGTTTAAGTCTTTTTTGGCTATTTCTAAACAATTGCTGCTCATTCTTATCTTATTTACCAATTTCTTACCAGTTTTATGCCTTTTTTGACTAAGTCTGAACAGTTTCTTGCCATTTCTAGTTTGGTTTAATCTTTTCGTAGCTATTTCTAAACTGGTTTAGACTAGTTCTGACCCTTTTTTGCCCAGTTCTATCTCTTTTTAAGTCATTTTGGCCATTTCCAAACCATTTCTGTCCATTTCTTACTAATTTCCTGTCATTTCTAACCCATTTTGCCCTTTCCTGACTTGGTTTAAACCATTTTTTGGCTTTTTCTAACCCATTTTAAGTCTTTTTTTGGCTATTTCTAAGCAACTGCTGGTCATTCTTGTCTTATTTTTGGCCATTTCTTGCAGGTTTTATTCCATTTTTGGCAATTTCTGAAGAATTTATGGAAGTTTCTAGCCTGGTTTAAGCTTTTCTCACCTATTTCTAAACTGGCTTGAGCTATTTCTAACCCTTTTTTTGCACAATACTGACTCTTTAACGTCATTTTGGCCATTCCCAAACCATTTCTGTGCAGTTCTTAGCAATTTTTTTTCTGTTCCTAACACAGCTTTTGCCCTTTCCTGACTTGGTTTAAACCATTTTTGGCTTTTTCTAACCCATTTTAAGTCTTTTTTGGCTATTTCTAAACAATTGCTGGTCATTCTTATCTTATTTTTGCCCATTTCTTGCCAGTTTTAAGCCATTTTATGGCAATTTCTGAACTATTTATGGAAGTTTCTAGCCTGGTTTAAGCTTTTCTTAGCTATTTCTAAACTGGCTTGAGCTATATCTAACCCGTTTTTGCGCAATACTGACTCTTTTTAAGTCATTTTGGCCATTCCCAACCCATTTCTCAACATTTCTTACCAATTTATTTCTATTTCTAACCTGGTTTTGCTCTTTCCTGACTTGGTTTAAACCATTTTTGGTTCTTTCTAACCCATTTTAAGTCTTTTTTGGCTATTTCTAAGCAATTCCTGGTCATTCTTGTCTTCTTTTTGGCCATTTCTTGCAGGTTTTATTCCATTTTTGGCTAAATCTGAACTATTTATGGAAGTTTCTAGCCTGGTTTAAGCTTTTCTTACCTATTGCTGAACTGGCTTGAGCTATATCCAACCCTTTTTTTTGCACAATACTGACTCTTTTTAAGCCATTTTGGCCATTCCGAAACCACTTCTGTCAGGTTGTTACCAATTTCTTCCTATTTGTAACCTGGTTTTGCCCTTTCCTGACTTGGTTTAAACCATTTTTGGCCCTTTCTAACCCATTTTAAGTCTTTTTTTGGCTATTTCTAAACAATTGCTGGTCGTTCTTACCTTATTTTTGCCCATTTTTTGTAGGTTTTGTTCCTTTTTTTGGCTAAATCTGAACTATTTATGGAAGTTTCTAGCCTGGTTTAAGCTTTTCTTACCTATTGCTGAACTGGCTTGAGCTATATCTAACCCTTTTTTTTGCACAATACTGACTCTTTTTAAGCCATTTTGGCCATTCCGAAACCACTTCTGTCAGGTTGTTACCAATTTCTTCCTATTTGTAACCTGGTTTTGCCCTTTCCTGACTTGGTTTAAACCATTTTTGGCCCTTTCTAATGCATTTTAAGTCTTTTTTTGGCTATTTCTAAACAATTGCTGGTCGTTCTTACCTTATTTTTGCCCATTTTTTGTAGGTTTTGTTCCTTTTTTTGGCTAAATCTGAACTATTTATGGAAGTTTCTAGCCTGGTTTAAGCTTTTCTTACCTATTTCTAGACTGGCTTGAGCTATATCTAAGCCTTTTTTGCGCAATACTGACTCTTTTTAAGCCCTTTTGGCCATTCCCAAACCCTTTCTGTCCAGGTCTTACCAATGTCTTTCTATTTCTAACCTGGTTTTGCCTTTCCTCCCTTGGTTTAAACCATTTTTGGCCCTTTCTAACCCATTTTAAGTCTTTTTTGGCTATTTCTAAACAATTGCTGGTCATTCTTATCTTATTTTTGCCAATTTCTTACCCGTTTTATGACATTTTTGACTAAGTCTGAACAGTTTCTTGCCATTTCTAGTTTGGTTTAATCTTCTCGTAGCTATTTCTAAACTGGTTTAGACTAGTTCTAACTCTTTTTTGCCCAGTTCTATCTCTTTTTAAGTCATTTTGGCCATTTCCAAACCATTTCTGTCCATTTCTTACTAATTTCCTGTCATTTCTAACCCATTTTTGCCCTTTCCTGACTTGGTTTAAACCATTTTTGGCTTTTTCTAACCCATTTTAAGTCTTTTTTTTTGGCTATTTCTAAGCAACTGCTGGTCATTCTTGTCTTATTTTTGGCCATTTCTTGCAGGTTTTATTCCATTTTTGGCTAAATCTGAACTATTTATGGAAGTTTCTAGCCTGGTTTAAGTCTTTTTTGGCTATTTCTAAACAATTGCTGCTCATTCTTATCTTATTTACCAATTTCTTACCAGTTTTATGCCTTTTTTGACTAAGTCTGAACAGTTTCTTGCCATTTCTAGTTTGGTTTAATCTTTTCGTAGCTATTTCTAAACTGGTTTAGACTAGTTCTGACCCTTTTTTGCCCAGTTCTATCTCTTTTTAAGTCATTTTGGCCATTTCCAAACCATTTCTGTCCATTTCTTACTAATTTCCTGTCATTTCTAACCCATTTTGCCCTTTCCTGACTTGGTTTAAACCATTTTTTGGCTTTTTCTAACCCATTTTAAGTCTTTTTTTGGCTATTTCTAAGCAACTGCTGGTCATTCTTGTCTTATTTTTGGCCATTTCTTGCAGGTTTTATTCCATTTTTGGCAATTTCTGAAGAATTTATGGAAGTTTCTAGCCTGGTTTAAGCTTTTCTCACCTATTTCTAAACTGGCTTGAGCTATTTCTAACCCTTTTTTTGCACAATACTGACTCTTTAACGTCATTTTGGCCATTCCCAAACCATTTCTGTGCAGTTCTTAGCAATTTTTTTTCTGTTCCTAACACAGCTTTTGCCCTTTCCTGACTTGGTTTAAACCATTTTTGGCTTTTTCTAACCCATTTTAAGTCTTTTTTGGCTATTTCTAAACAATTGCTGGTCATTCTTATCTTATTTTTGCCAATTTCTTACCCGTTTTATGACATTTTTGACTAAGTCTGAACAGTTTCTTGCCATTTCTAGTTTGGTTTAATCTTCTCGTAGCTATTTCTAAACTGGTTTAGACTAGTTCTAACTCTTTTTTGCCCAGTTCTATCTCTTTTTAAGTCATTTTGGCCATTTCCAAACCATTTCTGTCCATTTCTTGCTAATTTCCTGTCATTTCTAACCCATTTTTGCCCTTTCCTGACTTGGTTTAAACCATTTTTGGCTTTTTCTAACCCATTTTAAGTCTTTTTTTTTGGCTATTTCTAAGCAACTGCTGGTCATTCTTGTCTTATTTTTGGCCATTTCTTGCAGGTTTTATTCCATTTTTGGCTAAATCTGAACTATTTATGGAAGTTTCTAGCCTGGTTTAAGTCTTTTTTGGCTATTTCTAAACAATTGCTGCTCATTCTTATCTTATTTACCAATTTCTTACCAGTTTTATGCCTTTTTTGACTAAGTCTGAACAGTTTCTTGCCATTTCTAGTTTGGTTTAATCTTTTCGTAGCTATTTCTAAACTGGTTTAGACTAGTTCTGACCCTTTTTTGCCCAGTTCTATCTCTTTTTAAGTCATTTTGGCCATTTCCAAACCATTTCTGTCCATTTCTTACTAATTTCCTGTCATTTCTAACCCATTTTGCCCTTTCCTGACTTGGTTTAAACCATTTTTTGGCTTTTTCTAACCCATTTTAAGTCTTTTTTTGGCTATTTCTAAGCAACTGCTGGTCATTCTTGTCTTATTTTTGGCCATTTCTTGCAGGTTTTATTCCATTTTTGGCAATTTCTGAAGAATTTATGGAAGTTTCTAGCCTGGTTTAAGCTTTTCTCACCTATTTCTAAACTGGCTTGAGCTATTTCTAACCCTTTTTTTGCACAATACTGACTCTTTAACGTCATTTTGGCCATTCCCAAACCATTTCTGTGCAGTTCTTAGCAATTTTTTTTCTGTTCCTAACACAGCTTTTGCCCTTTCCTGACTTGGTTTAAACCATTTTTGGCTTTTTCTAACCCATTTTAAGTCTTTTTTGGCTATTTCTAAACAATTGCTGGTCATTCTTATCTTATTTTTGCCCATTTCTTGCCAGTTTTAAGCCATTTTATGGCAATTTCTGAACTATTTATGGAAGTTCTAGCCTGGTTTAAGCTTTTCTTAGCTATTTCTAAACTGGCTTGAGCTATATCTAACCCGTTTTTGCGCAATACTGACTCTTTTTAAGTCATTTTGGCCATTCCCAACCCATTTCTCAACATTTCTTACCAATTTATTTCTATTTCTAACCTGGTTTTGCTCTTTCCTGACTTGGTTTAAACCATTTTTGGTTCTTTCTAACCCATTTTAAGTCTTTTTTGGCTATTTCTAAGCAATTCCTGGTCATTCTTGTCTTCTTTTTGGCCATTTCTTGCAGGTTTTATTCCATTTTTGGCTAAATCTGAACTATTTATGGAAGTTTCTAGCCTGGTTTAAGCTTTTCTTACCTATTGCTGAACTGGCTTGAGCTATATCTAACCCTTTTTTTTGCACAATACTGACTCTTTTTAAGCCATTTTGGCCATTCCGAAACCACTTCTGTCAGGTTGTTACCAATTTCTTCCTATTTGTAACCTGGTTTTGCCCTTTCCTGACTTGGTTTAAACCATTTTTGGCCCTTTCTAATGCATTTTAAGTCTTTTTTTGGCTATTTCTAAACAATTGCTGGTCGTTCTTACCTTATTTTTGCCCATTTTTTGTAGGTTTTGTTCCTTTTTTTGGCTAAATCTGAACTATTTATGGAAGTTTCTAGCCTGGTTTAAGCTTTTCTTACCTATTTCTAGACTGGCTTGAGCTATATCTAAGCCTTTTTTGCGCAATACTGACTCTTTTTAAGCCCTTTTGGCCATTCCCAAACCCTTTCTGTCCAGGTCTTACCAATGTCTTTCTATTTCTAACCTGGTTTTGCCTTTCCTCCCTTGGTTTAAACCATTTTTGGCCCTTTCTAACCCATTTTAAGTCTTTTTTGGCTATTTCTAAACAATTGCTGGTCATTCTTATCTTATTTTTGCCAATTTCTTACCCGTTTTATGACATTTTTGACTAAGTCTGAACAGTTTCTTGCCATTTCTAGTTTGGTTTAATCTTCTCGTAGCTATTTCTAAACTGGTTTAGACTAGTTCTAACTCTTTTTTGCCCAGTTCTATCTCTTTTTAAGTCATTTTGGCCATTTCCAAACCATTTCTGTCCATTTCTTGCTAATTTCCTGTCATTTCTAACCCATTTTTGCCCTTTCCTGACTTGGTTTAAACCATTTTTGGCTTTTTCTAACCCATTTTAAGTCTTTTTTTTTGGCTATTTCTAAGCAACTGCTGGTCATTCTTGTCTTATTTTTGGCCATTTCTTGCAGGTTTTATTCCATTTTTGGCTAAATCTGAACTATTTATGGAAGTTTCTAGCCTGGTTTAAGTCTTTTTTGGCTATTTCTAAACAATTGCTGCTCATTCTTATCTTATTTACCAATTTCTTACCAGTTTTATGCCTTTTTTGACTAAGTCTGAACAGTTTCTTGCCATTTCTAGTTTGGTTTAATCTTTTCGTAGCTATTTCTAAACTGGTTTAGACTAGTTCTGACCCTTTTTTGCCCAGTTCTATCTCTTTTTAAGTCATTTTGGCCATTTCCAAACCATTTCTGTCCATTTCTTACTAATTTCCTGTCATTTCTAACCCATTTTGCCCTTTCCTGACTTGGTTTAAACCATTTTTTGGCTTTTTCTAACCCATTTTAAGTCTTTTTTTGGCTATTTCTAAGCAACTGCTGGTCATTCTTGTCTTATTTTTGGCCATTTCTTGCAGGTTTTATTCCATTTTTGGCAATTTCTGAAGAATTTATGGAAGTTTCTAGCCTGGTTTAAGCTTTTCTCACCTATTTCTAAACTGGCTTGAGCTATTTCTAACCCTTTTTTTGCACAATACTGACTCTTTAACGTCATTTTGGCCATTCCCAAACCATTTCTGTGCAGTTCTTAGCAATTTTTTTTCTGTTCCTAACACAGCTTTTGCCCTTTCCTGACTTGGTTTAAACCATTTTTGGCTTTTTCTAACCCATTTTAAGTCTTTTTTGGCTATTTCTAAACAATTGCTGGTCATTCTTATCTTATTTTTGCCCATTTCTTGCCAGTTTTAAGCCATTTTATGGCAATTTCTGAACTATTTATGGAAGTTCTAGCCTGGTTTAAGCTTTTCTTAGCTATTTCTAAACTGGCTTGAGCTATATCTAACCCGTTTTTGCGCAATACTGACTCTTTTTAAGTCATTTTGGCCATTCCCAACCCATTTCTCAACATTTCTTACCAATTTATTTCTATTTCTAACCTGGTTTTGCTCTTTCCTGACTTGGTTTAAACCATTTTTGGTTCTTTCTAACCCATTTTAAGTCTTTTTTGGCTATTTCTAAGCAATTCCTGGTCATTCTTGTCTTCTTTTTGGCCATTTCTTGCAGGTTTTATTCCATTTTTGGCTAAATCTGAACTATTTATGGAAGTTTCTAGCCTGGTTTAAGCTTTTCTTACCTATTGCTGAACTGGCTTGAGCTATATCTAACCCTTTTTTTTGCACAATACTGACTCTTTTTAAGCCATTTTGGCCATTCCGAAACCACTTCTGTCAGGTTGTTACCAATTTCTTCCTATTTGTAACCTGGTTTTGCCCTTTCCTGACTTGGTTTAAACCATTTTTGGCCCTTTCTAATGCATTTTAAGTCTTTTTTTGGCTATTTCTAAACAATTGCTGGTCGTTCTTACCTTATTTTTGCCCATTTTTTGTAGGTTTTGTTCCTTTTTTTGGCTAAATCTGAACTATTTATGGAAGTTTCTAGCCTGGTTTAAGCTTTTCTTACCTATTTCTAGACTGGCTTGAGCTATATCTAAGCCTTTTTTGCGCAATACTGACTCTTTTTAAGCCCTTTTGGCCATTCCCAAACCCTTTCTGTCCAGGTCTTACCAATGTCTTTCTATTTCTAACCTGGTTTTGCCTTTCCTCCCTTGGTTTAAACCATTTTTGGCCCTTTCTAACCCATTTTAAGTCTTTTTTGGCTATTTCTAAACAATTGCTGGTCATTCTTATCTTATTTTTGCCAATTTCTTACCCGTTTTATGACATTTTTGACTAAGTCTGAACAGTTTCTTGCCATTTCTAGTTTGGTTTAATCTTCTCGTAGCTATTTCTAAACTGGTTTAGACTAGTTCTAACTCTTTTTTGCCCAGTTCTATCTCTTTTTAAGTCATTTTGGCCATTTCCAAACCATTTCTGTCCATTTCTTGCTAATTTCCTGTCATTTCTAACCCATTTTTGCCCTTTCCTGACTTGGTTTAAACCATTTTTGGCTTTTTCTAACCCATTTTAAGTCTTTTTTTTTGGCTATTTCTAAGCAACTGCTGGTCATTCTTGTCTTCTTTTTGGCCATTTCTTGCAGGTTTTATTCCATTTTTGGCTAAATCTGAACTATTTATGGAAGTTTCTAGCCTGGTTTAAGTCTTTTTTGGCTATTTCTAAACAATTGCTGCTCATTCTTATCTTATTTACCAATTTCTTACCAGTTTTATGCCTTTTTTGACTAAGTCTGAACAGTTTCTTGCCATTTCTAGTTTGGTTTAATCTTTTCGTAGCTATTTCTAAACTGGTTTAGACTAGTTCTGACCCTTTTTTGCCCAGTTCTATCTCTTTTTAAGTCATTTTGGCCATTTCCAAACCATTTCTGTCCATTTCTTACTAATTTCCTGTCATTTCTAACCCATTTTGCCCTTTCCTGACTTGGTTTAAACCATTTTTTGGCTTTTTCTAACCCATTTTAAGTCTTTTTTTGGCTATTTCTAAGCAACTGCTGGTCATTCTTGTCTTATTTTTGGCCATTTCTTGCAGGTTTTATTCCATTTTTGGCAATTTCTGAAGAATTTATGGAAGTTTCTAGCCTGGTTTAAGCTTTTCTCACCTATTTCTAAACTGGCTTGAGCTATTTCTAACCCTTTTTTTGCACAATACTGACTCTTTAACGTCATTTTGGCCATTCCCAAACCATTTCTGTGCAGTTCTTAGCAATTTTTTTTCTGTTCCTAACACAGCTTTTGCCCTTTCCTGACTTGGTTTAAACCATTTTTGGCTTTTTCTAACCCATTTTAAGTCTTTTTTGGCTATTTCTAAACAATTGCTGGTCATTCTTATCTTATTTTTGCCCATTTCTTGCCAGTTTTAAGCCATTTTATGGCAATTTCTGAACTATTTATGGAAGTTCTAGCCTGGTTTAAGCTTTTCTTAGCTATTTCTAAACTGGCTTGAGCTATATCTAACCCGTTTTTGCGCAATACTGACTCTTTTTAAGTCATTTTGGCCATTCCCAACCCATTTCTCAACATTTCTTACCAATTTATTTCTATTTCTAACCTGGTTTTGCTCTTTCCTGACTTGGTTTAAACCATTTTTGGTTCTTTCTAACCCATTTTAAGTCTTTTTTGGCTATTTCTAAGCAATTCCTGGTCATTCTTGTCTTCTTTTTGGCCATTTCTTGCAGGTTTTATTCCATTTTTGGCTAAATCTGAACTATTTATGGAAGTTTCTAGCCTGGTTTAAGCTTTTCTTACCTATTGCTGAACTGGCTTGAGCTATATCTAACCCTTTTTTTTGCACAATACTGACTCTTTTTAAGCCATTTTGGCCATTCCGAAACCACTTCTGTCAGGTTGTTACCAATTTCTTCCTATTTGTAACCTGGTTTTGCCCTTTCCTGACTTGGTTTAAACCATTTTTGGCCCTTTCTAATGCATTTTAAGTCTTTTTTTGGCTATTTCTAAACAATTGCTGGTCGTTCTTACCTTATTTTTGCCCATTTTTTGTAGGTTTTGTTCCTTTTTTTGGCTAAATCTGAACTATTTATGGAAGTTTCTAGCCTGGTTTAAGCTTTTCTTACCTATTTCTAGGCTGGCTTGAGCTATATCTAAGCCTTTTTTGCGCAATACTGACTCTTTTTAAGCCCTTTTGGCCATTCCCAAACCCTTTCTGTCCAGGTCTTACCAATGTCTTTCTATTTCTAACCTGGTTTTGCCTTTCCTCCCTTGGTTTAAACCATTTTTGGCCCTTTCTAACCCATTTTAAGTCTTTTTTGGCTATTTCTAAACAATTGCTGGTCATTCTTATCTTATTTTTGCCAATTTCTTACCCGTTTTATGACATTTTTGACTAAGTCTGAACAGTTTCTTGCCATTTCTAGTTTGGTTTAATCTTCTCGTAGCTATTTCTAAACTGGTTTAGACTAGTTCTAACTCTTTTTTGCCCAGTTCTATCTCTTTTTAAGTCATTTTGGCCATTTCCAAACCATTTCTGTCCATTTCTTACTAATTTCCTGTCATTTCTAACCCATTTTTGCCCTTTCCTGACTTGGTTTAAACCATTTTTGGCTTTTTCTAACCCATTTTAAGTCTTTTTTTTTGGCTATTTCTAAGCAACTGCTGGTCATTCTTGTCTTATTTTTGGCCATTTCTTGCAGGTTTTATTCCATTTTTGGCTAAATCTGAACTATTTATGGAAGTTTCTAGCCTGGTTTAAGTCTTTTTTGGCTATTTCTAAACAATTGCTGCTCATTCTTATCTTATTTACCAATTTCTTACCAGTTTTATGCCTTTTTTGACTAAGTCTGAACAGTTTCTTGCCATTTCTAGTTTGGTTTAATCTTTTCGTAGCTATTTCTAAACTGGTTTAGACTAGTTCTGACCCTTTTTTGCCCAGTTCTATCTCTTTTTAAGTCATTTTGGCCATTTCCAAACCATTTCTGTCCATTTCTTACTAATTTCCTGTCATTTCTAACCCATTTTGCCCTTTCCTGACTTGGTTTAAACCATTTTTTGGCTTTTTCTAACCCATTTTAAGTCTTTTTTTGGCTATTTCTAAGCAACTGCTGGTCATTCTTGTCTTATTTTTGGCCATTTCTTGCAGGTTTTATTCCATTTTTGGCAATTTCTGAAGAATTTATGGAAGTTTCTAGCCTGGTTTAAGCTTTTCTCACCTATTTCTAAACTGGCTTGAGCTATTTCTAACCCTTTTTTTGCACAATACTGACTCTTTAACGTCATTTTGGCCATTCCCAAACCATTTCTGTGCAGTTCTTAGCAATTTTTTTTCTGTTCCTAACACAGCTTTTGCCCTTTCCTGACTTTGGTTTAAACCATTTTTGGCTTTTTCTAACCCATTTTAAGTCTTTTTTGGCTATTTCTAAACAATTGCTGGTCATTCTTATCTTATTTTTGCCCATTTCTTGCCAGTTTTAAGCCATTTTATGGCAATTTCTGAACTATTTATGGAAGTTCTAGCCTGGTTTAAGCTTTTCTTAGCTATTTCTAAACTGGCTTGAGCTATATCTAACCCGTTTTTGCGCAATACTGACTCTTTTTAAGTCATTTTGGCCATTCCCAACCCATTTCTCAACATTTCTTACCAATTTATTTCTATTTCTAACCTGGTTTTGCTCTTTCCTGACTTGGTTTAAACCATTTTTGGTTCTTTCTAACCCATTTTAAGTCTTTTTTGGCTATTTCTAAGCAATTCCTGGTCATTCTTGTCTTCTTTTTGGCCATTTCTTGCAGGTTTTATTCCATTTTTGGCTAAATCTGAACTATTTATGGAAGTTTCTAGCCTGGTTTAAGCTTTTCTTACCTATTGCTGAACTGGCTTGAGCTATATCTAACCCTTTTTTTTGCACAATACTGACTCTTTTTAAGCCATTTTGGCCATTCCGAAACCACTTCTGTCAGGTTGTTACCAATTTCTTCCTATTTGTAACCTGGTTTTGCCCTTTCCTGACTTGGTTTAAACCATTTTTGGCCCTTTCTAATGCATTTTAAGTCTTTTTTTGGCTATTTCTAAACAATTGCTGGTCGTTCTTACCTTATTTTTGCCCATTTTTTGTAGGTTTTGTTCCTTTTTTTGGCTAAATCTGAACTATTTATGGAAGTTTCTAGCCTGGTTTAAGCTTTTCTTACCTATTTCTAGACTGGCTTGAGCTATATCTAAGCCTTTTTTGCGCAATACTGACTCTTTTTAAGCCCTTTTGGCCATTCCCAAACCCTTTCTGTCCAGGTCTTACCAATGTCTTTCTATTTCTAACCTGGTTTTGCCTTTCCTCCCTTGGTTTAAACCATTTTTGGCCCTTTCTAACCCATTTTAAGTCTTTTTTGGCTATTTCTAAACAATTGCTGGTCATTCTTATCTTATTTTTGCCAATTTCTTACCCGTTTTATGACATTTTTGACTAAGTCTGAACAGTTTCTTGCCATTTCTAGTTTGGTTTAATCTTCTCGTAGCTATTTCTAAACTGGTTTAGACTAGTTCTAACTCTTTTTTGCCCAGTTCTATCTCTTTTTAAGTCATTTTGGCCATTTCCAAACCATTTCTGTCCATTTCTTGCTAATTTCCTGTCATTTCTAACCCATTTTTGCCCTTTCCTGACTTGGTTTAAACCATTTTTGGCTTTTTCTAACCCATTTTAAGTCTTTTTTTTTGGCTATTTCTAAGCAACTGCTGGTCATTCTTGTCTTATTTTTGGCCATTTCTTGCAGGTTTTATTCCATTTTTGGCTAAATCTGAACTATTTATGGAAGTTTCTAGCCTGGTTTAAGTCTTTTTTGGCTATTTCTAAACAATTGCTGCTCATTCTTATCTTATTTACCAATTTCTTACCAGTTTTATGCCTTTTTTGACTAAGTCTGAACAGTTTCTTGCCTTTTCTAGTTTGGTTTAATCTTCTCGTAGCTATTTCTAAACTGGTTTAGACTAGTTCTGACCCTTTTTTGCCCAGTTCTATCTCTTTTTAAGTCATTTTGGCCATTTCCAAACCATTTCTGTCCATTTCTTACTAATTTCCTGTCATTTCTAACCCATTTTGCCCTTTCCTGACTTGGTTTAAACCATTTTTTGGCTTTTTCTAACCCATTTTAAGTCTTTTTTTGGCTATTTCTAAGCAACTGCTGGTCATTCTTGTCTTATTTTTGGCCATTTCTTGCAGGTTTTATTCCATTTTTGGCAATTTCTGAAGAATTTATGGAAGTTTCTAGCCTGGTTTAAGCTTTTCTCACCTATTTCTAAACTGGCTTGAGCTATTTCTAACCCTTTTTTTGCACAATACTGACTCTTTAACGTCATTTTGGCCATTCCCAAACCATTTCTGTGCAGTTCTTAGCAATTTTTTTTCTGTTCCTAACACAGCTTTTGCCCTTTCCTGACTTGGTTTAAACCATTTTTGGCTTTTTCTAACCCATTTTAAGTCTTTTTTGGCTATTTCTAAACAATTGCTGGTCATTCTTATCTTATTTTTGCCCATTTCTTGCCAGTTTTAAGCCATTTTATGGCAATTTCTGAACTATTTATGGAAGTTCTAGCCTGGTTTAAGCTTTTCTTAGCTATTTCTAAACTGGCTTGAGCTATATCTAACCCGTTTTTGCGCAATACTGACTCTTTTTAAGTCATTTTGGCCATTCCCAACCCATTTCTCAACATTTCTTACCAATTTATTTCTATTTCTAACCTGGTTTTGCTCTTTCCTGACTTGGTTTAAACCATTTTTGGTTCTTTCTAACCCATTTTAAGTCTTTTTTGGCTATTTCTAAGCAATTCCTGGTCATTCTTGTCTTCTTTTTGGCCATTTCTTGCAGGTTTTATTCCATTTTTGGCTAAATCTGAACTATTTATGGAAGTTTCTAGCCTGGTTTAAGCTTTTCTTACCTATTGCTGAACTGGCTTGAGCTATATCTAACCCTTTTTTTTGCACAATACTGACTCTTTTTAAGCCATTTTGGCCATTCCGAAACCACTTCTGTCAGGTTGTTACCAATTTCTTCCTATTTGTAACCTGGTTTTGCCCTTTCCTGACTTGGTTTAAACCATTTTTGGCCCTTTCTAATGCATTTTAAGTCTTTTTTTGGCTATTTCTAAACAATTGCTGGTCGTTCTTACCTTATTTTTGCCCATTTTTTGTAGGTTTTGTTCCTTTTTTTGGCTAAATCTGAACTATTTATGGAAGTTTCTAGCCTGGTTTAAGCTTTTCTTACCTATTTCTAGACTGGCTTGAGCTATATCTAAGCCTTTTTTGCGCAATACTGACTCTTTTTAAGCCCTTTTGGCCATTCCCAAACCCTTTCTGTCCAGGTCTTACCAATGTCTTTCTATTTCTAACCTGGTTTTGCCTTTCCTCCCTTGGTTTAAACCATTTTTGGCCCTTTCTAACCCATTTTAAGTCTTTTTTGGCTATTTCTAAACAATTGCTGGTCATTCTTATCTTATTTTTGCCAATTTCTTACCCGTTTTATGACATTTTTGACTAAGTCTGAACAGTTTCTTGCCATTTCTAGTTTGGTTTAATCTTCTCGTAGCTATTTCTAAACTGGTTTAGACTAGTTCTAACTCTTTTTTGCCCAGTTCTATCTCTTTTTAAGTCATTTTGGCCATTTCCAAACCATTTCTGTCCATTTCTTGCTAATTTCCTGTCATTTCTAACCCATTTTTGCCCTTTCCTGACTTGGTTTAAACCATTTTTGGCTTTTTCTAACCCATTTTAAGTCTTTTTTTTTGGCTATTTCTAAGCAACTGCTGGTCATTCTTGTCTTATTTTTGGCCATTTCTTGCAGGTTTTATTCCATTTTTGGCTAAATCTGAACTATTTATGGAAGTTTCTAGCCTGGTTTAAGTCTTTTTTGGCTATTTCTAAACAATTGCTGCTCATTCTTATCTTATTTACCAATTTCTTACCAGTTTTATGCCTTTTTTGACTAAGTCTGAACAGTTTCTTGCCATTTCTAGTTTGGTTTAATCTTTTCGTAGCTATTTCTAAACTGGTTTAGACTAGTTCTGACCCTTTTTTGCCCAGTTCTATCTCTTTTTAAGTCATTTTGGCCATTTCCAAACCATTTCTGTCCATTTCTTACTAATTTCCTGTCATTTCTAACCCATTTTGCCCTTTCCTGACTTGGTTTAAACCATTTTTTGGCTTTTTCTAACCCATTTTAAGTCTTTTTTTGGCTATTTCTAAGCAACTGCTGGTCATTCTTGTCTTATTTTTGGCCATTTCTTGCAGGTTTTATTCCATTTTTGGCAATTTCTGAAGAATTTATGGAAGTTTCTAGCCTGGTTTAAGCTTTTCTCACCTATTTCTAAACTGGCTTGAGCTATTTCTAACCCTTTTTTTGCACAATACTGACTCTTTAACGTCATTTTGGCCATTCCCAAACCATTTCTGTGCAGTTCTTAGCAATTTTTTTTCTGTTCCTAACACAGCTTTTGCCCTTTCCTGACTTGGTTTAAACCATTTTTGGCTTTTTCTAACCCATTTTAAGTCTTTTTTGGCTATTTCTAAACAATTGCTGGTCATTCTTATCTTATTTTTGCCCATTTCTTGCCAGTTTTAAGCCATTTTATGGCAATTTCTGAACTATTTATGGAAGTTCTAGCCTGGTTTAAGCTTTTCTTAGCTATTTCTAAACTGGCTTGAGCTATATCTAACCCGTTTTTGCGCAATACTGACTCTTTTTAAGTCATTTTGGCCATTCCCAACCCATTTCTCAACATTTCTTACCAATTTATTTCTATTTCTAACCTGGTTTTGCTCTTTCCTGACTTGGTTTAAACCATTTTTGGTTCTTTCTAACCCATTTTAAGTCTTTTTTGGCTATTTCTAAGCAATTCCTGGTCATTCTTGTCTTCTTTTTGGCCATTTCTTGCAGGTTTTATTCCATTTTTGGCTAAATCTGAACTATTTATGGAAGTTTCTAGCCTGGTTTAAGCTTTTCTTACCTATTGCTGAACTGGCTTGAGCTATATCTAACCCTTTTTTTTGCACAATACTGACTCTTTTTAAGCCATTTTGGCCATTCCGAAACCACTTCTGTCAGGTTGTTACCAATTTCTTCCTATTTGTAACCTGGTTTTGCCCTTTCCTGACTTGGTTTAAACCATTTTTGGCCCTTTCTAATGCATTTTAAGTCTTTTTTTGGCTATTTCTAAACAATTGCTGGTCGTTCTTACCTTATTTTTGCCCATTTTTTGTAGGTTTTGTTCCTTTTTTTGGCTAAATCTGAACTATTTATGGAAGTTTCTAGCCTGGTTTAAGCTTTTCTTACCTATTTCTAGACTGGCTTGAGCTATATCTAAGCCTTTTTTGCGCAATACTGACTCTTTTTAAGCCCTTTTGGCCATTCCCAAACCCTTTCTGTCCAGGTCTTACCAATGTCTTTCTATTTCTAACCTGGTTTTGCCTTTCCTCCCTTGGTTTAAACCATTTTTGGCCCTTTCTAACCCATTTTAAGTCTTTTTTGGCTATTTCTAAACAATTGCTGGTCATTCTTATCTTATTTTTGCCAATTTCTTACCCGTTTTATGACATTTTTGACTAAGTCTGAACAGTTTCTTGCCATTTCTAGTTTGGTTTAATCTTCTCGTAGCTATTTCTAAACTGGTTTAGACTAGTTCTAACTCTTTTTTGCCCAGTTCTATCTCTTTTTAAGTCATTTTGGCCATTTCCAAACCATTTCTGTCCATTTCTTACTAATTTCCTGTCATTTCTAACCCATTTTTGCCCTTTCCTGACTTGGTTTAAACCATTTTTGGCTTTTTCTAACCCATTTTAAGTCTTTTTTTTTTGGCTATTTCTAAGCAACTGCTGGTCATTCTTGTCTTATTTTTGGCCATTTCTTGCAGGTTTTATTCCATTTTTGGCTAAATCTGAACTATTTATGGAAGTTTCTAGCCTGGTTTAAGTCTTTTTTGGCTATTTCTAAACAATTGCTGCTCATTCTTATCTTATTTACCAATTTCTTACCAGTTTTATGCCTTTTTTGACTAAGTCTGAACAGTTTCTTGCCATTTCTAGTTTGGTTTAATCTTTTCGTAGCTATTTCTAAACTGGTTTAGACTAGTTCTGACCCTTTTTTGCCCAGTTCTATCTCTTTTTAAGTCATTTTGGCCATTTCCAAACCATTTCTGTCCATTTCTTACTAATTTCCTGTCATTTCTAACCCATTTTGCCCTTTCCTGACTTGGTTTAAACCATTTTTTGGCTTTTTCTAACCCATTTTAAGTCTTTTTTTGGCTATTTCTAAGCAACTGCTGGTCATTCTTGTCTTATTTTTGGCCATTTCTTGCAGGTTTTATTCCATTTTTGGCAATTTCTGAAGAATTTATGGAAGTTTCTAGCCTGGTTTAAGCTTTTCTCACCTATTTCTAAACTGGCTTGAGCTATTTCTAACCCTTTTTTTGCACAATACTGACTCTTTAACGTCATTTTGGCCATTCCCAAACCATTTCTGTGCAGTTCTTAGCAATTTTTTTTCTGTTCCTAACACAGCTTTTGCCCTTTCCTGACTTGGTTTAAACCATTTTTGGCTTTTTCTAACCCATTTTAAGTCTTTTTTGGCTATTTCTAAACAATTGCTGGTCATTCTTATCTTATTTTTGCCCATTTCTTGCCAGTTTTAAGCCATTTTATGGCAATTTCTGAACTATTTATGGAAGTTCTAGCCTGGTTTAAGCTTTTCTTAGCTATTTCTAAACTGGCTTGAGCTATATCTAACCCGTTTTTGCGCAATACTGACTCTTTTTAAGTCATTTTGGCCATTCCCAACCCATTTCTCAACATTTCTTACCAATTTATTTCTATTTCTAACCTGGTTTTGCTCTTTCCTGACTTGGTTTAAACCATTTTTGGTTCTTTCTAACCCATTTTAAGTCTTTTTTGGCTATTTCTAAGCAATTCCTGGTCATTCTTGTCTTCTTTTTGGCCATTTCTTGCAGGTTTTATTCCATTTTTGGCTAAATCTGAACTATTTATGGAAGTTTCTAGCCTGGTTTAAGCTTTTCTTACCTATTGCTGAACTGGCTTGAGCTATATCTAACCCTTTTTTTTGCACAATACTGACTCTTTTTAAGCCATTTTGGCCATTCCGAAACCACTTCTGTCAGGTTGTTACCAATTTCTTCCTATTTGTAACCTGGTTTTGCCCTTTCCTGACTTGGTTTAAACCATTTTTGGCCCTTTCTAATGCATTTTAAGTCTTTTTTTGGCTATTTCTAAACAATTGCTGGTCGTTCTTACCTTATTTTTGCCCATTTTTTGTAGGTTTTGTTCCTTTTTTTGGCTAAATCTGAACTATTTATGGAAGTTTCTAGCCTGGTTTAAGCTTTTCTTACCTATTTCTAGACTGGCTTGAGCTATATCTAAGCCTTTTTTGCGCAATACTGACTCTTTTTAAGCCCTTTTGGCCATTCCCAAACCCTTTCTGTCCAGGTCTTACCAATGTCTTTCTATTTCTAACCTGGTTTTGCCTTTCCTCCCTTGGTTTAAACCATTTTTGGCCCTTTCTAACCCATTTTAAGTCTTTTTTGGCTATTTCTAAACAATTGCTGGTCATTCTTATCTTATTTTTGCCAATTTCTTACCCGTTTTATGACATTTTTGACTAAGTCTGAACAGTTTCTTGCCATTTCTAGTTTGGTTTAATCTTCTCGTAGCTATTTCTAAACTGGTTTAGACTAGTTCTAACTCTTTTTTGCCCAGTTCTATCTCTTTTTAAGTCATTTTGGCCATTTCCAAACCATTTCTGTCCATTTCTTGCTAATTTCCTGTCATTTCTAACCCATTTTTGCCCTTTCCTGACTTGGTTTAAACCATTTTTGGCTTTTTCTAACCCATTTTAAGTCTTTTTTTTTGGCTATTTCTAAGCAACTGCTGGTCATTCTTGTCTTATTTTTGGCCATTTCTTGCAGGTTTTATTCCATTTTTGGCTAAATCTGAACTATTTATGGAAGTTTCTAGCCTGGTTTAAGTCTTTTTTGGCTATTTCTAAACAATTGCTGCTCATTCTTATCTTATTTACCAATTTCTTACCAGTTTTATGCCTTTTTTGACTAAGTCTGAACAGTTTCTTGCCATTTCTAGTTTGGTTTAATCTTTTCGTAGCTATTTCTAAACTGGTTTAGACTAGTTCTGACCCTTTTTTGCCCAGTTCTATCTCTTTTTAAGTCATTTTGGCCATTTCCAAACCATTTCTGTCCATTTCTTACTAATTTCCTGTCATTTCTAACCCATTTTGCCCTTTCCTGACTTGGTTTAAACCATTTTTTGGCTTTTTCTAACCCATTTTAAGTCTTTTTTTGGCTATTTCTAAGCAACTGCTGGTCATTCTTGTCTTATTTTTGGCCATTTCTTGCAGGTTTTATTCCATTTTTGGCAATTTCTGAAGAATTTATGGAAGTTTCTAGCCTGGTTTAAGCTTTTCTCACCTATTTCTAAACTGGCTTGAGCTATTTCTAACCCTTTTTTTGCACAATACTGACTCTTTAACGTCATTTTGGCCATTCCCAAACCATTTCTGTGCAGTTCTTAGCAATTTTTTTTCTGTTCCTAACACAGCTTTTGCCCTTTCCTGACTTGGTTTAAACCATTTTTGGCTTTTTCTAACCCATTTTAAGTCTTTTTTGGCTATTTCTAAACAATTGCTGGTCATTCTTATCTTATTTTTGCCCATTTCTTGCCAGTTTTAAGCCATTTTATGGCAATTTCTGAACTATTTATGGAAGTTCTAGCCTGGTTTAAGCTTTTCTTAGCTATTTCTAAACTGGCTTGAGCTATATCTAACCCGTTTTTGCGCAATACTGACTCTTTTTAAGTCATTTTGGCCATTCCCAACCCATTTCTCAACATTTCTTACCAATTTATTTCTATTTCTAACCTGGTTTTGCTCTTTCCTGACTTGGTTTAAACCATTTTTGGTTCTTTCTAACCCATTTTAAGTCTTTTTTGGCTATTTCTAAGCAATTCCTGGTCATTCTTGTCTTCTTTTTGGCCATTTCTTGCAGGTTTTATTCCATTTTTGGCTAAATCTGAACTATTTATGGAAGTTTCTAGCCTGGTTTAAGCTTTTCTTACCTATTGCTGAACTGGCTTGAGCTATATCTAACCCTTTTTTTTGCACAATACTGACTCTTTTTAAGCCATTTTGGCCATTCCGAAACCACTTCTGTCAGGTTGTTACCAATTTCTTCCTATTTGTAACCTGGTTTTGCCCTTTCCTGACTTGGTTTAAACCATTTTTGGCCCTTTCTAATGCATTTTAAGTCTTTTTTTGGCTATTTCTAAACAATTGCTGGTCGTTCTTACCTTATTTTTGCCCATTTTTTGTAGGTTTTGTTCCTTTTTTTGGCTAAATCTGAACTATTTATGGAAGTTTCTAGCCTGGTTTAAGCTTTTCTTACCTATTTCTAGACTGGCTTGAGCTATATCTAAGCCTTTTTTGCGCAATACTGACTCTTTTTAAGCCCTTTTGGCCATTCCCAAACCCTTTCTGTCCAGGTCTTACCAATGTCTTTCTATTTCTAACCTGGTTTTGCCTTTCCTCCCTTGGTTTAAACCATTTTTGGCCCTTTCTAACCCATTTTAAGTCTTTTTTGGCTATTTCTAAACAATTGCTGGTCATTCTTATCTTATTTTTGCCAATTTCTTACCCGTTTTATGACATTTTTGACTAAGTCTGAACAGTTTCTTGCCATTTCTAGTTTGGTTTAATCTTCTCGTAGCTATTTCTAAACTGGTTTAGACTAGTTCTAACTCTTTTTTGCCCAGTTCTATCTCTTTTTAAGTCATTTTGGCCATTTCCAAACCATTTCTGTCCATTTCTTGCTAATTTCCTGTCATTTCTAACCCATTTTTGCCCTTTCCTGACTTGGTTTAAACCATTTTTGGCTTTTTCTAACCCATTTTAAGTCTTTTTTTTTGGCTATTTCTAAGCAACTGCTGGTCATTCTTGTCTTATTTTTGGCCATTTCTTGCAGGTTTTATTCCATTTTTGGCTAAATCTGAACTATTTATGGAAGTTTCTAGCCTGGTTTAAGTCTTTTTTGGCTATTTCTAAACAATTGCTGCTCATTCTTATCTTATTTACCAATTTCTTACCAGTTTTATGCCTTTTTTGACTAAGTCTGAACAGTTTCTTGCCATTTCTAGTTTGGTTTAATCTTTTCGTAGCTATTTCTAAACTGGTTTAGACTAGTTCTGACCCTTTTTTGCCCAGTTCTATCTCTTTTTAAGTCATTTTGGCCATTTCCAAACCATTTCTGTCCATTTCTTACTAATTTCCTGTCATTTCTAACCCATTTTGCCCTTTCCTGACTTGGTTTAAACCATTTTTTGGCTTTTTCTAACCCATTTTAAGTCTTTTTTTGGCTATTTCTAAGCAACTGCTGGTCATTCTTGTCTTATTTTTGGCCATTTCTTGCAGGTTTTATTCCATTTTTGGCAATTTCTGAAGAATTTATGGAAGTTTCTAGCCTGGTTTAAGCTTTTCTCACCTATTTCTAAACTGGCTTGAGCTATTTCTAACCCTTTTTTTGCACAATACTGACTCTTTAACGTCATTTTGGCCATTCCCAAACCATTTCTGTGCAGTTCTTAGCAATTTTTTTTCTGTTCCTAACACAGCTTTTGCCCTTTCCTGACTTGGTTTAAACCATTTTTGGCTTTTTCTAACCCATTTTAAGTCTTTTTTGGCTATTTCTAAACAATTGCTGGTCATTCTTATCTTATTTTTGCCCATTTCTTGCCAGTTTTAAGCCATTTTATGGCAATTTCTGAACTATTTATGGAAGTTCTAGCCTGGTTTAAGCTTTTCTTAGCTATTTCTAAACTGGCTTGAGCTATATCTAACCCGTTTTTGCGCAATACTGACTCTTTTTAAGTCATTTTGGCCATTCCCAACCCATTTCTCAACATTTCTTACCAATTTATTTCTATTTCTAACCTGGTTTTGCTCTTTCCTGACTTGGTTTAAACCATTTTTGGTTCTTTCTAACCCATTTTAAGTCTTTTTTGGCTATTTCTAAGCAATTCCTGGTCATTCTTGTCTTCTTTTTGGCCATTTCTTGCAGGTTTTATTCCATTTTTGGCTAAATCTGAACTATTTATGGAAGTTTCTAGCCTGGTTTAAGCTTTTCTTACCTATTGCTGAACTGGCTTGAGCTATATCTAACCCTTTTTTTTGCACAATACTGACTCTTTTTAAGCCATTTTGGCCATTCCGAAACCACTTCTGTCAGGTTGTTACCAATTTCTTCCTATTTGTAACCTGGTTTTGCCCTTTCCTGACTTGGTTTAAACCATTTTTGGCCCTTTCTAATGCATTTTAAGTCTTTTTTTGGCTATTTCTAAACAATTGCTGGTCGTTCTTACCTTATTTTTGCCCATTTTTTGTAGGTTTTGTTCCTTTTTTTGGCTAAATCTGAACTATTTATGGAAGTTTCTAGCCTGGTTTAAGCTTTTCTTACCTATTTCTAGACTGGCTTGAGCTATATCTAAGCCTTTTTTGCGCAATACTGACTCTTTTTAAGCCCTTTTGGCCATTCCCAAACCCTTTCTGTCCAGGTCTTACCAATGTCTTTCTATTTCTAACCTGGTTTTGCCTTTCCTCCCTTGGTTTAAACCATTTTTGGCCCTTTCTAACCCATTTTAAGTCTTTTTTGGCTATTTCTAAACAATTGCTGGTCATTCTTATCTTATTTTTGCCAATTTCTTACCCGTTTTATGACATTTTTGACTAAGTCTGAACAGTTTCTTGCCATTTCTAGTTTGGTTTAATCTTCTCGTAGCTATTTCTAAACTGGTTTAGACTAGTTCTAACTCTTTTTTGCCCAGTTCTATCTCTTTTTAAGTCATTTTGGCCATTTCCAAACCATTTCTGTCCATTTCTTACTAATTTCCTGTCATTTCTAACCCATTTTTGCCCTTTCCTGACTTGGTTTAAACCATTTTTGGCTTTTTCTAACCCATTTTAAGTCTTTTTTTTTTGGCTATTTCTAAGCAACTGCTGGTCATTCTTGTCTTATTTTTGGCCATTTCTTGCAGGTTTTATTCCATTTTTGGCTAAATCTGAACTATTTATGGAAGTTTCTAGCCTGGTTTAAGTCTTTTTTGGCTATTTCTAAACAATTGCTGCTCATTCTTATCTTATTTACCAATTTCTTACCAGTTTTATGCCTTTTTTGACTAAGTCTGAACAGTTTCTTGCCATTTCTAGTTTGGTTTAATCTTTTCGTAGCTATTTCTAAACTGGTTTAGACTAGTTCTGACCCTTTTTTGCCCAGTTCTATCTCTTTTTAAGTCATTTTGGCCATTTCCAAACCATTTCTGTCCATTTCTTACTAATTTCCTGTCATTTCTAACCCATTTTGCCCTTTCCTGACTTGGTTTAAACCATTTTTTGGCTTTTTCTAACCCATTTTAAGTCTTTTTTTGGCTATTTCTAAGCAACTGCTGGTCATTCTTGTCTTATTTTTGGCCATTTCTTGCAGGTTTTATTCCATTTTTGGCAATTTCTGAAGAATTTATGGAAGTTTCTAGCCTGGTTTAAGCTTTTCTCACCTATTTCTAAACTGGCTTGAGCTATTTCTAACCCTTTTTTTGCACAATACTGACTCTTTAACGTCATTTTGGCCATTCCCAAACCATTTCTGTGCAGTTCTTAGCAATTTTTTTTCTGTTCCTAACACAGCTTTTGCCCTTTCCTGACTTGGTTTAAACCATTTTTGGCTTTTTCTAACCCATTTTAAGTCTTTTTTGGCTATTTCTAAACAATTGCTGGTCATTCTTATCTTATTTTTGCCCATTTCTTGCCAGTTTTAAGCCATTTTATGGCAATTTCTGAACTATTTATGGAAGTTCTAGCCTGGTTTAAGCTTTTCTTAGCTATTTCTAAACTGGCTTGAGCTATATCTAACCCGTTTTTGCGCAATACTGACTCTTTTTAAGTCATTTTGGCCATTCCCAACCCATTTCTCAACATTTCTTACCAATTTATTTCTATTTCTAACCTGGTTTTGCTCTTTCCTGACTTGGTTTAAACCATTTTTGGTTCTTTCTAACCCATTTTAAGTCTTTTTTGGCTATTTCTAAGCAATTCCTGGTCATTCTTGTCTTCTTTTTGGCCATTTCTTGCAGGTTTTATTCCATTTTTGGCTAAATCTGAACTATTTATGGAAGTTTCTAGCCTGGTTTAAGCTTTTCTTACCTATTGCTGAACTGGCTTGAGCTATATCTAACCCTTTTTTTTGCACAATACTGACTCTTTTTAAGCCATTTTGGCCATTCCGAAACCACTTCTGTCAGGTTGTTACCAATTTCTTCCTATTTGTAACCTGGTTTTGCCCTTTCCTGACTTGGTTTAAACCATTTTTGGCCCTTTCTAATGCATTTTAAGTCTTTTTTTGGCTATTTCTAAACAATTGCTGGTCGTTCTTACCTTATTTTTGCCCATTTTTTGTAGGTTTTGTTCCTTTTTTTGGCTAAATCTGAACTATTTATGGAAGTTTCTAGCCTGGTTTAAGCTTTTCTTACCTATTTCTAGACTGGCTTGAGCTATATCTAAGCCTTTTTTGCGCAATACTGACTCTTTTTAAGCCCTTTTGGCCATTCCCAAACCCTTTCTGTCCAGGTCTTACCAATGTCTTTCTATTTCTAACCTGGTTTTGCCTTTCCTCCCTTGGTTTAAACCATTTTTGGCCCTTTCTAACCCATTTTAAGTCTTTTTTGGCTATTTCTAAACAATTGCTGGTCATTCTTATCTTATTTTTGCCAATTTCTTACCCGTTTTATGACATTTTTGACTAAGTCTGAACAGTTTCTTGCCATTTCTAGTTTGGTTTAATCTTCTCGTAGCTATTTCTAAACTGGTTTAGACTAGTTCTAACTCTTTTTTGCCCAGTTCTATCTCTTTTTAAGTCATTTTGGCCATTTCCAAACCATTTCTGTCCATTTCTTGCTAATTTCCTGTCATTTCTAACCCATTTTTGCCCTTTCCTGACTTGGTTTAAACCATTTTTGGCTTTTTCTAACCCATTTTAAGTCTTTTTTTTTGGCTATTTCTAAGCAACTGCTGGTCATTCTTGTCTTATTTTTGGCCATTTCTTGCAGGTTTTATTCCATTTTTGGCTAAATCTGAACTATTTATGGAAGTTTCTAGCCTGGTTTAAGTCTTTTTTGGCTATTTCTAAACAATTGCTGCTCATTCTTATCTTATTTACCAATTTCTTACCAGTTTTATGCCTTTTTTGACTAAGTCTGAACAGTTTCTTGCCATTTCTAGTTTGGTTTAATCTTTTCGTAGCTATTTCTAAACTGGTTTAGACTAGTTCTGACCCTTTTTTGCCCAGTTCTATCTCTTTTTAAGTCATTTTGGCCATTTCCAAACCATTTCTGTCCATTTCTTACTAATTTCCTGTCATTTCTAACCCATTTTGCCCTTTCCTGACTTGGTTTAAACCATTTTTTGGCTTTTTCTAACCCATTTTAAGTCTTTTTTTGGCTATTTCTAAGCAACTGCTGGTCATTCTTGTCTTATTTTTGGCCATTTCTTGCAGGTTTTATTCCATTTTTGGCAATTTCTGAAGAATTTATGGAAGTTTCTAGCCTGGTTTAAGCTTTTCTCACCTATTTCTAAACTGGCTTGAGCTATTTCTAACCCTTTTTTTGCACAATACTGACTCTTTAACGTCATTTTGGCCATTCCCAAACCATTTCTGTGCAGTTCTTAGCAATTTTTTTTCTGTTCCTAACACAGCTTTTGCCCTTTCCTGACTTGGTTTAAACCATTTTTGGCTTTTTCTAACCCATTTTAAGTCTTTTTTGGCTATTTCTAAACAATTGCTGGTCATTCTTATCTTATTTTTGCCCATTTCTTGCCAGTTTTAAGCCATTTTATGGCAATTTCTGAACTATTTATGGAAGTTCTAGCCTGGTTTAAGCTTTTCTTAGCTATTTCTAAACTGGCTTGAGCTATATCTAACCCGTTTTTGCGCAATACTGACTCTTTTTAAGTCATTTTGGCCATTCCCAACCCATTTCTCAACATTTCTTACCAATTTATTTCTATTTCTAACCTGGTTTTGCTCTTTCCTGACTTGGTTTAAACCATTTTTGGTTCTTTCTAACCCATTTTAAGTCTTTTTTGGCTATTTCTAAGCAATTCCTGGTCATTCTTGTCTTCTTTTTGGCCATTTCTTGCAGGTTTTATTCCATTTTTGGCTAAATCTGAACTATTTATGGAAGTTTCTAGCCTGGTTTAAGCTTTTCTTACCTATTGCTGAACTGGCTTGAGCTATATCTAACCCTTTTTTTTGCACAATACTGACTCTTTTTAAGCCATTTTGGCCATTCCGAAACCACTTCTGTCAGGTTGTTACCAATTTCTTCCTATTTGTAACCTGGTTTTGCCCTTTCCTGACTTGGTTTAAACCATTTTTGGCCCTTTCTAATGCATTTTAAGTCTTTTTTTGGCTATTTCTAAACAATTGCTGGTCGTTCTTACCTTATTTTTGCCCATTTTTTGTAGGTTTTGTTCCTTTTTTTGGCTAAATCTGAACTATTTATGGAAGTTTCTAGCCTGGTTTAAGCTTTTCTTACCTATTTCTAGACTGGCTTGAGCTATATCTAAGCCTTTTTTGCGCAATACTGACTCTTTTTAAGCCCTTTTGGCCATTCCCAAACCCTTTCTGTCCAGGTCTTACCAATGTCTTTCTATTTCTAACCTGGTTTTGCCTTTCCTCCCTTGGTTTAAACCATTTTTGGCCCTTTCTAACCCATTTTAAGTCTTTTTTGGCTATTTCTAAACAATTGCTGGTCATTCTTATCTTATTTTTGCCAATTTCTTACCCGTTTTATGACATTTTTGACTAAGTCTGAACAGTTTCTTGCCATTTCTAGTTTGGTTTAATCTTCTCGTAGCTATTTCTAAACTGGTTTAGACTAGTTCTAACTCTTTTTTGCCCAGTTCTATCTCTTTTTAAGTCATTTTGGCCATTTCCAAACCATTTCTGTCCATTTCTTGCTAATTTCCTGTCATTTCTAACCCATTTTTGCCCTTTCCTGACTTGGTTTAAACCATTTTTGGCTTTTTCTAACCCATTTTAAGTCTTTTTTTTTGGCTATTTCTAAGCAACTGCTGGTCATTCTTGTCTTATTTTTGGCCATTTCTTGCAGGTTTTATTCCATTTTTGGCTAAATCTGAACTATTTATGGAAGTTTCTAGCCTGGTTTAAGTCTTTTTTGGCTATTTCTAAACAATTGCTGCTCATTCTTATCTTATTTACCAATTTCTTACCAGTTTTATGCCTTTTTTGACTAAGTCTGAACAGTTTCTTGCCATTTCTAGTTTGGTTTAATCTTTTCGTAGCTATTTCTAAACTGGTTTAGACTAGTTCTGACCCTTTTTTGCCCAGTTCTATCTCTTTTTAAGTCATTTTGGCCATTTCCAAACCATTTCTGTCCATTTCTTACTAATTTCCTGTCATTTCTAACCCATTTTGCCCTTTCCTGACTTGGTTTAAACCATTTTTTGGCTTTTTCTAACCCATTTTAAGTCTTTTTTTGGCTATTTCTAAGCAACTGCTGGTCATTCTTGTCTTATTTTTGGCCATTTCTTGCAGGTTTTATTCCATTTTTGGCAATTTCTGAAGAATTTATGGAAGTTTCTAGCCTGGTTTAAGCTTTTCTCACCTATTTCTAAACTGGCTTGAGCTATTTCTAACCCTTTTTTTGCACAATACTGACTCTTTAACGTCATTTTGGCCATTCCCAAACCATTTCTGTGCAGTTCTTAGCAATTTTTTTTCTGTTCCTAACACAGCTTTTGCCCTTTCCTGACTTGGTTTAAACCATTTTTGGCTTTTTCTAACCCATTTTAAGTCTTTTTTGGCTATTTCTAAACAATTGCTGGTCATTCTTATCTTATTTTTGCCCATTTCTTGCCAGTTTTAAGCCATTTTATGGCAATTTCTGAACTATTTATGGAAGTTCTAGCCTGGTTTAAGCTTTTCTTAGCTATTTCTAAACTGGCTTGAGCTATATCTAACCCGTTTTTGCGCAATACTGACTCTTTTTAAGTCATTTTGGCCATTCCCAACCCATTTCTCAACATTTCTTACCAATTTATTTCTATTTCTAACCTGGTTTTGCTCTTTCCTGACTTGGTTTAAACCATTTTTGGTTCTTTCTAACCCATTTTAAGTCTTTTTTGGCTATTTCTAAGCAATTCCTGGTCATTCTTGTCTTCTTTTTGGCCATTTCTTGCAGGTTTTATTCCATTTTTGGCTAAATCTGAACTATTTATGGAAGTTTCTAGCCTGGTTTAAGCTTTTCTTACCTATTGCTGAACTGGCTTGAGCTATATCTAACCCTTTTTTTTGCACAATACTGACTCTTTTTAAGCCATTTTGGCCATTCCGAAACCACTTCTGTCAGGTTGTTACCAATTTCTTCCTATTTGTAACCTGGTTTTGCCCTTTCCTGACTTGGTTTAAACCATTTTTGGCCCTTTCTAATGCATTTTAAGTCTTTTTTTGGCTATTTCTAAACAATTGCTGGTCGTTCTTACCTTATTTTTGCCCATTTTTTGTAGGTTTTGTTCCTTTTTTTGGCTAAATCTGAACTATTTATGGAAGTTTCTAGCCTGGTTTAAGCTTTTCTTACCTATTTCTAGACTGGCTTGAGCTATATCTAAGCCTTTTTTGCGCAATACTGACTCTTTTTAAGCCCTTTTGGCCATTCCCAAACCCTTTCTGTCCAGGTCTTACCAATGTCTTTCTATTTCTAACCTGGTTTTGCCTTTCCTCCCTTGGTTTAAACCATTTTTGGCCCTTTCTAACCCATTTTAAGTCTTTTTTGGCTATTTCTAAACAATTGCTGGTCATTCTTATCTTATTTTTGCCAATTTCTTACCCGTTTTATGACATTTTTGACTAAGTCTGAACAGTTTCTTGCCATTTCTAGTTTGGTTTAATCTTCTCGTAGCTATTTCTAAACTGGTTTAGACTAGTTCTAACTCTTTTTTGCCCAGTTCTATCTCTTTTTAAGTCATTTTGGCCATTTCCAAACCATTTCTGTCCATTTCTTACTAATTTCCTGTCATTTCTAACCCATTTTTGCCCTTTCCTGACTTGGTTTAAACCATTTTTGGCTTTTTCTAACACATTTTAAGTCTTTTTTTTTTGGCTATTTCTAAGCAACTGCTGGTCATTCTTGTCTTATTTTTGGCCATTTCTTGCAGGTTTTATTCCATTTTTGGCTAAATCTGAACTATTTATGGAAGTTTCTAGCCTGGTTTAAGTCTTTTTTGGCTATTTCTAAACAATTGCTGCTCATTCTTATCTTATTTACCAATTTCTTACCAGTTTTATGCCTTTTTTGACTAAGTCTGAACAGTTTCTTGCCATTTCTAGTTTGGTTTAATCTTTTCGTAGCTATTTCTAAACTGGTTTAGACTAGTTCTGACCCTTTTTTGCCCAGTTCTATCTCTTTTTAAGTCATTTTGGCCATTTCCAAACCATTTCTGTCCATTTCTTACTAATTTCCTGTCATTTCTAACCCATTTTGCCCTTTCCTGACTTGGTTTAAACCATTTTTTGGCTTTTTCTAACCCATTTTAAGTCTTTTTTTGGCTATTTCTAAGCAACTGCTGGTCATTCTTGTCTTATTTTTGGCCATTTCTTGCAGGTTTTATTCCATTTTTGGCAATTTCTGAAGAATTTATGGAAGTTTCTAGCCTGGTTTAAGCTTTTCTCACCTATTTCTAAACTGGCTTGAGCTATTTCTAACCCTTTTTTTGCACAATACTGACTCTTTAACGTCATTTTGGCCATTCCCAAACCATTTCTGTGCAGTTCTTAGCAATTTTTTTTCTGTTCCTAACACAGCTTTTGCCCTTTCCTGACTTGGTTTAAACCATTTTTGGCTTTTTCTAACCCATTTTAAGTCTTTTTTGGCTATTTCTAAACAATTGCTGGTCATTCTTATCTTATTTTTGCCCATTTCTTGCCAGTTTTAAGCCATTTTATGGCAATTTCTGAACTATTTATGGAAGTTCTAGCCTGGTTTAAGCTTTTCTTAGCTATTTCTAAACTGGCTTGAGCTATATCTAACCCGTTTTTGCGCAATACTGACTCTTTTTAAGTCATTTTGGCCATTCCCAACCCATTTCTCAACATTTCTTACCAATTTATTTCTATTTCTAACCTGGTTTTGCTCTTTCCTGACTTGGTTTAAACCATTTTTGGTTCTTTCTAACCCATTTTAAGTCTTTTTTGGCTATTTCTAAGCAATTCCTGGTCATTCTTGTCTTCTTTTTGGCCATTTCTTGCAGGTTTTATTCCATTTTTGGCTAAATCTGAACTATTTATGGAAGTTTCTAGCCTGGTTTAAGCTTTTCTTACCTATTGCTGAACTGGCTTGAGCTATATCTAACCCTTTTTTTTGCACAATACTGACTCTTTTTAAGCCATTTTGGCCATTCCGAAACCACTTCTGTCAGGTTGTTACCAATTTCTTCCTATTTGTAACCTGGTTTTGCCCTTTCCTGACTTGGTTTAAACCATTTTTGGCCCTTTCTAATGCATTTTAAGTCTTTTTTTGGCTATTTCTAAACAATTGCTGGTCGTTCTTACCTTATTTTTGCCCATTTTTTGTAGGTTTTGTTCCTTTTTTTGGCTAAATCTGAACTATTTATGGAAGTTTCTAGCCTGGTTTAAGCTTTTCTTACCTATTTCTAGACTGGCTTGAGCTATATCTAAGCCTTTTTTGCGCAATACTGACTCTTTTTAAGCCCTTTTGGCCATTCCCAAACCCTTTCTGTCCAGGTCTTACCAATGTCTTTCTATTTCTAACCTGGTTTTGCCTTTCCTCCCTTGGTTTAAACCATTTTTGGCCCTTTCTAACCCATTTTAAGTCTTTTTTGGCTATTTCTAAACAATTGCTGGTCATTCTTATCTTATTTTTGCCAATTTCTTACCCGTTTTATGACATTTTTGACTAAGTCTGAACAGTTTCTTGCCATTTCTAGTTTGGTTTAATCTTCTCGTAGCTATTTCTAAACTGGTTTAGACTAGTTCTAACTCTTTTTTGCCCAGTTCTATCTCTTTTTAAGTCATTTTGGCCATTTCCAAACCATTTCTGTCCATTTCTTGCTAATTTCCTGTCATTTCTAACCCATTTTTGCCCTTTCCTGACTTGGTTTAAACCATTTTTGGCTTTTTCTAACCCATTTTAAGTCTTTTTTTTTGGCTATTTCTAAGCAACTGCTGGTCATTCTTGTCTTATTTTTGGCCATTTCTTGCAGGTTTTATTCCATTTTTGGCTAAATCTGAACTATTTATGGAAGTTTCTAGCCTGGTTTAAGTCTTTTTTGGCTATTTCTAAACAATTGCTGCTCATTCTTATCTTATTTACCAATTTCTTACCAGTTTTATGCCTTTTTTGACTAAGTCTGAACAGTTTCTTGCCATTTCTAGTTTGGTTTAATCTTTTCGTAGCTATTTCTAAACTGGTTTAGACTAGTTCTGACCCTTTTTTGCCCAGTTCTATCTCTTTTTAAGTCATTTTGGCCATTTCCAAACCATTTCTGTCCATTTCTTACTAATTTCCTGTCATTTCTAACCCATTTTGCCCTTTCCTGACTTGGTTTAAACCATTTTTTGGCTTTTTCTAACCCATTTTAAGTCTTTTTTTGGCTATTTCTAAGCAACTGCTGGTCATTCTTGTCTTATTTTTGGCCATTTCTTGCAGGTTTTATTCCATTTTTGGCAATTTCTGAAGAATTTATGGAAGTTTCTAGCCTGGTTTAAGCTTTTCTCACCTATTTCTAAACTGGCTTGAGCTATTTCTAACCCTTTTTTTGCACAATACTGACTCTTTAACGTCATTTTGGCCATTCCCAAACCATTTCTGTGCAGTTCTTAGCAATTTTTTTTCTGTTCCTAACACAGCTTTTGCCCTTTCCTGACTTGGTTTAAACCATTTTTGGCTTTTTCTAACCCATTTTAAGTCTTTTTTGGCTATTTCTAAACAATTGCTGGTCATTCTTATCTTATTTTTGCCCATTTCTTGCCAGTTTTAAGCCATTTTATGGCAATTTCTGAACTATTTATGGAAGTTCTAGCCTGGTTTAAGCTTTTCTTAGCTATTTCTAAACTGGCTTGAGCTATATCTAACCCGTTTTTGCGCAATACTGACTCTTTTTAAGTCATTTTGGCCATTCCCAACCCATTTCTCAACATTTCTTACCAATTTATTTCTATTTCTAACCTGGTTTTGCTCTTTCCTGACTTGGTTTAAACCATTTTTGGTTCTTTCTAACCCATTTTAAGTCTTTTTTGGCTATTTCTAAGCAATTCCTGGTCATTCTTGTCTTCTTTTTGGCCATTTCTTGCAGGTTTTATTCCATTTTTGGCTAAATCTGAACTATTTATGGAAGTTTCTAGCCTGGTTTAAGCTTTTCTTACCTATTGCTGAACTGGCTTGAGCTATATCTAACCCTTTTTTTTGCACAATACTGACTCTTTTTAAGCCATTTTGGCCATTCCGAAACCACTTCTGTCAGGTTGTTACCAATTTCTTCCTATTTGTAACCTGGTTTTGCCCTTTCCTGACTTGGTTTAAACCATTTTTGGCCCTTTCTAATGCATTTTAAGTCTTTTTTTGGCTATTTCTAAACAATTGCTGGTCGTTCTTACCTTATTTTTGCCCATTTTTTGTAGGTTTTGTTCCTTTTTTTGGCTAAATCTGAACTATTTATGGAAGTTTCTAGCCTGGTTTAAGCTTTTCTTACCTATTTCTAGGCTGGCTTGAGCTATATCTAAGCCTTTTTTGCGCAATACTGACTCTTTTTAAGCCCTTTTGGCCATTCCCAAACCCTTTCTGTCCAGGTCTTACCAATGTCTTTCTATTTCTAACCTGGTTTTGCCTTTCCTCCCTTGGTTTAAACCATTTTTGGCCCTTTCTAACCCATTTTAAGTCTTTTTTGGCTATTTCTAAACAATTGCTGGTCATTCTTATCTTATTTTTGCCAATTTCTTACCCGTTTTATGACATTTTTGACTAAGTCTGAACAGTTTCTTGCCATTTCTAGTTTGGTTTAATCTTCTCGTAGCTATTTCTAAACTGGTTTAGACTAGTTCTAACTCTTTTTTGCCCAGTTCTATCTCTTTTTAAGTCATTTTGGCCATTTCCAAACCATTTCTGTCCATTTCTTGCTAATTTCCTGTCATTTCTAACCCATTTTTGCCCTTTCCTGACTTGGTTTAAACCATTTTTGGCTTTTTCTAACCCATTTTAAGTCTTTTTTTTTGGCTATTTCTAAGCAACTGCTGGTCATTCTTGTCTTATTTTTGGCCATTTCTTGCAGGTTTTATTCCATTTTTGGCTAAATCTGAACTATTTATGGAAGTTTCTAGCCTGGTTTAAGTCTTTTTTGGCTATTTCTAAACAATTGCTGCTCATTCTTATCTTATTTACCAATTTCTTACCAGTTTTATGCCTTTTTTGACTAAGTCTGAACAGTTTCTTGCCATTTCTAGTTTGGTTTAATCTTTTCGTAGCTATTTCTAAACTGGTTTAGACTAGTTCTGACCCTTTTTTGCCCAGTTCTATCTCTTTTTAAGTCATTTTGGCCATTTCCAAACCATTTCTGTCCATTTCTTACTAATTTCCTGTCATTTCTAACCCATTTTGCCCTTTCCTGACTTGGTTTAAACCATTTTTTGGCTTTTTCTAACCCATTTTAAGTCTTTTTTTGGCTATTTCTAAGCAACTGCTGGTCATTCTTGTCTTATTTTTGGCCATTTCTTGCAGGTTTTATTCCATTTTTGGCAATTTCTGAAGAATTTATGGAAGTTTCTAGCCTGGTTTAAGCTTTTCTCACCTATTTCTAAACTGGCTTGAGCTATTTCTAACCCTTTTTTTGCACAATACTGACTCTTTAACGTCATTTTGGCCATTCCCAAACCATTTCTGTGCAGTTCTTAGCAATTTTTTTTCTGTTCCTAACACAGCTTTTGCCCTTTCCTGACTTGGTTTAAACCATTTTTGGCTTTTTCTAACCCATTTTAAGTCTTTTTTGGCTATTTCTAAACAATTGCTGGTCATTCTTATCTTATTTTTGCCCATTTCTTGCCAGTTTTAAGCCATTTTATGGCAATTTCTGAACTATTTATGGAAGTTCTAGCCTGGTTTAAGCTTTTCTTAGCTATTTCTAAACTGGCTTGAGCTATATCTAACCCGTTTTTGCGCAATACTGACTCTTTTTAAGTCATTTTGGCCATTCCCAACCCATTTCTCAACATTTCTTACCAATTTATTTCTATTTCTAACCTGGTTTTGCTCTTTCCTGACTTGGTTTAAACCATTTTTGGTTCTTTCTAACCCATTTTAAGTCTTTTTTGGCTATTTCTAAGCAATTCCTGGTCATTCTTGTCTTCTTTTTGGCCATTTCTTGCAGGTTTTATTCCATTTTTGGCTAAATCTGAACTATTTATGGAAGTTTCTAGCCTGGTTTAAGCTTTTCTTACCTATTGCTGAACTGGCTTGAGCTATATCTAACCCTTTTTTTTGCACAATACTGACTCTTTTTAAGCCATTTTGGCCATTCCGAAACCACTTCTGTCAGGTTGTTACCAATTTCTTCCTATTTGTAACCTGGTTTTGCCCTTTCCTGACTTGGTTTAAACCATTTTTGGCCCTTTCTAATGCATTTTAAGTCTTTTTTTGGCTATTTCTAAACAATTGCTGGTCGTTCTTACCTTATTTTTGCCCATTTTTTGTAGGTTTTGTTCCTTTTTTTGGCTAAATCTGAACTATTTATGGAAGTTTCTAGCCTGGTTTAAGCTTTTCTTACCTATTTCTAGACTGGCTTGAGCTATATCTAAGCCTTTTTTGCGCAATACTGACTCTTTTTAAGCCCTTTTGGCCATTCCCAAACCCTTTCTGTCCAGGTCTTACCAATGTCTTTCTATTTCTAACCTGGTTTTGCCTTTCCTCCCTTGGTTTAAACCATTTTTGGCCCTTTCTAACCCATTTTAAGTCTTTTTTGGCTATTTCTAAACAATTGCTGCTCATTCTTATCTTATTTTTGCCAATTTCTTACCCGTTTTATGACATTTTTGACTAAGTCTGAACAGTTTCTTGCCATTTCTAGTTTGGTTTAATCTTCTCGTAGCTATTTCTAAACTGGTTTAGACTAGTTCTAACTCTTTTTTGCCCAGTTCTATCTCTTTTTAAGTCATTTTGGCCATTTCCAAACCATTTCTGTCCATTTCTTACTAATTTCCTGTCATTTCTAACCCATTTTTGCCCTTTCCTGACTTGGTTTAAACCATTTTTGGCTTTTTCTAACCCATTTTAAGTCTTTTTTTTTTGGCTATTTCTAAGCAACTGCTGGTCATTCTTGTCTTATTTTTGGCCATTTCTTGCAGGTTTTATTCCATTTTTGGCTAAATCTGAACTATTTATGGAAGTTTCTAGCCTGGTTTAAGTCTTTTTTGGCTATTTCTAAACAATTGCTGCTCATTCTTATCTTATTTACCAATTTCTTACCAGTTTTATGCCTTTTTTGACTAAGTCTGAACAGTTTCTTGCCATTTCTAGTTTGGTTTAATCTTTTCGTAGCTATTTCTAAACTGGTTTAGACTAGTTCTGACCCTTTTTTGCCCAGTTCTATCTCTTTTTAAGTCATTTTGGCCATTTCCAAACCATTTCTGTCCATTTCTTACTAATTTCCTGTCATTTCTAACCCATTTTGCCCTTTCCTGACTTGGTTTAAACCATTTTTTGGCTTTTTCTAACCCATTTTAAGTCTTTTTTTGGCTATTTCTAAGCAACTGCTGGTCATTCTTGTCTTATTTTTGGCCATTTCTTGCAGGTTTTATTCCATTTTTGGCAATTTCTGAAGAATTTATGGAAGTTTCTAGCCTGGTTTAAGCTTTTCTCACCTATTTCTAAACTGGCTTGAGCTATTTCTAACCCTTTTTTTGCACAATACTGACTCTTTAACGTCATTTTGGCCATTCCCAAACCATTTCTGTGCAGTTCTTAGCAATTTTTTTTCTGTTCCTAACACAGCTTTTGCCCTTTCCTGACTTTGGTTTAAACCATTTTTGGCTTTTTCTAACCCATTTTAAGTCTTTTTTGGCTATTTCTAAACAATTGCTGGTCATTCTTATCTTATTTTTGCCCATTTCTTGCCAGTTTTAAGCCATTTTATGGCAATTTCTGAACTATTTATGGAAGTTCTAGCCTGGTTTAAGCTTTTCTTAGCTATTTCTAAACTGGCTTGAGCTATATCTAACCCGTTTTTGCGCAATACTGACTCTTTTTAAGTCATTTTGGCCATTCCCAACCCATTTCTCAACATTTCTTACCAATTTATTTCTATTTCTAACCTGGTTTTGCTCTTTCCTGACTTGGTTTAAACCATTTTTGGTTCTTTCTAACCCATTTTAAGTCTTTTTTGGCTATTTCTAAGCAATTCCTGGTCATTCTTGTCTTCTTTTTGGCCATTTCTTGCAGGTTTTATTCCATTTTTGGCTAAATCTGAACTATTTATGGAAGTTTCTAGCCTGGTTTAAGCTTTTCTTACCTATTGCTGAACTGGCTTGAGCTATATCTAACCCTTTTTTTTGCACAATACTGACTCTTTTTAAGCCATTTTGGCCATTCCGAAACCACTTCTGTCAGGTTGTTACCAATTTCTTCCTATTTGTAACCTGGTTTTGCCCTTTCCTGACTTGGTTTAAACCATTTTTGGCCCTTTCTAATGCATTTTAAGTCTTTTTTTGGCTATTTCTAAACAATTGCTGGTCGTTCTTACCTTATTTTTGCCCATTTTTTGTAGGTTTTGTTCCTTTTTTTGGCTAAATCTGAACTATTTATGGAAGTTTCTAGCCTGGTTTAAGCTTTTCTTACCTATTTCTAGACTGGCTTGAGCTATATCTAAGCCTTTTTTGCGCAATACTGACTCTTTTTAAGCCCTTTTGGCCATTCCCAAACCCTTTCTGTCCAGGTCTTACCAATGTCTTTCTATTTCTAACCTGGTTTTGCCTTTCCTCCCTTGGTTTAAACCATTTTTGGCCCTTTCTAACCCATTTTAAGTCTTTTTTGGCTATTTCTAAACAATTGCTGGTCATTCTTATCTTATTTTTGCCAATTTCTTACCCGTTTTATGACATTTTTGACTAAGTCTGAACAGTTTCTTGCCATTTCTAGTTTGGTTTAATCTTCTCGTAGCTATTTCTAAACTGGTTTAGACTAGTTCTAACTCTTTTTTGCCCAGTTCTATCTCTTTTTAAGTCATTTTGGCCATTTCCAAACCATTTCTGTCCATTTCTTACTAATTTCCTGTCATTTCTAACCCATTTTTGCCCTTTCCTGACTTGGTTTAAACCATTTTTGGCTTTTTCTAACCCATTTTAAGTCTTTTTTTTTTGGCTATTTCTAAGCAACTGCTGGTCATTCTTGTCTTATTTTTGGCCATTTCTTGCAGGTTTTATTCCATTTTTGGCTAAATCTGAACTATTTATGGAAGTTTCTAGCCTGGTTTAAGTCTTTTTTGGCTATTTCTAAACAATTGCTGCTCATTCTTATCTTATTTACCAATTTCTTACCAGTTTTATGCCTTTTTTGACTAAGTCTGAACAGTTTCTTGCCATTTCTAGTTTGGTTTAATCTTTTCGTAGCTATTTCTAAACTGGTTTAGACTAGTTCTGACCCTTTTTTGCCCAGTTCTATCTCTTTTTAAGTCATTTTGGCCATTTCCAAACCATTTCTGTCCATTTCTTACTAATTTCCTGTCATTTCTAACCCATTTTGCCCTTTCCTGACTTGGTTTAAACCATTTTTTGGCTTTTTCTAACCCATTTTAAGTCTTTTTTTGGCTATTTCTAAGCAACTGCTGGTCATTCTTGTCTTATTTTTGGCCATTTCTTGCAGGTTTTATTCCATTTTTGGCAATTTCTGAAGAATTTATGGAAGTTTCTAGCCTGGTTTAAGCTTTTCTCACCTATTTCTAAACTGGCTTGAGCTATTTCTAACCCTTTTTTTGCACAATACTGACTCTTTAACGTCATTTTGGCCATTCCCAAACCATTTCTGTGCAGTTCTTAGCAATTTTTTTTCTGTTCCTAACACAGCTTTTGCCCTTTCCTGACTTTGGTTTAAACCATTTTTGGCTTTTTCTAACCCATTTTAAGTCTTTTTTGGCTATTTCTAAACAATTGCTGGTCATTCTTATCTTATTTTTGCCCATTTCTTGCCAGTTTTAAGCCATTTTATGGCAATTTCTGAACTATTTATGGAAGTTCTAGCCTGGTTTAAGCTTTTCTTAGCTATTTCTAAACTGGCTTGAGCTATATCTAACCCGTTTTTGCGCAATACTGACTCTTTTTAAGTCATTTTGGCCATTCCCAACCCATTTCTCAACATTTCTTACCAATTTATTTCTATTTCTAACCTGGTTTTGCTCTTTCCTGACTTGGTTTAAACCATTTTTGGTTCTTTCTAACCCATTTTAAGTCTTTTTTGGCTATTTCTAAGCAATTCCTGGTCATTCTTGTCTTCTTTTTGGCCATTTCTTGCAGGTTTTATTCCATTTTTGGCTAAATCTGAACTATTTATGGAAGTTTCTAGCCTGGTTTAAGCTTTTCTTACCTATTGCTGAACTGGCTTGAGCTATATCTAACCCTTTTTTTTGCACAATACTGACTCTTTTTAAGCCATTTTGGCCATTCCGAAACCACTTCTGTCAGGTTGTTACCAATTTCTTCCTATTTGTAACCTGGTTTTGCCCTTTCCTGACTTGGTTTAAACCATTTTTGGCCCTTTCTAATGCATTTTAAGTCTTTTTTTGGCTATTTCTAAACAATTGCTGGTCGTTCTTACCTTATTTTTGCCCATTTTTTGTAGGTTTTGTTCCTTTTTTTGGCTAAATCTGAACTATTTATGGAAGTTTCTAGCCTGGTTTAAGCTTTTCTTACCTATTTCTAGACTGGCTTGAGCTATATCTAAGCCTTTTTTGCGCAATACTGACTCTTTTTAAGCCCTTTTGGCCATTCCCAAACCCTTTCTGTCCAGGTCTTACCAATGTCTTTCTATTTCTAACCTGGTTTTGCCTTTCCTCCCTTGGTTTAAACCATTTTTGGCCCTTTCTAACCCATTTTAAGTCTTTTTTGGCTATTTCTAAACAATTGCTGGTCATTCTTATCTTATTTTTGCCAATTTCTTACCCGTTTTATGACATTTTTGACTAAGTCTGAACAGTTTCTTGCCATTTCTAGTTTGGTTTAATCTTCTCGTAGCTATTTCTAAACTGGTTTAGACTAGTTCTAACTCTTTTTTGCCCAGTTCTATCTCTTTTTAAGTCATTTTGGCCATTTCCAAACCATTTCTGTCCATTTCTTGCTAATTTCCTGTCATTTCTAACCCATTTTTGCCCTTTCCTGACTTGGTTTAAACCATTTTTGGCTTTTTCTAACCCATTTTAAGTCTTTTTTTTTGGCTATTTCTAAGCAACTGCTGGTCATTCTTGTCTTATTTTTGGCCATTTCTTGCAGGTTTTATTCCATTTTTGGCTAAATCTGAACTATTTATGGAAGTTTCTAGCCTGGTTTAAGTCTTTTTTGGCTATTTCTAAACAATTGCTGCTCATTCTTATCTTATTTACCAATTTCTTACCAGTTTTATGCCTTTTTTGACTAAGTCTGAACAGTTTCTTGCCATTTCTAGTTTGGTTTAATCTTTTCGTAGCTATTTCTAAACTGGTTTAGACTAGTTCTGACCCTTTTTTGCCCAGTTCTATCTCTTTTTAAGTCATTTTGGCCATTTCCAAACCATTTCTGTCCATTTCTTGCTAATTTCCTGTCATTTCTAACCCATTTTTGCCCTTTCCTGACTTGGTTTAAACCATTTTTGGCTTTTTCTAACCCATTTTAAGTCTTTTTTTTTGGCTATTTCTAAGCAACTGCTGGTCATTCTTGTCTTCTTTTTGGCCATTTCTTGCAGGTTTTATTCCATTTTTGGCTAAATCTGAACTATTTATGGAAGTTTCTAGCCTGGTTTAAGTCTTTTTTGGCTATTTCTAAACAATTGCTGCTCATTCTTATCTTATTTACCAATTTCTTACCAGTTTTATGCCTTTTTTGACTAAGTCTGAACAGTTTCTTGCCATTTCTAGTTTGGTTTAATCTTTTCGTAGCTATTTCTAAACTGGTTTAGACTAGTTCTGACCCTTTTTTGCCCAGTTCTATCTCTTTTTAAGTCATTTTGGCCATTTCCAAACCATTTCTGTCCATTTCTTACTAATTTCCTGTCATTTCTAACCCATTTTGCCCTTTCCTGACTTGGTTTAAACCATTTTTTGGCTTTTTCTAACCCATTTTAAGTCTTTTTTTGGCTATTTCTAAGCAACTGCTGGTCATTCTTGTCTTATTTTTGGCCATTTCTTGCAGGTTTTATTCCATTTTTGGCAATTTCTGAAGAATTTATGGAAGTTTCTAGCCTGGTTTAAGCTTTTCTCACCTATTTCTAAACTGGCTTGAGCTATTTCTAACCCTTTTTTTGCACAATACTGACTCTTTAACGTCATTTTGGCCATTCCCAAACCATTTCTGTGCAGTTCTTAGCAATTTTTTTTCTGTTCCTAACACAGCTTTTGCCCTTTCCTGACTTGGTTTAAACCATTTTTGGCTTTTTCTAACCCATTTTAAGTCTTTTTTGGCTATTTCTAAACAATTGCTGGTCATTCTTATCTTATTTTTGCCCATTTCTTGCCAGTTTTAAGCCATTTTATGGCAATTTCTGAACTATTTATGGAAGTTCTAGCCTGGTTTAAGCTTTTCTTAGCTATTTCTAAACTGGCTTGAGCTATATCTAACCCGTTTTTGCGCAATACTGACTCTTTTTAAGTCATTTTGGCCATTCCCAACCCATTTCTCAACATTTCTTACCAATTTATTTCTATTTCTAACCTGGTTTTGCTCTTTCCTGACTTGGTTTAAACCATTTTTGGTTCTTTCTAACCCATTTTAAGTCTTTTTTGGCTATTTCTAAGCAATTCCTGGTCATTCTTGTCTTCTTTTTGGCCATTTCTTGCAGGTTTTATTCCATTTTTGGCTAAATCTGAACTATTTATGGAAGTTTCTAGCCTGGTTTAAGCTTTTCTTACCTATTGCTGAACTGGCTTGAGCTATATCTAACCCTTTTTTTTGCACAATACTGACTCTTTTTAAGCCATTTTGGCCATTCCGAAACCACTTCTGTCAGGTTGTTACCAATTTCTTCCTATTTGTAACCTGGTTTTGCCCTTTCCTGACTTGGTTTAAACCATTTTTGGCCCTTTCTAATGCATTTTAAGTCTTTTTTTGGCTATTTCTAAACAATTGCTGGTCGTTCTTACCTTATTTTTGCCCATTTTTTGTAGGTTTTGTTCCTTTTTTTGGCTAAATCTGAACTATTTATGGAAGTTTCTAGCCTGGTTTAAGCTTTTCTTACCTATTTCTAGACTGGCTTGAGCTATATCTAAGCCTTTTTTGCGCAATACTGACTCTTTTTAAGCCCTTTTGGCCATTCCCAAACCCTTTCTGTCCAGGTCTTACCAATGTCTTTCTATTTCTAACCTGGTTTTGCCTTTCCTCCCTTGGTTTAAACCATTTTTGGCCCTTTCTAACCCATTTTAAGTCTTTTTTGGCTATTTCTAAACAATTGCTGGTCATTCTTATCTTATTTTTGCCAATTTCTTACCCGTTTTATGACATTTTTGACTAAGTCTGAACAGTTTCTTGCCATTTCTAGTTTGGTTTAATCTTCTCGTAGCTATTTCTAAACTGGTTTAGACTAGTTCTAACTCTTTTTTGCCCAGTTCTATCTCTTTTTAAGTCATTTTGGCCATTTCCAAACCATTTCTGTCCATTTCTTGCTAATTTCCTGTCATTTCTAACCCATTTTTGCCCTTTCCTGACTTGGTTTAAACCATTTTTGGCTTTTTCTAACCCATTTTAAGTCTTTTTTTTTGGCTATTTCTAAGCAACTGCTGGTCATTCTTGTCTTATTTTTGGCCATTTCTTGCAGGTTTTATTCCATTTTTGGCTAAATCTGAACTATTTATGGAAGTTTCTAGCCTGGTTTAAGTCTTTTTTGGCTATTTCTAAACAATTGCTGCTCATTCTTATCTTATTTACCAATTTCTTACCAGTTTTATGCCTTTTTTGACTAAGTCTGAACAGTTTCTTGCCATTTCTAGTTTGGTTTAATCTTTTCGTAGCTATTTCTAAACTGGTTTAGACTAGTTCTGACCCTTTTTTGCCCAGTTCTATCTCTTTTTAAGTCATTTTGGCCATTTCCAAACCATTTCTGTCCATTTCTTACTAATTTCCTGTCATTTCTAACCCATTTTGCCCTTTCCTGACTTGGTTTAAACCATTTTTGGCCCTTTCTAATGCATTTTAAGTCTTTTTTTGGCTATTTCTAAACAATTGCTGGTCGTTCTTACCTTATTTTTGCCCATTTTTTGTAGGTTTTGTTCCTTTTTTTGGCTAAATCTGAACTATTTATGGAAGTTTCTAGCCTGGTTTAAGCTTTTCTTACCTATTTCTAGACTGGCTTGAGCTATATCTAAGCCTTTTTTGCGCAATACTGACTCTTTTTAAGCCCTTTTGGCCATTCCCAAACCCTTTCTGTCCAGGTCTTACCAATGTCTTTCTATTTCTAACCTGGTTTTGCCTTTCCTCCCTTGGTTTAAACCATTTTTGGCCCTTTCTAACCCATTTTAAGTCTTTTTTGGCTATTTCTAAACAATTGCTGGTCATTCTTATCTTATTTTTGCCAATTTCTTACCCGTTTTATGACATTTTTGACTAAGTCTGAACAGTTTCTTGCCATTTCTAGTTTGGTTTAATCTTCTCGTAGCTATTTCTAAACTGGTTTAGACTAGTTCTAACTCTTTTTTGCCCAGTTCTATCTCTTTTTAAGTCATTTTGGCCATTTCCAAACCATTTCTGTCCATTTCTTGCTAATTTCCTGTCATTTCTAACCCATTTTTGCCCTTTCCTGACTTGGTTTAAACCATTTTTGGCTTTTTCTAACCCATTTTAAGTCTTTTTTTTTGGCTATTTCTAAGCAACTGCTGGTCATTCTTGTCTTATTTTTGGCCATTTCTTGCAGGTTTTATTCCATTTTTGGCTAAATCTGAACTATTTATGGAAGTTTCTAGCCTGGTTTAAGTCTTTTTTGGCTATTTCTAAACAATTGCTGCTCATTCTTATCTTATTTACCAATTTCTTACCAGTTTTATGCCTTTTTTGACTAAGTCTGAACAGTTTCTTGCCATTTCTAGTTTGGTTTAATCTTTTCGTAGCTATTTCTAAACTGGTTTAGACTAGTTCTGACCCTTTTTTGCCCAGTTCTATCTCTTTTTAAGTCATTTTGGCCATTTCCAAACCATTTCTGTCCATTTCTTACTAATTTCCTGTCATTTCTAACCCATTTTGCCCTTTCCTGACTTGGTTTAAACCATTTTTTGGCTTTTTCTAACCCATTTTAAGTCTTTTTTTGGCTATTTCTAAGCAACTGCTGGTCATTCTTGTCTTATTTTTGGCCATTTCTTGCAGGTTTTATTCCATTTTTGGCAATTTCTGAAGAATTTATGGAAGTTTCTAGCCTGGTTTAAGCTTTTCTCACCTATTTCTAAACTGGCTTGAGCTATTTCTAACCCTTTTTTTGCACAATACTGACTCTTTAACGTCATTTTGGCCATTCCCAAACCATTTCTGTGCAGTTCTTAGCAATTTTTTTTCTGTTCCTAACACAGCTTTTGCCCTTTCCTGACTTGGTTTAAACCATTTTTGGCTTTTTCTAACCCATTTTAAGTCTTTTTTGGCTATTTCTAAACAATTGCTGGTCATTCTTATCTTATTTTTGCCCATTTCTTGCCAGTTTTAAGCCATTTTATGGCAATTTCTGAACTATTTATGGAAGTTCTAGCCTGGTTTAAGCTTTTCTTAGCTATTTCTAAACTGGCTTGAGCTATATCTAACCCGTTTTTGCGCAATACTGACTCTTTTTAAGTCATTTTGGCCATTCCCAACCCATTTCTCAACATTTCTTACCAATTTATTTCTATTTCTAACCTGGTTTTGCTCTTTCCTGACTTGGTTTAAACCATTTTTGGTTCTTTCTAACCCATTTTAAGTCTTTTTTGGCTATTTCTAAGCAATTCCTGGTCATTCTTGTCTTCTTTTTGGCCATTTCTTGCAGGTTTTATTCCATTTTTGGCTAAATCTGAACTATTTATGGAAGTTTCTAGCCTGGTTTAAGCTTTTCTTACCTATTGCTGAACTGGCTTGAGCTATATCTAACCCTTTTTTTTGCACAATACTGACTCTTTTTAAGCCATTTTGGCCATTCCGAAACCACTTCTGTCAGGTTGTTACCAATTTCTTCCTATTTGTAACCTGGTTTTGCCCTTTCCTGACTTGGTTTAAACCATTTTTGGCCCTTTCTAATGCATTTTAAGTCTTTTTTTGGCTATTTCTAAACAATTGCTGGTCGTTCTTACCTTATTTTTGCCCATTTTTTGTAGGTTTTGTTCCTTTTTTTGGCTAAATCTGAACTATTTATGGAAGTTTCTAGCCTGGTTTAAGCTTTTCTTACCTATTTCTAGACTGGCTTGAGCTATATCTAAGCCTTTTTTGCGCAATACTGACTCTTTTTAAGCCCTTTTGGCCATTCCCAAACCCTTTCTGTCCAGGTCTTACCAATGTCTTTCTATTTCTAACCTGGTTTTGCCTTTCCTCCCTTGGTTTAAACCATTTTTGGCCCTTTCTAACCCATTTTAAGTCTTTTTTGGCTATTTCTAAACAATTGCTGGTCATTCTTATCTTATTTTTGCCAATTTCTTACCCGTTTTATGACATTTTTGACTAAGTCTGAACAGTTTCTTGCCATTTCTAGTTTGGTTTAATCTTCTCGTAGCTATTTCTAAACTGGTTTAGACTAGTTCTAACTCTTTTTTGCCCAGTTCTATCTCTTTTTAAGTCATTTTGGCCATTTCCAAACCATTTCTGTCCATTTCTTGCTAATTTCCTGTCATTTCTAACCCATTTTTGCCCTTTCCTGACTTGGTTTAAACCATTTTTGGCTTTTTCTAACCCATTTTAAGTCTTTTTTTTTGGCTATTTCTAAGCAACTGCTGGTCATTCTTGTCTTATTTTTGGCCATTTCTTGCAGGTTTTATTCCATTTTTGGCTAAATCTGAACTATTTATGGAAGTTTCTAGCCTGGTTTAAGTCTTTTTTGGCTATTTCTAAACAATTGCTGCTCATTCTTATCTTATTTACCAATTTCTTACCAGTTTTATGCCTTTTTTGACTAAGTCTGAACAGTTTCTTGCCATTTCTAGTTTGGTTTAATCTTTTCGTAGCTATTTCTAAACTGGTTTAGACTAGTTCTGACCCTTTTTTGCCCAGTTCTATCTCTTTTTAAGTCATTTTGGCCATTTCCAAACCATTTCTGTCCATTTCTTACTAATTTCCTGTCATTTCTAACCCATTTTGCCCTTTCCTGACTTGGTTTAAACCATTTTTTGGCTTTTTCTAACCCATTTTAAGTCTTTTTTTGGCTATTTCTAAGCAACTGCTGGTCATTCTTGTCTTATTTTTGGCCATTTCTTGCAGGTTTTATTCCATTTTTGGCAATTTCTGAAGAATTTATGGAAGTTTCTAGCCTGGTTTAAGCTTTTCTCACCTATTTCTAAACTGGCTTGAGCTATTTCTAACCCTTTTTTTGCACAATACTGACTCTTTAACGTCATTTTGGCCATTCCCAAACCATTTCTGTGCAGTTCTTAGCAATTTTTTTTCTGTTCCTAACACAGCTTTTGCCCTTTCCTGACTTGGTTTAAACCATTTTTGGCTTTTTCTAACCCATTTTAAGTCTTTTTTGGCTATTTCTAAACAATTGCTGGTCATTCTTATCTTATTTTTGCCCATTTCTTGCCAGTTTTAAGCCATTTTATGGCAATTTCTGAACTATTTATGGAAGTTCTAGCCTGGTTTAAGCTTTTCTTAGCTATTTCTAAACTGGCTTGAGCTATATCTAACCCGTTTTTGCGCAATACTGACTCTTTTTAAGTCATTTTGGCCATTCCCAACCCATTTCTCAACATTTCTTACCAATTTATTTCTATTTCTAACCTGGTTTTGCTCTTTCCTGACTTGGTTTAAACCATTTTTGGTTCTTTCTAACCCATTTTAAGTCTTTTTTGGCTATTTCTAAGCAATTCCTGGTCATTCTTGTCTTCTTTTTGGCCATTTCTTGCAGGTTTTATTCCATTTTTGGCTAAATCTGAACTATTTATGGAAGTTTCTAGCCTGGTTTAAGCTTTTCTTACCTATTGCTGAACTGGCTTGAGCTATATCTAACCCTTTTTTTTGCACAATACTGACTCTTTTTAAGCCATTTTGGCCATTCCGAAACCACTTCTGTCAGGTTGTTACCAATTTCTTCCTATTTGTAACCTGGTTTTGCCCTTTCCTGACTTGGTTTAAACCATTTTTGGCCCTTTCTAATGCATTTTAAGTCTTTTTTTGGCTATTTCTAAACAATTGCTGGTCGTTCTTACCTTATTTTTGCCCATTTTTTGTAGGTTTTGTTCCTTTTTTTGGCTAAATCTGAACTATTTATGGAAGTTTCTAGCCTGGTTTAAGCTTTTCTTACCTATTTCTAGACTGGCTTGAGCTATATCTAAGCCTTTTTTGCGCAATACTGACTCTTTTTAAGCCCTTTTGGCCATTCCCAAACCCTTTCTGTCCAGGTCTTACCAATGTCTTTCTATTTCTAACCTGGTTTTGCCTTTCCTCCCTTGGTTTAAACCATTTTTGGCCCTTTCTAACCCATTTTAAGTCTTTTTTGGCTATTTCTAAACAATTGCTGGTCATTCTTATCTTATTTTTGCCAATTTCTTACCCGTTTTATGACATTTTTGACTAAGTCTGAACAGTTTCTTGCCATTTCTAGTTTGGTTTAATCTTCTCGTAGCTATTTCTAAACTGGTTTAGACTAGTTCTAACTCTTTTTTGCCCAGTTCTATCTCTTTTTAAGTCATTTTGGCCATTTCCAAACCATTTCTGTCCATTTCTTGCTAATTTCCTGTCATTTCTAACCCATTTTTGCCCTTTCCTGACTTGGTTTAAACCATTTTTGGCTTTTTCTAACCCATTTTAAGTCTTTTTTTTTGGCTATTTCTAAGCAACTGCTGGTCATTCTTGTCTTATTTTTGGCCATTTCTTGCAGGTTTTATTCCATTTTTGGCTAAATCTGAACTATTTATGGAAGTTTCTAGCCTGGTTTAAGTCTTTTTTGGCTATTTCTAAACAATTGCTGCTCATTCTTATCTTATTTACCAATTTCTTACCAGTTTTATGCCTTTTTTGACTAAGTCTGAACAGTTTCTTGCCATTTCTAGTTTGGTTTAATCTTTTCGTAGCTATTTCTAAACTGGTTTAGACTAGTTCTGACCCTTTTTTGCCCAGTTCTATCTCTTTTTAAGTCATTTTGGCCATTTCCAAACCATTTCTGTCCATTTCTTACTAATTTCCTGTCATTTCTAACCCATTTTGCCCTTTCCTGACTTGGTTTAAACCATTTTTTGGCTTTTTCTAACCCATTTTAAGTCTTTTTTTGGCTATTTCTAAGCAACTGCTGGTCATTCTTGTCTTATTTTTGGCCATTTCTTGCAGGTTTTATTCCATTTTTGGCAATTTCTGAAGAATTTATGGAAGTTTCTAGCCTGGTTTAAGCTTTTCTCACCTATTTCTAAACTGGCTTGAGCTATTTCTAACCCTTTTTTTGCACAATACTGACTCTTTAACGTCATTTTGGCCATTCCCAAACCATTTCTGTGCAGTTCTTAGCAATTTTTTTTCTGTTCCTAACACAGCTTTTGCCCTTTCCTGACTTGGTTTAAACCATTTTTGGCTTTTTCTAACCCATTTTAAGTCTTTTTTGGCTATTTCTAAACAATTGCTGGTCATTCTTATCTTATTTTTGCCCATTTCTTGCCAGTTTTAAGCCATTTTATGGCAATTTCTGAACTATTTATGGAAGTTCTAGCCTGGTTTAAGCTTTTCTTAGCTATTTCTAAACTGGCTTGAGCTATATCTAACCCGTTTTTGCGCAATACTGACTCTTTTTAAGTCATTTTGGCCATTCCCAACCCATTTCTCAACATTTCTTACCAATTTATTTCTATTTCTAACCTGGTTTTGCTCTTTCCTGACTTGGTTTAAACCATTTTTGGTTCTTTCTAACCCATTTTAAGTCTTTTTTGGCTATTTCTAAGCAATTCCTGGTCATTCTTGTCTTCTTTTTGGCCATTTCTTGCAGGTTTTATTCCATTTTTGGCTAAATCTGAACTATTTATGGAAGTTTCTAGCCTGGTTTAAGCTTTTCTTACCTATTGCTGAACTGGCTTGAGCTATATCTAACCCTTTTTTTTGCACAATACTGACTCTTTTTAAGCCATTTTGGCCATTCCGAAACCACTTCTGTCAGGTTGTTACCAATTTCTTCCTATTTGTAACCTGGTTTTGCCCTTTCCTGACTTGGTTTAAACCATTTTTGGCCCTTTCTAATGCATTTTAAGTCTTTTTTTGGCTATTTCTAAACAATTGCTGGTCGTTCTTACCTTATTTTTGCCCATTTTTTGTAGGTTTTGTTCCTTTTTTTGGCTAAATCTGAACTATTTATGGAAGTTTCTAGCCTGGTTTAAGCTTTTCTTACCTATTTCTAGACTGGCTTGAGCTATATCTAAGCCTTTTTTGTGCAATACTGACTCTTTTTAAGCCCTTTTGGCCATTCCCAAACCCTTTCTGTCCAGGTCTTACCAATGTCTTTCTATTTCTAACCTGGTTTTGCCTTTCCTCCCTTGGTTTAAACCATTTTTGGCCCTTTCTAACCCATTTTAAGTCTTTTTTGGCTATTTCTAAACAATTGCTGGTCATTCTTATCTTATTTTTGCCAATTTCTTACCCGTTTTATGACATTTTTGACTAAGTCTGAACAGTTTCTTGCCATTTCTAGTTTGGTTTAATCTTCTCGTAGCTATTTCTAAACTGGTTTAGACTAGTTCTAACTCTTTTTTGCCCAGTTCTATCTCTTTTTAAGTCATTTTGGCCATTTCCAAACCATTTCTGTCCATTTCTTGCTAATTTCCTGTCATTTCTAACCCATTTTTGCCCTTTCCTGACTTGGTTTAAACCATTTTTGGCTTTTTCTAACCCATTTTAAGTCTTTTTTTTTGGCTATTTCTAAGCAACTGCTGGTCATTCTTGTCTTATTTTTGGCCATTTCTTGCAGGTTTTATTCCATTTTTGGCTAAATCTGAACTATTTATGGAAGTTTCTAGCCTGGTTTAAGTCTTTTTTGGCTATTTCTAAACAATTGCTGCTCATTCTTATCTTATTTACCAATTTCTTACCAGTTTTATGCCTTTTTTGACTAAGTCTGAACAGTTTCTTGCCATTTCTAGTTTGGTTTAATCTTTTCGTAGCTATTTCTAAACTGGTTTAGACTAGTTCTGACCCTTTTTTGCCCAGTTCTATCTCTTTTTAAGTCATTTTGGCCATTTCCAAACCATTTCTGTCCATTTCTTACTAATTTCCTGTCATTTCTAACCCATTTTGCCCTTTCCTGACTTGGTTTAAACCATTTTTTGGCTTTTTCTAACCCATTTTAAGTCTTTTTTTGGCTATTTCTAAGCAACTGCTGGTCATTCTTGTCTTATTTTTGGCCATTTCTTGCAGGTTTTATTCCATTTTTGGCAATTTCTGAAGAATTTATGGAAGTTTCTAGCCTGGTTTAAGCTTTTCTCACCTATTTCTAAACTGGCTTGAGCTATTTCTAACCCTTTTTTTGCACAATACTGACTCTTTAACGTCATTTTGGCCATTCCCAAACCATTTCTGTGCAGTTCTTAGCAATTTTTTTTCTGTTCCTAACACAGCTTTTGCCCTTTCCTGACTTGGTTTAAACCATTTTTGGCTTTTTCTAACCCATTTTAAGTCTTTTTTGGCTATTTCTAAACAATTGCTGGTCATTCTTATCTTATTTTTGCCCATTTCTTGCCAGTTTTAAGCCATTTTATGGCAATTTCTGAACTATTTATGGAAGTTCTAGCCTGGTTTAAGCTTTTCTTAGCTATTTCTAAACTGGCTTGAGCTATATCTAACCCGTTTTTGCGCAATACTGACTCTTTTTAAGTCATTTTGGCCATTCCCAACCCATTTCTCAACATTTCTTACCAATTTATTTCTATTTCTAACCTGGTTTTGCTCTTTCCTGACTTGGTTTAAACCATTTTTGGTTCTTTCTAACCCATTTTAAGTCTTTTTTGGCTATTTCTAAGCAATTCCTGGTCATTCTTGTCTTCTTTTTGGCCATTTCTTGCAGGTTTTATTCCATTTTTGGCTAAATCTGAACTATTTATGGAAGTTTCTAGCCTGGTTTAAGCTTTTCTTACCTATTGCTGAACTGGCTTGAGCTATATCTAACCCTTTTTTTTGCACAATACTGACTCTTTTTAAGCCATTTTGGCCATTCCGAAACCACTTCTGTCAGGTTGTTACCAATTTCTTCCTATTTGTAACCTGGTTTTGCCCTTTCCTGACTTGGTTTAAACCATTTTTGGCCCTTTCTAATGCATTTTAAGTCTTTTTTTGGCTATTTCTAAACAATTGCTGGTCGTTCTTACCTTATTTTTGCCCATTTTTTGTAGGTTTTGTTCCTTTTTTTGGCTAAATCTGAACTATTTATGGAAGTTTCTAGCCTGGTTTAAGCTTTTCTTACCTATTTCTAGACTGGCTTGAGCTATATCTAAGCCTTTTTTGCGCAATACTGACTCTTTTTAAGCCCTTTTGGCCATTCCCAAACCCTTTCTGTCCAGGTCTTACCAATGTCTTTCTATTTCTAACCTGGTTTTGCCTTTCCTCCCTTGGTTTAAACCATTTTTGGCCCTTTCTAACCCATTTTAAGTCTTTTTTGGCTATTTCTAAACAATTGCTGGTCATTCTTATCTTATTTTTGCCAATTTCTTACCCGTTTTATGACATTTTTGACTAAGTCTGAACAGTTTCTTGCCATTTCTAGTTTGGTTTAATCTTCTCGTAGCTATTTCTAAACTGGTTTAGACTAGTTCTAACTCTTTTTTGCCCAGTTCTATCTCTTTTTAAGTCATTTTGGCCATTTCCAAACCATTTCTGTCCATTTCTTGCTAATTTCCTGTCATTTCTAACCCATTTTTGCCCTTTCCTGACTTGGTTTAAACCATTTTTGGCTTTTTCTAACCCATTTTAAGTCTTTTTTTTTGGCTATTTCTAAGCAACTGCTGGTCATTCTTGTCTTATTTTTGGCCATTTCTTGCAGGTTTTATTCCATTTTTGGCTAAATCTGAACTATTTATGGAAGTTTCTAGCCTGGTTTAAGTCTTTTTTGGCTATTTCTAAACAATTGCTGCTCATTCTTATCTTATTTACCAATTTCTTACCAGTTTTATGCCTTTTTTGACTAAGTCTGAACAGTTTCTTGCCATTTCTAGTTTGGTTTAATCTTTTCGTAGCTATTTCTAAACTGGTTTAGACTAGTTCTGACCCTTTTTTGCCCAGTTCTATCTCTTTTTAAGTCATTTTGGCCATTTCCAAACCATTTCTGTCCATTTCTTACTAATTTCCTGTCATTTCTAACCCATTTTGCCCTTTCCTGACTTGGTTTAAACCATTTTTTGGCTTTTTCTAACCCATTTTAAGTCTTTTTTTGGCTATTTCTAAGCAACTGCTGGTCATTCTTGTCTTATTTTTGGCCATTTCTTGCAGGTTTTATTCCATTTTTGGCAATTTCTGAAGAATTTATGGAAGTTTCTAGCCTGGTTTAAGCTTTTCTCACCTATTTCTAAACTGGCTTGAGCTATTTCTAACCCTTTTTTTGCACAATACTGACTCTTTAACGTCATTTTGGCCATTCCCAAACCATTTCTGTGCAGTTCTTAGCAATTTTTTTTCTGTTCCTAACACAGCTTTTGCCCTTTCCTGACTTGGTTTAAACCATTTTTGGCTTTTTCTAACCCATTTTAAGTCTTTTTTGGCTATTTCTAAACAATTGCTGGTCATTCTTATCTTATTTTTGCCCATTTCTTGCCAGTTTTAAGCCATTTTATGGCAATTTCTGAACTATTTATGGAAGTTCTAGCCTGGTTTAAGCTTTTCTTAGCTATTTCTAAACTGGCTTGAGCTATATCTAACCCGTTTTTGCGCAATACTGACTCTTTTTAAGTCATTTTGGCCATTCCCAACCCATTTCTCAACATTTCTTACCAATTTATTTCTATTTCTAACCTGGTTTTGCTCTTTCCTGACTTGGTTTAAACCATTTTTGGTTCTTTCTAACCCATTTTAAGTCTTTTTTGGCTATTTCTAAGCAATTCCTGGTCATTCTTGTCTTCTTTTTGGCCATTTCTTGCAGGTTTTATTCCATTTTTGGCTAAATCTGAACTATTTATGGAAGTTTCTAGCCTGGTTTAAGCTTTTCTTACCTATTGCTGAACTGGCTTGAGCTATATCTAACCCTTTTTTTTGCACAATACTGACTCTTTTTAAGCCATTTTGGCCATTCCGAAACCACTTCTGTCAGGTTGTTACCAATTTCTTCCTATTTGTAACCTGGTTTTGCCCTTTCCTGACTTGGTTTAAACCATTTTTGGCCCTTTCTAATGCATTTTAAGTCTTTTTTTGGCTATTTCTAAACAATTGCTGGTCGTTCTTACCTTATTTTTGCCCATTTTTTGTAGGTTTTGTTCCTTTTTTTGGCTAAATCTGAACTATTTATGGAAGTTTCTAGCCTGGTTTAAGCTTTTCTTACCTATTTCTAGACTGGCTTGAGCTATATCTAAGCCTTTTTTGCGCAATACTGACTCTTTTTAAGCCCTTTTGGCCATTCCCAAACCCTTTCTGTCCAGGTCTTACCAATGTCTTTCTATTTCTAACCTGGTTTTGCCTTTCCTCCCTTGGTTTAAACCATTTTTGGCCCTTTCTAACCCATTTTAAGTCTTTTTTGGCTATTTCTAAACAATTGCTGGTCATTCTTATCTTATTTTTGCCAATTTCTTACCCGTTTTATGACATTTTTGACTAAGTCTGAACAGTTTCTTGCCATTTCTAGTTTGGTTTAATCTTCTCGTAGCTATTTCTAAACTGGTTTAGACTAGTTCTAACTCTTTTTTGCCCAGTTCTATCTCTTTTTAAGTCATTTTGGCCATTTCCAAACCATTTCTGTCCATTTCTTGCTAATTTCCTGTCATTTCTAACCCATTTTTGCCCTTTCCTGACTTGGTTTAAACCATTTTTGGCTTTTTCTAACCCATTTTAAGTCTTTTTTTTTGGCTATTTCTAAGCAACTGCTGGTCATTCTTGTCTTATTTTTGGCCATTTCTTGCAGGTTTTATTCCATTTTTGGCTAAATCTGAACTATTTATGGAAGTTTCTAGCCTGGTTTAAGTCTTTTTTGGCTATTTCTAAACAATTGCTGCTCATTCTTATCTTATTTACCAATTTCTTACCAGTTTTATGCCTTTTTTGACTAAGTCTGAACAGTTTCTTGCCATTTCTAGTTTGGTTTAATCTTTTCGTAGCTATTTCTAAACTGGTTTAGACTAGTTCTGACCCTTTTTTGCCCAGTTCTATCTCTTTTTAAGTCATTTTGGCCATTTCCAAACCATTTCTGTCCATTTCTTACTAATTTCCTGTCATTTCTAACCCATTTTGCCCTTTCCTGACTTGGTTTAAACCATTTTTTGGCTTTTTCTAACCCATTTTAAGTCTTTTTTTGGCTATTTCTAAGCAACTGCTGGTCATTCTTGTCTTATTTTTGGCCATTTCTTGCAGGTTTTATTCCATTTTTGGCAATTTCTGAAGAATTTATGGAAGTTTCTAGCCTGGTTTAAGCTTTTCTCACCTATTTCTAAACTGGCTTGAGCTATTTCTAACCCTTTTTTTGCACAATACTGACTCTTTAACGTCATTTTGGCCATTCCCAAACCATTTCTGTGCAGTTCTTAGCAATTTTTTTTCTGTTCCTAACACAGCTTTTGCCCTTTCCTGACTTGGTTTAAACCATTTTTGGCTTTTTCTAACCCATTTTAAGTCTTTTTTGGCTATTTCTAAACAATTGCTGGTCATTCTTATCTTATTTTTGCCCATTTCTTGCCAGTTTTAAGCCATTTTATGGCAATTTCTGAACTATTTATGGAAGTTCTAGCCTGGTTTAAGCTTTTCTTAGCTATTTCTAAACTGGCTTGAGCTATATCTAACCCGTTTTTGCGCAATACTGACTCTTTTTAAGTCATTTTGGCCATTCCCAACCCATTTCTCAACATTTCTTACCAATTTATTTCTATTTCTAACCTGGTTTTGCTCTTTCCTGACTTGGTTTAAACCATTTTTGGTTCTTTCTAACCCATTTTAAGTCTTTTTTGGCTATTTCTAAGCAATTCCTGGTCATTCTTGTCTTCTTTTTGGCCATTTCTTGCAGGTTTTATTCCATTTTTGGCTAAATCTGAACTATTTATGGAAGTTTCTAGCCTGGTTTAAGCTTTTCTTACCTATTGCTGAACTGGCTTGAGCTATATCTAACCCTTTTTTTTGCACAATACTGACTCTTTTTAAGCCATTTTGGCCATTCCGAAACCACTTCTGTCAGGTTGTTACCAATTTCTTCCTATTTGTAACCTGGTTTTGCCCTTTCCTGACTTGGTTTAAACCATTTTTGGCCCTTTCTAATGCATTTTAAGTCTTTTTTTGGCTATTTCTAAACAATTGCTGGTCGTTCTTACCTTATTTTTGCCCATTTTTTGTAGGTTTTGTTCCTTTTTTTGGCTAAATCTGAACTATTTATGGAAGTTTCTAGCCTGGTTTAAGCTTTTCTTACCTATTTCTAGACTGGCTTGAGCTATATCTAAGCCTTTTTTGCGCAATACTGACTCTTTTTAAGCCCTTTTGGCCATTCCCAAACCCTTTCTGTCCAGGTCTTACCAATGTCTTTCTATTTCTAACCTGGTTTTGCCTTTCCTCCCTTGGTTTAAACCATTTTTGGCCCTTTCTAACCCATTTTAAGTCTTTTTTGGCTATTTCTAAACAATTGCTGGTCATTCTTATCTTATTTTTGCCAATTTCTTACCCGTTTTATGACATTTTTGACTAAGTCTGAACAGTTTCTTGCCATTTCTAGTTTGGTTTAATCTTCTCGTAGCTATTTCTAAACTGGTTTAGACTAGTTCTAACTCTTTTTTGCCCAGTTCTATCTCTTTTTAAGTCATTTTGGCCATTTCCAAACCATTTCTGTCCATTTCTTGCTAATTTCCTGTCATTTCTAACCCATTTTTGCCCTTTCCTGACTTGGTTTAAACCATTTTTGGCTTTTTCTAACCCATTTTAAGTCTTTTTTTTTGGCTATTTCTAAGCAACTGCTGGTCATTCTTGTCTTATTTTTGGCCATTTCTTGCAGGTTTTATTCCATTTTTGGCTAAATCTGAACTATTTATGGAAGTTTCTAGCCTGGTTTAAGTCTTTTTTGGCTATTTCTAAACAATTGCTGCTCATTCTTATCTTATTTACCAATTTCTTACCAGTTTTATGCCTTTTTTGACTAAGTCTGAACAGTTTCTTGCCATTTCTAGTTTGGTTTAATCTTTTCGTAGCTATTTCTAAACTGGTTTAGACTAGTTCTGACCCTTTTTTGCCCAGTTCTATCTCTTTTTAAGTCATTTTGGCCATTTCCAAACCATTTCTGTCCATTTCTTACTAATTTCCTGTCATTTCTAACCCATTTTGCCCTTTCCTGACTTGGTTTAAACCATTTTTTGGCTTTTTCTAACCCATTTTAAGTCTTTTTTTGGCTATTTCTAAGCAACTGCTGGTCATTCTTGTCTTATTTTTGGCCATTTCTTGCAGGTTTTATTCCATTTTTGGCAATTTCTGAAGAATTTATGGAAGTTTCTAGCCTGGTTTAAGCTTTTCTCACCTATTTCTAAACTGGCTTGAGCTATTTCTAACCCTTTTTTTGCACAATACTGACTCTTTAACGTCATTTTGGCCATTCCCAAACCATTTCTGTGCAGTTCTTAGCAATTTTTTTTCTGTTCCTAACACAGCTTTTGCCCTTTCCTGACTTGGTTTAAACCATTTTTGGCTTTTTCTAACCCATTTTAAGTCTTTTTTGGCTATTTCTAAACAATTGCTGGTCATTCTTATCTTATTTTTGCCCATTTCTTGCCAGTTTTAAGCCATTTTATGGCAATTTCTGAACTATTTATGGAAGTTCTAGCCTGGTTTAAGCTTTTCTTAGCTATTTCTAAACTGGCTTGAGCTATATCTAACCCGTTTTTGCGCAATACTGACTCTTTTTAAGTCATTTTGGCCATTCCCAACCCATTTCTCAACATTTCTTACCAATTTATTTCTATTTCTAACCTGGTTTTGCTCTTTCCTGACTTGGTTTAAACCATTTTTGGTTCTTTCTAACCCATTTTAAGTCTTTTTTGGCTATTTCTAAGCAATTCCTGGTCATTCTTGTCTTCTTTTTGGCCATTTCTTGCAGGTTTTATTCCATTTTTGGCTAAATCTGAACTATTTATGGAAGTTTCTAGCCTGGTTTAAGCTTTTCTTACCTATTGCTGAACTGGCTTGAGCTATATCTAACCCTTTTTTTTGCACAATACTGACTCTTTTTAAGCCATTTTGGCCATTCCGAAACCACTTCTGTCAGGTTGTTACCAATTTCTTCCTATTTGTAACCTGGTTTTGCCCTTTCCTGACTTGGTTTAAACCATTTTTGGCCCTTTCTAATGCATTTTAAGTCTTTTTTTGGCTATTTCTAAACAATTGCTGGTCGTTCTTACCTTATTTTTGCCCATTTTTTGTAGGTTTTGTTCCTTTTTTTGGCTAAATCTGAACTATTTATGGAAGTTTCTAGCCTGGTTTAAGCTTTTCTTACCTATTTCTAGACTGGCTTGAGCTATATCTAAGCCTTTTTTGCGCAATACTGACTCTTTTTAAGCCCTTTTGGCCATTCCCAAACCCTTTCTGTCCAGGTCTTACCAATGTCTTTCTATTTCTAACCTGGTTTTGCCTTTCCTCCCTTGGTTTAAACCATTTTTGGCCCTTTCTAACCCATTTTAAGTCTTTTTTGGCTATTTCTAAACAATTGCTGGTCATTCTTATCTTATTTTTGCCAATTTCTTACCCGTTTTATGACATTTTTGACTAAGTCTGAACAGTTTCTTGCCATTTCTAGTTTGGTTTAATCTTCTCGTAGCTATTTCTAAACTGGTTTAGACTAGTTCTAACTCTTTTTTGCCCAGTTCTATCTCTTTTTAAGTCATTTTGGCCATTTCCAAACCATTTCTGTCCATTTCTTGCTAATTTCCTGTCATTTCTAACCCATTTTTGCCCTTTCCTGACTTGGTTTAAACCATTTTTGGCTTTTTCTAACCCATTTTAAGTCTTTTTTTTTGGCTATTTCTAAGCAACTGCTGGTCATTCTTGTCTTATTTTTGGCCATTTCTTGCAGGTTTTATTCCATTTTTGGCTAAATCTGAACTATTTATGGAAGTTTCTAGCCTGGTTTAAGTCTTTTTTGGCTATTTCTAAACAATTGCTGCTCATTCTTATCTTATTTACCAATTTCTTACCAGTTTTATGCCTTTTTTGACTAAGTCTGAACAGTTTCTTGCCATTTCTAGTTTGGTTTAATCTTTTCGTAGCTATTTCTAAACTGGTTTAGACTAGTTCTGACCCTTTTTTGCCCAGTTCTATCTCTTTTTAAGTCATTTTGGCCATTTCCAAACCATTTCTGTCCATTTCTTACTAATTTCCTGTCATTTCTAACCCATTTTGCCCTTTCCTGACTTGGTTTAAACCATTTTTTGGCTTTTTCTAACCCATTTTAAGTCTTTTTTTGGCTATTTCTAAGCAACTGCTGGTCATTCTTGTCTTATTTTTGGCCATTTCTTGCAGGTTTTATTCCATTTTTGGCAATTTCTGAAGAATTTATGGAAGTTTCTAGCCTGGTTTAAGCTTTTCTCACCTATTTCTAAACTGGCTTGAGCTATTTCTAACCCTTTTTTTGCACAATACTGACTCTTTAACGTCATTTTGGCCATTCCCAAACCATTTCTGTGCAGTTCTTAGCAATTTTTTTTCTGTTCCTAACACAGCTTTTGCCCTTTCCTGACTTGGTTTAAACCATTTTTGGCTTTTTCTAACCCATTTTAAGTCTTTTTTGGCTATTTCTAAACAATTGCTGGTCATTCTTATCTTATTTTTGCCCATTTCTTGCCAGTTTTAAGCCATTTTATGGCAATTTCTGAACTATTTATGGAAGTTCTAGCCTGGTTTAAGCTTTTCTTAGCTATTTCTAAACTGGCTTGAGCTATATCTAACCCGTTTTTGCGCAATACTGACTCTTTTTAAGTCATTTTGGCCATTCCCAACCCATTTCTCAACATTTCTTACCAATTTATTTCTATTTCTAACCTGGTTTTGCTCTTTCCTGACTTGGTTTAAACCATTTTTGGTTCTTTCTAACCCATTTTAAGTCTTTTTTGGCTATTTCTAAGCAATTCCTGGTCATTCTTGTCTTCTTTTTGGCCATTTCTTGCAGGTTTTATTCCATTTTTGGCTAAATCTGAACTATTTATGGAAGTTTCTAGCCTGGTTTAAGCTTTTCTTACCTATTGCTGAACTGGCTTGAGCTATATCTAACCCTTTTTTTTGCACAATACTGACTCTTTTTAAGCCATTTTGGCCATTCCGAAACCACTTCTGTCAGGTTGTTACCAATTTCTTCCTATTTGTAACCTGGTTTTGCCCTTTCCTGACTTGGTTTAAACCATTTTTGGCCCTTTCTAATGCATTTTAAGTCTTTTTTTGGCTATTTCTAAACAATTGCTGGTCGTTCTTACCTTATTTTTGCCCATTTTTTGTAGGTTTTGTTCCTTTTTTTGGCTAAATCTGAACTATTTATGGAAGTTTCTAGCCTGGTTTAAGCTTTTCTTACCTATTTCTAGACTGGCTTGAGCTATATCTAAGCCTTTTTTGCGCAATACTGACTCTTTTTAAGCCCTTTTGGCCATTCCCAAACCCTTTCTGTCCAGGTCTTACCAATGTCTTTCTATTTCTAACCTGGTTTTGCCTTTCCTCCCTTGGTTTAAACCATTTTTGGCCCTTTCTAACCCATTTTAAGTCTTTTTTGGCTATTTCTAAACAATTGCTGGTCATTCTTATCTTATTTTTGCCAATTTCTTACCCGTTTTATGACATTTTTGACTAAGTCTGAACAGTTTCTTGCCATTTCTAGTTTGGTTTAATCTTCTCGTAGCTATTTCTAAACTGGTTTAGACTAGTTCTAACTCTTTTTTGCCCAGTTCTATCTCTTTTTAAGTCATTTTGGCCATTTCCAAACCATTTCTGTCCATTTCTTGCTAATTTCCTGTCATTTCTAACCCATTTTTGCCCTTTCCTGACTTGGTTTAAACCATTTTTGGCTTTTTCTAACCCATTTTAAGTCTTTTTTTTTGGCTATTTCTAAGCAACTGCTGGTCATTCTTGTCTTATTTTTGGCCATTTCTTGCAGGTTTTATTCCATTTTTGGCTAAATCTGAACTATTTATGGAAGTTTCTAGCCTGGTTTAAGTCTTTTTTGGCTATTTCTAAACAATTGGTGCTCATTCTTATCTTATTTACCAATTTCTTACCAGTTTTATGCCTTTTTTGACTAAGTCTGAACAGTTTCTTGCCATTTCTAGTTTGGTTTAATCTTTTCGTAGCTATTTCTAAACTGGTTTAGACTAGTTCTGACCCTTTTTTGCCCAGTTCTATCTCTTTTTAAGTCATTTTGGCCATTTCCAAACCATTTCTGTCCATTTCTTACTAATTTCCTGTCATTTCTAACCCATTTTGCCCTTTCCTGACTTGGTTTAAACCATTTTTTGGCTTTTTCTAACCCATTTTAAGTCTTTTTTTGGCTATTTCTAAGCAACTGCTGGTCATTCTTGTCTTATTTTTGGCCATTTCTTGCAGGTTTTATTCCATTTTTGGCAATTTCTGAAGAATTTATGGAAGTTTCTAGCCTGGTTTAAGCTTTTCTCACCTATTTCTAAACTGGCTTGAGCTATTTCTAACCCTTTTTTTGCACAATACTGACTCTTTAACGTCATTTTGGCCATTCCCAAACCATTTCTGTGCAGTTCTTAGCAATTTTTTTTCTGTTCCTAACACAGCTTTTGCCCTTTCCTGACTTGGTTTAAACCATTTTTGGCTTTTTCTAACCCATTTTAAGTCTTTTTTGGCTATTTCTAAACAATTGCTGGTCATTCTTATCTTATTTTTGCCCATTTCTTGCCAGTTTTAAGCCATTTTATGGCAATTTCTGAACTATTTATGGAAGTTCTAGCCTGGTTTAAGCTTTTCTTAGCTATTTCTAAACTGGCTTGAGCTATATCTAACCCGTTTTTGCGCAATACTGACTCTTTTTAAGTCATTTTGGCCATTCCCAACCCATTTCTCAACATTTCTTACCAATTTATTTCTATTTCTAACCTGGTTTTGCTCTTTCCTGACTTGGTTTAAACCATTTTTGGTTCTTTCTAACCCATTTTAAGTCTTTTTTGGCTATTTCTAAGCAATTCCTGGTCATTCTTGTCTTCTTTTTGGCCATTTCTTGCAGGTTTTATTCCATTTTTGGCTAAATCTGAACTATTTATGGAAGTTTCTAGCCTGGTTTAAGCTTTTCTTACCTATTGCTGAACTGGCTTGAGCTATATCTAACCCTTTTTTTTGCACAATACTGACTCTTTTTAAGCCATTTTGGCCATTCCGAAACCACTTCTGTCAGGTTGTTACCAATTTCTTCCTATTTGTAACCTGGTTTTGCCCTTTCCTGACTTGGTTTAAACCATTTTTGGCCCTTTCTAATGCATTTTAAGTCTTTTTTTGGCTATTTCTAAACAATTGCTGGTCGTTCTTACCTTATTTTTGCCCATTTTTTGTAGGTTTTGTTCCTTTTTTTGGCTAAATCTGAACTATTTATGGAAGTTTCTAGCCTGGTTTAAGCTTTTCTTACCTATTTCTAGACTGGCTTGAGCTATATCTAAGCCTTTTTTGCGCAATACTGACTCTTTTTAAGCCCTTTTGGCCATTCCCAAACCCTTTCTGTCCAGGTCTTACCAATGTCTTTCTATTTCTAACCTGGTTTTGCCTTTCCTCCCTTGGTTTAAACCATTTTTGGCCCTTTCTAACCCATTTTAAGTCTTTTTTGGCTATTTCTAAACAATTGCTGGTCATTCTTATCTTATTTTTGCCAATTTCTTACCCGTTTTATGACATTTTTGACTAAGTCTGAACAGTTTCTTGCCATTTCTAGTTTGGTTTAATCTTCTCGTAGCTATTTCTAAACTGGTTTAGACTAGTTCTAACTCTTTTTTGCCCAGTTCTATCTCTTTTTAAGTCATTTTGGCCATTTCCAAACCATTTCTGTCCATTTCTTGCTAATTTCCTGTCATTTCTAACCCATTTTTGCCCTTTCCTGACTTGGTTTAAACCATTTTTGGCTTTTTCTAACCCATTTTAAGTCTTTTTTTTTGGCTATTTCTAAGCAACTGCTGGTCATTCTTGTCTTATTTTTGGCCATTTCTTGCAGGTTTTATTCCATTTTTGGCTAAATCTGAACTATTTATGGAAGTTTCTAGCCTGGTTTAAGTCTTTTTTGGCTATTTCTAAACAATTGCTGCTCATTCTTATCTTATTTACCAATTTCTTACCAGTTTTATGCCTTTTTTGACTAAGTCTGAACAGTTTCTTGCCATTTCTAGTTTGGTTTAATCTTTTCGTAGCTATTTCTAAACTGGTTTAGACTAGTTCTGACCCTTTTTTGCCCAGTTCTATCTCTTTTTAAGTCATTTTGGCCATTTCCAAACCATTTCTGTCCATTTCTTACTAATTTCCTGTCATTTCTAACCCATTTTGCCCTTTCCTGACTTGGTTTAAACCATTTTTTGGCTTTTTCTAACCCATTTTAAGTCTTTTTTTGGCTATTTCTAAGCAACTGCTGGTCATTCTTGTCTTATTTTTGGCCATTTCTTGCAGGTTTTATTCCATTTTTGGCAATTTCTGAAGAATTTATGGAAGTTTCTAGCCTGGTTTAAGCTTTTCTCACCTATTTCTAAACTGGCTTGAGCTATTTCTAACCCTTTTTTTGCACAATACTGACTCTTTAACGTCATTTTGGCCATTCCCAAACCATTTCTGTGCAGTTCTTAGCAATTTTTTTTCTGTTCCTAACACAGCTTTTGCCCTTTCCTGACTTGGTTTAAACCATTTTTGGCTTTTTCTAACCCATTTTAAGTCTTTTTTGGCTATTTCTAAACAATTGCTGGTCATTCTTATCTTATTTTTGCCCATTTCTTGCCAGTTTTAAGCCATTTTATGGCAATTTCTGAACTATTTATGGAAGTTCTAGCCTGGTTTAAGCTTTTCTTAGCTATTTCTAAACTGGCTTGAGCTATATCTAACCCGTTTTTGCGCAATACTGACTCTTTTTAAGTCATTTTGGCCATTCCCAACCCATTTCTCAACATTTCTTACCAATTTATTTCTATTTCTAACCTGGTTTTGCTCTTTCCTGACTTGGTTTAAACCATTTTTGGTTCTTTCTAACCCATTTTAAGTCTTTTTTGGCTATTTCTAAGCAATTCCTGGTCATTCTTGTCTTCTTTTTGGCCATTTCTTGCAGGTTTTATTCCATTTTTGGCTAAATCTGAACTATTTATGGAAGTTTCTAGCCTGGTTTAAGCTTTTCTTACCTATTGCTGAACTGGCTTGAGCTATATCTAACCCTTTTTTTTGCACAATACTGACTCTTTTTAAGCCATTTTGGCCATTCCGAAACCACTTCTGTCAGGTTGTTACCAATTTCTTCCTATTTGTAACCTGGTTTTGCCCTTTCCTGACTTGGTTTAAACCATTTTTGGCCCTTTCTAATGCATTTTAAGTCTTTTTTTGGCTATTTCTAAACAATTGCTGGTCGTTCTTACCTTATTTTTGCCCATTTTTTGTAGGTTTTGTTCCTTTTTTTGGCTAAATCTGAACTATTTATGGAAGTTTCTAGCCTGGTTTAAGCTTTTCTTACCTATTTCTAGACTGGCTTGAGCTATATCTAAGCCTTTTTTGCGCAATACTGACTCTTTTTAAGCCCTTTTGGCCATTCCCAAACCCTTTCTGTCCAGGTCTTACCAATGTCTTTCTATTTCTAACCTGGTTTTGCCTTTCCTCCCTTGGTTTAAACCATTTTTGGCCCTTTCTAACCCATTTTAAGTCTTTTTTGGCTATTTCTAAACAATTGCTGGTCATTCTTATCTTATTTTTGCCAATTTCTTACCCGTTTTATGACATTTTTGACTAAGTCTGAACAGTTTCTTGCCATTTCTAGTTTGGTTTAATCTTCTCGTAGCTATTTCTAAACTGGTTTAGACTAGTTCTAACTCTTTTTTGCCCAGTTCTATCTCTTTTTAAGTCATTTTGGCCATTTCCAAACCATTTCTGTCCATTTCTTGCTAATTTCCTGTCATTTCTAACCCATTTTTGCCCTTTCCTGACTTGGTTTAAACCATTTTTGGCTTTTTCTAACCCATTTTAAGTCTTTTTTTTTGGCTATTTCTAAGCAACTGCTGGTCATTCTTGTCTTATTTTTGGCCATTTCTTGCAGGTTTTATTCCATTTTTGGCTAAATCTGAACTATTTATGGAAGTTTCTAGCCTGGTTTAAGTCTTTTTTGGCTATTTCTAAACAATTGCTGCTCATTCTTATCTTATTTACCAATTTCTTACCAGTTTTATGCCTTTTTTGACTAAGTCTGAACAGTTTCTTGCCATTTCTAGTTTGGTTTAATCTTTTCGTAGCTATTTCTAAACTGGTTTAGACTAGTTCTGACCCTTTTTTGCCCAGTTCTATCTCTTTTTAAGTCATTTTGGCCATTTCCAAACCATTTCTGTCCATTTCTTACTAATTTCCTGTCATTTCTAACCCATTTTGCCCTTTCCTGACTTGGTTTAAACCATTTTTTGGCTTTTTCTAACCCATTTTAAGTCTTTTTTTGGCTATTTCTAAGCAACTGCTGGTCATTCTTGTCTTATTTTTGGCCATTTCTTGCAGGTTTTATTCCATTTTTGGCAATTTCTGAAGAATTTATGGAAGTTTCTAGCCTGGTTTAAGCTTTTCTCACCTATTTCTAAACTGGCTTGAGCTATTTCTAACCCTTTTTTTGCACAATACTGACTCTTTAACGTCATTTTGGCCATTCCCAAACCATTTCTGTGCAGTTCTTAGCAATTTTTTTTCTGTTCCTAACACAGCTTTTGCCCTTTCCTGACTTGGTTTAAACCATTTTTGGCTTTTTCTAACCCATTTTAAGTCTTTTTTGGCTATTTCTAAACAATTGCTGGTCATTCTTATCTTATTTTTGCCCATTTCTTGCCAGTTTTAAGCCATTTTATGGCAATTTCTGAACTATTTATGGAAGTTCTAGCCTGGTTTAAGCTTTTCTTAGCTATTTCTAAACTGGCTTGAGCTATATCTAACCCGTTTTTGCGCAATACTGACTCTTTTTAAGTCATTTTGGCCATTCCCAACCCATTTCTCAACATTTCTTACCAATTTATTTCTATTTCTAACCTGGTTTTGCTCTTTCCTGACTTGGTTTAAACCATTTTTGGTTCTTTCTAACCCATTTTAAGTCTTTTTTGGCTATTTCTAAGCAATTCCTGGTCATTCTTGTCTTCTTTTTGGCCATTTCTTGCAGGTTTTATTCCATTTTTGGCTAAATCTGAACTATTTATGGAAGTTTCTAGCCTGGTTTAAGCTTTTCTTACCTATTGCTGAACTGGCTTGAGCTATATCTAACCCTTTTTTTTGCACAATACTGACTCTTTTTAAGCCATTTTGGCCATTCCGAAACCACTTCTGTCAGGTTGTTACCAATTTCTTCCTATTTGTAACCTGGTTTTGCCCTTTCCTGACTTGGTTTAAACCATTTTTGGCCCTTTCTAATGCATTTTAAGTCTTTTTTTGGCTATTTCTAAACAATTGCTGGTCGTTCTTACCTTATTTTTGCCCATTTTTTGTAGGTTTTGTTCCTTTTTTTGGCTAAATCTGAACTATTTATGGAAGTTTCTAGCCTGGTTTAAGCTTTTCTTACCTATTTCTAGACTGGCTTGAGCTATATCTAAGCCTTTTTTGCGCAATACTGACTCTTTTTAAGCCCTTTTGGCCATTCCCAAACCCTTTCTGTCCAGGTCTTACCAATGTCTTTCTATTTCTAACCTGGTTTTGCCTTTCCTCCCTTGGTTTAAACCATTTTTGGCCCTTTCTAACCCATTTTAAGTCTTTTTTGGCTATTTCTAAACAATTGCTGGTCATTCTTATCTTATTTTTGCCAATTTCTTACCCGTTTTATGACATTTTTGACTAAGTCTGAACAGTTTCTTGCCATTTCTAGTTTGGTTTAATCTTCTCGTAGCTATTTCTAAACTGGTTTAGACTAGTTCTAACTCTTTTTTGCCCAGTTCTATCTCTTTTTAAGTCATTTTGGCCATTTCCAAACCATTTCTGTCCATTTCTTGCTAATTTCCTGTCATTTCTAACCCATTTTTGCCCTTTCCTGACTTGGTTTAAACCATTTTTGGCTTTTTCTAACCCATTTTAAGTCTTTTTTTTTGGCTATTTCTAAGCAACTGCTGGTCATTCTTGTCTTATTTTTGGCCATTTCTTGCAGGTTTTATTCCATTTTTGGCTAAATCTGAACTATTTATGGAAGTTTCTAGCCTGGTTTAAGTCTTTTTTGGCTATTTCTAAACAATTGCTGCTCATTCTTATCTTATTTACCAATTTCTTACCAGTTTTATGCCTTTTTTGACTAAGTCTGAACAGTTTCTTGCCATTTCTAGTTTGGTTTAATCTTTTCGTAGCTATTTCTAAACTGGTTTAGACTAGTTCTGACCCTTTTTTGCCCAGTTCTATCTCTTTTTAAGTCATTTTGGCCATTTCCAAACCATTTCTGTCCATTTCTTACTAATTTCCTGTCATTTCTAACCCATTTTGCCCTTTCCTGACTTGGTTTAAACCATTTTTTGGCTTTTTCTAACCCATTTTAAGTCTTTTTTTGGCTATTTCTAAGCAACTGCTGGTCATTCTTGTCTTATTTTTGGCCATTTCTTGCAGGTTTTATTCCATTTTTGGCAATTTCTGAAGAATTTATGGAAGTTTCTAGCCTGGTTTAAGCTTTTCTCACCTATTTCTAAACTGGCTTGAGCTATTTCTAACCCTTTTTTTGCACAATACTGACTCTTTAACGTCATTTTGGCCATTCCCAAACCATTTCTGTGCAGTTCTTAGCAATTTTTTTTCTGTTCCTAACACAGCTTTTGCCCTTTCCTGACTTGGTTTAAACCATTTTTGGCTTTTTCTAACCCATTTTAAGTCTTTTTTGGCTATTTCTAAACAATTGCTGGTCATTCTTATCTTATTTTTGCCCATTTCTTGCCAGTTTTAAGCCATTTTATGGCAATTTCTGAACTATTTATGGAAGTTCTAGCCTGGTTTAAGCTTTTCTTAGCTATTTCTAAACTGGCTTGAGCTATATCTAACCCGTTTTTGCGCAATACTGACTCTTTTTAAGTCATTTTGGCCATTCCCAACCCATTTCTCAACATTTCTTACCAATTTATTTCTATTTCTAACCTGGTTTTGCTCTTTCCTGACTTGGTTTAAACCATTTTTGGTTCTTTCTAACCCATTTTAAGTCTTTTTTGGCTATTTCTAAGCAATTCCTGGTCATTCTTGTCTTCTTTTTGGCCATTTCTTGCAGGTTTTATTCCATTTTTGGCTAAATCTGAACTATTTATGGAAGTTTCTAGCCTGGTTTAAGCTTTTCTTACCTATTGCTGAACTGGCTTGAGCTATATCTAACCCTTTTTTTTGCACAATACTGACTCTTTTTAAGCCATTTTGGCCATTCCGAAACCACTTCTGTCAGGTTGTTACCAATTTCTTCCTATTTGTAACCTGGTTTTGCCCTTTCCTGACTTGGTTTAAACCATTTTTGGCCCTTTCTAATGCATTTTAAGTCTTTTTTTGGCTATTTCTAAACAATTGCTGGTCGTTCTTACCTTATTTTTGCCCATTTTTTGTAGGTTTTGTTCCTTTTTTTGGCTAAATCTGAACTATTTATGGAAGTTTCTAGCCTGGTTTAAGCTTTTCTTACCTATTTCTAGACTGGCTTGAGCTATATCTAAGCCTTTTTTGCGCAATACTGACTCTTTTTAAGCCCTTTTGGCCATTCCCAAACCCTTTCTGTCCAGGTCTTACCAATGTCTTTCTATTTCTAACCTGGTTTTGCCTTTCCTCCCTTGGTTTAAACCATTTTTGGCCCTTTCTAACCCATTTTAAGTCTTTTTTGGCTATTTCTAAACAATTGCTGGTCATTCTTATCTTATTTTTGCCAATTTCTTACCCGTTTTATGACATTTTTGACTAAGTCTGAACAGTTTCTTGCCATTTCTAGTTTGGTTTAATCTTCTCGTAGCTATTTCTAAACTGGTTTAGACTAGTTCTAACTCTTTTTTGCCCAGTTCTATCTCTTTTTAAGTCATTTTGGCCATTTCCAAACCATTTCTGTCCATTTCTTGCTAATTTCCTGTCATTTCTAACCCATTTTTGCCCTTTCCTGACTTGGTTTAAACCATTTTTGGCTTTTTCTAACCCATTTTAAGTCTTTTTTTTTGGCTATTTCTAAGCAACTGCTGGTCATTCTTGTCTTATTTTTGGCCATTTCTTGCAGGTTTTATTCCATTTTTGGCTAAATCTGAACTATTTATGGAAGTTTCTAGCCTGGTTTAAGTCTTTTTTGGCTATTTCTAAACAATTGCTGCTCATTCTTATCTTATTTACCAATTTCTTACCAGTTTTATGCCTTTTTTGACTAAGTCTGAACAGTTTCTTGCCATTTCTAGTTTGGTTTAATCTTTTCGTAGCTATTTCTAAACTGGTTTAGACTAGTTCTGACCCTTTTTTGCCCAGTTCTATCTCTTTTTAAGTCATTTTGGCCATTTCCAAACCATTTCTGTCCATTTCTTACTAATTTCCTGTCATTTCTAACCCATTTTGCCCTTTCCTGACTTGGTTTAAACCATTTTTTGGCTTTTTCTAACCCATTTTAAGTCTTTTTTTGGCTATTTCTAAGCAACTGCTGGTCATTCTTGTCTTATTTTTGGCCATTTCTTGCAGGTTTTATTCCATTTTTGGCAATTTCTGAAGAATTTATGGAAGTTTCTAGCCTGGTTTAAGCTTTTCTCACCTATTTCTAAACTGGCTTGAGCTATTTCTAACCCTTTTTTTGCACAATACTGACTCTTTAACGTCATTTTGGCCATTCCCAAACCATTTCTGTGCAGTTCTTAGCAATTTTTTTTCTGTTCCTAACACAGCTTTTGCCCTTTCCTGACTTGGTTTAAACCATTTTTGGCTTTTTCTAACCCATTTTAAGTCTTTTTTGGCTATTTCTAAACAATTGCTGGTCATTCTTATCTTATTTTTGCCCATTTCTTGCCAGTTTTAAGCCATTTTATGGCAATTTCTGAACTATTTATGGAAGTTCTAGCCTGGTTTAAGCTTTTCTTAGCTATTTCTAAACTGGCTTGAGCTATATCTAACCCGTTTTTGCGCAATACTGACTCTTTTTAAGTCATTTTGGCCATTCCCAACCCATTTCTCAACATTTCTTACCAATTTATTTCTATTTCTAACCTGGTTTTGCTCTTTCCTGACTTGGTTTAAACCATTTTTGGTTCTTTCTAACCCATTTTAAGTCTTTTTTGGCTATTTCTAAGCAATTCCTGGTCATTCTTGTCTTCTTTTTGGCCATTTCTTGCAGGTTTTATTCCATTTTTGGCTAAATCTGAACTATTTATGGAAGTTTCTAGCCTGGTTTAAGCTTTTCTTACCTATTGCTGAACTGGCTTGAGCTATATCTAACCCTTTTTTTTGCACAATACTGACTCTTTTTAAGCCATTTTGGCCATTCCGAAACCACTTCTGTCAGGTTGTTACCAATTTCTTCCTATTTGTAACCTGGTTTTGCCCTTTCCTGACTTGGTTTAAACCATTTTTGGCCCTTTCTAATGCATTTTAAGTCTTTTTTTGGCTATTTCTAAACAATTGCTGGTCGTTCTTACCTTATTTTTGCCCATTTTTTGTAGGTTTTGTTCCTTTTTTTGGCTAAATCTGAACTATTTATGGAAGTTTCTAGCCTGGTTTAAGCTTTTCTTACCTATTTCTAGACTGGCTTGAGCTATATCTAAGCCTTTTTTGCGCAATACTGACTCTTTTTAAGCCCTTTTGGCCATTCCCAAACCCTTTCTGTCCAGGTCTTACCAATGTCTTTCTATTTCTAACCTGGTTTTGCCTTTCCTCCCTTGGTTTAAACCATTTTTGGCCCTTTCTAACCCATTTTAAGTCTTTTTTGGCTATTTCTAAACAATTGCTGGTCATTCTTATCTTATTTTTGCCAATTTCTTACCCGTTTTATGACATTTTTGACTAAGTCTGAACAGTTTCTTGCCATTTCTAGTTTGGTTTAATCTTCTCGTAGCTATTTCTAAACTGGTTTAGACTAGTTCTAACTCTTTTTTGCCCAGTTCTATCTCTTTTTAAGTCATTTTGGCCATTTCCAAACCATTTCTGTCCATTTCTTGCTAATTTCCTGTCATTTCTAACCCATTTTTGCCCTTTCCTGACTTGGTTTAAACCATTTTTGGCTTTTTCTAACCCATTTTAAGTCTTTTTTTTTGGCTATTTCTAAGCAACTGCTGGTCATTCTTGTCTTATTTTTGGCCATTTCTTGCAGGTTTTATTCCATTTTTGGCTAAATCTGAACTATTTATGGAAGTTTCTAGCCTGGTTTAAGTCTTTTTTGGCTATTTCTAAACAATTGCTGCTCATTCTTATCTTATTTACCAATTTCTTACCAGTTTTATGCCTTTTTTGACTAAGTCTGAACAGTTTCTTGCCATTTCTAGTTTGGTTTAATCTTTTCGTAGCTATTTCTAAACTGGTTTAGACTAGTTCTGACCCTTTTTTGCCCAGTTCTATCTCTTTTTAAGTCATTTTGGCCATTTCCAAACCATTTCTGTCCATTTCTTACTAATTTCCTGTCATTTCTAACCCATTTTGCCCTTTCCTGACTTGGTTTAAACCATTTTTTGGCTTTTTCTAACCCATTTTAAGTCTTTTTTTGGCTATTTCTAAGCAACTGCTGGTCATTCTTGTCTTATTTTTGGCCATTTCTTGCAGGTTTTATTCCATTTTTGGCAATTTCTGAAGAATTTATGGAAGTTTCTAGCCTGGTTTAAGCTTTTCTCACCTATTTCTAAACTGGCTTGAGCTATTTCTAACCCTTTTTTTGCACAATACTGACTCTTTAACGTCATTTTGGCCATTCCCAAACCATTTCTGTGCAGTTCTTAGCAATTTTTTTTCTGTTCCTAACACAGCTTTTGCCCTTTCCTGACTTGGTTTAAACCATTTTTGGCTTTTTCTAACCCATTTTAAGTCTTTTTTGGCTATTTCTAAACAATTGCTGGTCATTCTTATCTTATTTTTGCCCATTTCTTGCCAGTTTTAAGCCATTTTATGGCAATTTCTGAACTATTTATGGAAGTTCTAGCCTGGTTTAAGCTTTTCTTAGCTATTTCTAAACTGGCTTGAGCTATATCTAACCCGTTTTTGCGCAATACTGACTCTTTTTAAGTCATTTTGGCCATTCCCAACCCATTTCTCAACATTTCTTACCAATTTATTTCTATTTCTAACCTGGTTTTGCTCTTTCCTGACTTGGTTTAAACCATTTTTGGTTCTTTCTAACCCATTTTAAGTCTTTTTTGGCTATTTCTAAGCAATTCCTGGTCATTCTTGTCTTCTTTTTGGCCATTTCTTGCAGGTTTTATTCCATTTTTGGCTAAATCTGAACTATTTATGGAAGTTTCTAGCCTGGTTTAAGCTTTTCTTACCTATTGCTGAACTGGCTTGAGCTATATCTAACCCTTTTTTTTGCACAATACTGACTCTTTTTAAGCCATTTTGGCCATTCCGAAACCACTTCTGTCAGGTTGTTACCAATTTCTTCCTATTTGTAACCTGGTTTTGCCCTTTCCTGACTTGGTTTAAACCATTTTTGGCCCTTTCTAATGCATTTTAAGTCTTTTTTTGGCTATTTCTAAACAATTGCTGGTCGTTCTTACCTTATTTTTGCCCATTTTTTGTAGGTTTTGTTCCTTTTTTTGGCTAAATCTGAACTATTTATGGAAGTTTCTAGCCTGGTTTAAGCTTTTCTTACCTATTTCTAGACTGGCTTGAGCTATATCTAAGCCTTTTTTGCGCAATACTGACTCTTTTTAAGCCCTTTTGGCCATTCCCAAACCCTTTCTGTCCAGGTCTTACCAATGTCTTTCTATTTCTAACCTGGTTTTGCCTTTCCTCCCTTGGTTTAAACCATTTTTGGCCCTTTCTAACCCATTTTAAGTCTTTTTTGGCTATTTCTAAACAATTGCTGGTCATTCTTATCTTATTTTTGCCAATTTCTTACCCGTTTTATGACATTTTTGACTAAGTCTGAACAGTTTCTTGCCATTTCTAGTTTGGTTTAATCTTCTCGTAGCTATTTCTAAACTGGTTTAGACTAGTTCTAACTCTTTTTTGCCCAGTTCTATCTCTTTTTAAGTCATTTTGGCCATTTCCAAACCATTTCTGTCCATTTCTTGCTAATTTCCTGTCATTTCTAACCCATTTTTGCCCTTTCCTGACTTGGTTTAAACCATTTTTGGCTTTTTCTAACCCATTTTAAGTCTTTTTTTTTGGCTATTTCTAAGCAACTGCTGGTCATTCTTGTCTTATTTTTGGCCATTTCTTGCAGGTTTTATTCCATTTTTGGCTAAATCTGAACTATTTATGGAAGTTTCTAGCCTGGTTTAAGTCTTTTTTGGCTATTTCTAAACAATTGCTGCTCATTCTTATCTTATTTACCAATTTCTTACCAGTTTTATGCCTTTTTTGACTAAGTCTGAACAGTTTCTTGCCATTTCTAGTTTGGTTTAATCTTTTCGTAGCTATTTCTAAACTGGTTTAGACTAGTTCTGACCCTTTTTTGCCCAGTTCTATCTCTTTTTAAGTCATTTTGGCCATTTCCAAACCATTTCTGTCCATTTCTTACTAATTTCCTGTCATTTCTAACCCATTTTGCCCTTTCCTGACTTGGTTTAAACCATTTTTTGGCTTTTTCTAACCCATTTTAAGTCTTTTTTTGGCTATTTCTAAGCAACTGCTGGTCATTCTTGTCTTATTTTTGGCCATTTCTTGCAGGTTTTATTCCATTTTTGGCAATTTCTGAAGAATTTATGGAAGTTTCTAGCCTGGTTTAAGCTTTTCTCACCTATTTCTAAACTGGCTTGAGCTATTTCTAACCCTTTTTTTGCACAATACTGACTCTTTAACGTCATTTTGGCCATTCCCAAACCATTTCTGTGCAGTTCTTAGCAATTTTTTTTCTGTTCCTAACACAGCTTTTGCCCTTTCCTGACTTGGTTTAAACCATTTTTGGCTTTTTCTAACCCATTTTAAGTCTTTTTTGGCTATTTCTAAACAATTGCTGGTCATTCTTATCTTATTTTTGCCCATTTCTTGCCAGTTTTAAGCCATTTTATGGCAATTTCTGAACTATTTATGGAAGTTCTAGCCTGGTTTAAGCTTTTCTTAGCTATTTCTAAACTGGCTTGAGCTATATCTAACCCGTTTTTGCGCAATACTGACTCTTTTTAAGTCATTTTGGCCATTCCCAACCCATTTCTCAACATTTCTTACCAATTTATTTCTATTTCTAACCTGGTTTTGCTCTTTCCTGACTTGGTTTAAACCATTTTTGGTTCTTTCTAACCCATTTTAAGTCTTTTTTGGCTATTTCTAAGCAATTCCTGGTCATTGTTGTCTTCTTTTTGGCCATTTCTTGCAGGTTTTATTCCATTTTTGGCTAAATCTGAACTATTTATGGAAGTTTCTAGCCTGGTTTAAGCTTTTCTTACCTATTGCTGAACTGGCTTGAGCTGTATCTAACCCTTTTTTTTGCACAATACTGACTCTTTTTAAGCCATTTTGGCCATTCCGAAACCACTTCTGTCAGGTTGTTACCAATTTCTTCCTATTTGTAACCTGGTTTTGCCCTTTCCTGACTTGGTTTAAACCATTTTTGGCCCTTTCTAATGCATTTTAAGTCTTTTTTTGGCTATTTCTAAACAATTGCTGGTCGTTCTTACCTTATTTTTGCCCATTTTTTGTAGGTTTTGTTCCTTTTTTTGGCTAAATCTGAACTATTTATGGAAGTTTCTAGCCTGGTTTAAGCTTTTCTTACCTATTTCTAGGCTGGCTTGAGCTATATCTAAGCCTTTTTTGCGCAATACTGACTCTTTTTAAGCCCTTTTGGCCATTCCCAAACCCTTTCTGTCCAGGTCTTACCAATGTCTTTCTATTTCTAACCTGGTTTTGCCTTTCCTCCCTTGGTTTAAACCATTTTTGGCCCTTTCTAACCCATTTTAAGTCTTTTTTGGCTATTTCTAAACAATTGCTGGTCATTCTTATCTTATTTTTGCCAATTTCTTACCCGTTTTATGACATTTTTGACTAAGTCTGAACAGTTTCTTGCCATTTCTAGTTTGGTTTAATCTTCTCGTAGCTATTTCTAAACTGGTTTAGACTAGTTCTAACTCTTTTTTGCCCAGTTCTATCTCTTTTTAAGTCATTTTGGCCATTTCCAAACCATTTCTGTCCATTTCTTACTAATTTCCTGTCATTTCTAACCCATTTTTGCCCTTTCCTGACTTGGTTTAAACCATTTTTGGCTTTTTCTAACCCATTTTAAGTCTTTTTTTTTGGCTATTTCTAAGCAACTGCTGGTCATTCTTGTCTTATTTTTGGCCATTTCTTGCAGGTTTTATTCCATTTTTGGCTAAATCTGAACTATTTATGGAAGTTTCTAGCCTGGTTTAAGTCTTTTTTGGCTATTTCTAAACAATTGCTGCTCATTCTTATCTTATTTACCAATTTCTTACCAGTTTTATGCCTTTTTTGATTAAGTCTGAACAGTTTCTTGCCATTTCTAGTTTGGTTTAATCTTTTCGTAGCTATTTCTAAACTGGTTTAGACTAGTTCTGACCCTTTTTTGCCCAGTTCTATCTCTTTTTAAGTCATTTTGGCCATTTCCAAACCATTTCTGTCCATTTCTTACTAATTTCCTGTCATTTCTAACCCATTTTGCCCTTTCCTGACTTGGTTTAAACCATTTTTTGGCTTTTTCTAACCCATTTTAAGTCTTTTTTTGGCTATTTCTAAGCAACTGCTGGTCATTCTTGTCTTATTTTTGGCCATTTCTTGCAGGTTTTATTCCATTTTTGGCAATTTCTGAAGAATTTATGGAAGTTTCTAGCCTGGTTTAAGCTTTTCTCACCTATTTCTAAACTGGCTTGAGCTATTTCTAACCCTTTTTTTGCACAATACTGACTCTTTAACGTCATTTTGGCCATTCCCAAACCATTTCTGTGCAGTTCTTAGCAATTTTTTTTCTGTTCCTAACACAGCTTTTGCCCTTTCCTGACTTGGTTTAAACCATTTTTGGCTTTTTCTAACCCATTTTAAGTCTTTTTTGGCTATTTCTAAACAATTGCTGGTCATTCTTATCTTATTTTTGCCCATTTCTTGCCAGTTTTAAGCCATTTTATGGCAATTTCTGAACTATTTATGGAAGTTCTAGCCTGGTTTAAGCTTTTCTTAGCTATTTCTAAACTGGCTTGAGCTATATCTAACCCGTTTTTGCGCAATACTGACTCTTTTTAAGTCATTTTGGCCATTCCCAACCCATTTCTCAACATTTCTTACCAATTTATTTCTATTTCTAACCTGGTTTTGCTCTTTCCTGACTTGGTTTAAACCATTTTTGGTTCTTTCTAACCCATTTTAAGTCTTTTTTGGCTATTTCTAAGCAATTCCTGGTCATTCTTGTCTTCTTTTTGGCCATTTCTTGCAGGTTTTATTCCATTTTTGGCTAAATCTGAACTATTTATGGAAGTTTCTAGCCTGGTTTAAGCTTTTCTTACCTATTGCTGAACTGGCTTGAGCTATATCTAACCCTTTTTTTTGCACAATACTGACTCTTTTTAAGCCATTTTGGCCATTCCGAAACCACTTCTGTCAGGTTGTTACCAATTTCTTCCTATTTGTAACCTGGTTTTGCCCTTTCCTGACTTGGTTTAAACCATTTTTGGCCCTTTCTAATGCATTTTAAGTCTTTTTTTGGCTATTTCTAAACAATTGCTGGTCGTTCTTACCTTATTTTTGCCCATTTTTTGTAGGTTTTGTTCCTTTTTTTGGCTAAATCTGAACTATTTATGGAAGTTTCTAGCCTGGTTTAAGCTTTTCTTACCTATTTCTAGACTGGCTTGAGCTATATCTAAGCCTTTTTTGCGCAATACTGACTCTTTTTAAGCCCTTTTGGCCATTCCCAAACCCTTTCTGTCCAGGTCTTACCAATGTCTTTCTATTTCTAACCTGGTTTTGCCTTTCCTCCCTTGGTTTAAACCATTTTTGGCCCTTTCTAACCCATTTTAAGTCTTTTTTGGCTATTTCTAAACAATTGCTGGTAATTCTTATCTTATTTTTGCCAATTTCTTACCCGTTTTATGACATTTTTGACTAAGTCTGAACAGTTTCTTGCCATTTCTAGTTTGGTTTAATCTTCTCGTAGCTATTTCTAAACTGGTTTAGACTAGTTCTAACTCTTTTTTGCCCAGTTCTATCTCTTTTTAAGTCATTTTGGCCATTTCCAAACCATTTCTGTCCATTTCTTGCTAATTTCCTGTCATTTCTAACCCATTTTTGCCCTTTCCTGACTTGGTTTAAACCATTTTTGGCTTTTTCTAACCCATTTTAAGTCTTTTTTTTTGGCTATTTCTAAGCAACTGCTGGTCATTCTTGTCTTATTTTTGGCCATTTCTTGCAGGTTTTATTCCATTTTTGGCTAAATCTGAACTATTTATGGAAGTTTCTAGCCTGGTTTAAGTCTTTTTTGGCTATTTCTAAACAATTGCTGCTCATTCTTATCTTATTTACCAATTTCTTACCAGTTTTATGCCTTTTTTGACTAAGTCTGAACAGTTTCTTGCCATTTCTAGTTTGGTTTAATCTTTTCGTAGCTATTTCTAAACTGGTTTAGACTAGTTCTGACCCTTTTTTGCCCAGTTCTATCTCTTTTTAAGTCATTTTGGCCATTTCCAAACCATTTCTGTCCATTTCTTACTAATTTCCTGTCATTTCTAACCCATTTTGCCCTTTCCTGACTTGGTTTAAACCATTTTTTGGCTTTTTCTAACCCATTTTAAGTCTTTTTTTGGCTATTTCTAAGCAACTGCTGGTCATTCTTGTCTTATTTTTGGCCATTTCTTGCAGGTTTTATTCCATTTTTGGCAATTTCTGAAGAATTTATGGAAGTTTCTAGCCTGGTTTAAGCTTTTCTCACCTATTTCTAAACTGGCTTGAGCTATTTCTAACCCTTTTTTTGCACAATACTGACTCTTTAACGTCATTTTGGCCATTCCCAAACCATTTCTGTGCAGTTCTTAGCAATTTTTTTTCTGTTCCTAACACAGCTTTTGCCCTTTCCTGACTTGGTTTAAACCATTTTTGGCTTTTTCTAACCCATTTTAAGTCTTTTTTGGCTATTTCTAAACAATTGCTGGTCATTCTTATCTTATTTTTGCCCATTTCTTGCCAGTTTTAAGCCATTTTATGGCAATTTCTGAACTATTTATGGAAGTTCTAGCCTGGTTTAAGCTTTTCTTAGCTATTTCTAAACTGGCTTGAGCTATATCTAACCCGTTTTTGCGCAATACTGACTCTTTTTAAGTCATTTTGGCCATTCCCAACCCATTTCTCAACATTTCTTACCAATTTATTTCTATTTCTAACCTGGTTTTGCTCTTTCCTGACTTGGTTTAAACCATTTTTGGTTCTTTCTAACCCATTTTAAGTCTTTTTTGGCTATTTCTAAGCAATTCCTGGTCATTCTTGTCTTCTTTTTGGCCATTTCTTGCAGGTTTTATTCCATTTTTGGCTAAATCTGAACTATTTATGGAAGTTTCTAGCCTGGTTTAAGCTTTTCTTACCTATTGCTGAACTGGCTTGAGCTATATCTAACCCTTTTTTTTGCACAATACTGACTCTTTTTAAGCCATTTTGGCCATTCCGAAACCACTTCTGTCAGGTTGTTACCAATTTCTTCCTATTTGTAACCTGGTTTTGCCCTTTCCTGACTTGGTTTAAACCATTTTTGGCCCTTTCTAATGCATTTTAAGTCTTTTTTTGGCTATTTCTAAACAATTGCTGGTCGTTCTTACCTTATTTTTGCCCATTTTTTGTAGGTTTTGTTCCTTTTTTTGGCTAAATCTGAACTATTTATGGAAGTTTCTAGCCTGGTTTAAGCTTTTCTTACCTATTTCTAGGCTGGCTTGAGCTATATCTAAGCCTTTTTTGCGCAATACTGACTCTTTTTAAGCCCTTTTGGCCATTCCCAAACCCTTTCTGTCCAGGTCTTACCAATGTCTTTCTATTTCTAACCTGGTTTTGCCTTTCCTCCCTTGGTTTAAACCATTTTTGGCCCTTTCTAACCCATTTTAAGTCTTTTTTGGCTATTTCTAAACAATTGCTGGTCATTCTTATCTTATTTTTGCCAATTTCTTACCCGTTTTATGACATTTTTGACTAAGTCTGAACAGTTTCTTGCCATTTCTAGTTTGGTTTAATCTTCTCGTAGCTATTTCTAAACTGGTTTAGACTAGTTCTAACTCTTTTTTGCCCAGTTCTATCTCTTTTTAAGTCATTTTGGCCATTTCCAAACCATTTCTGTCCATTTCTTGCTAATTTCCTGTCATTTCTAACCCATTTTTGCCCTTTCCTGACTTGGTTTAAACCATTTTTGGCTTTTTCTAACCCATTTTAAGTCTTTTTTTTTGGCTATTTCTAAGCAACTGCTGGTCATTCTTGTCTTATTTTTGGCCATTTCTTGCAGGTTTTATTCCATTTTTGGCTAAATCTGAACTATTTATGGAAGTTTCTAGCCTGGTTTAAGTCTTTTTTGGCTATTTCTAAACAATTGCTGCTCATTCTTATCTTATTTACCAATTTCTTACCAGTTTTATGCCTTTTTTGACTAAGTCTGAACAGTTTCTTGCCATTTCTAGTTTGGTTTAATCTTTTCGTAGCTATTTCTAAACTGGTTTAGACTAGTTCTGACCCTTTTTTGCCCAGTTCTATCTCTTTTTAAGTCATTTTGGCCATTTCCAAACCATTTCTGTCCATTTCTTACTAATTTCCTGTCATTTCTAACCCATTTTGCCCTTTCCTGACTTGGTTTAAACCATTTTTTGGCTTTTTCTAACCCATTTTAAGTCTTTTTTTGGCTATTTCTAAGCAACTGCTGGTCATTCTTGTCTTATTTTTGGCCATTTCTTGCAGGTTTTATTCCATTTTTGGCAATTTCTGAAGAATTTATGGAAGTTTCTAGCCTGGTTTAAGCTTTTCTCACCTATTTCTAAACTGGCTTGAGCTATTTCTAACCCTTTTTTTGCACAATACTGACTCTTTAACGTCATTTTGGCCATTCCCAAACCATTTCTGTGCAGTTCTTAGCAATTTTTTTTCTGTTCCTAACACAGCTTTTGCCCTTTCCTGACTTGGTTTAAACCATTTTTGGCTTTTTCTAACCCATTTTAAGTCTTTTTTGGCTATTTCTAAACAATTGCTGGTCATTCTTATCTTATTTTTGCCCATTTCTTGCCAGTTTTAAGCCATTTTATGGCAATTTCTGAACTATTTATGGAAGTTCTAGCCTGGTTTAAGCTTTTCTTAGCTATTTCTAAACTGGCTTGAGCTATATCTAACCCGTTTTTGCGCAATACTGACTCTTTTTAAGTCATTTTGGCCATTCCCAACCCATTTCTCAACATTTCTTACCAATTTATTTCTATTTCTAACCTGGTTTTGCTCTTTCCTGACTTGGTTTAAACCATTTTTGGTTCTTTCTAACCCATTTTAAGTCTTTTTTGGCTATTTCTAAGCAATTCCTGGTCATTGTTGTCTTCTTTTTGGCCATTTCTTGCAGGTTTTATTCCATTTTTGGCTAAATCTGAACTATTTATGGAAGTTTCTAGCCTGGTTTAAGCTTTTCTTACCTATTGCTGAACTGGCTTGAGCTGTATCTAACCCTTTTTTTTGCACAATACTGACTCTTTTTAAGCCATTTTGGCCATTCCGAAACCACTTCTGTCAGGTTGTTACCAATTTCTTCCTATTTGTAACCTGGTTTTGCCCTTTCCTGACTTGGTTTAAACCATTTTTGGCCCTTTCTAATGCATTTTAAGTCTTTTTTTGGCTATTTCTAAACAATTGCTGGTCGTTCTTACCTTATTTTTGCCCATTTTTTGTAGGTTTTGTTCCTTTTTTTGGCTAAATCTGAACTATTTATGGAAGTTTCTAGCCTGGTTTAAGCTTTTCTTACCTATTTCTAGGCTGGCTTGAGCTATATCTAAGCCTTTTTTGCGCAATACTGACTCTTTTTAAGCCCTTTTGGCCATTCCCAAACCCTTTCTGTCCAGGTCTTACCAATGTCTTTCTATTTCTAACCTGGTTTTGCCTTTCCTCCCTTGGTTTAAACCATTTTTGGCCCTTTCTAACCCATTTTAAGTCTTTTTTGGCTATTTCTAAACAATTGCTGGTCATTCTTATCTTATTTTTGCCAATTTCTTACCCGTTTTATGACATTTTTGACTAAGTCTGAACAGTTTCTTGCCATTTCTAGTTTGGTTTAATCTTCTCGTAGCTATTTCTAAACTGGTTTAGACTAGTTCTAACTCTTTTTTGCCCAGTTCTATCTCTTTTTAAGTCATTTTGGCCATTTCCAAACCATTTCTGTCCATTTCTTACTAATTTCCTGTCATTTCTAACCCATTTTTGCCCTTTCCTGACTTGGTTTAAACCATTTTTGGCTTTTTCTAACCCATTTTAAGTCTTTTTTTTTGGCTATTTCTAAGCAACTGCTGGTCATTCTTGTCTTATTTTTGGCCATTTCTTGCAGGTTTTATTCCATTTTTGGCTAAATCTGAACTATTTATGGAAGTTTCTAGCCTGGTTTAAGTCTTTTTTGGCTATTTCTAAACAATTGCTGCTCATTCTTATCTTATTTACCAATTTCTTACCAGTTTTATGCCTTTTTTGATTAAGTCTGAACAGTTTCTTGCCATTTCTAGTTTGGTTTAATCTTTTCGTAGCTATTTCTAAACTGGTTTAGACTAGTTCTGACCCTTTTTTGCCCAGTTCTATCTCTTTTTAAGTCATTTTGGCCATTTCCAAACCATTTCTGTCCATTTCTTACTAATTTCCTGTCATTTCTAACCCATTTTGCCCTTTCCTGACTTGGTTTAAACCATTTTTTGGCTTTTTCTAACCCATTTTAAGTCTTTTTTTGGCTATTTCTAAGCAACTGCTGGTCATTCTTGTCTTATTTTTGGCCATTTCTTGCAGGTTTTATTCCATTTTTGGCAATTTCTGAAGAATTTATGGAAGTTTCTAGCCTGGTTTAAGCTTTTCTCACCTATTTCTAAACTGGCTTGAGCTATTTCTAACCCTTTTTTTGCACAATACTGACTCTTTAACGTCATTTTGGCCATTCCCAAACCATTTCTGTGCAGTTCTTAGCAATTTTTTTTCTGTTCCTAACACAGCTTTTGCCCTTTCCTGACTTGGTTTAAACCATTTTTGGCTTTTTCTAACCCATTTTAAGTCTTTTTTGGCTATTTCTAAACAATTGCTGGTCATTCTTATCTTATTTTTGCCCATTTCTTGCCAGTTTTAAGCCATTTTATGGCAATTTCTGAACTATTTATGGAAGTTCTAGCCTGGTTTAAGCTTTTCTTAGCTATTTCTAAACTGGCTTGAGCTATATCTAACCCGTTTTTGCGCAATACTGACTCTTTTTAAGTCATTTTGGCCATTCCCAACCCATTTCTCAACATTTCTTACCAATTTATTTCTATTTCTAACCTGGTTTTGCTCTTTCCTGACTTGGTTTAAACCATTTTTGGTTCTTTCTAACCCATTTTAAGTCTTTTTTGGCTATTTCTAAGCAATTCCTGGTCATTCTTGTCTTCTTTTTGGCCATTTCTTGCAGGTTTTATTCCATTTTTGGCTAAATCTGAACTATTTATGGAAGTTTCTAGCCTGGTTTAAGCTTTTCTTACCTATTGCTGAACTGGCTTGAGCTATATCTAACCCTTTTTTTTGCACAATACTGACTCTTTTTAAGCCATTTTGGCCATTCCGAAACCACTTCTGTCAGGTTGTTACCAATTTCTTCCTATTTGTAACCTGGTTTTGCCCTTTCCTGACTTGGTTTAAACCATTTTTGGCCCTTTCTAATGCATTTTAAGTCTTTTTTTGGCTATTTCTAAACAATTGCTGGTCGTTCTTACCTTATTTTTGCCCATTTTTTGTAGGTTTTGTTCCTTTTTTTGGCTAAATCTGAACTATTTATGGAAGTTTCTAGCCTGGTTTAAGCTTTTCTTACCTATTTCTAGGCTGGCTTGAGCTATATCTAAGCCTTTTTTGCGCAATACTGACTCTTTTTAAGCCCTTTTGGCCATTCCCAAACCCTTTCTGTCCAGGTCTTACCAATGTCTTTCTATTTCTAACCTGGTTTTGCCTTTCCTCCCTTGGTTTAAACCATTTTTGGCCCTTTCTAACCCATTTTAAGTCTTTTTTGGCTATTTCTAAACAATTGCTGGTCATTCTTATCTTATTTTTGCCAATTTCTTACCCGTTTTATGACATTTTTGACTAAGTCTGAACAGTTTCTTGCCATTTCTAGTTTGGTTTAATCTTCTCGTAGCTATTTCTAAACTGGTTTAGACTAGTTCTAACTCTTTTTTGCCCAGTTCTATCTCTTTTTAAGTCATTTTGGCCATTTCCAAACCATTTCTGTCCATTTCTTGCTAATTTCCTGTCATTTCTAACCCATTTTTGCCCTTTCCTGACTTGGTTTAAACCATTTTTGGCTTTTTCTAACCCATTTTAAGTCTTTTTTTTTGGCTATTTCTAAGCAACTGCTGGTCATTCTTGTCTTATTTTTGGCCATTTCTTGCAGGTTTTATTCCATTTTTGGCTAAATCTGAACTATTTATGGAAGTTTCTAGCCTGGTTTAAGTCTTTTTTGGCTATTTCTAAACAATTGCTGCTCATTCTTATCTTATTTACCAATTTCTTACCAGTTTTATGCCTTTTTTGACTAAGTCTGAACAGTTTCTTGCCATTTCTAGTTTGGTTTAATCTTTTCGTAGCTATTTCTAAACTGGTTTAGACTAGTTCTGACCCTTTTTTGCCCAGTTCTATCTCTTTTTAAGTCATTTTGGCCATTTCCAAACCATTTCTGTCCATTTCTTACTAATTTCCTGTCATTTCTAACCCATTTTGCCCTTTCCTGACTTGGTTTAAACCATTTTTTGGCTTTTTCTAACCCATTTTAAGTCTTTTTTTGGCTATTTCTAAGCAACTGCTGGTCATTCTTGTCTTATTTTTGGCCATTTCTTGCAGGTTTTATTCCATTTTTGGCAATTTCTGAAGAATTTATGGAAGTTTCTAGCCTGGTTTAAGCTTTTCTCACCTATTTCTAAACTGGCTTGAGCTATTTCTAACCCTTTTTTTGCACAATACTGACTCTTTAACGTCATTTTGGCCATTCCCAAACCATTTCTGTGCAGTTCTTAGCAATTTTTTTTCTGTTCCTAACACAGCTTTTGCCCTTTCCTGACTTGGTTTAAACCATTTTTGGCTTTTTCTAACCCATTTTAAGTCTTTTTTGGCTATTTCTAAACAATTGCTGGTCATTCTTATCTTATTTTTGCCCATTTCTTGCCAGTTTTAAGCCATTTTATGGCAATTTCTGAACTATTTATGGAAGTTCTAGCCTGGTTTAAGCTTTTCTTAGCTATTTCTAAACTGGCTTGAGCTATATCTAACCCGTTTTTGCGCAATACTGACTCTTTTTAAGTCATTTTGGCCATTCCCAACCCATTTCTCAACATTTCTTACCAATTTATTTCTATTTCTAACCTGGTTTTGCTCTTTCCTGACTTGGTTTAAACCATTTTTGGTTCTTTCTAACCCATTTTAAGTCTTTTTTGGCTATTTCTAAGCAATTCCTGGTCATTCTTGTCTTCTTTTTGGCCATTTCTTGCAGGTTTTATTCCATTTTTGGCTAAATCTGAACTATTTATGGAAGTTTCTAGCCTGGTTTAAGCTTTTCTTACCTATTGCTGAACTGGCTTGAGCTATATCTAACCCTTTTTTTTGCACAATACTGACTCTTTTTAAGCCATTTTGGCCATTCCGAAACCACTTCTGTCAGGTTGTTACCAATTTCTTCCTATTTGTAACCTGGTTTTGCCCTTTCCTGACTTGGTTTAAACCATTTTTGGCCCTTTCTAATGCATTTTAAGTCTTTTTTTGGCTATTTCTAAACAATTGCTGGTCGTTCTTACCTTATTTTTGCCCATTTTTTGTAGGTTTTGTTCCTTTTTTTGGCTAAATCTGAACTATTTATGGAAGTTTCTAGCCTGGTTTAAGCTTTTCTTACCTATTTCTAGACTGGCTTGAGCTATATCTAAGCCTTTTTTGCGCAATACTGACTCTTTTTAAGCCCTTTTGGCCATTCCCAAACCCTTTCTGTCCAGGTCTTACCAATGTCTTTCTATTTCTAACCTGGTTTTGCCTTTCCTCCCTTGGTTTAAACCATTTTTGGCCCTTTCTAACCCATTTTAAGTCTTTTTTGGCTATTTCTAAACAATTGCTGGTCATTCTTATCTTATTTTTGCCAATTTCTTACCCGTTTTATGACATTTTTGACTAAGTCTGAACAGTTTCTTGCCATTTCTAGTTTGGTTTAATCTTCTCGTAGCTATTTCTAAACTGGTTTAGACTAGTTCTAACTCTTTTTTGCCCAGTTCTATCTCTTTTTAAGTCATTTTGGCCATTTCCAAACCATTTCTGTCCATTTCTTGCTAATTTCCTGTCATTTCTAACCCATTTTTGCCCTTTCCTGACTTGGTTTAAACCATTTTTGGCTTTTTCTAACCCATTTTAAGTCTTTTTTTTTGGCTATTTCTAAGCAACTGCTGGTCATTCTTGTCTTATTTTTGGCCATTTCTTGCAGGTTTTATTCCATTTTTGGCTAAATCTGAACTATTTATGGAAGTTTCTAGCCTGGTTTAAGTCTTTTTTGGCTATTTCTAAACAATTGCTGGTCATTCTTATCTTATTTACCAATTTCTTACCAGTTTTATGCCTTTTTTGACTAAGTCTGAACAGTTTCTTGCCATTTCTAGTTTGGTTTAATCTTTTCGTAGCTATTTCTAAACTGGTTTAGACTAGTTCTGACCCTTTTTTGCCCAGTTCTATCTCTTTTTAAGTCATTTTGGCCATTTCCAAACCATTTCTGTCCATTTCTTACTAATTTCCTGTCATTTCTAACCCATTTTGCCCTTTCCTGACTTGGTTTAAACCATTTTTTGGCTTTTTCTAACCCATTTTAAGTCTTTTTTTGGCTATTTCTAAGCAACTGCTGGTCATTCTTGTCTTATTTTTGGCCATTTCTTGCAGGTTTTATTCCATTTTTGGCAATTTCTGAAGAATTTATGGAAGTTTCTAGCCTGGTTTAAGCTTTTCTCACCTATTTCTAAACTGGCTTGAGCTATTTCTAACCCTTTTTTTACGCAATACTGACTCTTTTTAAGCCCTTTTGGCCATTCCCAAACCCTTTCTGTCCAGGTCTTACCAATGTCTTTCTATTTCTAACCTGGTTTTGCCCTTTCCTCCCTTGGTTTAAACCATTTTTGGCCCTTTCTAACCCATTTTAAGTCTTTTTTGGCTATTTCTAAATAATTGCTGGTCATTCTTATCTTATTTTTGCCCATTTCTTACCAGTTTTAAGCCATTTTATGGCAATTTCTGTACTATTTATGGAAGTTTCTAGCCTGGTTTAAGTCTTTTTTGGCTATTTCTAAACAATTGCTGCTCATTCTTATCTTATTTACCAATTTCCTACCAGTTTTATGCCTTTTTTGACTAAGTCTGAACAGTTTCTTGCCATTTCTAGTTTGGTTTAATCTTTTCGTAGCTATTTCTAAACTGGTTTAGACTAGTTCTGACCCTTTTTTGCCCAGTTCTATCTGTTTTTAAGTCATTTTGGCCATTTCCAAACCATTTCTGTCCATTTCTTACTAATTTCCTGTCATTTCTAACCCATTTTTGCCCTTTCCTGACTTGGTTTAAACCATTTTTGGCTTTTTCTAACCCATTTTAAGTCTTTTTTTTTGGCTATTTCTAAGCAACTGCTGGTCATTCTTGTCTTATTTTTGGCCATTTCTTGCAGGTTTTATTCCATTTTTGGCAATTTCTGAAGAATTTATGGAAGTTTCTAGCCTGGTTTAAGCTTTTCTTACCTATTTCTAAGCTGGCTTGAGCTATATCTAACCCTTTTTTTACGCAATACTGACTCTTTTTAAGCCCTTTTGGCCATTCCCAAACCCTTTCTGTCCAGGTCTTACCAATGTCTTTCTATTTCTAACCTGGTTTTGCCCTTTCCTCCCTTGGTTTAAACCATTTTTGGCCCTTTCTAACCCATTTTAAGTCTTTTTTGGCTATTTCTAAATAATTGCTGGTCATTCTTATCTTATTTTTGCCCATTTCTTACCAGTTTTAAGCCATTTTATGGCAATTTCTGTACTATTTATGGAAGTTTCTAGCCTGGTTTAAGCTTTTCTTAGCTATTTCTAAGCTGGCTTGAGCTATTTCTAACCCTCTTTTTGCACAATACTGCCTCTTTTTAAGCCGTTTTGGCCATTCCCAAACCCTTTCTGTCCAGTTCTTACCAATTTCTTTCTATTTCTAACCTGGTTTTGCCCTTTCCTGACTCTGTTTAAACCATTTTTGGCCCTTTCTAACTCCTTTTAATTCTTTTTTGGCTATTTCTAAACAATTGCTGGACATTCTTATCTATTTTTCCTATTTCTTAGTAATTTTATGCATTGTTGACTAAGTCTGAACTGTTTCTTGCCATTTCCAGCCTGCTTTAACCTTTTTCTAGCTCTTTCTAAACTGGCTTGAGCTATTTCTAACCCTTTTTTTCCCAATTCTAACTCTTCTTAAGTCATTTTGGCCATTTCCAAACCATTTTTTTCCTGTTCTTACCAATTTCTTTCTGTTTCTATACCATTTTTGCCTATTTCTAACCAGGTTTGTTTTCTGTCTTAAATCTAAAACTGAAAGGTCAGAATCTGATGGGAAGAGGGGTAAAAAGCAGAATTACGGGAATGCAAGAATTAACGTGTGGACACTTGTGTCAGTTTTAAGCTCAGCAGGTCTGTGGCTGAACTGTGCCACAGCGTTTAAACTGTGATGCTTGGATCTAAATGGTTGTAATTCCTTGTCTTGAAACAGAGAGAATGTGAGGTCGAGGAAGGAGGTGTTGGAATGAGCTTGACTCAAGAGAGCACTGGGAGGAAGGAGGAGGAACCTGCAGCTGGCTAATACACCTGAGTGTGATGCACTCTGAGTGTGGTGAGTGTATCAGAGTTCAAAGGGTTTCATGTAGCTGCTAAGCAGCTTGGGAGAGAAGGTGATAGTCCCACATGCCTTTAGCTCCTTTAGGGTGTGTGTTCCTCTAAGACTACTTGAAGATCAGCTTTGCCCCTGCTTTTACTGTTTCAGACTCTGATTTTGTTACTGAAACTTTATTTGCAGAGAAGAAGGTAGTTCAAGTGAACTTTACCAATCCACTGCTGATCAGATGAGGGCCTTCCAACAAGCTGTAGAGAACTTAATGGCCTTTTCAAACCAAAGGAGGACAAGCTTGAGAAGAGCTGGACTGAGGGCCCTGCAGTTCAGAAGCCTCAGTTCTGAGTGGCAGAGCCAGGAGAAGGGTGATGGGAGCTTCTGTTCAGTTGGAGACTGAAGGCAGTTTAGTTTAATTGCTTTTATTTCTTAGGATGATGTTGGAGTCGCGGGAGACAAGCCTCATGCTCTCATGGTCAGCAAGTCTCGTTTATTTAGCAAGATACAACCCCTTTTATAGCCTGCAGTGTTAGATACATTTCCTGCTAGGATACAGCAAAATCATTGGTCAGCCCGTGCTGACGCAGGGGCCTCCCAAGCAACCGTGACCGCCTCCTGCTTCAACATGCCTCGACATGTCCCGGCTTGTCCCAGCTTGCCCAAGCATTACCATTGCGCTATCTCAGCAAGATACCGTGGCGCCATCTCAGCAAGATGTACATCCTGTTTCTTGAGCAACTCAGGGTGAACATTAACCACAAGATTACCGTAGCCTTGAGGCCTATATTTCCACCAGCTGCACAGTATCATGACCTCTGTTACTTAGCCATTCTGTTGTTAAGCTCTCTACACTTCCCCCGTTTTCTTTAGTAGCAAGCATAACCATATTATGATTAAAGGTATTCGATATCATTTTTTGCAAACACTGCATAATACATGGTAAAAGCAAGATTGCAAACAAGATTATAGCCAACACCAAAACAATTTTTTCTATCAAAGTAATTAACCAGGGAGATAATCCAAAGGACGCTAACCAGTTTGTGAAAGGATCACTTGTCTCTTGTAATTTTCGCATATTGTCTTTCAATAGCGCCATTTGCTTATGAATGGAATTAGAGTGATCAGAGAGACTCATACAACACATTCCATCAAACTCTTCACATCCATGTCCCTGTTCCAACAACAATGAGCCGCGCCAATGGCAGTGAAGGACTAGCCAAAGAAATTTCTTACCAGTGGAATTCTCCCCCCTCTTAATTTGTTCCATCCCCTGCTTTATAACACTACCATTGTATTAAAATTTTTCTAGCTTTTGCCTTAGCATTTTCTAGCGGCTACTGCAAATTTCCATACTCTAACATCTCTTTTACAAGTGACAAATCTATACAATACAAGGTGCAGTTTCTTATTAGCAACTAGCTAGTAAATACAGGTGGTTTTATACACAAAATCACAACCTCTAATAATAGCTACTTTACAAGCACACATATTCAGGATGTTACTTTTCAGTTGCCCCCAAGTGATGTTTTGCAGTTATTTGTTCTCTTCCTCCATCTCATTCTGCTTGGGGTAATCACGGTCAGCTCCTGTAGCTGAGGCATCAGGTTTATCCATTCGTCTGTCCAGCTCATGGCAAGGCTTCACAAACTTTGCAGGCAGTCACCATGGATCTGTAGGCAGGAGGACACAAATATACCGCCTCCCCCAGGTTATCAGTTCTTCAGAAGTAGACAGGTTAAAGTTAAATGTAACATCATTACTCTCTCTCTCCCCCCCTTTTTTTTTTTTTTTTTTTTTTAGTCCCTGCAAAAGCCATCATTATTCCCACTACAGTTCCACGTACAGAACGTGGCACAAGGACCCTGTGGAGACTAACAGCAAACCAGCTCCGAGAAGCATCATTGCAGTGCAAGGTGGCAGGCTCAACCTTAGCGGGCGTCCCCGCAGAGGCTCTGCCTCACCCACATCGCATGAGGCTTGGGCTTTTATACTGACCAAAATGCACACTCATTCCGACACAGGTGGCCAGCCTGTGCTGGAAGAAGTGGCCAGCAGTATCTACAGAGGTCTCCAAGGGTTGATAGAAACCTGGTCATACTTATATTTACCAACTTCTAGTACATGAGTATCACAGAGAAACTGTATGGGCTCTCCCTGTCAATTGCAAGAAAAATAACATATAGAGCTTCCCACTCTTTAGCCCCCTGCTGTGTAGTAAACATAGGATATGCAAAGATGCCCATTGCAGAAAATTCCCCAGTAATGATCACATATTTGGTTACCCATTGGTACAACTGAGCGTCTCCAGGGCCAGTAAGTCTGAGCAGACCGACCCGGGAGACGAAGAGTCAGGGTCTGGAAGCAGAGGATATAAATCTGGCTCGGATTCAGGGGATTCGGGGGCTGATCCTGCGCCGAACTCGGGGTCTCCGTTGCTCGCAGCTGTGTCTTTCTTATCAGATGTCTCCCGTTCGGTATGTGGCCATCTGCAGACCTGGCTCCTCCGTGACTGAGTTAAAAATTTTTTCACTCTAGGGCGTAGTGGGTTGGAGAGGCTCGCGGTTCCTTTAAATCTCCCTCTCGCGCATGATCCCAATTTTCTACTGCGTGCTTCACAGTGGCGCCGCAGTCGATCCGGCGCCGAGGCACCGCCCTCTTTCTTTCGGATTCCTCGGCATTTATCATGCGTATCCCTTCTAATATACTTTCTCTGTCCTTTCCAAAGTCCCTGCTTTCGGAACTGGGGTGGTGGGGGAGCAGGGGGTTACACCTCCTCCGCGGCACCTTCTGATGAAGGGGGAGAAAAGGAAGGGGGGGGTGCGGGGTGGGGAAACCTTGTGCTCCCGCGAGTTGGGGGAAACGAGTTATAATCTTCCCCCGGTTTCAACCGACTGGGGACGTCTGTTCCTAGTTTCTCCGTTGCTACCGCGGCAGTTTTCTTTTCCGCCTTGTCTCTTTTTATACAGTTTATTACTTCTCTCCGTGGTTTACCGAGTTTCTTTGCTGTTTTATCATCATTAAGCATTGAGTCAAATAGTTCATCACCAAACTTTCGCCACTCACTCTCCTCAAATATTGTATTAGGATCTGCAAAAAAAATCTCTTAGCCTTCCCTAGCCACTAGACCTGCTAGCTGCTTTAGAGTCTCAGGCTCAATTCCCCGCTTTTATAAAAAGCACTGTAAAAAGTTCAGGGCTCAGTTCCCCGCTTTTATAAAAAGCACTGTAATAAGTCCAGGGCTACCTCTCGGTCCATTTTCATGGCCAGCCTTTTCCGGATCGTCTTCTTCTGGGTCGTCCTGTAACCTCGGTCTCCGGATCGGCCTCCCGACGCAGCAGTGTCTGGTTCGCCCCAGCGGCGGATTCTTTCAGCTAGTCGAAGCACCCGGGTCCGTCACGCCACCGCAGCAGCATTGCCCGCGCTTCCCGGCCGCTGCCGCCGGCGCCGCTCACTCGCCGTTCCGGGTCCCTGTCGATCGGGGCCCTGTATCCCGGGTCCCCGCTAGTCGGGGCCCTGTATCCGGGTCCCCGTCGACCGGGTCCCTGTATCCGGGTCCCCGCTAGTCGGGGCCCTGTATTCCGGGTCCCCACTAGTCGGGTCCCTGTGAAAAGATCATACGCTGCTTGCCTGTCCATATTTACCGGATCCGTTGCACCCTCCAGGCGTCGGCAGCGCGTAGCAGCAGAGCCAGCCGATGCTGCGCTCTGGGCCAAAGCAGAAAGCAAGCAGCCCACCGATGTGTCACTGCAGTCCTGCAGAAGCCGTCTTTATGTCGAGACCTGCACCCAACGCAACTCCTCTAGGCAGAAGGAGGGATCCCCGTTCCCTGTTCGGGTCCCTGTTCGGGCGCCAATTGTTGGAGTCGCGGGAGACAAGCCTCATGCTCTCATGGTCAGCAAGTCTCGTTTATTTAGCAAGATACAACCCTTTTTATAGCCTGCAGTGTTAGATACATTTCCTGCTAGGATACAGCAAAATCATTGGTCAGCCCGTGCTGACGCAGGGGCCTCCCAAGCAACCGTGACCGCCTCCTGCTTCAACATGCCTCGACATGTCCCGGCTTGTCCCAGCTTGCCCAAGCATTACCATTGCGCTATCTCAGCAAGATACCGTGGCGCCATCTCAGCAAGATACCGTGGCGCCATCTCAGCAAGATACCGTGGCGCCATCTCAGCAAGATGTACATCCTGTTTCTTGAGCAACTCAGGGTGAACATTAACCACAAGATTACCGTAGCCTTGAGGCCTATATTTCCACCAGCTGCACAGTATCATGACCTCTGTTACTTAGCCATTCTGTTGTTAAGCTCTCTACAGGATGAGAATGTGTTGAATTTTTCTTGCTTGCTAAATCAATAGAATCTCTCCTGGTGCTGCTGAGACCACAGTTCTGCTATTGCAGTGGAGGCAGCTTGCTTCAGAGCTGGGCTCTGATTTTCTAACTATGTCCTGTGTGAGTCCAGCAGCTGTGGGATCCCAACACCTTTGCTCCCCAGGATTGGTCTGAGCTTTTGTCAATGACTGGTGATGTGTTTGCCCACGGTCATTGTTTTTTTTTGCACTGGCATTAGTACAGCTATGAAATAAAGAGCCATTCATTACATTCATAGTGCAAAGGAGCAAAGTGAAGGCTTGGCAAGGAGTGGCAGTGACTTTAGTCTCCTCTTTGTGTGCATCATGGTGCTGCTGGGGCCAGTGGAGAGGTTATAGGGGACTGGTTCAAAACATCTTTTCGGTTTCAACTCTGAAGGCTGCAGTGTGGCAGGGAGCCTGCAGTGTGCTGCAGAGCAGCCGTAGCACTGTTACAACCTTAGATATCTTGTTTATTCATTTATTTAGTTACTAGTGTCTGTGTTTGATCCAGAAGTCTCATTGTTCTGCCTGCCTGCAGGCGGTTGAGGGGACTGGTGGTTCTGGCAGGCATGGAGTGGGCTGCTGGAGACAGGGCTGTCTAGAAGTGGGCAGTGGGGAGGGAAGTGTTCTTGTCTGCAGCAAGTCCCCTGCTTGTTAGGTTGGAGGGGCTGCTGCCCCTATGGAAGGGTGCACCAAGTCCCCCCAGGCAGCTCAGGTGTTGCTCTGCCACAGAGGGGCCTGAGATGGGCTGGTGAGACTGCCCTGGCTGTTCTGTGGTGCAGGGTCTGTGCTGGCTCTGCGTTGTGCTGTGGCAGTCACAGGGGTGTTTCACGCTGGTTCACTTTCTGACTGTGTCTGTATTAGTTTGGTTCATTATCCTAAAATCATAGAATCCCAGCCTGCTTTGGCTTGCAAGGGATCATAAAGCTCATCCAGTTCCAGCCCCCTGCCACAGGCAGGGACACCTTCCACTAGAGGTGCTTACTCCAAGCCCCATCCAACCTGGCCTTGAGCACTGCCAGGGATGGGGCAGCCACAGCTTCTCTGGGCACCCTGTGCCAGTGCCTCAGCACCCTCACAGGGAAGAACTTGTGGCTAAGAGCTCATCTCAGTCTCCTCTCTGGCAGGTTAAAGCCATGTTTAAAGATTTCAGTTTAGAGATGCAAGCTTGGAGCAACCTGGTCTAGTAGGTGTTCCTGCCTGGCAGGGGCTTGGAACTGAATGAACTTTGAACCCAGAGCAGGCTGGAATTCTATGGAAAATGGGATTCTGTGTGATAAATGTAGTTATAGCTGGAGTTCTCCAGTAACTCCACGAGAGAAGAGTCAGGCCTGCAAAACCTAGTCATTCTAGGGATGACTGTTACAAGGTCTCCCCTGAGCCTTCTCTTCTCCAGGCTGAGTAAGCCATCCTGCTGCAGCAGTCCTACAGTCCCTTCTCATATCTTCTGTCCTGCTTTGAGTTCATGGAAGCAAGTCCTTCCACAAATCACAAGACTTTTGTGGTTTTTAAAAGCCCTTTCTTGAAGACTGAGCAGAGCTAGGAATGAGGCTGGGTGTTTCTCCATCATGCTTGGGCAATCTGAAAACTTCCACTGCCCAGATTCCACTTCTTTCTATATTTGTATAAAATAGTGATATAGTTTGAGCAGGTTCCTTTCAACAACAGTATTTCTTGTTTTCCTTACTAATTTTCTAGCTTTATCAGAACATTGTCTTTTGGGTGGTGGTTCTAGTGCAGCAGTTGTGTTACCACTTTTAAAATGCACCTTAAATCAGTGGTGATGGGTTACTGCTGTGTGTCAGTGACTTCAGCTCAGGCCCTTTTAAACTGCACTCTTGCAGAAAACTGGGGTCTTTTTTGCCTGTAAAGAATTTCCTAGTGTGAAGTTCCCCTTTCTGCCCGAGTTTCACCTTCAACAAATAATCAGTGCTTCAAACAAGACAGCTTTCATTTAAGGAGATGGCTTGATAGAACCACACGGATTTGCCAGCTCTGTTACTTGGAAGAAAAGCCTTCTGAGTCATTTGAGTTTGTGCAGACAACGTGACACCAGACTGGCTTTTGCCAAGCTAATGGTGACTGCACTCTTAGAGGAGGATGGGTAAGTCTCTTTTCTTGTACTTTTTTGAGGATTTTTCTCAACCACTGCCCTACTTCATCCTTTCATAATTAAATCTTTTGCTCTGTGCTTTCAAAGGCTTGCCTGTAAAGCAGCTTTTGGTGGTGTAGAGATCTGAACTGGAAAGTGTCTCTGGGTTTCTTTCTGGACGTTTTGCCACGATCAAATAGTCAGCAGTCCTCAAAAGCAGTTCACAAGTTGTACTTGTAGAAATTTGATTTATCTTATCTTATCTGTTCTGCTTGAGAAACTACAATAGCATAATAGCTCCCATGGGCACTAAATCCATACATTTTCTGGAGCTTAGAAGGGCATGCTGTGGGTATGGCACTGGTAAATGATCAAAACCAGAATAGCTTGGATATCCTGGAACACGACATGGGTATGTAGTCGGCAGTGTCCTGCTTCTGTGGCTGAGAGTACCGCAGGGTCCCTCAATGCATTCTTTGAATTTCAGTGAAAGGACTTTTAAAGGACTGCTTTTTTGGGACTGTTGTTTCCAGTGTAGAGTTGTATCCGGGGTTTAGCAGTAGCAGTCCATTTTTCTCCTTCTTAGTAGCTGGTGCAGAGCTGTGTTTTGACTTTCAGCCTGGGAACAGAGCTGATAACACTGATGCTTACTCTGACCAAGGACTTTGTGAGTCTCATGCTCTGCCAGGGAGGAGGGGAAGGCGGGAGGAAGCAGGGACAGGACACCTGACCCAAACTGGCCAAAGAGGTATTCCATACCACAGCCCGTCATGCCCAGGGAGGTAACGGGGAGTTACCCGGAAGGCCAGTCTCTTCTCCGTCGAGCTCGTTTCTGCAGGTGGTATTGTACTCAGTAACTACATTATCCAGAAACACCTGGAAGGAGATTAACTGCTTATCTGTAGTTAGATCTAGTAGAAATAAGAAGAAAGTGAAGCACAAAATTGCTTTCTGTACATTCTATACTCTATTTGTCATTGATACGTTGCTTTAAATACGACAGTGCTTTTTATTTAGCTGTGTGATAATTAGCCTTGAGTCTTGTTTTATATTTTTTGGCAAACATTACTTGGAGGTAAATCCATGCATATATTGCACATGTATTAATTAGGCTGTCTCATTTATTGCAGCTGAAAAAAACTCCACCCACATCATTTTAGATGAGACCAATGTAAAAAAAAAAGAAAACAAACAAAAAAAGCTCAATGTAGAGTAAACCAGAGTAAACCTCTTTCTTGTCTTATTTGCTTTCCAATCTATTTAAGGAAATCTGAGTTCCTATGGCTCTTGCCTACTATAGATTTTGGACAAATGCATACACATCTCCCTGAAATCAGTGTAGCACAGCATCAATATTTTTTTTCCTAATCTTCCACTTTTTCCCATGTACTTTTTCAGACACAGGAACTACACATACGTTCTAACTTCCAGAATAAATTGTGTGGTTTATCTATCCATGCACCTCCATATTTGTCATTAGCTCAGAAACTCAAGACCTATAAATTGGATGCCTAAAAATCCTAGAATATTCCATCATGGTATTGTGGGCTTAGACAAATATCTAGTAGATCATAAATCCAACAAAAACCTGCTTGTTTTCCTTAAAATGTTCCCTTAAAATGTGATCTTTAAAGTGCAGGTATCCATTTTTACTGTAACCAAGATGTTCAGACAGCCACTGCATGTTTAGCAATGTTCCTGTGAAACTCTCATTGTATGAAGAAAAAGATGTCAAATGAGCCAAAACAAAAAGAATGTTTGCGTATTTGCTTATCCAATCCATCACTATGCATCTTGAACTAAAATGAGATCTGAAACAGAAATAAGGTTACAGCTTTCCTTCACTTCAGCAGCTGGAAATTTGCACCTCGAGGTGTAAGGAAGATACTTAAAAATAGAGCATCTAAAAGGGCTATGGATTTCTGGCTCTCATTCTTGAGCTCTTGCTTCTTCTGTGGGGCTCCTGTAAGTCCTACCCTCCCGTGCCAGTTATACATGCATATACATACATTTCTGTTTCATATGATGGCTGCAGATAGCCATCGTTAGGCAACAGAACGGTTCTCGTCTTCACAGAACCTCACAATATCCTAGTGAATTCCAGAGTTTCTGCAGAATATGCAGCCTTTATTGTTCTTTCTTTAGAACCTTCATCAAAAGGACAACAAGAAAAGACAAAAAGAGAAAAATCTTTCCATTTATTTCAATATAAGGTTTATTTATGTATGTCTACCTTACATTCCTGCAATTACTATTTTTTCCTATAAATACAGTAAAATGTCATAAACTGAATTGAATCCTGTGATCTGTGGTCAGTTCTGTTCCCGATGGAATCAGTGGGAACTTACTTCTTATTTATTATGCCCCCTTTTTTTTTTTTTAACTTTGACATCTCTTTCTGTAGTGTATGTTCACACATAAGGGATATGTGTGATATTTTTTATATTGATAAAATATCAAAGAACATGAAGATTAATAAATTTCTTGTTTGAATTGAATCTAAATTTAGTCTCACATCTGGAATGAATTGTGTGTGCTTTGAGTACGTCTTTGTCACTAATTCTTTTGGTGGTGTTTTTAGTGTTTGGACACGATTAATTCCCATTGTAAGAAAATGGATATTAAAAAAACTTCTAGAATGTCCCTCTGAAAATTCTGGGGGAGAAAACCACCTCACCACAGAAGCTAAATTGAAGCCTGTTTCTAGTTTTCCTAATTATTGATTTCTCAAGGAAAATATTCATCACCTTGGTCATTAAACAGAATGCGTAGCTGGAAATTTGATAAAAAAAAAGCATTTCTGGGCTTTGATCTCCTTAAGAGAAATGGTGCAAAGTGTCTGAAGTCAATCAGCAGCAAAATGAAAAGGAATCCGCATGAATGTGTACGTGAGGCATCATCAGAGCTACTTTTGCATGAGCACAACTTTCACTGTGTGATGAGCAGCCGGCAGTGCTTAGAGGGCTAAATAATCCTTATTGAGGACGAGCAGTTCTGAAGAGCACGGTTCATGTCCGCCTCAGCTCTCTCTTATCATATAGATAAATCGGTTCTGATGTGATCGCAATTGGAAAGAATCGTGTGCGTTATTTTCAAAATGATGATTCTTGTTTTACATCAACCTCATCTTTATCCAAAATGCTCTGTAAACGGTTGTTTGGGGCTCTTCTCTTCTGCAAGAAACCTTGCAATATAATCTTTTCAGAAAACTGGGGGATAATCTGCTTCATTCAAGAGCTAGGTTTGCTTCAGCGCTCTGTTTTTCTACTTTGCCAAAACCCATGTGTGAATGATTATCGCATGATACTCTAAAGCCTTCTAATGTTGCATGTACACATATATGCTATTAGCTGCAGCAATGACATTCTTATGACCTTTAGGTGAGGTAGTTTGTATCTTCACAGATTTGGGAAAACAGTAATGATGCTTTTCTTTCACTTGGCTTAACTACCTTTTTAACTGTGAGCCGTCAGCACATTCACTGAATTATGGCAGTGGAAAAGTATGCAGAACTTTGATCCTGGACTAGACAGTAATTGAGAAAAGCTAAAAGAGCTCTTCTGCAGCCGCAGGGGTATTTTTAAGAAAGGATGCATTCATGCCTGTCTTTCCTAGAACCAAGTATGAAGATGAAATAGAGCACTGTGGGCTTTCGGGAAAATAAGCAAGCCTGATGTTTTATCATCTTTCTTGGGTTTAATACCTATCTCTACAAAGTCTGAGTCAAACATTTATTCTGACCTGGGTTTTAAATTCTCTGTTAGTGTAGAAATAGCAGATAGTACACACTAAAGTTCAAGACCTGCTGTTAAGCAGGTTTGATGCTTGAATGCTTCATGTAACCTTCAGGACATAGGTAATGTTTTAACACAAAAGTACTTTTGGGAATACAAAAGGAAAGAGAAAAGAAAGCTTATGAGTGTTATTTTTGAAGGGTGTTATTTTTTTATCAGTAGACTGTTTTCACTTAAAGGGTTATTTTTCAAAACGCCCAAATAGAAGATGCCTTTTTGTTTGTATCCTGCATTTTTTTGAGTAAGGCTCTAATTACCTTACAATCCAAGGTTTTGAATTTAGTTTCACGTAGCTGAATTTCCCTATGTCACAGATGAATCACAATTTTTATTGTTGAATTTGGTTACTACTCCTGTATTTTCCCTTCTAAAGTGTAAGAGATCCTTCTATTCTGAGACTTGTGCAAACAATTGAGCTCTTTTTGTTTTAAATAATAATGAACAAATATTTTCTTAATTTTGATAACATTTATGTTTTATTGTCAGTTGTGTTTAAAGTTAATTCCATTTCCTTTTTTAATGCCATCTCTTCTCCGGGCTTCATAAAAAGAAGTGTGGCCAGCAGGTAGGGGTGATTCTTCCTCTACTCTGCTCATGCAAGATCCCATCCAGAGTACTGTGTTCAGCTCTGGAGTCCTCAGTACAGGTCCAGAGCAGAGGGCCACAAAAGTAATCACAGGGATGGAGCACCTCTGTTACGAGAAAAGGCTGCGAGAGTTGGGCTTGCTCAGCCTGGAGAAGAGAAGGCTCTGGGAACACTTTATTGCCCTTTTTCAGTACTTAAAGGGGGCTTATACAGAAGACAGAGGCTTTTTGATGAGCCTGAAGTGACAGGACAAGGGGCAATTTGTTTTTATCTGAAAGAGGGTAGGTTTAGATGGGATATAATGAAGATGGTTTTTACAAGGACCTACACACACCTTTTCACAAGGTGTTACAAGGTTTTTTCACAAGGTTTTTTTTTTTACAAGGTTTTACACACACGCACACCTTTTTACAAGGGTGGTAAGAAACTTGGAAAGGTTTCCCAAAAAGCTGTTGATGCCCCATCTTTGGAAGTGTTCAGGGTCAGGTTGGATGAGCTTTGCACAACCTGACCTAGTGAAATGGTAAGCTCGTGGTAAGAAGGTTGGACTAGATGATCTTTAAAAGCCCCTTCAAACACAAATCGTTCTTTGAGTCTACAATTTTGGTTGGTTTTTTTTTTTTTTAAATACAAAATTATGACCTTTTTTTTAGAAGATTAGTAAGGTGAAATCCCCCCTGCTTTAAATCTGGAAATCTGTAGGTGAAGTTGTCACCTCAGGTCACTTTATACTCAAAGAAGGCAACACATGTCTTTTTGGCTCTGATTCATAGATTTTATTTTGATATCTGTATAAAGTCAGTCTGCTTGGTTTGTTGGTTTTTTTTTTTAGGTATCTAAATAAGAAAGTGGGCAAAAAAGAACGATTGCACTGCCATGGAGTCTGGTGGAATCCCAGAATCACACAGTGGCTGAGGTTGGACGGGAGCTCTGAAGGAAGTCTTGTCCAATCATAGACTTTGTTTTTATTAATTTTATCTGATTTCACTGAACCATACCCAGCCAGCTTTAGAGGATCCGAGGATGGTTTCCACAACGCCTCTGGGCAACCTGCAGCAGTCCTCAGTCACCCTCACGTTACAGAAGTGTTTCCTTTTCTTCAAATGGAACCGGTGAGATTATTACCTTGTAAAAATACGCACTTTAAGTAGATCCTGACTAGTGATTGCCTATTTAACACATGAATGTATTCTAGAGTCTTTCATTGTTACAGCAAATCTATTGTAATAATTTCTGAAAGATTAAATAACATGCAGAGTTAAAAGCTGAAGTATCACCTTGGCAAAACATTTAAGAAAACTTCAAACGTTACCTGCAGGTTGTTACTTGTTTGAAATTGCATGGGGTTTGTGAAGAATTTGATCAAAATTTAAATATAAAAGCAAGATCACAAAGGTTTACTTTTCAAAGGTTACGTGCACTGGAAATTCATTAGCTTTTTTTTTTTTTAAATCCGGAGTTAAAATAGGTAAGGATGTATTTAAAGTACAGTGTGTGGCTGAAGTTAAACACATACTTCAGGGATCTGCTGGACTTTCACCTAAATCTGTAATCAGATTTGTGAAAAAGAATAGTTAAAAACCAGCTAGTTACAAGTGTCAATTTCAGGGGGCTATTTTATTACTGTTGAGTAATGTCTTCCTCATACTATTCGCACTATTCCCTTTGCTTAATAAAAACCACGTGTTCATGTTATTAACATTCAAAGCCCTCTTCTGCAGAACTTTTCCCAAACACAACAGCAGACAAATCAAGATGCGGACAGCTCTGTAAGAAGCTGAAAAAGTATCCTAATGTCAAATGAGAAATTGTCTGAGAAAAGAGGCTGGGTTGACAATATTAGTAGTGCCTGTATCTACGTCATCTGGTTCTAGCAATATCGCTTGGTACTCAAGGAACGGAGAGGGAGACAGCCAGTGCCCCCCTTTGTTCCAGCAGCGCAGATATGGGATGTGATACCAGGACGGTCATCTTTTGTCCCATGGTACATCTTTGAGCTTCCTGGATATTTAGGACTATGGCTGCTACGGCCCGTAAGCATCCAGGCCATCCTTTGCTTACTTCATCTAGTTGCTTAGAAGTAAGCTAGAGCCCTTTTCTGGGGTCCTGCATTTTGAGCTAGGACTGCGAGGGCTACGCCTTGTCTCTCATGTGAAAATAACCCAAAAAGGGTTTGGTGACATGTGGCAGTCCGAGGGCTGGGGCCCCCTAGTAATTCCTTCTTTAATTCATTAAATGCCTGTTTTGCTTCCCCAGTCCACTGTAATTCCCTTGTTTGTGCTTGCCGCAATTGGTATAGGGGTTTTCCTACTGTACCCTAATTCTAGATCCAGAGTCGACACAAACGTGTCATGCCGAGAAATGTCCCAAGTTCCTTAGGTGTCTTGGGCTGAGGGGTTTGGCAGATCGTTTCTTTGCGTTCTTGTCCTAATCTCTGCTGCCCCCTGAGACCTCATAGCCCAGGTAGGTGACTTCTTGCTCCATTATTCGTGCCTTCTGCTGAGACGCCTTATATCCTTTAAGTCCCAGAAAATTTAACAGGCATACTGTCCATTCCTCACAGCTGTTTGAGGTTTCGGTGGCTATCACAGCTCGTCCACATATTGGAGGAAAAGTCCTTCTGCAGTGGGTGCCGTCCAGTCCTCAAGGTCTTTTGCCCATTCATTTCCAAATAAGGTTGGGCTATTTTTGAAGCCTTGGGGTAACCCAGTGCAGGTGAGTTGGGGTTTCCGACCTGACTCTGCATTTTCCCATTCAAAAGCAAACAATTTTTGGCTCTCTGGCTCCAAGGGCAGGCAGAAGAAGGTATCTTTTAAGTCTAAAACAGTAAACCAAACAAGATTCTCTCTTAGTTTTGTTAACAAAGTATAAGGGTTGGCCACTGCAGGATAAAGGTCTTCTGTTATCTTATTGGTAGCTCTTAGGTCTTGTACTAATCCCTAACTTTTCCCATCCGGTTTGTGGATTGGCAAAACGGGGGTGTTACATTCAGGTTCCCATTCTACTGAAAGGCCAAGTTTGAGAAAGGAATCTATTACAGGTTTAATTCCTTTCCAGTCCCCTAGTTTGAGGGGGTATTGTTTGATTCTTACCAGTTGTGCCTGGGGCTTCAGCCTGACTTGGATCGGTTTGGCGTGCTTTGCCTTACCCGGTATTCCGTCGGCCCGCACTCCTGGGTAGACGTGATCCAGGACGTCCAAGGGGACCTGTTTTGTTACCTGTGGCTGGATTAGAGCTAAACATTTCGATTAAGTGATCGTCTCTACTTTGTATTTCACCATTTTTAAACTTGATCTCTGCTTCCAATTTTTCTAATAGATCCCTTCCTAAGAATGATTTTGGGGCATTTGGCATATATAAAAATGCATGCGTTCCTATCATTTTACCCATTTTATACCGGCGAGGTTGCATGTGTGGTACCTTCTGTGGCTGGCCTGTCGCCCCAATCCCATTTAAAGATTCATTATCAATCAAAGCTAATTCTTGATTTAACACAGCAAACGTAGCTCCGGTGTCTACTAGAAATGCTACGTTTGTGTCTTCTTTCCCCAGCTTCATTATAAGCAGGGGGTTGGCCGGGGTTCGACCCTCTGGTCCCCCCTATTCTATTTCTGATTCAGCAGGGCGTGGGAGGTGTCCCTCCTCCCTCCTCAGTCTGGGACACTGGCTTTTCCAGTGCCCTGCCTGTTTACAAAAAGCAGACTGATTAGGCCGTACCCTATTATTAGGAGCCCTCATTCTACGACCCCAAAAGCGATCTTCCCATGTGCCTTGAGTTTTCCCATTTCCCTGATAGTTTCTTTACCTTAAGGCCGCAGTGGTCGCATGAGTAATTGCTTGACTTAGCTTTTTCCTTTCATTACCGTCTCGGTTGCGGTACACCCTCCGTGCTTCCTCAGTAAGCCTTTCAATATCTTTCTGGTGCTCTGCTCTAAGGTTTTCTAGTTTCTTTCTAATATCATCTGAGGATTGTCCTCGAAAGACGGGTATCAGCTGCTGCCTTCCCAGGGCTCCGGAAGGGTCCAGGGTAGCTCATTTTTGCATTGCCTCCCGTAATCTATCCAGAAATTCCGTAGGAGTTTCACCTGTGTTTTGTTTGACAGCATATAAAGCTCCCCAATTCACGGACAGACTTAGGAATTGCTCGTTCCAATCTAAATGCAATCCGTGTTCGATATCTTGTGAGAAGTTGATAATGGTTGGGGTTATTCTAATCCCATTGTGGTTTAACTGCAGGGTCAGAATCGTCTGCCTTTCCTTGCAATGCTTGTGCAGCGATTAATGCCTGAACATGAGTTCTGGCGGCTTTAAGTATTAGTTCCTTTTCCGTGTCTGTGAGTGCCCTGATGTCATAGGTGTTGGGGATGGTGTCCTCATTGTCTGCCAGCCCTGCCACCGCTGCTGGCTCCTTGCGGCAGGTGCTCTCCACCGTGTTCTCAGTCAGGTCAGGGAGAGCACTGAGCAAGGCAGACAAATCATAGACCCCGGGGATGGTGTCCCTATTGTCTGCCAGCCCTGCCACCGCTGCTGGCTCCTTGCGGCAGCTGCCTTCCCCCACGTTCTCAGGCACATCAGGGGAGCACTGAGCAAGGCACTCATACCATGGGTGTTGGGGATGGTGTCCTCATGGTTCCCCAGCCCTGACACAGCTGCTGGCTCCTTGCGGCAGCTGCCCTCCACTGCGTTCTCAGTCAGGTCAGGGGGAGCACTGAGCAAGGCAGACAAGTCATAGACCCTAGGGATGGTGTCCTCATTGTTCCGCAGCCCTGCCATTGCTACTGGTTCCTTGTGGCAGCCGCTCTCCACTACATTTTCAGGAACATCAGGGAGAGCACTGGGCAAGGCACTCCTATCGTGGGTGTTGGGGATGGTGTCTGCATTGTTCCCCATCCCTGCCACGGCTGCTGGCTCTTTGGAGCTGCCACCCTTCACCGCTCTCTCAGGCACATCAGGGAGAGCACTGAGCAAGGCACTCCTCTCATGGGTGCTGAGGATGCTGTTCGGACTATTCCCCAGCCCTGCCATGGCCGCTGGCTCCTTGGGGCAGCTGCTCTCCACCGCGTTCTCAGTCAGGTCAGGGAGAGCATAGAACAAGGCAGACAAATCGTAGACCGCAGGGACGATGTCCCCATTGTCTGCCAGCCCTGCCACCGCCGCTGGCTCCTTGCGGCAGCCGCCCTCCGCCGCATTCTCAGTCGGGTCAGGGAGTGCACCGAGTAAGTCAGTCAAATCGTAGACATCAGGGACATTGTCCTCGCTGTTCTCCAGCGCCGCCGCCGCTGCTGCTGGCTCCTTGGGGAGCTGCTGGACTTGGGCAGGCTCAGCAGAGACTGGCAGCCCCGGGACAGAGGGCAGCACACAGGCACGCACAGGAGGCGGCATGGCCGGAGCGGTGAAGCTCACGCCGGGTACCTCCGATGCCGTGGGCAGCTGGAGAGGGAGCCTCTCTGTTGGGAGAAGCAGAGAGGTGCTGGGGTGAGAGTTTGGCAGGCAGAGCCGGCTGGGGTTTACCTGTAGGGCAGGAGCACCAGGAGGAGCGGGAGCTGCTGCTGTACCTGCCCCGGCAGTTGGTCAGTGCCGGTTGGGCGGGGGCCAACTGCCCCCTCCCTCGGGTTCCGCCCCAGTTCCACGAGTCCTGGCTGCTTCAGCAGCCTCGCGGGGCTTTGCTTTGTCAGCCCCAGCAGCTGCCCCTCGCAATGCTTTCCTGCCCTGCTGGTGATCTCCTGGCCTAAACGAGGCTTTCCCGTGCCGGCTGGGGTTTGGGGGAGGTGAATTCCATGTGCGAGGGGAAGGGATGGGGCCGACACCGCCGGCCCTGGGATGCTGATGTGCGTGTTTCCCAATCTTCCCCAGTGGTGGAAGTGGGAAGGGGGCTTGTGGCACTTCTGGGTTGTTTTTTCCTGCCCGCTCTCAGGAGACTGATCCCCCTGGGATGGCATCTTTGCTGCCTCTCGCCACCCTGTCACTGGCGTGTGGGACCCACAAGGCATGTTATGAAAATTCTCTTCCCCCTATCTACTAGATCAACCAGTCTTTAAAGTATTAATAAATAGCTCTTTTATTTATATATGTCTCCATATATTTCTATGTACACTGTAAAGTGATGAGGTAGTGGATTTTCCCTGGAAGCCTCAGCCCAGCCCTGGAACTAGGACTTTTCTTTGGGGTATCTTAGAGCTGTCTGTGAAGGAGAAGAGGTATTGCAGCGCAGCAGAAATAATGTCAGAATCCCAGCCCCTCCAGCATGTCTTTGAAAGCCTCCCACTGTCCCGCACACCATTCATCAGTGTCTCTTGCAGGACTGGCTCCAGGGGCATCTGCATCAATAGCCAAGAGCAGGAGTGCAGCAGAAGTAGCGTGAGCGCCTGGCAGAGTTTGACCAGGACTGGTCATTGGTAGTGAGGGCGCTGGTCTTTGTCCAAATGTGTGGTACGTGAGCGTTTGAAGGGCGTGAGAACCCTGTGTAAAACCACATTTGGGGTTCCCCGTGTGACCGGGACACCCTTGTAATTCTGTGCTTTGCATCCCAGGCTCTGGGCGCAGTGGGCACGGGCCACTTGTGGATTGTGGTGGCAGTTTGTCAAGGCAGAGGGGACAGAGCCGACTGCCTGAGACAGCATCTCCCCAGAACGTGGGCCCGATGATCCGCACTGCGGGCTGGGGGCGAGTTCACCTCCAGATACTGGGATATCAGAGCAGGAGGATCTCCAGAGCTGTGCTCTGCTGTGCTGTGCTGTGCTGTGCTCTACTGTTCTGTGCCATGCTGTGCTGTGCTGTGCTAAGCTGTGAGGCAGTCTGAGGTGCTGTGCTGTTCCCTTTTAATCTGTGCACTGACCATTATTGAAATAATGATGAGCCTGTTATTTGCCTGAAATGTCAGAGGTTTTTTCAGATCGGTGATAATTTTTAAGGACTCACAATGGTTCCATGTGGAAAAAGATTTAATTTCAATTATTTTTTTTGTTTGTTTCATATCACCTTAGGAAAATATTCCTCATATCCAGGCTAGGGAGAGAGTCGCAGACTCTTGCCCAGAGAAGCTGTGGCTGCCCCATCCCTGGCATCTCTGACTCCTCTCTGGCCCATCTATGACCATTCATTGACCCCTATTTGACTCCTCTATGACCCTTCTCTGACTCCCCTATGACTCCTCTATGACACTCTGACACCTCTGTGACTGCTCTATGACGCCTGTGTGGTTCCTCTATGAGTTTTGGGGCTGTTTTGGCCTGGTTTTCAGGGTGCTTTGGGTGTTTTGGGCTCTTTTAGGGGTGTTTTGGGGTGTTTTCTGGTGTTTTGAGGGTGCTTGGGGTTGTTTCAGGGTGCTTTGGGGGTGTTAAACTGTTGTGGAGGGGGTTTGGGCTGTTTTTGGGGTGTTTTGAGCTGTTTCAGGGGTGTTTTGGGGTGGTTTTGGAGTGGTTTGGGGTGTTTGAGACTGCTTTGTAGGTGTTTTGGGATGTTTTGGGCTGTTTTGCAGATATTTTTGGCTGGTCTGGGGGTGTTTTGGACTGCTTTGGGGTGTTGTAGGGGTGTCTTGGAATGTTTTGGGGTGTTTTGGGATGGTTTTGGGGATATTTTGGGCTGGTTTGGGTGTATTTTGGACTGGTTTGGGTGTATTTTGGCTGTTTTGGGCTGGTTTTGTGGTATTTTGGCTGTTTAGGGCTGGTTTTGGGGTATTTTAGGCTGGTTTGGTCTGGTTTTGGGGTGCTGACGTGCCACCCCCCAGTGCAAAGGGCCGTGTCCCTGTTCTCTCTTACGGATCCGGTGCTGAGCCCCGACCCCCCCCCTACCCCTGGAGAGGCCGTGGGGGGGCGCCCCCCCCATCAGGTCCAGGGACCCCCCTATATGGAGACCCCCCTCATGTCCCCCTTGTATGTGGGGCTGGGACCCCCACATGTGGGTCTGGGATCCCCCCCCAATATGGGGACACACTGGTGCCACCCCCCATTGCCCTTTGCCTTCCCCACACCCCCCCCCAGCCTTGGACCTACCCCAGAAGGTGTCGCAGCTCGAGGCCAGGCTAAAGCAGCTCCACAGCGACCTCCAGAAGGTTCCATTTTGTGGGGGGTTGGGGTGATTTGGGGCTGTTTTGGGTTCTCACTGGGTGCCACCCATAGGAGAAGCAGGACAAGGTGGCCTTGGGGTGGTTTGGGAGTGTTTTGGGAGTGGTTTTGGGTGTTTTAGGGTGGTTTTCACCGGTTTTCTGCCTCTTTTGGGGCTCTGACCCCGTGTCCCATAGGAGAAGCAGGACAAGGTGATTTTGGGGTTGTTTTAGGGTGGTTTGGGGGTGGCTTTGAATGGTTTGGGGTTGTTTTTGTCCTGTTCTAGGGCTGTTTTGGGGCTCTGACCCTGTGTCCCACAGGAGAAGCAGGACAAGGTGGTTTTCGGGTTGTTTGGGGGTGTTTTGGGGCTGGCTTGGGGTTCTGACCCTGTATCTCATAGGACAAGCAGGACAAGGTGGTTTAGGAGTGGTTTTCTCCTGTTTTGGTTTTTTTTGGGGGTCTTTTTGGGGGCTTTGACCCTGTATCCCATAGGAGAAGCAGGATAAGGTGGTTTTGATGTGGTTTGGGGGGTGGTTTGGGAGTGGTTTTGTGTGTTTTAGGTTGTTTTTGTCCTGTTTTGGGGCTGTTTTGGGGATTTTGGACTGTTTTTGTCCTGTTTTGAAGCTGGTTTTGGGCTCTGACGGTGTATCCCATAGCAGAAGCAGGACAAGGTGGTTTTGGGGCTGTTTTGGTTTGGTTTTGGCCTGTTTTGAGTCTGTTTAGGGGCTCTGTCCCTGTACCCCACAGGAAAAGCAGGACAAGATAATTTTGGGGTGGTTTTGGCGTGTTTTGGGGGTTGTTTTGGGTGTTTTGTCCTGCTTTTGGCTTGGTTTTGTCCTGTTTTGTGGCTGTTTTGGGGCTGTGACCCTGTATCCCATAGGAGAAACAGGAGAAAGTGATTTTGGGGTGGTTTTAGGGTGGTTTGGCCTTGTTTTTGCCTTGTTTTGGCCTGTTTTGGGGCTATTTTGGGTCTGTTTTGGGGCTCTGACCCTGTGTCCCTTAGGAGAAGCAGGACAAGGGGGTTTTGGGGTGGTTTGGAATGGTTTGGGGTTTGCTTTGGGTGTTTTGGTCTGGTTTTCGCCTGATTTTGGTCTGTTTTGGGGCTATTTTGGGCCTCTTACCCTGTATCACGTAGGAGAAGCAGGACAAGGTGGTTTTCGGGTGTTTTGGGTTGTTTTGTCCTGTTTTCGGGCTGTTTTGGGGCTCTGACTCTGTGTCCCATAGGAGAAGCAGGACAAGGTTGCCTTGGGGTGGTTTTTGGGGTGTTTTGTATCTGTTTTGGGTCTGTTTTGGGGCTCTGATCCTGTATCCCACAGCAGAAGCAGTTCAAGGTGGTTTTGGATTGTTTTTTTCCTATTTTGGGGCTCTGACCTGTGTCCCATGAGAAGCAGGACAAGGTTATTTTGGAGTGGTTTTGGCTTGGTTTGGGGGTTGTTTTGGGTGTTTTGGCCTGCTTTTGGCTTGGTTTTGTCCTGTTTTGGGGCTCTGACCCTGTATCCCATAGGAGAAGCAGAACAAGGTTTTTTGGGGGTGGTTTTGGGGCTGTTTTGGATGTTTTGGGGTGGTTTTGGCCTGTTTTGGGGCTGTTTTGGGGTCTGACCCTGTATCCCAGAGGAGAAGCCTCACAAGTTGGTTTTGGGGTGGTTTGGAGGTCATTTGGTGGTGTTTTGTTGCTGATTTTGCTAGTTTTGTCCTGTTTTGGGTCTGTTTTGAGGCTCTGACCCTGTATCCCGTAAGAGAAGCAGGACAAGGTGGTTTTGGGGTTGGCTTGGGCTGTTTTAGGGGTGGTTTTGGGTGTTTTGGTGTGTTTTTTTCCTCTTTTTGGCCTATTTTGGGTCTGTTTTGGGGCTCTGAGCCTGTATCCCACAGCAGAAGCAGGACAAGGTGTTTTTTTGGTATTTTTAGGGTGGTTTGTGGTTGTTTTGGGGGTGGTTTTAAATAGGTTTTGGTTGTTTTTGTCCTTTTTTGAGCCTGTTTTGGGGTTCTGAACTTGTATCCCACAGGAGAAACAGGACAAGGTGGTTTTGGGGTGGTTTTGGTGTGGTTTTGTCCAGTTTTGGGGCTCTGACCTGTGTCCCATAGGAGAAGCAGGACAAGGTGATTTTGGGGTGGTTTTGGCCTATTTTGGGGGTTGTTTGCGGTGGTTTGGCCTGCTTTTCTCCTGTTTTTGTCACTTGGAGGTGATTTGGCCCTTGCCACGGAGCTTTGTAGCTCGAGAGATTTGCACGTGTTGGATCTGTGCAAAAGTAAGGAACTTCTTCCTTCTGTCCAATCTCAACTTCCCCTGTTGAAGTTTTAAGCCGTTACCCCTTGTCCTGTCACTCCAGTCCCTAGTGAAGAGTCCCCCTCCAGCATCCTTGGAGGCCCCCTAGAGATTGGAGGCCCCCTTGTAGACTGGAAAGACAGCTCAATGTAGACTTGTTTCCAGGGAATGAAAAGGCTTTGTTAACCTTTGTATTTCTAAACTGCAGGCATGAGTAATAGTGATGGTAATACCCTAATTTTCTGTTGCTGGGCTTGGAAGCAATCAAATGGACATATTCTCTGGACACAGTTTTGAGATTAATGTCCTTGGTTTCCCAAAGGAAAATGTAATGATGCTTAGAGTCACATTTGCAATGTAAAGAAAAAGGGGTGTGTGTGTGAGAGAGACAGAGAGCAAGACTGAGATGGGGTTTACAGGAAACAATACATGGTCAAGAAGTTTGTTTCCTTCTGTGTGCATTTGCCAGGGGGGATGTTTCCTCATCCCCTTTGGCACTCTCCCCTGAAAAGGCATTCAATGGCCCTGGGAGCGTCCATTATCTCCTTTGTGAGCATGTGAGGGCTGTGGAAGACCAAACCATGCTGACACTGGATGAAGAAACTTGTGGTGAAGTCCTATTTGAAATGAGGCCGTGAGTGTTAAGATACAAGGTGCTTAAGGTATAAGGCTTACAGAAAAAGGGTTGTCTGCAATTTTGAGTTGCAGGCAGAAACTTGTTGGAGTCCCCAAGAATTGTTAGCTCTATTTTAAGCTACCTGCATGAGGCTGGGGTACTTAACGGTCAGATTTAAAATCAACTAAAATTGATACAGGGGTTTAGAGCTCTCCAAAAACTTCCTGGAACTTTTAAGGTGTGAAAGATTCCTATAGGAGCACTGTGCTTTCATCTGCAGCAGCTCATTTGGCTGGGCTGGGCTGGGCTTTGACCTCTGCTGCTGTGGCTCAGAAAAAAAACTTCCTTAAATGTGGATTTGTCACAGGGACGCTTGTCCCTTTCCTTCACATCTTTCTTCTCTAAATCTTGTCCATTGAAAAGGGTTATAATTCATAAATAACATTACAAGAGCTCTTGAGGCTTGCCTTTTCTGGGTAGGACTTGGGAGTCCCTGCTAAATAAGGGCGGAAGAAAGCAAAGTTCCTTTAAAGGTAAGCTCAGGCTGGACCTTGTGTTTGGCTGCACTGGTGTTCTGTGGGACAAGCCCCGCAGGCTGGGCCTGCAGCTGCAGCAGCTCTCCAGGTTCTTGCTTGCAGTGGTCAGTGCAGTTTGTAGGTGGCTCTCAAGTGCCAGCACATGCTCACCTTGTCCAGTGTCCCCCTGCTCTGTGTGAAGAGCAGCTTTGGAGAGTGGGAGCTGCTTTTTCTTTCCTGCTACAAGGTGAGCCACAGTTTTGCTTCCTTTGCTGATACTTGTGTTGCCAAAGCAGGCCCAGTCTTCACCTGTCCTTGTTTGTGTGTCAGAGGTGCTCTTCTGACGTCCCTCTCTTGCTGTTGGGTTGCAGAGGCTTGGCATGAGATGGGGACTGCATTTTGGTAGGTGCTGTGGATGTGCTGATGAGATGCAATCTTTCCAAAAAGCTCTCTCAACAGAAGAGAGTGGCACTGAGAGAACAGAAGTAGCATTCTCTCAGCTCTACAGAAGGAGCTGGATGCTATAACATGTCATGAAACTGTTTCTGTGTTGCATGGAGTGCTAACATGTGTTCCAAACCATCTGGATTTTTTTCAATGTAATTGTGAAAACCATTTTCTTGTAATAATGCAGTGAAGCTTTTGCACAAGGAAATGATGTTCCTCTTTGCCACTGGCAGAGCCTTTGCCAGTGTCTGGTGGCAGCCTGGGGCTGGATCTGTGCTCCCTGTGTAGGGCTCAGTTGGGCTGGTCCCTGTGAGCCATCAGCAGTGGCCAAACAAGGATGGGTTGGTAGGTTTTAAAGGAAGAGAACTGTTTGTCTCATCTGCTGTGAACAAACATGCAGGAGAAGCCTAGGTGTGAAGCACAAGGCTTTGCTGGCAAAGCGGTTGGTGTGGTTGTGTGCATGGAACTGGGCTGTGTCCCCCTTCAGAGGGTGAAGTGCCGAATTCCTCCATCCTTTCTGGCCTGTGCTTTTGGCAAGTGGGGCTTTGGGTCGCTGCTTAAGTCACATTTACCTGGATTTTAGTTGCGATGACCCTAGCAGGGAAGAAAGCAGTAAAAGTGTGACTGTATGGCCCAATGTTCAAGTGTAAGGGAGTGCCTTTTGGGCGGAGACAGGCACATTGTTAGTTCTCTTTTGTTTCCTTTGGGAATCAATCTGTATGGTGTGTGGAAGGAAGTTCCCCAAATCAAACAAACTTGTTGGCAGAACTGTGCAGCAGATGGAGTTGTCGTTTAGTGAGCTGCTGTAAAGCTTTCCCTCCAGCCCAGCAGGGATGTTCTAGCTAGGGGAAGCAACCTTCAAGCCCTGGAGCCCTGCAGATGTATTTTTAGAGTAGTGATGTGGGAATTGTTTTATCCATGGGGATTCTGGCTGATGTTGAACTACAGGAAAATGGGATGTTGGTAGGATGATTTAGCCACTTGTATTTCCCAGATGTGCAGTACCCTGGCAGAGTGAGGTGGTTGGATAGCAGCCCAAGTCTTCCCTTATTATGTGTCTGCATGAATTTGGGTTTTCAAATGCTGTTGTGTATGTCCGAAACCCTCAGCACTGACTTTTGACAGGAAAGAAAGTGCAGGATTCCCCCTGTGGAGGCTGAGCTGCAGGTCTGCTTGAATAGCATCCTTCCTTTGGCTGGCAGCTAGTACGTGCTGCCTCAGCATAACGTGAGGGACCTTCTGTTACTCTGCTGCATGGGGAGAGGTGTGTGGATGGAGACTTCCTTCCAGCTGGTTCTGGCATAGTCACAGAGGTTTCTGTTCCAGGAGTAAAAGCCTGGCTTGCGAGAGAGCTTCTCAGGGGCCTTCCCCATTTCAGGGACACTTGCTGAAAATACATGCCATGAGATTTGCTCTTGATCAGGACGCTTCCTCTGGCAGTCCTGAGGGGTAAGGGATTGCCAAGATGGCCATCTCTCAGCTGTCAGGCTTCAACCGTTGTCTGCTTTTTGCTTCAGGCTTTTGTGCTTCACTGGAGCGGGTCTGGGGCTTGTGTTTCTGTTGACACTAGCAGCTACTTCTAAGGAGGTTTTCTTGCTGTTGGGGTGTTTGCTGGTTCACAGATGACTCAAACCAAGGTTCCAGTGTTTGTCTTTGTGCTCACTTGCAAATGCTCCAAGCCATTCTGCGTGTGACTGAGAGCAGTGAGAGTATCCCGTGCTGTGTAAGACTGGCAGGGCCTTTCATCTGTGGGCTGAGCAAACTGCAGCGCTGTCAGCATCTCTTCAGCTGGGCTGTGGCAGGCAGACTTTGTAGCTGGAGCGGGAAGATGCCCACGTGCACTAGCAGGGTTCTCCTCTTGCCTTGTGTTCAGGAGTAGCTGCGTGGAAGTCTGCTCCCTGTCCCGGTTACTCCCGTCTGTTTTAGTCCTGCAGAAGGCTGTTTTGCAAGGAGCCAAGTGCTGTTCCTGTGGGCAGCCTGAGGTCTAATCCAGTTTTCTGAACAGGTTCTTGCCTGTGGTGCCAGTGACAGATGAGCCTGAAGTAAGGGCCAGGTTGTCAGCTTTTCTAGCTGTCCTCTTGCCCCTGCAGTACTGCTTCCAGAGCTCCGTGGCTGTGAACTTGAGCTCTTCATTCCTGTAATCCATGAACTTTAAGAGCTCCCCTGGGAATGTTGTAGCAGTGTTCCTTGCTGCCAGGCAGGCTTTCTGTGTGACAGCCTTGCCAAGGTTTTCCCTCAGCGCTGGTTCTGTTAGTCCTGGCTCCAGCCCTTGATTATTGTTTTCTTAAAGTGTGTGCCTTTCGTTGCCTAAAAGGCCCTGGAAGCTTTTGCTGGATGGGGCCACGAGGAGGCGAGGATTTCCCTCCTGTTTGGTGTCTGGGAGGTTCAGTAGGGAAGATGTTCAGGCAGAACTGGGATATTCTGGGTGTCATTTTCCTTCTGGGAGTAGAAACTTCTTGGGATGGTGATTTTTCAGCCAAGGCACATGAGTGTATCGAGCCGTGTGGCTAAAAATGATCAATTCAGTTAACTTAGGGAATACTATTTTGCATGCTGTTTAGGTCTTCTATTTCTTTTATTAATTTTTTTTTTGCACCTCTGCAATATTATTTTGAAGAGTATTTGGTGTAATAAAATGGAAACCACATGGATATAATGGGCATCTTGGCATCCTGGAGAGAGCACATCAGAGGGGAGAAGTGGCAGTTGTATGTCCTGTGGGTCATATTTGGATGTGGTGGAGGATGAGTTTGGCAGGTATATTTGTAGGAAATCTTTTGAAATGCCTGAAGTGTGATTTGTCAGAGGGGCAGCAACAGCTCTTCCTTGGCATAGAATCACAGAGTGGTTTGGGTTGGAAGGGACCTTAAAGCTCATCGAGTTCCTGCCCCTTGCCACGGGCAGGGACACCTTCCACTAGAGCAGGGTGCTCCAAGCCCCTGTGTCCAACCTGGCCTTGAACACTGCCAGGGATGGGGCAGGCACAGCTTGTCTGGGCACCCTGTGCCAGCGCCTCAGCACCCTCACAGGGAAGAACTTGTGCCTAAGAGCTCATCTCAGTCTCCCCCCTGGCAGGTTAAAGCCATTCCCTGTCCTGTTCCTGCAGGCCGTTACCCAAAGCCCCTCTCCAGGTTTCCTGTAGCCCCTTTAGGCACTGGAGCTGCTCTAAGGTCTCCCCTTGAGGAGCCTTCTCTTGTGCAGGTGGAACCAGCCCAGCTCTCTCAGCCTGGCTCCAGAGCAGAGCTGCTCCAGCCCTCACTTCATCTCCATTTCCTCCTCCGGACTCGCTCCAGCAGCTCCACGTCCCTCTTGTGCTGTTGCCCCAGAGCTGGATCAGGACTGCAGGGGGGTCTCCCCAGAACACAGCAGAGGGGGAGAATCCCCTCCCTGAGCTGCTGCTCATGCTCTGAGGTTGCAGCCCAGCACAGGGAGGGGATCTGGGCTCAAGCGCCCACTGAAGCCAGGGCATGGGGAGCTTCTCATAGACCAACACCCCCAAGTGCTTCTTCTCAGGGCTACTTTCAATCCGTTCTCCCCCAGTCCAGAGGAGTCCATGGAGACGTTCTGGGGCTTGGAGCACCTGGTGGGAGCTGCCTCTGCCTGTGGGAGGGGCTTGGATCTGGATGGGTTTTGAGGTCCCTTCAACCCAAACCACTCTGTGATTCTATGGTTAATATTTTACTGCTGAAGCATCTTGCTGATAAATCACGTCTCAAGAAACGAGCTTTTAAACCCAACAAATGACAGGTACTTTATAGCGCTGCCTTTGAGGGAAGTTCTGCCGTGTTATAGAAAGTAATGAAATCCTGCCTAAAAATTCAGCAGAGTGAAAGGAAGTAGAAGATGGAAACAGCTTGGACCATGTTGTGTTACTGGTCATTAGAAAACACCTTCCTGAACAGCTTCCCTGAAAGTGTGAGCCAGAGTTTTATTCAAGATGAGTGGGGAAGGTAATAACCTCTGTCCCTAAATGGTCTACTCTCCTACTTCCTTTTCAAGTGCTTACGAGGAGCTGTTTTGCCCTTGAACCTCTGAGTCTCTTGTTTCGTGTTGTTTTGGTTTTTTGATTGGTAGGGTGGTTTTTCTCTTTCTTTTGTCTTCTGGGGCTCCTTTATTTCTGAAATTTTGCTCAGATCCACAAGAAATCTGTGGTTTCCTTCGTCATGGCCAGAGTTGGTGGGTGGACTCAAACTGGAAGTGTTTGTATGAACTTCTTGATGTCTTTGGCATGAAGGAGGCTTGGATGGGCGATAGCCCATTTGTGAAAAGAAAAGGTGCTCAGTTGATTTTGGGTGGTTGTTTATTCATATCTCCTTTAATATTTCAAAACCAGCCATAAGGGGCTAACAGATTACAAGCGTTATGAAATATCAAAGTAATTATTTAGACTTTCATGCTTCTTTGTGCAGATGTGAAAGAATAAATACCCATAAAGTCTCAGAAGCGACACTTATCCTGGGCTGAGTCGTGGTAGCTATGTGGTTTTCTCCCCTGACCTGTCCCAGATAACTGGAACGATAGATGCTTGTCACTCCAGGCAATGTGTTGTTCCCTCTGGTTTGTGCTCTGTGGAGAGATGAGGTTATTGTGCAGCCCTGAAACTCTTGGGCTTCAACCTTTGGGGTCCCACTCAACCTCACATGAGATTCAAACAGCTTGTTTCTTAACATGCCCTGGAGAATGTTACTAAATCACAGAATCACGCAGTGCTTTGGGTTAGAAGGGACTTTAAAGCTCACCTAGTTCCACCCCACCTACCTTCCACTAGCCCAGGCTGCTTGAAGCTGGTTGCTGTGTTAGTAGAGCAAGTCCACCTGGTTCCTGGTGTGGTGTTTTATTTATTTATTTAGAATATATTTTCTGTCTTAAATCTAAAACTGAAAGGTCAGAGTCCGATGGGAAGAGGGGTAAAAAGCAGAATTACGGGAATGCAAGAATTAACGTGTGGACACTTGTGTCAGTTTTAAGCTCAGCAGGTCTGTGGCTGAACTGTGCCACAGCGTTTAAACTGTGATGCTTGGATCTAAATGGTTGTAATTCCTTGTCTTGAAACAGAGAGAATGTGAGGTCGAGGAAGGAGGTGTTGGAACGAGCTTGACTCAAGAGAACGCTGGGAGGAAGGAGGAGGGTGGGAAGTGAGAGATGATAAGCCCAGCTCTGAGAGAAGCGCTCACAAATCAAGGTGAGGTTCTGCAAAGAGCAGATGGTGGCCCAGGCTTTGAAGTCTTAGTGGTGGACTTTTAGCAAGCCAAGTGAGAGACGGTGTTCTTTGTTAGAGGTACTGCTGTGGAGCCTCAGTCGTGGCAGGCTCTGAGCAGGGGCAGGACAGGGCTGAGGCAGGGGCCGTTGGTACCTGCTCATTTCAGGGAGGAACCTGCAGCTGGGTAATACACCCGAGTGTGATGCACTCTGAGTGTGGTGAGTGTATCAGAGTTCAAAGGGTTTCATGTAGCTGCTAAGCAGCTTGGGAGAGAAGATGATAGTCCCACATGCCTTTAGCTCCTTTAGGGTGTGTGTTCCTCTAAGACTACTTAAAGATCAGCTTTGCCTCTGCTTTTACTTCTGTTTCAGACTCTGATTTTGTTACTGAAACTTTATTTGCAGAGAAGAAGGTAGTTCAAATGAACTTTACCAATCCACTGCTGATCAGATGAGTGGCCTTCCCACAGGCTGTAGAGAACTTAATGGCCTTTTCAAAACAAAGGAGGACAAGCTTGAGAAGAGCTGGACTGAGGGCCCTGCTGGCTCTGCGTTGTGCCGTGGCAGTCACAGGGGTGTTTCGCACCGGTTCACTTTCTGTATTGGTTTGGTTTTGGGCAGTGAATGAAACTCTGCTTTTCTGATGGTCTTATTACTTATGGTAATAATTCCTTATGGTTTATTACTTTTTCAAGTTCCCTTAGGTGTTTTCATCAGCAAATGTCATCTTTTATCATGTGGACGCCAGATTTAATTGCTGAAAGGCCAAGTCTCCATTGTGCTTGTATTATTTAGTTTTTTCCTTGCGTTAATCTGATGATACATTCTGAAATTGAGTTTCCCCTTTTCCCTCCCCCCCCCCCCCCGCCAATATTTGTCATCCTCTCTGTGTAGTAAGTAACATTTGGGTTAGTTGGCTTTAACTGGGGAGTAAGAAGGAGGCAGGGTTGGAATTGTTTTGAAAGCTATAGATGAGATTTTGTCTGCCCTATACAAGGGCATCACCTGCTTACTGCTGTAGTGCAGTACTGGATAATTTCAATCAATGGAGCTACAGCATTTCGCAAAGTGATGGATACAGGTATTTTCAAGTCCTCATTTCAGGAGGCCACTTAGTTTTACCAAAGTCATTTGGACATATTCATAGATGTGAGGTTTTCTCCACTTCACCGATTCAGAATGAAATTAATTGTGCTGAAACACTTGAGTGAATTTAAATTTTAGAGTAATTCTTGTGCCTCTTCCTCCATTGATGCATCTGTTAAAACTGTGTGGTTTTGTTCTCTTGAATTTGTTTGGGGTTCTGTGTTGGGGTTTTTTCCCTCCCAGGAAGAGGCATAAGGTCACGGTCACTCACTATTTCATTAGAATTAGGTTTTTTCAGGGACTGTGACCTTACCTTGTTGAAGCCACTTTGGAAGCTTTTTACCCGTACGGAAAACAACTTGTGTCATGACATGGCCAAGCCTGGGATTCTTCTTCCTCTTCGTCGTGCACTTGCAGAACTCTTCCTCGTTACAGAAAACAGAGTTAGTGTAAGCAGTTCCTGTACTTGCACCCCTCCTCTCCCCAGTGCCCAGAATGATACATAGTTCAGTGTTAAATTAAAAGCAGTTTTCCTTTACCTTGGCAAAGCTCATCAGAGCTTTAGAACCATTAAATGCTTCAGAAACATTACAAACTTTCTCTCGTGGAGTCTGGCAGCAAATTCTAATAGAGGGGCCATGCTGTTGCCATATCCATTGTGGAGCCTTATATAATAGTCCTGACTCCTCCTTATGCACTTCAGGCAGCAAGCCCTAAAGCCACTCTTTATTCTGAGAGGAATGCTGCTTTAATAATGAATTTAAAGGTATTTAAATGTGCTTTTCCTTGAGTCGGTTTTGCACATTACGTAGGAACAGTCTGTAAGGAACTGATTTCTGTGTTCACAAACTGTGTTCTAGTCAGGGAGAGTCTTATGTGTAGTTCAGATACCTTTGGTTCATGGGGACTACTGTAATGATCAGCACTTTAATGATAATTCGTAGGATGATATCTTTACTAGGAGCGTTGGTTTTCATTGAAGGCTTTGTTGCAGGAGCTTGGATCTCTACAAGAGTATTTGCTTGCCTTAAATACTGAAGATCAACTTCATCGCTGCACAGCACAGGTCATAAGATTGCACAACCTCAGTGATGTGTGGGTTTGCACTATCTTTCTGACAGGCAGAGATAATGAATAGTTTCTGACTGCCCAGTGGAGTTGTATAAAGCAGAGATAAATGTACTTTGACTTCCCAATACCCTGAAAGGCTTCTGAAATACAGTGAATGAACTACGCACAAATGTTCTCCTTTCCTAGTCAGCTGATGTGCCCCAAAGTGGTTGTTGGGTGTCATCTGGTTTACCAAAGTGACCTCTCAAGTGCCAAAAGGTGGGAATGGGGATGGGGGCTGGTCTTTCAGTAGCTGGAAATGCAGTTGCCTTGCTGGAACTGCCTGGGTACATGACAATTGTTGCACTACTAACTTCTTAGGTTGGAGGGGCTGCTGCCTCTATGGAAGGGTGCACCAAGTCTCCCCAGGCAGCTCAGGTGTTGCTCTGCCACAGAGGGGCCTGGGATGGGCTGGTGAGACTGCCCTGGCTGTTCTGTGGTGCAGGGCCTGTGCTGGCTCTGCGTTGTGCTGTGTAGTCACAGGGGTGTTTCACACCGGTTCACTTTCTGACTGCGTCTGTATTGGTTTGGTTTTGGGCAGTGAATGAAACTGTGCTTTTCTGATGGTCTGTAGAAGTGGCCACTTGGAGAAGGAGAGCAATGCTGGAGGGATGGTCACCTTCCTACCCTATTTTTTTTTGACACAAAGGGCAGCTCCCCAGAGAAGTTGTGATGTTCCAGGGACAGAATTCATTATCCTAAAATCATAGAATCCCAGCCTGCTTTGGCTTGCAAGGGACCGTAAAGCTCATCCAGTTCCAGCCCCCTTCCATGGGCAGGGACACCTTCCACTAGAGGTGCTTACTCCAAGCCCCATCCAACCTGGCCTTGAGCACTGCCAGGGATGGGGCAGCCACAGCTTCTCTGGGCACCCTGTGGTGCCAGGGGGAAGAACTTGTGGCTAAGAGCTCATCTCAGTCTCCTCTCTGGCAGGTTAAAGCCATGTTTAAAGATTTCAGTTTAGAGATGCAAGCTTGGAGCAACCTGGTCTGGTAGGTGTTCCTGCCTGGCAGGGGCTTGGAACTGAATGAACCCAGAGCAGGTTGGAATCCTATGGCAAATGGGATTCTGTGATAAATGTAGTTATAGCTGGAGTTCTCCAGTAACTCCACGAGAGAAGAGTCAGGCCTGCAAAACCTAGTCATTCTAGGGATGACTGTTACAAGGTCTCCCCTGAGCCTTCTCTTCTCCAGGCTGAACAAGCCATCCTGCTGCAGCAGTCCTACAGTCCCTTCTCATATGTTCTGTCCTGCTTTGAGTTCATGGAAGCAAGTCCTTCCACAAATCACAAGACTTTTGTGGTTTTTAAAAGCCCTTTCTTGAAGACTGAGCAGAGCTAGGAATGAGGCTGGGTGTTTCTCCATCATGCTTGGGCAATCTGAAAACTTCCACTGCCCAGATTCCACTTCTTTCTATATTTGTATAAAATAGTGATATAGTTTGAGCAGGTTCCTTTCAACAACAGTATTTCTTGTTTTCCTTACTAATTTTCTAGCTTTATCAGAATATTGTCTTTTGGGTGGTGGTTCTAGTGCAGCAGTTGTGTTACCACTTTTAAAATGCACCTTAAATCAGTGGTGATGGGTTACTGCTGTTTGTCAGTGATTTCAGCTCAGGCCCTTTTAAACTGCACTCTTGCAGAAAACTGGGGTCTTTTTTGCCTGTAAGAGCACCAAGTTTTTACAGTGATGCCTCTGTCTTCTCTCTGGCTTTTTAATTTTACTGAGAACTAACTTAGTACCTTTCTGGCCTAGTTTTACTTGTCAGTAAAGTCACTCTTTACAGTTGTCTTCCTATTTTCTCAGTAGCCTTTGATCTGTAAGGATCCGTCCCAGCAGCTGTGGCTGTCAGCTTCAGTGTTTCTAGTGACTTTGCTGCTGCAGACTCTAACCAGGAAAACACTGAAAACCTCTTGATAGCCTTCATGACATGATGTGATGTGGCTTGTTCTTCAGGTGGCACCATGTCTTGAATGCAGACATCTGCTGCCAGTGACTACACCCACTTGCATTGGATGGGAGTCACCAATAGCTCCACAGGTGCAGCCCCAAAGCAACATCTGCATAAAGGTAATGGAGAAGAAATCTAACAAAAGAGCAATTTACCTCCTGGCATGCATGTTTCTAACAGGTGACTTCTGTAAAAATAGTTTGATCCAGCTTGGGTTTCTCTGATTGCATTGTGAGAGCTTTAAGTGTTAATAGGATTCAAACCACCTTGAATAGAAATAAGCATTAAAAGTAAACCACGTAAGCTGAGGAAGGCATCTTGAAGAGCACAGGAGGCAGTTGTGTGAAAGACAGGACACGTGCACTTGTGTTCAGTAGGGAGGTATTCTGTGATTCTGTCATTTATGGCCTTAGTTGAACTGAGCATTTCACTAAATAAGTCCTCATTACTCTGCTTCCCTCAGTTGATTGTAAGTGCTTGGCACAGATGGGCTGGCAGGACTGGGGCAGTGGGGAGATGCCCAAAAGGCTCAAGCGCCGCAGTAGTCAGTGATCCAAAAGTGCTGGTGGGCTTAACTAGACAAAATCTCCCCTCCAGAATGCTCCTTACCCAAGGAGCAGACTCATGATTCTCAGCTCTGGTGGAATCTGGCTTGTGAGATACAGTGACTGTGCTCGGGCACCCTCATGGGGATATGAATCATTTTCCTTGCAGACAGTGGACTTGCTGCTTTGTGTGAGTGCAGTGGCTAAGCAAACTGGCACTAGTCTATACAAACATCTGGAGGTATTGATGCTGCATCTGCTGGGGGAACTGTACCATAGCTTAAAATGAACTGTCACCAAGATCCAGGCCTAACTAAAACCTGAAGCCCACAGCACAGACTGGAAAGATCTCTTCTATCTGCAGGGCTGAATAAGCACAGCACTTTGTAAGATCAAGTCCTCTTCTTATTAGTGCTGTTCATAGTTTGCAGATACCATGTGAAACGCATTCTTTCTCTACTTAAGAGGCCAAAGTAATATGTCAGGCATGTGGCACGTGAAATCTTGACCATAAACACTGTGTGACTTGTGCAAGCAAGCTGCCTGAAACACAGACACTGAGGCTTCTTGCATCAATCACAGCTGGGTTAATCAAATCAAAGCACAACATTCTTTTTCTCTGGAAAACTGAAGTCATAGCCCTGTGTCCCTGTTGTAAAAGCAGAGATGGCCTCCCTCATGGGGAATTCAGGGCCCATACTCCCACAGAACCTCCATCACAAATGTCCAGCTCAACAGAAGCGTACCTTTGAGTTCCTCCTGTGGAAGTCAGGACTGTGTGTGCCACTGTGAAAGCTGAGAAGGCTCTTAGAAAATGGGTAGTCTTGGCTCCAAGAGAGTTTTGTTTTGTTCAGATTGTTTTCAATTGCAGTAGAAAACTTGAGTGTCTGTATCAGGAAGATAAGTTTGGTTGTTTTCCATTATTTTGTGAAAAGAAAATATTCTTTTACATTATTTTTCTTATCTCCATTTTCGTCTCCATCTCTATGTGCATACCGCTCCTGTGCTTGGATTTGGCTGTGACTGTAACGGATGGGAACCTCGCTGAGAGTTGCTTCCCTCTCCTGACTGAGAGACAACCCAGTGTGGGTTTTTCACAGTGTATTTGGCAGAGTCCATGTGTGTATGTTCATGGTGAGTGTTTGTCGGAAAGAGGCAGGAAACCATGAGGGTGCAGCTGTTCCGTGAGCTTCCTGCTTGGGCACGCTGGGCCACCTGGCCAATGCTGTCAGTGTGACCAACACTGAGATGATGAGGAACTGCACGGGCCCACGAGTAAAGAGTGGCAGAGCTGGCATAAAGCCCCTTGTGTTTCTAAGGGTACAAAAGCAGGAGCCTCTTGTAGCTGACTCCGAGGCCTCACCTATGTGTGGATGGACCTCGTAGGAACTTTCCTGATTACCTGAGTCTCCCGGCAATGGCTGCAATGGGGCTTCCCAGCTGAAGTGTGGGCCTGGAGGATGGTTTGATGATGGCTGGTGATGTCTTTCTTCTAAGTCTCTGGCCTCTCTATGCAGTATTGATTCGATGCACTGCTAATTGTCATCTGTACTTTACTTATATACATGTACACAATTTGTTTTACTGTACTTACTTACTGTATAGAAATATCTACCCAGTTCGCTTTACTGTGCTTGTTTGCTTTAGTGTGCTGGTTTAATCCACTGTGCATGTTGTACAGCGAGTGTGTGATCACTTTGTTGAGTACCCTTCCTGTCAGCAGAACACTTGTGTACCCAGCAACCTCCCTGCCTCTCTTACAGACACCAGGTCCTGCTGCTTTCCCCAAGGTGGAACTGGACGTCTACGGAAAAGGACCTACCATGTACAGGATGGAACCAAAAGCAGCCTTGGAGGAGACAAAACAGCGAAGGGAGGGCCAGCAGACTGCCGCCCAGGCAAGGTAAGGCAGCCTGCCCACCTCTCCTCCTCTGCTTCGCAACTACCAGCCTTTGAGCATCCCCACCTTCTGTTGGGGCTTCTGAGAACACACGACCACCTTAGTGGAGTGACCAGCGACAGGACAGCAGGCCTGCTCCCCTGCCTTGGCCCAAAGCTGAGCAGAGGGAGGCCAAGCAACATATCTTTGCCTCTCCACTAGCTCAGCTGTTAATTAGTCTCAGCTATAAACATCATGCAGGCATGGGCTTAACTTTATTGAAGTTTGCACATAGACCTGCAACAAAATAAAGTGATTGAGATTGAGTGAAGTTTCCATCGAGTGACAACAAAACATAAAATGAAGCAGTGTGAGGAGGGGCATCTGTAGCAAAGATGGATTTTATTGTTTAAGTGAAAATTGGATGTTCTGGGCCAGTGGTGCCCTGTGGCAGCTTCTCACAGCTGCAGCTACATGACAGCTGACACAAAGGGCTGTGAGCAGCTGTAGCCTGTTAGGAGCAAGTGGAAGTGAAGCCAGAGTTAGTGTATGTAAGGAATGGAAGGAGAGCAGAGACAACTCCTAATTCAAGGGTATTGCCAAAGGTTAATGTTGCTAATTCAGGCTGTGGCTGATGACAAAGGGCGTGGAAGCAGTCCTGGCTCAGCTGGAGGAGTTCACCATCTGGTTGCTCAAATGCATGGTGTATTTGGGTCACTGGTAATGCCGTCTTTTGTAAAGCCAGCTTGTTTCAGGTGTCAAAGGGAGAAATAGAAATGTATGAGGACTTGAAAGGTGAACAGTGGCAGGGAACTCAAATTATCTACCTGTGAAAAAGATGAAAAGGTAAATATTAAGGTAACAAAAGATCCAAGAGATCTGAGGCTTTTTCTTTCTCCACCTGTGTTTCTCTGGGCAAATCATGTACTCCCCAGTCTAGAGGTGTCATTGCACCAGTGAAAAGTCCTAAGCTTGAGACAGTCAATGGTTAGTTGAGAAGCTTTCAAAGAAGTGTGTTGGTTAGCCAGTGCTTGGAACCAGCTGTGGAGTGTGGCAGACATGCAGGTATGACTAGCATAAGCAACTGTGGTTGATCAGAGAGTTTACTGTTTCTGCTGAGTCATTCTTCTGGGTACTGTGAACCCAGGTGTAGCAGGGATGCTCTGTTGATATGAATCAACCCTACCAGTAGTTCAGTTTTATTAAAACTGAAGGTCACTGGACATTTGATGGTGAAGGGAATATTAGCTTCAAACTTTTCCAGACCTTGGGAAAACTTAGAATCATAGAATAGTTAGGGTTGGAAAGGACGTTAACATCATCTAGTTCCAACCCCCCTACCATGGGCAGGGACACCTCCCACTAAACCATTCCACCCAAGGCTTCGTCCAACCTGGCCTTGAACACCGCCAGGGATGGAGCATTCACAGCCTCCCTGGGCAACCCATTCCAGTGCCTCACCTGGAATTTCTTCCCTATATCCAGTCTAAACTTCCTCTGTTTAAGTTTGAACCCGTTACCCCTTGTCCTATCATTACAATTCCTACTGAAGAGTCCCTCCCCAGCATCCCTGTAGGCCTCCTTCAGATACTGGAAGGCTGAACAGCCCCAACTTTCCCAGCCAATCTTCATACGGGAGGTGCTCCAGTCCCCTGATCACCCTCTTGTCCCTCCTCTGGACTTGTTCCAACAGTTCCATGTCCTTTTTATGTTGAGGACACCAGAACTGCACACAGTGCTCCAGGTGAGGTCTCACAAAAGCAGAGTAGAGTGGCAGGATCACCTCCTTTGCCCTGCTGGTCACGCTCCTTTTGATGCAGCCCAGGATACGGTTGGCTTTCTGGGCTGGGAGTGCACACTGAAGTCGGCTCATGTTCATTTTCTCATCGACCAGCACCCCCAGGTCCTTCTCCACAGGGCTGCTCTGAATCTCTTCTCTGCCCAACCTGTAGCTGTGCCTTTACTTCATAAGTAGTGATCAAATTCTTGGCTGGTTCATATTTGCATGAGTGTACTGAACTCCCCAGCTGCAGGTCTATCCATAAATTACCCCTTGAGCTTTCCTTGATAATGAAATCAACACTTTAAATGTGGACTTTTTAACCATACCATATTGATGTTGTCAGATCTAACTGATATTCGTACACAAAGTGGATAGTTAGATAAAAACTGAGAGGACTTATTCTCTATTACTGGCAGTTTTTCCAAAAAAGGTTTGCTGGGTTTCTAGTGTAAGGAAAGCAGTAGAAAACACTGTTGGCATATGTTGCCCCTACTTTGCAGCACGTGAACCCCCAGGCAACTCTTAAACATCAATAGCAATAGAAATTACTACTAGAAAAACAGCACTAAGAGCCAAGTAGTGGTGTAGGAAACCCTCTTGATTCCAGAAACTGGTGATGTTTTCTCAAAGTTTTTAAGGTTTTCAGCAAATAATATATCAGATACCACAAATTGAGGAATGATAGTAAGGTAAATGTGAATTCCTGGATCAGAGAACCTGCAGTTTCTTGCAGGGCATGGAGAACTTTAATTTTGCATCCAAAAGGGATAGGAAGTTTTATATTTATTTTTCTTGAACTTTGATACAAATTGTTATTGTTCCAGAGCTTTTTTCCGGATCATATGATACCTTTTCCAAGTGAGCCCCATGCAGCTGTAAGCCACTCTGGGATATTACAGGTGTGTAATCTTTGAATGAAGATGAGCCAGCATAGCTTAGAATTTCCCATTGCCTGTTTTTTTGTGAGCATAATTCTTTGCCACTGTTGGAGCTGTTCCTAGGTTATGAATACCTCAAAATATGGTTACTACTTTTTTTCCATATGAGGTATGAAGTGGTGTGTCCCTGCCAGACAGTTACTGTATGACCGCACTTGGAAACTTAGGCATTCTTTCGGAGTGTCAAAACAGAAGATGAAGTAAAAATGGTTAATGCCTTTCTTGGGTATTTCAGGTGAAAGACCCTGTTTCCTTAAAAAGGTGGAGTGCTGCAGTACTTGGCACATACTTAACAGCAGGCATTGGTAGGATAATGAGGAAATGGGAATGTGATACAACCCGCTAAAAAAAAAGGCTTAAAAGGTTAAACTTAATGAGTAGAAAATTCAGAGTGACTAGTATGATTTGTTAGCTGGAAGGCTACTGTAGCCTTTGGGGAAAAACAAGGTAGGTCACTCAGTGTTAGTCATCTTTAAGTGGACACAAGATTTTAACTTACAGTGGGAATAGATTCACAGAATGACCATATCAGGGATCATGGTCTTACTTCCCAAAGAGGGGAAAAATGAGTACTAAAGGTGGAAACACACTCATCACTCTTGCTTGCTTGTCACTAGAAAAATTAATTAATAGAAGAACTTTCAGTGGTCTTAAGACAACAAGCTTATGTGTGAGTTTTGGGGATAAAGACTGGTTGGAAAGGCAACATAAGAACACAGGATTTGAAAGGTAAAACTAAAAGAAATAGTAAAGCTAGGTTGTTGAGTTTTTTTTTTTAATTATATAATAAATTCTACTCTAGCATCCACCAGTAAAGGAAAAACATTAAATAAATAATTCTCAAAACATTCTTCTGTATTAAAAAGTTATATCCTTATAAAAATGGATGTTTAGTCAGGAGGTTAAGGTAACCCCAAATGGATTAAAAATGTTTCAAATTAAATATAATTGACACATACAGAACTAGATTCTGTAAATAATTTTTACAAACCTAAATAAAAAGAATTAATTTCTACAGATGCTGCATATCCAATGAAAATTGGTTCACTTTTGCTACCCAAATATCAAGTAGATTTTGCAGTGTAACATAAACATTTGATTTGGATGCTCTTGCCCATATACGATATACAGCGAATGTGCAGAGCTTGTGAGTAAGATTAAGAATCATTCTAAAGAGGTAATGGTTACACCCCATTTTGATAGATGGAAAAATCTGTTGTGAACGCTCCTCTGTTGCTGTTTTATGGTGTATTGTCTGTTTAACTGTATTTTGTTCAATAAAACTTAGGAGGCATGAGGCAGAGAATACCTTTGTGAACTGTGCAGTCCTCACGCACGCACGTTTCAGCAGAAGCTGTTGGGTCAGTTGTTCACAGCCAGTCGCTATATCCTTGGAAACTTTCATTAAGACAAGTTGACAGTCTTGGTTATTATTTGTGATGTGCTCGGTCAAGTAGCAAGAGAGACATTAGTTTTACCAACTCAGTGCTTACAAGTGATTAAAAAATCACTTCTGATACTTTTATAGTTTTTTGTGGATTGAGCAGTGAGCGAGTAAAATATTTTTCAAGTATGTTTTTCTTGACTTTCATTGAAAGTGAGTATTTTGGCTGATGGCATTAAGTCAGAACATCTGAATAGCCTCAGAACAAAAACCAGTTAACTGCCTGCTATCCATTTAGCATGTGCTAAGTGAAATTACTAGGTCTGACCTACACCAGATGTCTGTGTGTACCGAAGAGAGGTTTGACCTATAGCCTAAAAATAAAGTGTGTCACTATTAGAATTAGAAGCCATATTTATTAGAATATGGTTTCTCTGAGACAACACTGTATGTACATGTCTAGTGGTAGGCAGTGTGAATAATCTGGAAGTCTTGCTGTAGGCTGTTTAAGCAAATCGGATGCTTAAAAGCATTTCAAGAAGGAAGGTAGCATGAAGCTCTTTATCTGAGGCCTCTCTTTACTCATGTCAGCATTTCCAATGAATAGACTGCACAGCCTAGAGTGTTGACAGAACTGAGTCGTTAGTAGGTGATATCCTACCCTCACTGAAGTCAACAAGGTGTTGGTGGTTTTTTTTTTAAATTCCTTTGAAGGGTCAAAATTCAAAATTTTATCCTAGATTTCTTTCTTCCCCCCCCCCACTTTTTTTTTTCTTTTTTTTTTGTTTTGGTTTGGCTTGTTTTTTTGTCTGTGAATAACATTTCTCCAATTTTTAATGTTGGAGTTTTTTATATTTAATTGTATTTGTAACAGTTTTTTTTCACTATGCAGTATGTCAGTGTTTTAAATTTAACAGTGACACCTTCAAAAACAGAAGATTGAAATTACTTGGGTAATTACAGTTCTTTCTGGTTTTGTTTTTAAGAATAAACCTATTCCCCTCCCACTGCCCACTGTTTAATAGATGCAACTGATATTCAGGTTTGGTCGGTAGACTTGAAGTTCAGAGTTCTGTTGGCCAATTTCGCAGCTTCTTTCTAATAGCTTTTTACATGTGATGTGAATACATTAGAAAAACCTATTGTAGACAGCACACATCCAGCCTGTCTTCCAGAGGAATAAAAAGAACCTTGCACCTGATGTAGGATATGTTAAAGAAGAGAGCACATGCCTTTCCTAAATAAGCATAACAAAATAAATTTTATATATGCAAAAATTAAGTTAAAGACACAGCGGGCTTACCAAGACAGGCACTCATCCTTTTGTGAAAGGTAGAATTCCTGGTAGTGACTTTTCCTTTTGGCCTTCCCCATTGCCATCTCTTGCCCCACTCCCCCATGTTCTGAGTTGTTCTCATTCTCTGCCTTCACAGATTTCAGAGTTAAGCTTTCTTTCTCTAACCATTCTGCCACAGAAAGTCTCTCTGTCCCTGACCAGTTTCCCGTCCGATTCTGTTCCAGATTTCAGGCTGAAATAGCCGTGCACAGAACTTCAGTCTCTTGTCAATCTCCTCGGCATGTCCAGTCTGCCTTTCCTCATTTTCCCTTCTAGGTTTTTCTGGCCTTTCTGCCAGTCTAAAGCTCTCAGACTGACTGAAGTCAACAGGAGACAATACTGAGAGTCAGTAACAGCTCTTCACTGGCACTGCTTGGGGCCCTAGAATTTGTCAGCAGGTTCAGGGCAAAATCCTGCTCATTCCCAGCAGCATTGGGCTGGATCACTGCCAACTGTCGTCACATCTTTGAAGAAATCAGTCATCAAATAAAAACTGGATTCACAGAGCCTTGGGAAAATGTTGGCTTCTTTGACTGTCAGAAATAGTGTGTAATGCTTGAGAAGCGTCCACCTTAGCAAATATTTTCCATGCTACTGCAGCCAGTCTTTCATTCAAAATGTTGCAGGTGCAGACAGATAAGGTTTCTAGTTACGAGTATGGCTGTCAAACTTCATTGCATTTAGTGACATCTAGAGTTTCTGATTTTTGTTGTATTAATCTGAGACAGTGCAATGTTTTTTTCCTGTTCTGTTTTCTCACCTGTTGATTGATTTGTTTTTTTACCAACAAAAGGCATTTATTTTGCTTTGGTTTTTGTTCAGATTGGTTTTCAATGGGTTGGCTTTGCAGTTAAGCAAATCATCATTGAGTCCTTGGTGCTGTCATACGCTACTCTCGGAAAGACATGGTGACGTTTGACACCAGCCTACAAATCATGTTATATATTTCACTGCATGGGAGAGAGGGTGCAAGTTTGTTTCTGCGTACCGTGTGACTGGTAATCCCTGCCTGCAGCATACCATCATTTAACTCTGCAATTCATCTTCCTGTATTAAGGACTTATTTTTCTGATATTAGGCATATATTGGTTATCTGTTTGAAGAGGGATCCATTCCCCCAGTCGTAAATTTGCACATACCTCCGTTAAATAAAAACAACCAACCAACGAACAACCAAAACAACAACAGAAAACCCTTCCAAAACCAAGCCAGAACAAAAATCCCGAAGAAGGGATCTTTTCTCCTATCCTTAGTTCTAGGTGTTTATTGCATTCAGTTCTGACTCTGAAATATTTTTACTGCGCATTCCTTCTGACGTTTACTAGTTTAACTTCAGCTTGCTCAGGTTGTACTTTCTCACACAGTCCTCAGCTGTCTTAGAAAGAAAAAGATGGATCTGGGATTGTGTTTTTCCTAGCATTATTGCTCCTTTATTTTAATTGATAGCATGGGCACAACGATGACTGTTGAAGCTGAGCTTTGTATTTTGTATTCCACTTTGGTCTGCTGAGTAAGAAAAGCGTTTTTCATGACAGCACTTCTGGTTTGAAGCTCTTATGGCAGAAATCCTGGGAAAGACACTTGTGCAGGCTGCGAGCCAAGCACTCCTTTCGTGTTAAGCAGAGATACTAAAACCCAAAAAGATGCTGTTCTTTTTTTACATTGATTGACTCGTTTAGATTTTCCTAAAGCTTCCATTTGACGTTGTTTATGGAGTTAAAATACTTCTTCAACTCAGCCTTTATGTTTGCTACCAGTGAACCTGTTCATTGGTGGCAAATGGGGAGATGAACAGGCTGGAACACCTACCAGAACCTCCCCTTCTGCTTCAGTGTGGCTGAAATAGCTTAAACTGCATTTGCACCCAGCTGTGTGCCAGCAGCGCTGTAGACAGATGTACCTAGTCTTACTGTAACGTAACTGTTCAGGTGAACAGCGGTGAAGCTATGCATAATGCATTCTTTGTTGTGAGCTAGGACGCTCCCCTGTCAAGTGAAGCCTGCCCATGTGACTGCATTCACACCAGCTCAATTTAGACTGCAGGACAGGAGAGCAGTAGAAGCGAAAGCAACCTTGTGTTTCTTGGTTGAACTGCATTATTTAGTGTCTGAAGAACCTGGTGTGCTTCCAAAATCACATTAATTTCATTATTTTCCTGCAGTCCTGCAGTGTCCATTCTGTCTCTTGCCTGGTCAACTTTTGCTTTGTGTCCTCAAATCCAATTTTTTGGAAGTGGCAGTGGACAGGAGGAAAATGCAGCAGTGGCAACTGCAGCTATCAACCCGAAAAGCCTTTGTTGCCTATCTCTGTAGAAGTCTGGATAGAATTGATAATAGTACAGACCAGCCTGGGGCAATTTTCCTTTAAGAGCTTAGTAATGAGGTTGGTTCCTTTGCGTATATGGAAATTGAAGGATTCTAGGTTAGTATGCTTAGATGTGAGTCATTGTTCTGAGCAGTTTTATTGGAAGAAGAGGAATAAAAATGAATAATGCATTTCATGGAATGAGCATAAGGTTAATGTGGTTGCCAGCTTTTAATGGGTACTTCTGCAGTTTTGTCCTGCAGACTGAGTAGAACTGTGTACTTGCTCTTTGCTAAGATAACAGTGTCTTGCTAGGTAACAATCGTGTTGCGCTCTGACAATGTCTGGTTGAAATGGCTAAAGCAAAGCCATTGAATATCTCGAGCAGCTGTCTCGATGATTGGCCCAGCTTCTGCTTTTGGCTCCTAAAGCTCCTGCTCAGGCACCCCTTCAGGTGGCTCCTTTGTCTCCTCCTTTTGAAAATGGTAACATCTACCTGACCTGCATGGGTTTGTGATTCAGTTTTTGTGAGTTCTTTGCTGAATTAATTTTAGCTCAGATCGGTTCCTTTACCTGGTTTGTAACACAGGAGGAAGGAGAGGTAGCTTTGTTTTGTTTCTTCTTCATCTGTTGGTAGCGTTCATTTGCAGTTTTCTATACGTAGGGTCTGAGGCATGGGATCAGAACTTCTTAACACTGGTTTTGTTGCTGAAGTCAACATATTGCATAGCTAATGCTCTCATTTCAAACCATACGTTCTATATAAATATGTAACTTGCTTAGCATACCTTGGAGCTGTGTAACATTCTACACATCTTAAGTCAGAAGTACTCTTAATGGGATTAGATGCAATCATAATTGAATTCCTGTGGTGTGATACTGGATTTAGGGGTTTATTCCCCTTAGTTCTATCTGAGTATGTTAGTGAAATAGAAAGCTGGTTTCAGGTGGAAGGAGAAATGCATATCTGATGTTTTCTTTCAGGTGTTCCTAAGCTCCAGCACATCCCCTGAGATTCACAGTTATTTGCATTGCAAAGGAGCAGGGGGAAAAATCCCGGACAGAACTGTACTTTCTTTTGAGAAGATCTGGCCTTTATTTTTCCACTAAAGGTACATCTAAGGTAAAGGAAAATAAAAAAGGGAGAACATAATAACATAACGAAGTTAGAGCAAAGGTGTATGTATTTAAAATCTGTTCTAATAAGAAAAAATTGAATTTCAACTTCCACCGATAAAAAGGAAGAAAAATATTTATTCTAGATAAAATGTAGAGCGATATAAACTTGGAAAAGTATTGTCTTAGAGTAATTTCCTTTTGCCTAACTTTGCTTCATTCTGATCAATATTTTTCCAGTCAGTTAACAGCGTACTCTTTTAAAATCAATTTTCAGCTGGTAGTTAAAATGCTGAAGTGTAAGTAGGTGCTTTGAAAAGGGGTTGTCTTACTTCATGCTGTAAAATAAAAAAACCCTGTGTATAAAGGGATTTTACAGGAAGATTTTGCGAGTTCTCACGTTCTGTCACTGTACAGTTTTCCATTTTACTACTTCAACTTTTTGGTGGCGGTTCTTGAAACCTGATAATGTTAAACAGGATACACTGGAGTTGAGACACCTTTTACGTAAAGCACTTAAAGATTTTTCTTGTTGTGAATTTTCTGTGCTAACTGCCAGAGTAATCCTTGAGCTGCTTTTGTATCCTTCAGCAAACCTCTTTTGTTTTCTTCCTTAACTTGGTTCATCTTAGAGGATGGAGAGAATGGTTAGAAAGAGGAGTGGACAGTTTTCAGGTTATGAAAGTACCTTTTATTTTGATGTTTGAAATGCATACAGCTCTCAAAACGTGACTCCTACGGTAATATTATTGTGGCTTGAATTTAGCGGATGCTTTCCCAGAAGTGTCATCACTTGTACTTCGGTTTTTCTCCCTCTCTGACAGAATGAGCTCTTTGACTAGTTTGATGTGGTTTTTCTCTGCATTATGAAATTGATGCTG